>NW_023503376.1:693668-1387336 GCF_014529535.1 Bradysia coprophila
ATTTTTCGACAGTTCCCCGAGGGATCCAGACCGTACGCACAGAAGACATGAGAAAATCGTGAAGTAGCTCTGAAAGCTTGTCTTCTTTACTTTCGATATTTTCTCTTCTGACGATGCAGCGATAACTAAATTCACTAAGTTTATTCTCCTGCAAGTGTTGATAAATCATCAACTGCCGTCGTATCTTCCCTAGTGGATAATTAAACTTCCTGATAAATAGATCTCCTGAAGGGAATTTGAATTTGGCGCTGTTTTTTCTTCAGATATAATTGAGCAGAACCAAACTGAAATGAACATGCATTGGTGAACGTACTCCCACATACGTTCACTTTTTTATGTTTCTCAATAACATGTCTGATTGATAGTGAAAAGTGAAATTTTACAAAATCTTATCAGTGAAAAACACTGAAAAGAGTAAAAGTGACGCAAGTCCCTGTACATAAGTGCATTCTGCGCTTGTACGTAAAAATTGTAAAAGCAAACATTTAACCAAAGACATTCTATACAAAAAAAAATACAAAAAAATTTTGCGTCACAAAGTGGCTGATGATTCGGTTTTTTCCGCTTTTCCATTGTTTCAGGACGTGTTTTTCTCCTATTTTACCAATTTTCTTAACAGTACTTTCCTCAACATCTGCCACTTCTGAACTTCCAAACTTTTTTTGGTAATTTTTTAAAATAAATTTGGGATACTTACGTTAGTTTAGCATTTAAAAAAAAGTCTACAAACAGTTGAAAAGTACTTTCTGTAAAACCACGGTTTGGTGAATTTTTTTATTGTTTATGAACATTATCTACACTCAACCCATGCTGAACCCATTTCATGAAAAAAAAGTTGAGGTTATCCTACCTTTTCTTTAAATTTGGTTCAGCCCCACCGTGAAAAATGTGTACACGTTTGAAACAGCTGATTTTGTAATTTGATTTGTATTGATATATAGATAAGATTGGATTAACAGCTGTTTCAAACTTATACACATTTTTGATTTAACGTTCCCTGTATGTTGAGTGTTTTACATTGCATTGATAACATTGGAAAATAGTTACTAGCTTAGCTCGCTAGCAGGGGACAAAAGTTGAAAAGTCTCGATTTAGTGTTTTTATTGACATCGGCTTCGCCTCGGATCAACAAAATTCACACGAAAACTCTACTTTTCAACTTTTTATCCCTAGTCATGTAAATAACTATTTCAATCCATATATTGAGAGTTTTGGTCTATCAGCGAAAAATTGGCTTTACGAGATGTGACAAAATGTTGATCAGCCACATTTTATGCTGTAAACATGAAACGCTTCAACATTGTAGTGTTATTATCACTTAACATACCACATGAGATCCACCAATTATACAATAGTATGCCGCATTTAAATATTGATTTTCTGTTTGTTTTCAGTAAAATTAGAGAATGTCAGATTTTCCGCCGCTAAGAACAAAGACGATAACACTCAAGGGTGTAAACTTTGGGGAGGTCATGCAGATACAGATTCACGGGTTACACACCACACTTGATGATAACATGGCTGATTTCATATAATAATTTACCTACTGTGATGATTGTCATCGCCGTGATGATATGGCGATTTTTTTTGTATGTAAAATCATCAGACGTGGTGTGTTTCCGCGTATCTTATAATATGGCGGTCTGTGTGACCTCCCCAAAGTTTACAGCCTTGGATAACACTAACGCTAAATGTATGTCCTCCCTGTCACCTGAAAAAATAATTAAATTTTACTCGATGGATTCTGATCAAATGCAATGCCAGTGTGTAGCGCATGATATCCAGGACTACAGCAAAGTAATTAGTTTTCGAAACGGACTTATATTTGCCGAGTAATAAGATTTTGGATAGAGGCATTTTGACACAAATATAAGTCTGATTTTAATGGTAGGACGTTGTTTGACCACTGTTTTGATCTGAGAGAAAATCTGATTTTAAAACTAATTACTTTACTGGAGTCCGGAGATCATGCACTACACACCGGAATTTCGTTTGATTAAAGCCCATTGAGTGAAAATTTAATTATTTTGGTGCTCTCATAAATTTGCCTTTATCGTTGACATTTGCCATTTACGTACGGATTTAGCGTTAAAACATCTGACGTTCTCTATTAATTTATCTCTAAATAGCACTAACTAAGCAACAAAGTCGGTTGCGGCCTGACTTTAGGTGGGAAATTCCAAGTGAATTTACGAAAAGTGTCTAAGAAAATAATGATCGTAGAATATGTAAGACATATTTTTATCACATCCACTTCCGTAATTGGCTTATTCCAACACTGAAAATTGGGTTATAAACGACCAGTTATAGTCGTACTTTTTTGGTAGTAGGCAACGGACTTCAAGCATGAGTGGTACTCTACGAAATAGTAGACTAATTTTGCTTGAAGTGCATTGAAGTAGGACACAGTTTGCAATTTTGTTGTGAGTATTTAAGGCGCAATTTTCGAATAAGCAATGATCATAAAGTATAACACACGCGTGAGGACTATTCACATCTCTTTCTATCACATTTGTATGTGACCATATCCAACCATATCTTCAAAGACTATTTCATACAAATTTGGAAATTTGTATCGTTACGTTCGTTCCAACCCGCCTGTAAATGATTTCACTTACTATCCCATTATATCAATAAATTCAGCCACAATATTATCTAAATATACACAAATGGACAATGTACATTCACGAAATACAAAGTCGATTTCACCTTGATTTCTGATGCGACAACTCTTTTCCAAATCTGATTAATAGGCAATAAGAAATATTCTAAACAAAATCTCATCCAGATCCGCAGCTACGCTACAACGAATTTGTATCTATAATAGAGGCTACAGCGTTAGCATTAATTTTAAATGTAAGATCGTTCTGACTACAGCCCTGACTTATCTGTTCATAGGTTGACTGTTAGTGGTCCTAAGATAAAAGGGAATTTACATCGCTCCCACGAGCATTCTGTTCATAACTCCAGTTCGACTCAGTCTTTTTTCGATCATTCTTAAGAACTTTGCCGTCACAACTTCTGTGCGAATCAGTTTCCATCATGAACCATCGAAACAAGGACACGAAACCATACGATCAACCACAACGAACACGTTACTTCTACAACCAATCGTATCTTCAAGATCGTAAAGATAGTTGCAATCGCCAATACCAACAACCGAATCAACAATCCAACGATTCTCGTCAGGATTCGAGGTATTCCAGCTCAAGTTCCAGCTCAACCAATCAAGGGACGCAACAGGCATCCGCACAAGCACCGTATATGTCTACGTACTGTACACTTTACAATCCTCGGACTGGCGATGTTATTAGATCTGAACGACGATTTCAACCGTAAAAACTGCAGTGTTTCTTATGTTGATTTTAATTTTCCGTAAATTAAAAGTTTGATGACAAAATTGACGATTTTTTTTCAAACTCGAATCGAAAGTGTGAAAAATTTAAGTTTGAGGGGAAATTCCTTTTTCTTTGTTGAAAATACGATTAAAGCAACAAGTGACATGGAAATGTTAAAAAAAAACTTCATTCAACGCACTTTAAGCATGTGTGGTGTCAACACCCTTCAAGCAAAAGTGTTCACAGTCGACAGCTGCCAAATATACTACTAAATTGTGTGTAGTAGTTTTTTACAGTTATACTTCAGACATACTGTCAAGTTTCAGTACTCCATTTAGAGTAACAATCATGCTTGAAGTGCGTTGATTTCATATCAAATAGTACTCTATTTGACAGCTGTAGAAAATGATAACTTTTGCTTGAATTGCTTGCCGCTATTAAGTAAAGCATTGCTCACATCCCTAGACCTGTTTACAAGGTCTGCTGAGAGAGAACTAAAAAAGTGTGATTTCCGATAACTTTTGGCGCGTGATATTCAGTGTTTTCATGGTGAGGCGAGTGTATAAACCATGTCATACGAAATAGTGCTCCATTTGGCAGCTGTCGACAGGACTACTTTTGCTAGAAGTGCATTGAAGTAGGTCACAGTTTGCAGTTTTGTTGTGAGTATTTAAGGCACAATTTTCGAATAAGCAATAGTCATAACACGCGTGAGGACTATCTCTTTCTATCACATTTTCAACCATATCTTCGAAGACTTTTTATGCGAAAATTCTGGAAATTTGTATCGTTACGTTCGATCCAACCCGCCTGTAAATGATTTCACTTACTATCCCATTATATCAATAAATTCAGCCACAATATTATCTAAATATACACAAATGGACAATGTACATTCACGAAATACAAAGTCCATTTCTTCTTGATTTCTGATGCGACAACTCTTTTCCAAATCTGATTTATAGGCAATAAGAAATTTTATAAACAAAACCTAATCCAGATCCGCAGCTGAAAAGAATCTGTATATCTAATAGATCATCATTTTAAGTGTATGGTGATTCTGATTACAGCCCTGACTGATTTATTCACATGTTGACTGCTAGTGTTGCTAAGATAAAAGGAAATTTAAATCACTCCTACGAGCATTCTGGTCATAGCTCCAGTTCGACTCAGTCATTTTTCAATCATTCTTAAGAGGTTTGTCGTCACAACTTCTGTGCGAATTAGTTTTCACCATGAACCATCGAAACAAGGACATGAAACCTTACGAACAACCAGCATTTATGGAGCAGCGTGATCGACGCTACCAACAACCTTATCGAGGACCATACCAAGGAGGACATAACCATCAATCCGAACCACAACGAACACGTTACTTCTACAACCAATCGAATGACCAAGATCGTAACGATAATTCCTATCGACAATCATATCAACAACCGAATCAACAATCCAACGATTCTCGACCGGATTTGAGGTATTCCAGCTCTAGTTCCAGCTCAACCAGTCAAGGGACGCAACAGGCGTCCACGCAAGCACCGTATATGTCTACATACTGTACACTTTACAATCCCCGGACTGGTGATGTTATTAGATCTGAACGACGATTTCAACCGTAAAAACTGCAGTGTTTCTTATGTTGATTTTAATTTTCCGTAAATTAAAAGTTTGATGACAAAATTCACGATTTTTTGAACGTCGAACTGAAAGTGTGGAAAGTTTAAGTTTGAGGGGAAATTTCATTTAGTCGAAATGACATGGAAATGTTTAAATAAGTTCATTCAACGCACTTCAAGCATGTGTGGTGTCAACGCACTTCAAACAAAAGTGAAAAGTGCTCATAGTCGACGTCTCGTAGGCATGTTCACTGAAAAATATCATCAATCGATGATAAAATTTCCAAATAATCGATACTATATCAATTGAATGTTTTATCGATAATCGATAAATATCGACTGATAATCAACAAATATCCACTGAAAATCGAATTATCAGTCTATATTTGCCGATTATCAGTCGATATTTATCGATTTTCAGTCGATATTTACCGATTATCGATAAAACATTCGATTGATATTGATTTTCTGAAAATATCGATAATCGATTCCAGGGAAATAATCGATATTTTATCAATCGAATGAATTATCGAACATGCCTAGACGTCTGCCAAATAAAGTAATATTTTATATAAAATGGTTTTTTACAGTGTTTTACAGTTGTGTGATACACTGTCAAGTTTCAGTGCCCTATTGAGAGTACCACTCATGCTTGAAGTGCGTTGATTTCATACAAAATAGTAATCTATTCGGCAGCTGTCGACTATGATTACGTTTGCTTGAAGTGTGTTGGTTCGTTGGTTAAAATGAATGCATTTTAAGTAAATAGTGCCAGTCAACCTTCGATGGGATAGACATAGAACACCTGTAACACTAAACCGTAAACGTAGTTAATGTTTAATTGCTAACAGCATTCCAGCCACAAGTATTAGGGTGGGTCGTATTTTCATTTTGTTTTTATTTTAAAAGGCCTGGCCCCAGGCTGTACTCAGAATTGACCAAGGAATCCGAAACAGCAAAAAAAATTTTTAAATTCATTTTTCCCTTGCCTCTAGGCTGATTTTTGATTTTTGGGGTAGTTGCATGAAATTGCACACAAAAGTTGGCAATTTTTTGAAAAAGTCAAATGAACAAAAATCGACGAATTTACGTTTCTTTGCTCAGAAAATTGTTATTTAGGGTGAATAGGTATAAAACTATCAATTTCACCAAATTAGAACCTTTTTTGTTCATTTGACTTTTTCATTCTAACAAAAAATTGTCAACTTTGGGCTTCAAAAACAAAGCTCCTGTGAGTTTTTTCAACTTGTTATCAAAAAACTTCTCTGCAATGGATTCTCTATGAGATTACCTGTTCAGACATACCTCAAACGATGTCTTATGTCGTGATTTGTCGATTTTGTTTGCAAATAAAGTTGAAATTTTTGGTCGAAAAGTCTTAGTTGGAAACACTGACAGAGTTACCCTGCCCGAGTGAAGGCGAAGATAAACAACGCTTCTATGGTATTTCATAGCTGGACTCCTCAGCTATTCACTACAGTTAGCAGCAATGTCTTCTGTTCCCAACTGCCCGAGATATCTGTCAACATTGTGTGCAATTTCATGCAACTACCCCAAAAATCAAAAATCAGCCTAGAGGCAAGGGAAAAATGAATTTAAAAAAAAACATAGCTAACGCCGACCCGTACGAAACACCTATTCGTATCAAAAGCCTTTAATGTGAAACTCTTCATTTCTCTTACTTCATTTTCTTCTCTGCTGAAAAACTATTCTTCCTTTTAAATCACTTACATTATCCACTCTTTGCCTTGTTATCATATACAATTAAATTGCCGGAGGCAGTATAGACAGCCCCGTACGAAGTCAAATTTCATAAATTCCTATTTAAACAGCTATATACCGCTATATTTACCTATATTTCACTGTAAATAAACATTTCACAGAGGAATATGCTATTATATAGCTCTATATGCCTGTATATAGCTCAATATAGCTGTATATAGGTATATATAGATGTCCATATATGGAATCCCTGAAACCCCTCACACTTAACACATTATTTCCATGTTAACAGAAAGTCTCTAAGTATCATTTTTCCCACTTTATATCACTTTTAATAAAATCCAATATGGCCGCCGGCAGCCATTTTGTTAGGAGACCGGAAATAGTACCGACGCTTTACATTCGTTAATACCTTTCAAACAAAAAAAAATTCATGAAATTCGGTCAAAATTTACTCGAGATATTGACAAAATACTCCACGTTCACTGTACGGCCGAGTAGCCAGATAAGAGCTCACTCCAAGAGACCTAGCTCACGCTCCGGAGAACATAATTTCATAAACTTTTTTTTCCCTGATTGGTACGGTCAATACCTATCTAATAAAGCTAAAACAGACGAAATATGTTCAAATGTGGCCGACCTACAAGCAAAAACTGCTTGCCGCCCTGTGCCTGTTTCACACCAAGGGGTCTAACTCACGAGTCGGTCATCCGATTTCCATAAACTTTTTTTTTGTCGATCGGTATTGTAAATACCTTTTATTTGACGTATCACTTACAAGTTTAACGTTTAAATGTCCGGAGATATCTTCGAAAAACCGTAAAGCACTTATTGGGCCACAGCTCGGGAGGGGTCGATCCAAAATCACTCATCTTCGAACTTAGCCTGTCTTTTGACATTACCAAACGGGAAAAAAAAGAATTTTCAAAATCGGATGCGTTTTACTCAAGTTATGTTCTGTGCAGACAGACAGACGGACTGACGGACATTTTTTTTTTTGCGGATTTGGCATCTCTAGACAACCACAATAGGTTTCCCCTTACTCAGGGAGTCCAATTCGACGTGTTACAAACGTATGCGTAAACCTATAAGACCCCAGTACTTCGTACGGGTCTAAAAATTTTGCTGTTTCGGATGCCTTTGCCTTAGTCAATTCTGAGTACAGCCTGGGGCCAGGCCTTTTAAAATAAAAACAAAATGAAAATACGACCCACCCTAACAAGTGTAGACTGTATCATGTGTTGCCGACAACAACGACAAAAACAAGCAATGAACTCTGATTTATGAGACCTAGATCAAGAAAATGAAGCAAAAGATATTCATCGAACAATTGAAAATACTAGAAGAAATCATGGCGGCCAGTTATATCAGTAGTCGGCCAGGAGAAGAACAATATTTATCCGACGTGCACCCACCCTATGATTACTATCGTGCTCTTTGTCTGTGAAAAGTGGTACGTTAAAAAAGCTAAGTTTTGGCTCAAGGTTTGTATTTTTCGACAGGATCAGGGTTTGAGATGAACATTTTTACATATTTTCCATATTTGAAAATCAAGACCGTACTCATTAAAGACAGGAAAAGAATGCGAGCTCTCTGAAATCTGCACTAACCTTTGTCTTCGTTAATCGTCCACAGCCTTCGTATCTTTGTTAGTGGATAACTTAACTGATAAATAATTCTCAGTCACGGAATTTGAATTTCGCGCCGTTTTTTCATCGTACATTATTGAACAGAACCAAAACCTGAAAAGAAAATCCCTGCGGTGAACGTACGCCCACATACGTCACTCTGGGCGTTCACTTTTTGATGTTTCTCAATAACATGTCCGATTGAGAGTGAAAAGTGAAATTTTACAAAATCTTATTTTCCCGACCGAATTAGTGCTCTGTTATCCGAACGAACCGTCGTTATCAATGGTAATATTGTGAATCAGAATTTTCACAATGCCCCCATTGAAAACACATAAGGAATTCCAACGTTCAACATCTCCTGCTACTGTCGGAGTTCCAGCAACTACCAAATTAAGTCCCCGAGAAAAATATGCCCAGAAAGTTTTACTGAATTTGAACAGTTTGCGTGAGGACGGACGTTTTTGTGATGTTGAAATTGTTGCCGATGGAATTACATTCAATGCACATCGAGCTGTGCTATCGTCCAGTTCCACCTATTTCGAAGCAATGTTCCGTCCTGCATTAGGTATATTACATTATACAAAGAAACGAACGTCCAATTAGTACATCCAATTAGTGCGGTTCAATTAACTCTCATTCCGTTGCATAGGACTCTGCGAAGGCAAACAGAAATCGGTCATTTTACATTCCATTGATTCGAGCATACTGAAACAACTGCTTGACTTCGTCTATACTGGCCATGTACAGATTGAACAACAAAATGTTCAAGAACTATTGGCTGCCGCCGATATGCTTCAAATACCAGAGGTGGTGAGTGAGTGCTGTGATTTCTTGTGTCGTGAATTGCATCCCTCAAATGCATTGGGAATACTGAGATTTGCAGAAGCCCATCATTGCGAAGAGTTAACACAGAATGCACAGAGCTATGTGTTCACCAATTTTCCGCAGGTAACGTCGCTGCAATATTTTGTTCATCGATCGAAGTCCATCCATATTTCCTATCCGTTGCAGGTAGCGCAGGAAGACGAAATTTTGGACACACCGCAGACCCTGTTATCACGCATCCTAACATCGGAATTGCTACGCGTTGACAGTGAAACCCAAGTGTTTCAAGCTGCCCTGCGTTGGATCAAACATGATGTCGTCCAACGTCGTCAATACGTGTTCGACATCCTGTCCAATATTCGACTGGCTTTAGTTCCCATTCAACTCATAAATCAAGCTGCCGACGAATGTCGTGACATGAGCCTTAAAGTTGCGCTCCGGTCCGTGCAAAAGGATCTGACAGCAAAACGCGGTCAACTGGTTCCGTTGAGGGTGTGTCCTCGCATCAGTGCCAAGAAGAATATTTACATTTTTGGCGGTGTGAGACGAGAGACGTCCAGTGGCTATGGCTGGAATCATGCGGATTGTATATTCGATTCCGTGGCTAAATTTGATATCTTTCGTCGTGAGTGGCTGGAAGCCGCACCGATGATCATTGGACGAATACAGCCGGGCGTGTCGACGTTGGGTGGGAAGATATATGTGGTTGGCGGGGAAAGAGGATCTCAAATATTGGCGAACGGCGAGGTATACGATCCACAGAGCAACAAGTGGAGTGAAATTAGTCCAATGATTGTACCGCGCTGTGAATTTGGACTGTGTGCATTGGGCGGTACTTTATGGTCCGTCGGAGGCTGGATTGGAGTGGATATCGGTGGATCGATGGAATGTTATGATCCGATTAAAAATTTGTGGACGGAAATTGGTGAGTGTTGAGCGCTTATCCGGTACACGGTAGATCTAGAGATGTAGTGTCTTCTTCTGCAATTACAGGTGAAATGCCAGAGCCAAGATTTAGCATGGGTGTCGTTAGTTTCGAAGGATTAATTTATGTGGTCGGTGGTTGTACAACGTCGAGTCGTCATTTAGCCGATTTACTCAGCTATAATCCGGTGACTCAGGTAGATTGATTGACCGAAAGTGTTTCAGAGTGGAAAATCAAATTTTTTTTCTTTTAATTTTCACGTTAGGAATGGACGTATTTGGCCCCAATGCAAACCGGCAGAAGTCAGTTAGGTGTAGCTATTTTAGGTAGACAAACCGCCCGAATTATTTCCCTTGAAACATTTACTAATTCCTTGCCGGATTTTGCATTTCAGGAAGATATATGTACGTCGTTGGTGGCAATGATAGATTTAGCGAAGTGTTACGTAGTGTTGAACGATATAGCTTTGATGACAACGAATGGACCGTGGTCAGCCCGATGACTGTGAATCGAGCAAGTCCAGGTTCGTAATCATTTGTACAATTTCATAGAATTCTATCGACTTACCACCCCAAACGATTACAGCTGTAGCATCAGCCGATGGACTATTATATGTTGCTGGCGGTGATCAGGTGAGTAAATGGAATTGTTGTAACGTAAAAATCGGATAAACAAATTGGATTCTCGTTTGATGCAGACATGCGAGGTTAACTTCTACAGAGCGCAGATCACAATCAGTTCGGTCGAAGTGTACGATCCATTGACCGATATGTGGAGAAGTTGCATTGACTTGCCAGTCAGCAGGAGCGAAGCTGGTGCCGTAGTATTGTAATTCTATGTGACGTTAACTTTTTTTAGTTTTTAATTTTCTACACCAAAGACGGTTCATCGTGTAACCATGATATTTACACTTTTGTTTCGTATCATAGCTCGGAGCTGATACCACACTGTTAAGGACAAATTTTCCGAAAGTTTATCAATGTTGAATTGGGGCATTGTGGACAACTCAGTCCACTTGCCCTTTTATTTAAAATTTTATTATTATCCGACATCGTCCGACGTCGCGACATGCATTAGCTAAGGCTTGCATTTATGAAAGCATTTTAAACTAAATTTTTCCAGAAGTTGCGGGTCCACCAGGTTCCAGTAGAACTGCTCTACTTAAGTTTTAACATTCATCCACACAGCAGAGTACTGATTTGCGTTAATGTCCAATTCGTAGGGGGGAATTCTTTTGAATTCTTCACAGCCTACCGTAACATCTTTCCAGTGCACGAGTAGAGGAAATGAGTCACAAATTTACATTTCAAGGGACATTCACAGTGACACTACTCATGCGATCTGGAAAGTTTTTTGATATTTTACTGGTGTTTGGGATTCAGGGGATCCGCTAGAAGTTCACCGAAATGTTTAAGTTTTTACCAATTTTTTCAACTACTCATATCTCAGTGTGGATGGATTTTACACCCAATGAGACCCAACTTGCCCCGAAAGTACATGCAATTACCAATGACACGTTTCGTGAACCTGGTGAAGTTTCCATAAGAAAAGTGCAAGTTTTCGGTTTTCGATCACATGCCACTAGCCACACAAGCAGCGAGGATTTTTTTTTTTCTTAAAGTAGTTTTGGCTTCTGGGCACCAACACCCTTGGCACATATAAAAAAAGTCCACTGGAAAATGCATCCGATTTCGGTAGGCTGTTTGGCAAAGGTTTTGAATCGATGAACCTACGAAAGGCGGAAATGCTCGCAGGTTGTCGGACTTTTACAGTTTTGTTCTCGTTAAGAAGTTTCGAAATTTTTATTGGAAAAGGCTCAGAGCGAATATTATCCGTGTGATTGTTTGGTTTTTGAACATTCCCACAATTTTATGATTTTTTTTTCTAATTATTTTAATATGCGATGATGCTCTATACGTAAAGGAATTAAATATTTTTAACCAAAACGTTCAGCGTATTTATTGCATTTTGACTACCACGTATGCATTCAGCACTAGGGCGTATCGAATTTTGAGAATTTTAAGGGTCGCGATAGCCTGTGTGCGGAAAACGTAGATCATTGAAAACTAAGTCCAGGCATATGGTTGATGGATCCGAAGGTGCCCGGGAAGACGTCCCACCGGACGACTTTAACTTTCAAATGGTCATAACTCGGAAAGTTGAGAGTATTTCTGAAAACAATGTTCTAGCAGGATGTAGAGCGTTAAAAACTCTACAAAACTGCCAAAGAAACCGATGGTCCAAAAGGTGTGTCTGTCGAGGTTTTCTAACATCGAAAGTTCGACATTTTGGTTTTTGACTTTTATTTCCTGAGAGACAAATTATTAACTTTAGCTTTTGGCATGAGGTTGTAGAGGAGGTCGAGTACTACCAGTACACTAGGCATTGTCCCGGTCGGCGATCCATCCGTAACCACTTTTTCAACATTTTTGAATGGACTTTTTAAGTGTACCCACGTCGCCCACGAAGCCATTGCAGACAATGTAACCGGTGTTGCTGAGTCGAGGTAACCTTGGCCAGTAAGTGCACATAATATTCCATAACAGTAGCTGAACTCTTTTACAAAATATTTGGGATCTCGATGTAGCACATTTTGTACTACAAAATCTGAGAAAGTGAAATTTGTGAGAAAAACAACAAATAATCGTTTTAATTAGTTATTTGGCCCACGAACAGTAGTAAGAAGTCGATTTCGTTGCAAATACACATTTTTCGATATTTTTACAAAAGGTTGAACTTCGTGGTATACCGTGTCAATATAATGTGCTACATCGAGATCCCAAACATTTTGTAAAAGAGTTCAGCTACTGTTATGGAATATTATGTGCACTTACTTGCCAAGGTTACGTCGACTCAGCAACACCGGTTACAGTGTCTGCACTGGCTTCGTGGGCGACGTGGGTACACTTATAAAGTTCATTCATTAATGTTGAAAAAGTGGTTTCGGATGAATCGCCGACCGGGACAATACCTAGTGTACTGGTAGTACTCGACCTCCTCTACAACCTCATGCCAAACGCTAAACTTAATAATTTGTCTCTCAGGAAATAAAAGTCAAAAACGAAAATGTCGAACTTTCGATGTTAGAAAACCTCGACAGACACACCTTTTGGACCATCGGTTTCTTTGGCAGTTTTGTAGAGTTTTTAACGCTCTACATCCTGCTAGAACATTGTTTTCAAAAATACTCTTAACTTTCCGAGTTATGACCATTTGAAAGTTAAAGTCGTCCGGTGGGACTTCTTCCCGGGCACCTTCGGATCCATCAACCATATGACTGGAATTAGTTTTCAATGATCTACGTTTTCCGCACACAGGCTATCGCAGCCCTTAAAATTCTAAAAATTCGATACGCCCTATTCAGCACCGCAGACCCATATATGATTTGAAGCCATAACTCTCGTGGATCGTGGATCTACTCGCACCAAGCGGTGCGTATGTATACTCTACCTGTAGGTCTTTCCAAGGTTGACATTCGTACAACATTACAACAATTTAAAATCATTTTTTCTTGAGTTATTGCCGAAAAACTGTTTTCGGTAACCTTTGACATGTCTTTACTTTTGAGCACTTTTCACAGAAAACAAATTTTTTTAAGAAAAAGTTTAAGACACTTGTTTCCTAGAATTGAAAGACGAATCCAACGAGCTACCACTCATTATAATCGGAGACCGATTGTTCCCCAATCACCTGAAGATTTGGCGATATCACTCTCAATCGCAATTATGTCGTTCACGAGGTCGTTCATAAAAACGTTTATTAGGAGCTACGTAACGACTAACAATGTCTTTGGTATAACAACTTTTGGTCGGAGTAAATAACTCGGTTAAGGAAGGGAAGGCATTCGGCCAAGTAACACCACCATCTAGTTCCAGGACTTCTCCTTTCCATTTATTTGGATATTCGTTCAGAATTATCCGAACTGTGAATACCATTGCAATTGTCGTTCACTTGACAATTTCGATGCAATTGCTGCAATCCGTGATATGAAGCATCTGCCTCGTCTTCTATAAAAAAACGACCCGAATATTAAGAGAATCAGCCAGAGTATACGAAAAATAGTCCTAATCTACCTGAAACATCACTCATATCCCTCGGTGACAGACGACAACCATGATCTAAGAACCTGTCCAATTTGTTAACGGAAGCCAATATCAAACCCAAGAATGGAGGAGACGGTTTTAACGGTCTCGACAAATATTCAGGATGGAATTGCACGGCCACATAGAACGGGTGATTGTCCAATTGAGCGATTTCCATGCGTTTGCTGATAGACGAAAAAAGTAAATTTCCTAATAAGTGGCGCGGAAACTCGTGAGGAACTCTTTCAAGGATCTCGCTTACCCTTCAACATCGGTTGCTACGAATTTCAAACCATTTTGTTCTAGTTGCTCAACGTAATCTGGATTCACTTCGTATCGATGCCGATGACGTTCGATGATTGTACTCTGATTTCCATACAGTTGTCCTGTTCAGAGAAGACTCAATGAATCCCACTGAAAATTACAAAGAAACCCCAAATCTTACTGATGACACTGTTGTCATTCTCTCGAAAAACGCTCGTTCTAGCTCCGAGACGCATCGTTCCCCCTTTCTCTTCAGGCGTAAATTCAGGCATGTCGATGACCAGTTTGTGTTTGGTATTTGGATCGATTTCGGTTGTATTTGCGTCCTACAAAAATGATTAAATAGAGAAAACCATGGACGTTAGGCCGAATCGTTTACCTGCAACTTCAAAACATTTCGTGCAAATTCAATGACCGATGCTTGCAAGCCAAGACAAATCCCCAAATACGGTTTACGACGCTCACGACACCATTTGGCGGCCAATATTTTTCCAGTCATACCACGAGACCCGAAACCGCCTGGTACAATTACACCATCACTAAGGCACAGAGATCGCCAAGCTTCGTAATATTTCACTTCGTCCTCGATTTTAGTGCTCTCCTCCAAATGCGATGCGTCAACGAACTTCAAATTCAATTTGTAGTCGACCGAAGTAGCTGCATGTTGTAGAGACTTTGTCACTGAAGTATACGAATCTTCCAGCTTGGTGTACTTTCCCACCAACGATATGTTAACTTCGCGCGTTATTTTGTCCATCTTCTTGGCTAGATCTCGCCATTGCTGTAGGTACTTTACCGGTCTCGGAGATTTGATGTCCAGCTTAAGTCGATCTTTCAAAAAATCGATAATGTTGTGCTCGTCCATAATCAGCGGCACATGGTAAATGGACGACAGATCGGGAATGCAAATCACTTGCTCCGTGGCCACATCGCAGTGAAGACTAATTTTCTCTTTGACGCCATCGTTGACCTCTTTCTCTGATCTGCATACGATCAAATCCGGTGTTAAGCCTAAACGTCGTACCTCGCGTACGCTCGCTTGTGTCGGTTTCGTTTTCGGTTCGCCTGTTGACCGAGGCGTAGGTATCAACGACACATGAACGCAACAAATATTTTCCCGACCGATTCGGTACTGAAGTTGGCGGAAGGCCTCAACGAACGGCATTCCTTCGATGTCACCAATTGTCCCTCCCAGCTCAACTATACAAACTTGTGGAGTGATGTTATTCCTAACAGGTCTTGCTGCGACACGTTCAACCCATTCCTGAATGGCATTGGTTATGTGTGGGATGACTTGAACTGTTTTGCCTAAGAAATCGCCACGTCGCTCCCTTTCGATCACTTGTCGATAGATTTTTCCAGTCGTTATATTATTGTCACTGTGCAGTTTGATGTCCAGGAAGCGCTCATAGTTACCGAGATCCAAATCCACTTCACCCCCATCGTCTAGGACAAACACTTCACCTGCAAAAGTAATTGAGATTGTCGTAAGACAAATGAAACGGTCAGAAGTGAATTCACGTTTCAAAACGACCTAACATTTAAAACCCATTGACTGTATCAGCGCATTCGTTGATAGCATGGATGGCAAAAATTCGCTACATTTGTGAGCAATATTCAACAATACCAGAACATTGACATTGAATCAAAACATTTGCATATTATTGCGCATAATCTTGCTAATCTAATTAAACTAATGGCAAGCCCAAGGTATTCCGTAATGAATGTCCGATTCATTAAATTCCTTACCGTGTTCATACGGTGAAAACGTTCCAGCGTCAATGTTTATGTACGGATCAATCTTTATAGACGTGACTGGAATGTCACAGCTGTTCAGCAACGTTCCCAGCGAACTGGATATAATCCCTTTCCCAACACCACTAATCACGCCCCCCGTAACTAAAATATATTTCATTTTATTTTGCTTATTTACAGTACTGATGCACCGAACTAGAGATGCAATTCGACTGCACATTTTGTGTTATTTTAAATTTATGTCTCCTCGTGTATATTTCACACATTCACACACCAAGTCTACACTCGCGTAATAATCTCTTGCGATATGTTGTTCACAAACGTCATTATTTTTAAGAGAGAGGGATTGAAGGGTGAAGAGAGTTTTATTGTTTACAATGAAATACATCACACAAGGGAATATGTGACGCAGTTTTTCTGTCATCTTAACTTTACAATAAAACCTGTTTCAGTAACAGTCTTGGACTTTAAAACACGTATTTTTATTTGAATGTATAGCAAACGAATAATGAATCAAATGATTTTGTCATCACTTCCGCTGTCATTACTCTCCATTGATATTAATAGATAAAAACCCTCAAAAGAGTAAAAAGTGACGCAAGTCCCTGTGTATACTTCCAAAACAACTGATATCGTTGTAGGTGACGCATGCTGCGTTCGTACGCGAAAATTTTAACAACAAAAATTTGACCCAACAAATAGAAATATAATTTTACCAGAACAAGTTGCGTCACAAGTCGCAGATTAATGTATTTCATAAACAATTTTCTTACCACTACTTCCCTCAACATCTGTCCCTTGTGTCACTTTTTTTATAAGATTTTCTTTCTAAAAATTTTCGGGTCAAACTTTTGTTGGTATCACCACAATGAAGAAATGACTCAAAGAGCCTTACACGCATAACACTGTATGTCTCTCTTAAGACGACAGGTATAAAATCTAATCACACTCGAGTCTGAGTCTTGTTGTATTACGTTTAATGGTGAACTGCGTCACAACTTTCGCTATCACACCGGTGATTATCTTTTCAAGATTAGTAATAGATTTCTTCTGTTACGAACAATGACCTTAAAGTGGAAATAGTGGAGCAAAGGGTCAACAATCAGCTATTGTAACGCACTTCAAGCATCAGAGCTTACTCTGAATAGAGGAGTACTGAAACTAGATAATGTATTAAACAAATTTCAGTACTGTCAACGCACTTCAAGCAAAAGAACTTCAATTGACAGCTATTTAATAGAGCACTATTTTGTACGAAAATATTTTACAGATTTTTTGTAGTGCAAAAATTTCTTCGTTACGCTGTCCAGTTTCAGTACTCTATTTGTGACAGTTGGGATTGTGGTGCCTCACATCAGAGTATGCCATTAAATCATTTATAATCATGAAGCCTTATAAAGAGCCTTACAAAGGCAACATGATTATAAATGATTTAATGGCATACTCTGATGTAAGGCACCACATCTGTCAAAGTGACGTTTTAAATGTCAAACCAAAAAATTTTAGCCAAATAATTACAAAATCGTTTATTTTTCTATAAATCTCTCACACTGATAAAATTTAGGAAAAATAGGCGACTTCTTAACTATTTGGCAGAAAAATTTTTATTTGACGTTTAAAACGTCACTTTGACAGATGGAATAGAACGACTCTTGATCCCAACTGTCACAATTTAGAGAAGCACTCACGCTTGAAGTGCGTTGATACTGTAAAAAATGAGGAGAATATCATACAAAGTAGTAATCCATTTGGCAGCTATCACTACGACCACTCATGCTTGCAGTGCGTTGACTATAGCCAAATGTACCATTAAACTGACGCAGTAGAATACTGTGCACCAATGGTGTTAGGGAATCTCGCGCCGCGTCGTTCACAATAACTCACAAAGTGACATCTTCCTTATACAAAATCTGTCAAAATGTGAAGTATTGTGAATGACGCGGCGCGAGATTCCTAGACCGCACCAATCTGTTGAAAGGTATAGGATAGGCTTCAGAAAAGTAAGAGATTCGGTATATCGAATTATAATTGCCCTGATTCATGTATGTACACATAATATTTGCCGTCAGTGCGTCTGCGTTAATAGTTTGAATCGAAGCTTCCCACTCAGTCGTGAATGGTGAGGTTTTTATTTTGGATTTGTTCGAATGATTTCAGGAATAAGATCAGTATCAGGTCAAACAAATCGAAATGCATGTCAAAACTGATGAAGTGATCAGTATCAATCTGTTCAAGACGCTTAGATCAGAAGTGTATCGAGTGTAACAAGTCTTGTACTTCATTTGTTGTAACATTTTTTCAACAGATGGAAACATTAGCTAGAACTAGGACGTACATCGTTGTTGGCGATGACCCATAGACGGCTGATTCACAAAACCGCATAACTCACACTGTAGTTTAGGTGCATCGAGGTAAACATCTTCGCAAATTATATGCACACACATTGTACATAGAAACTTGTTTTGACTCGTAAGCATTCTTCAACAGTTATATAAGTTCGTACCAACCACAGCGGCTATAACCTTGATAATCGAATCAAGGCAACTTCTAATAAGTCTTTTAAAAACGATCATTGGTGTTATATAAGTGAAATAACTCAACACGCGTTTGTAGAACTATTACATTTTACATTTTAGACTGACATCCCACACGGAGTGTACGTATACACACACCGCGTACAAATAGTAAAGGTTATGTTGTTATTATTTACATTTATTACATCTTAAACGTCTTCGATACTCGATAGGTGTGTGTAGACGGAGATGACTAATTTAATGTTTCTAATTTCTGTGATTTTTGTTGATATTTTACGGTTCCATTGCGTAAACGGTGATAATTTCAGTTTTATTAGTTTGCCCGATCATCATTTGCCGTATTACTTTAAGCGTTTCCCGCAAACAGCCGCCCAATGTTTAGAAAGTGATGAGTGTCCATACAGAAGTTTTCTATTGACTCACAATGTTCACAGTGATGTGTGCTGGGGATACGAATACGACTGTTTGCCAGCGAATGCATTCAGTCATCCCCAGTGTCCCGGCGATTATGCTGGCTATGTACAAAGTAAACAAAATCAAATCGATACATTTTACACTCAAGCCGATTTCGGCTACATAAGAGAACAGTTGCTGGAAATGCGAATTATGTGCGAGCCACTGTTTCCGCATGATTCAATGTTAGAGTGTTCGAACTATTTACGATTCTGTCGGGCACGGAATATTATGATCGATTTTACGGATCTGATCAAAATTACGGATCCGTTTCGGTACAAGACTGATGTACTGAAACCTGGTCAAATAGGTATGTTAACGACAGTGTGGTTCATATTTCTAACTAATTCACGGTCAATGTACCATGATTCAACAGGTGGTTACTGCAAGTTGCATCGAGAACGACTGCAATCACAGCTGGACCATCTTAGTGCATTACAGAGTTGGGCCCCTGAGCTTCGTAACTTCCAAGAGTATCCCGAACGGCCAGTCGAAGCAAACAAATGCGATCGAGTCATCGAGAAGCCGACATTTATTATGAAAATCGATGCAGGTAATAAAGTCATGTTCCGTTGGATGTATATTAGCTCGATGGTTCATAAGGGTCAGTTTTCTCCCGATTCATGACTTAAGAGTGATATCGCCAAATCTTCAAGTGATTGGGAAACAAGCGGCCTCAGATTTTAATGAGTGATAGCTCGTTGGATTCGTCTTTCAATTCTAGGAAACACGTATCTTTCACTTTTTCTTTAAAAAATTTGTTTTCTGTGAAAAGCGCTCAAAAGGGAAGACATGTTAGAGGGTACCGAAAACAGTATTTCGGCAATAAAAAATTATTTTAAATTGTTGTAATGTTGTACGATTGTCGGCCTTGGAAAGACCTACAGGTAGAGTATACGCACCGCTTGGTGCTAGTTGATCCACGAGAGTTATGACTAGAAATATAGTGAATGTTCGGAGAGTCCACCTTCTCTGCAGCTTCGATGTTCCGCGGAACTGAGTATGGGGTGCTTTAGCTGGACTCACCTACAGATCCAGACGCTGTTCTGGCAGTTGGGCCCTCAGAAAGAAAGAAAAAAATCTGCATTTTGGCACCAACTTTTTTTCCAAGACTTCTGTAGGCTTGCAGCCCAAAAGTACCGGGGTCATTTATATGTGCAACAACAGTGGGTGAGGCCAGCTACAACACCCCATACTCAGTTCCGCGGAACATCGAAGCTGCAGAGAAGGCGGACTCTCCGAACTTTCACTACATTTTTTGTCATAACTCTCGTGGATCTACTCGCACCAAGCGGTGCGTATACTCTACCTGTAGGTCTTTCCAAGGCCAACATTCGTACAACATTACAACAATTTAAAATAATTTTTTCTGGTTACGGGGTTGAAAATAGCACCAACTCTCATTGCACATTTTCCGTGTCGTCATGATTGTCTCATTGAATATTTCCACAATTTAGGTGGCAACATGTATCACCATTTCTGCGACTTCTTCAATTTGTACATGTCAATGCACGGAAATGCGTCCCATCCAGACGCATTTACCACCGATGTCAACATACTAATATGGGAAACGTACACCTACAGTTCCCCGTTCGGCGAAACTTTCAAGGCATTCACACAAAATCCGATTTTGGATTTAAAATCGTTTCGCGGTGAAACGGTTTGCTTTCGGAATTTAGTGCTGCCACTATTGCCTCGTATGATTTTCGGGCTGTACTACAACACGCCGATTGTAAGTGAATTTGAAATGTTAACACGAACAGTTAAGGCAACAGAACGTTTTTTTAGGTGAGCGGATGTCACAGTAGTGGACTGTTTCAAGCATTTTCCGATCACGTACTGCACCGATTGCAGATACCGTTAGAACGGCCAAAGAGTGACAAAATACTTCGGATAACATTTCTTGCTAGGCGGACAAAGTATCGTCAAATTCTGAATATCGACGAATTGGTCGGCGAATTGGCGAAAGACGATAACTTTCAGGTCCAAAACATCTCGTATGAAGGGTACAGAAATAAACATATCGCCAATCTGTCCTGGATGCTCAACGTTCCCTTTTTCCTTTCCACAGCATACCATTCTCACAACAATTGGAAATCACTCGCAACACGGACATATTCATTGGTATGCACGGAGCAGGTTTAACACATCTACTATTTCTGCCGAAATGGGCATCATTGTTCGAACTATACCATTGCGAAGATCCCGGATGTTACAGTGATTTGGCTAGACTTCGGGGTGTCCATTATCTCACTTGGGAAGACCAGTCGAAGCTGATACAGGAAGACGATGTAAGTTACTGTTCGCATCCGTTCAGCGCAGAAATACTGATCGGGAAATCTATTTGCTTCGAATCAGGGTCATCATCCGGACGGATCGCATGCAAAATTTACCAACTATTCGTTTGACAAAGACGAATTCATGCGATTGGTCAACGTTGCTGCTGATTATGTGCGAAATCATGTCGATTATCAAAAATTTGTCGGTCATAGTGATGCGCAGCGTATGCACGAAGAGCTTTGAGACGTGTTTTTGGAGCAGAGTGTAGCCCAAATACCAAAATAATTGCAGATCTGACGTCAGTGGCTATGATTTATGGGAAAAAAAAACTTTGTAAAATTGTATGCAGCAAGTGCAGTTTTTGTTACCTCAACCTTCGTTAACTATACTAAACAACGTGATATTTTCAAATTAATTTAATTGAAATAAAAACTGTCTGCGAGGCAATTCCGGGAATTCTTTCACTTCACACCACCAATTTGTAATTCAGGTTCCTCTTTAAACTATTCCCTTTAATAAGGGGTGTCAAGACAGAAGAGTTATAAACCTGTTCAATTCATCGCACTAGGGCCACCTGACAACCGTTTTCTTGGTTTGTCGAGTGACTATTTCGCCATAAAAACAAATTCACAGACAGCAAGCACACCATCCGTAGAACATTTAGAACAGTGGACTCTGTTTTTAGACCCGTACGAAGTACTGGGGTCTTATAGGTTTACGCATACGTTTGTAACACGTCGAATTGGACTCCCTGAGTAAGGGGAAACCTATTGTGGTTGTCTAGAGATGCCAAATCCGCGAAAAAAAATGTCCGTCTGTCTGTCCGTCTGTCTGCACGATAACTTGAGTAAAACGCATCCGATTTTGAAAATTCTTTTTTTTTCCCGTTTGGTAATGTCAAAAGACAGGCTAAGTTCGAAGATGAGTGATTTTGGATCGACCCCTCCCGAGCTGTGGCCCAATAAGTGCTTTACGGTTTTTCGAAGATATCTCCGGACATTTAAACGTTAAACTTGTAAGTGATACGTCAAATAAAAGGTATTTACAATACCGATAGACAAAAAAAAAGTTTATGGAAATCGGATGACCGACTCGTGAGTTAGACCCCTTGGTGTGGAACAGGCACAGGGCGGCAAGCAGTTTTTGCTTGTAGGTCGGCCAAATTTGAACATATTTCGTCTGTTTTAGCTTTATTAGATAGGTATTGACCGTACCAATCAAGGAAAAAATTTTTTATGAAATTATGTTCTCCGGAGCGTGAGCTAGGTCTCTTGGAGTGAGCTCTTATCTGGCTACTCGGAAGTACAGTGAACGTGGTGTATTTTGACAATATCTCGAGTAAATTTTGACCGAATTTCATGAATTTTTTTTTGTTTGAAAGGTATTAACGAATGTAAAGCGTCGGTACTATTTTCGGTTTCCTAACAAAATGGCTGCCGGTTGCCATATTGGATTTTAATAAAAGTGATATAAAGTGGGAAAAATGGTACTAAGAGAGTTTCTGTTAACATGGAAATAATGTGTTATGTGTGAGGGGTTTCAGGGATTCCATATATGGACATCTATATATACCTATATTCAGCTATATTGAGCTATATACAGGCATATAGAGCTATATAATAGCATATTCATCTGTGAAATGTTTATTTACAGTGAAATATAGGTAAATATGGCGGTATATAGCTGTTTAAATAGGAATTTATGAAATTTGTCTTCGTACGGGGCTGTCTATATTGCCTCCGGCAATTTAGTTGTATATGATAACAAGGCAAAGAGTGGATAATGTAAGTGATTTTAAAGGGATAGTTTTTCAGCAGAGAAGAAAATGAAGTAAGAGAAATGAAGAGTTTCACATTAAAGGCTTTTGATACGAATAGGTGTTTCGTACGGGTCGGCGTTAGCTATGTTTTTTTTTGACAAAACATATTATCAGAGGCTTGTTTAAGCTCAGCGGAGAATTATTAGAACTCAGCCGATATTTTTATTTTATTTTTATAAAATGCCCCAAAATGCCTCAAAAATGTTTTGTTGATTTTAAAACATCATTCAAAATTCTTACTTTCCTCTACATTCGAAACGATACAAAAAATGAACCAACAGGGTTCGGCTCGGACTACAAACCTCCCAATCGTCAAAATAAAAATTTCCCGGCATGTCATGTAATAGTATGTATGTAATATGTATGTATGTATGTATGTAATATATGTAATAGAAATGTGTAAAGTATAGTTTCCACTTAAAAATAGCACTCCGTTTAGCCTCCGTTTACATGACAGTTGTAAAATAGAACAAAGGAACTGTTACGTAAACGGAGTAAAAAATTTAAATAAATTCAATTTCCACTCCGTTTGCGTGACAGTTCTTTTGTTCTATTTTACAACTGTCATGTAGACGTAGGCTAAACGGAGTGCTCTTTTTAAGTGGAAACTATACTTAAGGTGCCAGCGCACTTCATTGTTTTGGGTCTCCGTTTAGATATTGCGCATGATCACAGAGAGAATTTTCTCTCTGCGCATGCGCATTGTCTAAACGGAGACCCAATACGGTGAACTGCGATTGCAGCTTTAAGCTGCGAGCGCACTTACACCGTTTAGCTCTCCGTTTACGTTTTAACAATGGAAAGTGGGAGGAGCTTCCATTGTTCACTCGTAAACGGAGTGCTAAACGGCGTAAGTGCGCTCGCAGCCTTAAGATGAGAACACAGTTCGTGAAAAATAGTTGAAAAATGACTGAAAAATCGACGCTGCAAAATTATTGAAAAATTGCGGCGCGAAATTTTGAATGTACGAATTAAAGTTTCTGTTTTATGTGATTTATTGATTAGTTTTAAGTTGAAAATATTTCCTTTTTGCTCTGGGATGCGAAATATTGAAATTCAACTAATAAATTATCAATTAATCACATAAAACAGAAACTTAAGTTCGCACATTCAAAACGTCGCGCCGAAATTTTTCAATCATTTTGCAGAGGGTCAATTTTTCCAAAGTTCTGAAAGAACAGGTTAAGACAACCACGAAGGCGGTTGACACCAAATTTTATAAACAGATAGTGGGAGAAATCAACTTAAAGAAAATATTTTTCTCGAAAATTCAAAGTTTTGTTTTTGTTAAGTTCCATTTTACATATAAACTTCGCAGCCGTTGACGCAATTGTGTGTCACCGCCTTCGTGGTCAACTCAGAGTTGTCCTAATCTGTTCTTTCAGAACCTTGAATTTTTCAGTCATTTTTCACAAACTGTGTACTCGCCTTTGCATGGAATGGCTATAGATTAAGTCCAAGGTTATACGAAATGTCAAAAATCATCAACCAGAGAACCCTAACCTGAAAGTATGTGAAAATAAGCAGGCACTTTGTTCAAGTTTGAAAATAGAAATAAATGTTTGAATGGCTTGCATTGTTTTCTTGCAAAACAAAGAGCTGAAACACTTACGCCACAACGCCACACAAGCAACAATTATAATTTCACATTTTGTACATTGGAAATCCATTAAATTTATAGTTATTTACGTATCGATTGAGGCCGAAAGAGTTACGTATTAAGTTTTGTATGCTTGCAACGCACTGTCTAGCACCGAAGCTGACTTTGCCGTCACTCAAATAGAGGACTGAACCGATCAAAGTTGGCTATTCGTTTTCATACAATGGCTATCAAAAAATTTTACAAAATAGTCAACAGGTGTGTTTTTGGCGTTCTAATTGAGTTATGTCAAAGTCAGCTTCGGTGCTTGACAGTGCTTTGATGCTTGCTAGGAGGACCGAAAGTAAAGAAATGTCAATTCAAGGGGAGAAAGCGAAAGCTTTCGCCCCGCGAATTGACAGCTTTACTTTCGGTCCTCTTAGCAAGCATACAAATGTTTTTGTTGATCCGGACAAAGTACAAAATTAAACGGCAGCTCAAAAATTACAATAGACAACTTGCATGGTCTTCTGGAAATATTTTATTATTGTTATTCGGGTTTCAAAACCCTTAAATACACAATCTTACACATCTCTTGAGTGAATTAGTATTTTAAATCAGCAATTTAAATTTTCCTAATTCGTCTACGTCATCATTCTCATTTGCGAGTAGTTGTTCACATTCCAATAAATATTTGTTATTTTCGTTTTTTTATGTTGGTACGTAAATAGACAAACAACTAATGACGTAAGGGCAGCTTTGCGAGTATGTTAGTGTATGTATTGCATATGAACGACCGCACTAGTCTGACGTCATACTTTACTCTGAAATTAATGTTCTTCATTAATTTAAAAAAAACCTAAAGAATATTTTGATAAGGTGTTTTGGTAAATTATGCTTATTTTACCATCAAATTTCATTTTAAAATGGTTCAAGGTGATTTCACGATTATGCAACATGTCTATTTTTTCACAGAGTTGAGGTCAGGGTTCTCTATGTATAAGATGTAGCTGTCAGTGTTCGGATTTACAGTTACTCGGACTTGATCTATAATGTTTATATCTTTTTAACGGACATTGAAAATTCTTTTCTAGTGCTTTGTTCAGTGCTATGATCATAGGCATTGCCTCTTGTGACTTGACATGTCGGAGTAGTGCAATTTGTTACAGCAAAGCTAAGAAACCAGCGAAAAAAAAAATTATTAAGCATTTTTATAAGTCTATGGGGAATGTAACTGCAATATAGAAATCAACTTAATAACATTTTTGGTTTCGATTTGTGCCATTAAATACTTTTCCCATAAATTGAATGGAAATGATTTGCGACAATGAAATTCGCAAAACTGATAAGCGTTCTGTTCGGTGACTACTACTTGAGACACTTGAGACACTACTTGAGAAAACGCGTATAAACGTTCATTTATGTCTTTTGAGAGCACAAAGGTTTTCCTAGCCATTCACAATTGCAACGTTCGTTAGCTAATCAGAATGACCGCTCAAGTAGTTTAGTATTCTTTTTTGTTTGAATCCAAATTTTATTGCAGACAGGTCATCTTCACAATGGAATAACGGTTGACAAGCGAAAACCCGCGGTTGGAGTCGAAAGTCTTCCAAAAAATGTTATTGTCACGAATACTTTGTTGGCTGAAAGTTTGAATCATTGCAAACGATAAGATCGCCATAATTTTATTTATTTTGTTGGATCATCCGATCATCCCCGTCTTTCAAACAATTTTCAGATGAAAGTTGACATAAATAATACCAAAATGTGCTATTAAATATACCTGCCCCAAAAAATGCATAAGTTTTTTTATTAATCAATTTTCGTAAGTTTGCGTCCTAAAATTGATTAAAAAGGCATCAGAACAGTCGGAGCGTTTGCTGCGACTTAGCCCCGTACGACCCGTAATCCTATTTCGTCCGTAACCATAATACGTCCGTAGCCGTAATACGCCCGGAACCCTAATTCGTCTGCAACCCTCTAATGCGTCTGTTACCAAAATGCAAGTCAAGTTGGGCATGGTCAAATTTACTGAAAGTGTTCATTTTAAAAATTGCGCATAGCGCAATTACGAAAGCCCGTACGAAGTACCTCTAAAAAAAACAATTTACGACATTATTTTAGAAACCCAAAATTTTTTGCCAACTTTCCATTGGGTATTCAATTACCTCTCAAATGAAACAAAAACTAGCAAAATCGGTTGAGATTTACTCGTTTTATGTGCAAAAAGCACTTAGGGCCGAGTAGCGGCCTTAGTGCAAGGGCCCAAATTTAAAACTTTTTTTGCCACCATTCTATTCGGCATTCAATTATCTCTCAAATGAAACAAAAACTAGGAAAATCGGATGAGATTTACTCGATTTATGTGCAAAAAACACTTAGGGCCGAGTAGCTGCCTTAGTCCAAGGGCCCAAATTAGAAATTTTTTTCGACACGTTCTTTTCGGTATTCAATTACCTTCCATAAAAAACTAAATCTAGCAAAATCGGATGAGATTTACTAGATTTATGTGCAAAAAACACTTAGGGCCGAGTAGCGGCCTTAGTCCAAGGACCCAAATTTAAAACTTTTTTTGACACCATTCTATTCGGCATTCAATTATCTCTCAAATGAAACTAAATCTAGCAAAATCGGATGAGATTTACTCGATTTATGTGCAAAAAACACTTAGGGCCGAGTAGCGGCCTTAGTCCAAGGGCCCAAATTTGAATTTTTTTTCGACACGTTCTTTTCGGTATTCAATTACCTTCCATAAAAAACTAAATCTAGCAAAATCGGATGAGATTTACTCGATTTATGTGCAAAAAACACTTAGGGCCGAGTAGCGGCCTTAGTCCAAGGGCCCAAATTTGAAACTTTTTTTGCCACGTTATTTTCGGTATTCAATTACCTTCCATAAAAAACTAAATCTAGCAAAATCGGATGAGATTTACTCGATTTATGTGCAAAAAACACTTAGGGCCGAGTAACGACCTTTGAGCCCTCCCAACAAGCCCGCGTTGCATCTTACCCAAAAAAAATGTTCAGCAACTTTGTTCTACTCGTCAATACCTTTCATTTGATATATCTGATAGAATCAATGTTGCATTGAATTTCTACTTAAATAAGTTTCGATCATGTAGTCCAAAATTCTTTGTAATATTTTTCTCGATTTTTCTTGTCATTCCGGATATACATCTGATTCAATAAAGACGTGTTAAATCGAATCTATACTCTGCCAACAGGTTATGGGCATATCAGCAATCACTAGTGAATTCAGAGAAATTCTGCGTGTAATTCAGAGAAATTCACTGGAAATCGAAGTAAATACAGAGAAATTCTGCGTGTAATTCAGAGAAATTTACAACGATCGAATCGGAGAACTTCGTGGTCAGTTAGAATCACGAGACAATCCAAGAAAGTAGACAGTCAGAATCACTGAAAATTTCCTAAAAGAATAATTTGGGCAGCAGAATGGATACAAGTAAGATATCAATCGAAAAACTGAATGGCTCAAATTATCAGATCTGAAAATATAAAATCGAATTGGTGCTAATAAAGGAGCAAGTATGGGTATGGGATGTGGTAAATGAAAACCCACCTGCAAACCTTACGGCAGCTTGGAAGCGAAAAGACGACAAAGCTAGAGCACTAATTGGTTTGACGACAGAAGCCGCAAATGCAATTGTATCCGAAGAAGACGACGGATTTGAATATTTATTCTAAACATTGTCATCATTGAGGGGTTGGATACGAATTCAATGATAACATTGAGGGGTTGTGATAGAATCAATGTTGCATTGAATTTCTACTTAAATAAGTTTCACAAGCAGCTATTGCGTGCGTATTTCGGTAGATATCGTCGAAAGACTGAAAAACACCTATAGGGCCCTAGCTCTTAAGAGCCGACCTTACCATGCTCATTTTCGAACTTGACCTTACTTTTGTCGATACCAATCGGGGAAAAAAAGAATTTTGAAAAAAGGTTGTGATTTACTCTAGCTAGAGGGGTCACGGACAGACGGACAGACGGACATTTTTGTTATTGTGGATTCGTTATCTATGAACATAGGCAAACACTTTGCCCTTACCGTCTGCTTCCAATTCAACATGTTACAAACGGCATATTAATCTTATAAGCCCCCAGTACTTCGTACGGGGCTAAAAAGTTAGGCTGAAAACAAACGGCATTGAAAACGTGTTTTGATCCCTGTTTTCATGACGAAATTGTCAC
Source organism: Bradysia coprophila (assembly GCF_014529535.1). Classification (NCBI taxonomy): domain Eukaryota; kingdom Metazoa; phylum Arthropoda; class Insecta; order Diptera; family Sciaridae; genus Bradysia; species Bradysia coprophila. The sequence continues at coordinate 722,705 of NW_023503376.1, forward strand.
AACTGTCAAATAAAGATAGAAACTCTATCGAAAATTTTTATTGCTGCATCTATCAATGAAAACTAGGACCAAAATACGTTTTCAATGTCTCGCTTGTGTTATCTTTTATGTATTTTTGGGGCAGGTCGTAATAGTATTTTACATGACTAGGGATAAAAAGATGAAAAGTAGAGTTTTCGTGTGAATTTTATTGATCCGAGGCGAAGCCGAGTTCAACAAACACACGATAATGAGATTTTTCATTTTTTATCCCGAGTTATGTAATGGATTTTACATGCTGAGGGCGTCGAGAGAAGCGCTTGAAACATGAAAAGTACGGTTTTCGACGCATGTAGCATGTAAAGTAATTTTTCATGTCTTGGGCATAAATTACGGAATTTTTCTCGTAATCTCTCTTTCGAACTATCAGTCGCATAGAGTTTCAAAAATAAGAAATATTTCTAGTTTTCAGTTTTCAGAGAAGTTTATCAAAATCGATTGAGTAGTTTGAGAGATATGGCAGTAACGCCCTTTAGTAATAGATCAAGTCCGAGTAACTGTAAATCCGAACACTGACAGCTACACCGTCATCCATAGAGAACCCTAACCTCAACTCTGTGAAAAAAATTGTAATTTTTGAGCTGCCGTTTAATTTTGTATTTTGTCCGGATCAACAAAAACATTAAATTTAATGGATTTCCAATGTACACAATGTGAAATTATAATTGTTGCTTGAGTGACGTAAGTGTTTCAGCTCTTTGTTTTACAAGAAAACAATGCAAACCATTCAAACATTTATTTCTATTTTAAAACTTGAACAAAGTGCCTGCTCATTTTCACTGCACATACTTTCAGGTTAGGGTTCTCTGGTGGATGATTTTTGACATTTCGAATAACCTTGGACTTGATCTATTTTGCCCTCGATATATTAACCTTTATCATAGCGTCTTATGAAAAGTTCCCGCCATTCATCGCCGCCGTTTTACGTTCACTATTATTACACAGATTGTCATATGCGCCGATGCGACGACATGTCAAAGCTCCATCTATGAATGAAGTAAAAAGTTTCGCGCATTTACGCTGTCACAACCTGTCACTAAGTTACCTTCTTCGCAAAAAAAAACGTGTTTCTGTTCACATTCGCGGTGTTGCTTCATGTCTCTCCTCTAAGTATTGTTATATTATGTGCAGTCGGTCATCACCTCTTGAGCGTAACGTTAGCTGTAACAGTTCACACAAAATGAAATATATTTTAGTTACGGGAGGTGTGATAAGTGGTGTCGGAAAAGGAGTTATTTCAAGTTCGTTTGGAACGTTGCTGAACAGTTGCGACATTCCAGTCACATCCATAAAGATTGATCCGTACATAAACATCGACGCTGGAACATTCTCACCGTACGAACACGGTAAGCCAATACAATATGTTCGCAGGATGCGTCTTGTCCTTGAAATGCCTTCGACTGCTTGGTTCCGGAAATTTGCGCATTTCATTTAATAATATTTTTTCAATGTCAATCGCCGTCTGATTCGACGCGCATTACATTATAGCGAGGAGTCTGCGAAAAACCACGTGAAAACTGGTTCGGATTTTGTTGTCTGCGACTGTGTGGCTTTTAGTTGTGGTTCGTTTTTCGCTGAGTTCGAATTAATTTTGTTTTTGTTTGTGTGGCGGTTTACTAATTCCCAGACATAATTCGATGTTTAAATTAAAACCCAGACGAAAGCGGTGATAAGAGCAAAATGTTCTATTTTTTTGCAGGTGAAGTGTTTGTGCTGGACGATGGTGGTGAAGTGGATTTGGATCTCGGTAACTATGAACGCTTCCTGGACATCAAACTGCACAGTGACAATAATATAACGACTGGAAAGATCTATCGGCAAGTGATCGAAAGGGAGCGACGTGGCGACTATCTAGGCAAAACAGTTCAAGTCATCCCACACATAACCAATGCCATTCAAGAATGGGTAGAGCGTGTTGCCAACACACCAGTTACAGACAATACCAAACCACAAGTGTGCATAGTTGAACTAGGCGGTACAATCGGTGATATCGAAGGAATGCCGTTCGTCGAAGCCTTCCGTCAATTTCAATATCGAATCGGCCGGGAAAATTTGTGTTGCGTTCATGTGTCGTTGATACCTACGCCTCGGTCGACAGGCGAACCGAAAACGAAACCGACTCAAGCCAGCGTACGTGAACTGCGCCGATTGGGTCTGACACCGGATTTGATAGTGTGCCGGTCGGAGAAAGCTGTCGGCCAGGATGTGAAAGACAAAATCAGTATGTACTGTGATGTAGCCGCCGATCAGGTGATTTGCATTCCCGATTTGTCGTCCATTTATCATGTGCCGCTGATCATGGACGCCCATAACATAATCGATTTCCTGAAAGATCGCCTGAAACTGAACATCGAATCTCCTAGACCAATCAAATATCTGCATCAGTGGAGAGACTTGGCGAAAAAGATTGACAAAATAACGCGCGAAGTGAATATATCGCTGGTGGGAAAGTACACCAAGCTGGAAGATTCGTACGCATCCGTTTCGAAGGCTTTGCAGCATGCGGCCACATCGGTCGGCTACAAATTGAATTTGAAATTTCTGGATGCGTCGGATTTGGAAGAGAGCACGAAAGCAGACGACGAGGCGAAATATCATGAGGCCTGGCTGGTTCTGTCACGCAGTCATGGTGTTATTGTACCGGGTGGTTTTGGTTCACGCGGTATGGAAGGCAAAATATTGGCGGCCAAATGGTGTCGTGAAAACAAGAAACCGTATCTGGGTATCTGTCTTGGTCTGCAGGCGTCGGTCATTGAATTTGCACGGAATGTACTGAAGTTGAAGGTGAGTGAACGAACATTTCAATTTTCAATTTTTAATTTGAGACGAGAAAAATCGTCATTGCGATCGTTGGCTTCTATTACTGTTGTTCGTGGATTAAACATGAACAACTTAGAGTAGGAACCGGTCCTATATGAAGCTTATGCATTACAAACGGCATGTAGTTCTACCGCCCACTCCTAATTTTCTTACGAATTCTCGGAGAAATTTCTATTTTGAAATCTCAAAAGCTTCACGAGTTGATTACAACCCGTACTGACGAATTGGATCGGGCACAGCCGTTTTCTTTTTTCTGCACAGATTTTGTTTGAAAAATCTAAAATTTCTCTGTGCTCTGACGAGGCCTCGACATGAGTGATTGTAAGAAGATTACTTGGAAGACCATTAGTTTTGTTACTCGCAAGAACTTTAGATCGGAGCTCAGTCGTGTGGTGGGGGACATTCATGAACATTCATTTTTAACGATCATCTGCACAGAATAGATCGGTCAAAGACCAAGAATCTGCCATTTTTAGTTGGAAAGCGCTTCAATGACTTTCTAACCAAAATCGGGAAATTTCCTGACAATGGAATTGAGGAAAGAAGGGATTTTCGATCTGGGTTTCTGCATCTCTCTTGAGGAGCCTTCCACAATCACCCAATCGACCGTAATCATGCCCGCACGTTAGTTAGCGGGCGTGACGCAAGTCCACTACCAAAAATGTTTTTAAAAATTTTTTTTGGGGACGGCGGAGCATATTTACAGCAAATTTTTGACTTCTCCCCCTTAACTCCAACGACCCCCAAACCAAAGGATATCTGGAATCTAGGAATCCATACGAGTTCAACGAGCTATCACACGTTACTGCAGCTTCAAAATTGGCCGAGATATTGAACTTCGAAATATTGATGTTTGTATGAAAATAAGCAAAATTTCGAATTTTCAGATAACTGAAATCGCCTACGTTAGTTAGTTAGTTCCTATGGAAAAGTCGATCCAGCAACTCCTAAACGTTTCTATAGATTTTCCTGATATTTTGGTTATAGGCTAATAATGACCCAAAAATAAGAATGGAATTTTCAAAAGTTGGAAAAAGCTCATATCTTGGGAGCTAGGGCTCCCGGAAGTTTCCATACCTGTCAACGCGTTTACAATTGTGTAGCGGTTGTTTTAAATGCTACAGAGGCGTGCGATATATCAAATGAAAGGTATGGACGGTACGAATCAAAGAAAAAAAAGTTTATGCAAATCGGGTAGCTCGGTGGTGAGCTACAACGCTCCAAGTGGACCATTTTGGAGCTACTACAACGTACAGCGATCGGTGATGATTTTGAGTTTATCTCGGTTGGTTTGAAAGTTGGACACTTGGTTTCTTCGGCAAAGTTGTTGGGTATAGAAAGAGTTGTTGTGTGGAAGTGACCACAATGTACGCTTTTATGTAATAGTTACCACCCCCTAGATTTTTGTAACTTTTTGTGTGAAGCAGATGGAAAGTTGGTTTCTTCGGCAAAGTTGTTGGTTATCGAAAGTGTTGTCGTCTGAAAGTGACCACAGTGTACGCTTTTATGTAATAGTGACCAACCTCTAGATTTTCGTAACTTTGTATGAAGCAGGTGGGAAGTTCCTCTGGCACTTTCTAACTTCCAATGGATTTTTCGATAGATTTGGGTTATTTTCGATATAATTGAAGTGTTCCGAGGTTGATTCCTAAATTTTGGGATGACAGATAATTCCTCTGGCACTTCCTAACTTCCATCGGATTTTTTGATGGATTTGGGTTATTTTCGACATGAGTAAGATGTTCCAATGTTGATTCCTAAATTTTGGGATGACAGATAATTCCTCTGGCACTTCCTAACTTTCATCGGATTTTTCGATGGACTTGAGGTATTTCCGATATAAGTGAGTTGTTCCAAGGTTGATTCCTAAATTTTAGGATGACAGATAATTCCTCTGGCACTTCCTAACTTTCATCGGATTTTTCGATGGACTTGAGGTATTTCCGATATAAGTGAGTTGTTCCAAGGTTGGTTCCTAAATTTTGGGATGACAGATGATTCCTCTGGCACTTCCTAACTTCCATCGGATTTTTTGATGGATTTGTGTAATTTTCGACATAAGTGAGTTGTTCCAAGGTTGGTTCCTAAATTTTGGGATGACAGATGATTCCTCTGGCACTTCCTAACTTCCATCGGATTTTTTGATGGATTTGGGTAATTTTCGACATGAGTGAGGTGTTCTGAGGTTGGTTCCTAAATTTTGGGATGACAGATGATTCCCCTGGCACTACCTAACTTCCATCGGATTTTTTGATGGATTTGGGTAATTTTCGACATGAGTGAGGTGTTCTGAGGTTGGTTCCTAAATTTTGGGATGACAGATGATTCCCCTGGCACTACCTAACTTCCATCGGATTTTTTCATGGATTTGGGTAATTTTCGACATGAGTGAGGTGTTCTGAGGTTGGTTCCTAAATTTTGGGATGACAGATGATTCCCCTGGCACTACCTAACTTCCATCGGATTTTTTGATGGATTTGGGTAATTTTCGACATGAGTGAGGTGTTCTGAGGTTGGTTCCTAAATTTTGGGATGACAGATGATTCCCCTGGCACTACCTAACTTCCATTGGATTTTTTGATGGATTTGGGTAATTTTCGACATGAGTGAGGTGTTCTGAGGTTGGTTCCTAAATTTTGGGATGACAGATGATTCCCCTGGCACTACCTAACTTCCATCGGATTTTTTGATGGATTTAGTTTATTTTCTATATAAGGGCAGATTTTGCCAATAACGGTCTGTTGCGTTACAATTTTTAAGACTGAGGCATTAGACTGATCCTTCCTCTATTGCCTCAAAGTGTTAAAAATTTGATCTGAGGTAACTGGTCATACAAAACTATTGCAATTGGCGGAGGTCTGCATTTTCAAACCCATATTCTACGGCGATCTCCGCTATCAAAATTTTTTCTCCGCCAACAACGGATTTGTTCCATTTGTCTCCACCAAGTTTTATTCGTTTACCATAGAAACTCAGGCGTCCGCTGATAGACGATTTTACAGATTCTGAAAATTTACTATCAGCGAACCGCCGAGTTATGTGGGAGGACAACCAAAACTTTCGGGGATAAAAAGAGCTGGAAAAACTGTGGAACAAATCCGTTATTGGCGGAGAAAAAATTTTGATAGCGGAGAATTGACGAGGCTTTAAAGTTCAAATTCAACAAAAAATGCCCATAAGTGAAGTGGTCCAAGGTTGGTTCCTAAATTTTGGGATAACAGTTGATTCCTCTGGCAATACCTATCTTCCGTCGGATTTTTTGAAGGATTTGAGCTGTAGTCGACGTGAGATGCTTACAAAACTAGTGACCCTTACCCCTAAACTTCCAAAAGAACTGATATCCCCCAAAAAACCCAGAAGGGTTTTATCAACATAAAAGTGACCCAAAAAGTTTCAGAAAGAAAATTTTACCAAAAAACAATTGCGTCACAAAGTGGCAGATGTTGAGGTAACCATGGCTATGAAAATAGGACAAAATCCGTCGTGAAATAATGGAATTTAAACGGAAGAAGGCCGAATCATCTGCCACTTTGTGACTCAATTTTTTTTTGGTAAAATTTTCTCTCTGAAACTTTTTGGGTCACTTTTATGTTGATAAAACGTTTGCGTACAGGCGCAGAATGCGTCACCCTCAGCGATATCAGTTATTTTGTAAGTAAGATAAAGGACTTGCGTCACATTTACCCTTCTGGGTTTTTTGGGGGATTTCAGCGACAAATCGAATACTTAAAAATCAAAACTCTTTTCCGAAAATGATTCCCATCGAATCGAAGAACAATTACGGTTACGACTTTCACAAGTGACTCTCAAACGACACAACAGTTCATCATAATGACCCGTTGACCGTTTTATCATATATTCAGCGGATATGTCTTATTAATGCCTGAGTTGACTGTTTCTAATCTGGCAGACATTGTTATGTGGGAGGGCAGGACATTTATCAAAATTTTTGACCGAGTCTGCTTCGAACGTTTGTTTGTTATTCCATCGCTGATGTTTGTTTAAAGCAAAAAAACCGCTGATCGTACAATCTAACAAATGTTTTCCTTTCGATATTTCAGAATGCAAATACAACAGAAATAGATCCGGATACTGAACATAAGCTCGTAATCGATATGCCTGAATTCACACCCGAGCAAAAAGGTGGTACGATGCGACTGGGAGCTAGAACAAGTATTTTTAGAGAAAATGACAAAAGTGTGATAAGTAAGTTGAATTGAGTGGATGTGGCATCGATTCGCGATGATTCATTGTGTTCGTTTTCAAATAATCTCACAGGAAAACTATACGGAAATCAAAATTCAATTAATGAACGACATCGTCATCGATACGAAGTAAATCTGGAATACGTTGACGAATTACAGAAGCACGGACTGCAATTTGTAGCTACAGATACTGAAAGGTATTTTGGAACGAAATTTCCACCCCCAAAATTTCGATTTTTTTTTTTTAAATATTTGTCTTCTCGTTTCCGATAGAAAACGTATGGAAATTGTTCAACTGGACGATCATCCATACTATGTGGCGACACAATTCCATCCGGAATATTTGTCACGACCACTGAAACCGTCTGCTCCATTTTTGGGTTTGATATTGGCTTCCGTTAAGAAATTGGACAGGTTCTTAGATCATGGGTGTCGTCTGACACCTCGGGAAATGAGTGACGTTAGCTCAGGTAAAAAATTTTATTTAAAAAAAAATTGTCCGAACGATTGACGTTGACCCGCAATGTTTGATTTGTGTGTGATTAACAGATGAAGAAGCGAGTCCTCGTATTATGAATGGTCACGATTTTTCGAAAATGAACGGAAAGATTGTCAATGGTCATCCAAATGGTACTGCGTTCAATGGAAACGGTGTTCATAGTACAGATGAATCCGAAGAAAATGACAAATAGAGGTTGATTAGGTCCAATGGTCCATAACTTTCGAATAAGGAGACAATGTTCTAACGGTTTAGTTGCGAAACTAATTATATATTTCAACCATTACAAAACTCAATAAAACTTTCATTAAATTGTAATCTGATTTTCTATTTACGTTCGTTCATCCAAGAGACATTGCTGCAAATTAAGGAGGTTCACAAACGTACACTGAGCGAAATTTCTTGCATGCCATGCGTATATCATTCGTGCCCCCTGTTAAAAAGTGTGGTAAGGTAGTTACACAGTGGGCTCGAATATAATACGTGCCAGACGTATTTCGCTTTGACAGAGATTTTAAAATATGAATTTTATTGAATTCACCTACGATTTACACCATATTAACCAGTTTATAAGTAGTTATTATACATTTTAGCAGTTATTGGTAACAAATACTTTAAATTAAACATAGCTAACGCCGACCCGTACGAAACACCTATTTGTATCAAAAGCCTTTACTGTGAAACTCTTCATTTCTCTTACTTCATTTTCTTCTCTGCTGAAAAACTATTCTTCCTTTTAAATCACTTACATTATCCACTCTTTGCCTTGTTAGCATATACAAATAAATTGCCGGAGGCAATATAGACAGCCCCGTACGAAGTCAAATTTCATAAATTCCTATTTAAACAGCTATATACCGCTATATTTACCTATATTTCACTGTAAATAAACATTTCACAGAGGAATATGCTATTATATAGCTCTATATGCCTGTATATAGCTCAATATAGCTGTATATAGGTATATATAGATGTCCGTATATGAAATCCCTGAAACCCCACCCACATAACAAATTATTTCCATGTTAACAGAAACTCTCTAAGCATAATTTTTCCCACTTTATATCACTTTTAATAAAATCCAATATGGCCACCGGCAGCCATTTTGTTAGGAGACCGGAAATAGTACCGACGCTTTACATTCGTTAATACCTTTCAAACAAAAAAAAAATTCATGAAATTCGGTCAAAATTTACTCGAGATATTGTCAAAATACACCACGTTCACTGTACTTCCGAGTAGCCAGATAAGAGCTCACTCCAAGAGACCTAGCTCACGCTCCGGAGAACATAATTTCATAAAAAAAAATTTCCCTGATTGGTACGGTCAATACCTATCTAATAAAGCTAAAACAGACGAAATATGTTCAAATGTGGCCGACCTACAAGCAAAAACTGCTTGCCGCCCTGTGCCTGTTTCACACCAAGGGGTCTAACCCGAGTCGGTCATCCGATTTCCATAAACTTTTTTTTTGTCGATCGGTATTGTAAATACCTTTTATTTGACGTATCACTTACAAGTTTAACGTTTAAATGTCCGGAGATATCTTCGAAAAACCGTAAAGCACTAATTGGGCCACAGCTCGGGAGGGATCGATCCAAAATCACTCATCTTCGAACTTAGCCTGTCTTTTGACATTACCAAACGGGAAAAAAAAAGAATTTTCAAAATCGGATGCGTTTTACTCAAGTTATCGTGCAGACAGACAGACGGACAGACAGACGGACATTTTTTTTTCGCGGATTTGGCATCTCTAGACAACCATAATAGGTTTCCCCTTACTCAGGGAGTCCAATTCGACGTGTTACAAACGTATTCGTAAACCTATAAGACCCCAGTACTTCATACGGGTCTAAAAATTGACTTCTTTGGGAGTTGAACCGGGTACCTCTCGATCATGAGCCAACGATCTTTCTAATGTTGCAGTCAAAGCACCTAGCAGGGTAATAGAGATTTTTTGGTGTCAAATAGAGTAGTTTTTAGTACGAGTTGCCATTTACATTATATTAGACAGGAGTCGCCGTGAGATGCCGTATTGGAGGCAAATTTGAAAACGAAAAAGTGGTTACTGCGAAGGGTTTTCATTTAACTTTTATTGGAGAATTTACATTCAGTTACGTAACTTAGTTATTTGTATGCAGACTGCTAACGTGATGTTAGATTATTTGTTAAAATAATGTACATTTCAGTGATCATATTTTCATTGAAAGAACGTTCGTGCCTATTTTTCGAATATATCTTGGCTCTTACCGCATTTTTAAGAGTGTAAAAATCTTATAAAATAAAAATGACATTTGACACTGCCAAAATTACCTACTTTATTTTTTTCTATTACCCTGCGTGGTGCTTTGTTGCAGTGCAGTAGTGTTGGTTGACATTTCTTATTGTTGAAGCGTACTTTGAAAGCTATAAACGTGTGTGGCGTATAAGTTACACAGAGCACGTTATAACGTAACGCACAATAATAGTGATATGTCGTTTTTTAACATTATTGAATTTAAGTTTATAAAGCATGCGCAATTAGCTTCGACTTGATGGCAATATAGTTGTGGACTTGGATTATCGAAATACTGGATAATCAATTATAGATAAATTCAACTTAAACAACTTTCTGATATGATTACGAAATGAAATTACTTAATAAAAAATGAAAGTATTTTGACGAGAATTTTTCTAATTTACTAAACTACTACGTGTTAAGAAATATAAATATGATACAAATTCAATGTCTAGGACCAACATCCACTATATACGTTTAACATACGTGATGTGCGTTTAACTTCCGTCCCACTCGTAAAGTTATTCATATTCCTCGTACGTAACAATACGTAACGCATGAATATTCAAATCTGACAATCGAAATACGTAACTACGCTTTCAACGTGTTCCACGTATAGAAAATATTGCCCACGTATCACATACGTTAATGAAGTATATTCCACCTTCCCGACGAATTTTACACATATCCGGTGTAAGTTGATAATGGGAAATGCATGGCATCCTGATAAAGAGATTCCTGATTCTTTTGAAAAACGACCTTTCGAAATCGGACGCATCTTCCTAGATAGCTATTGATCTCTAGAAGCCAAATTATTTTTTTTTCAAATTCCGTCGATGCTTGTGTGGCAGGTGTTGGAAAACCGAAAGCATGCACTTTTCTTATAGCGTGTTCTCCGGCTACTACATGCAATGTACAGGGTGGTGCGGGGTGTCATTAGAAACGTAATTGAACGTTATTTCGGGGCTGCTCTTAAACAAAAAATATTTTTGGCTTCTAGGGATCAATATAAAATAATCCGCTGGATAATGCGTCCGATTTTGGTAGGTCGATTTTTAAAAGAATCCCTCCCTACGTGCTGTATTCTATGTTAAATGGTTATGTGGGGCTTGATGAAGAAGAAGAGTGGGGCTTTATATCGTAACCTTGTTGTAGCTCCTTAGAATTGTAACGCATACTGGAGCTACGCTGTGTGTTTAATGTTAGAAGTTTTTTCTTGGAAATAAATGAAATTGAAATTGAAATTGAAATTGAACCTATTTTGAAAATTCTTGAAATTTTAAAATTCAAGAATTGTCGAGAATTTTCAAGCATTTAAATTCTTGAAGTTCCTGAAATTCTTGAAAATTATCGTAAAAAATCCTGAAAATTGACCCTACTTTGTACGCTTCCTATAAAGGTTGCATTTTCATAAACCATTTGTATACCGTCATCGATGTGATCCTGACTACTCTACAGATGGTAAACAAAAAATTGCTGCAGTTACGAGTTCGAAAACCTATGTCTATTTTTCCCTCCTGGTTCTAAATCCAGAAAAAACAAATTTCTAGGATGTCTGGATCAGTAGATCTAGGTTCTAGGTTAAATAAGGAGACAACATGATTTCCTATTTAACTTAAAATAGGTCTAGCTCCTGATCCAGACGTCCAAGAAATTTATTTTTTTGGTATTTATAATCAGGAGGGAAAAATACCCGTAGGTTTTCGAACTCGTAACTGCAACGTACGGGGTGTCGAGTACTGGTTGTGCATGATTTGGTTATTATTCCTTTTTTGTGGGCAATATAAATCTCAACGCAGTCGGTTTGTGATGTCGTTTTATATTCCCTTGACTGGTAAGTGAAGGGTCTTACGTCAGAATATACATCTTCAGGTTTACTATGCGGAAATTTTACGTGAAATGTTGGCAAAAAAGGAAAATACCGAAATGTCTGTAACGCTTGATAGCACAACTTGAGTAATTCTGAGCCGATTTTCAAAATTTTCTAATTTTTATTTAAATAAGCGAAAAAGGCTACTTAATAGTACAGCCAGTAAGAAACAATCTTTCATTCAGAATTGCTCTTTTGTAGAGCAATTGAAATCTTCTGCTTTAAATAAAATCATTCGAACATGATTCATCTGTGATTCATTGAAGCAGCCATTAATGAACCAAGTTTCTAAAAAAAATTTAGTATTTCAGGACCCACACAACCTTTAAAGATTCGAAAGCAATAGGGGTTAATGAATAATTCCCTGTAGTGATTATGAAAATTTGGTTTCAATCGACAAGGAATAAAATTTTTGAGGTAAAATTCGAAGATGGGACTAATTGTATCGGACTTGACTAAATGTGTGAGAACTATTTCCGAGAATGTCAAATAAATTGAGAAACTTACACTAGTGTGATTGCGACCAGAGCGAAGCGAGTTGCACATGAGTTGAATTTTTTATTGTCGCTATAAATACGCGTCTCTTCAGCCTTACTTTAAACTCGTGAGATGGCATGATAGCGCCGTAACTTTTAATCATGTCAAGGTGCCTTTTTGTAACTCTTGAGTTAAGATAGCAGCACCATATATACACTATCGAATGTAACTCTAATCAGCCTTAACTTAGAGTATGAAGAATATCTGTTGACAACTTCTTTGATCAAGCGACCGACCTACCAATAAGGAGGGACCGGGTCATTTGCTTTGACTAATACAATGCACTCGTGTAATATTCCGGATTTAACCAATTGTATTGTATCGAGATGGCGACAACATATGTTTACGCAGAATGATAGGATAACAAAGAGATAAGACCTAAGAATTTTTTGTTTTAATCTCCGTAAACTGCATGTGGATGTTGTCCTTATCTTACTCATTTTGCATTGCCAACGACAATTATAAATTCTCATAGACTTTGGGTTGCTTGAACAGTTCGTTCGTATATATTGAAGAAGTGACAGTATAGTGTGAAGCTAAGAGTCCTAATTGATTTTGGAAGAGCTTGAACATGTCACAAGAAAAGTATTCAGAAGACAACCATACAAATCTACTTAGCGCCACGATGGCTATGGTCAGTGCAAACTATCCAATTCTTGTGTACTATAACAAAGCACTTGCATGTGGCCTACCACCACATTTCATGGATTTGCGATTCCTACCGGACAATTGGGGTCGTGTGCCGTGCAAAAGAGAAGCGATGCATTGGTATCTGGATAATACATCAAGCAATGCAGAAGTGGGGACGAAATGCGATTCGAAATTCAAAAAGGATCTAGAAACGGCAGAACATTGCCTAAAGTTGGTGACGTTAAATGATGCGTTCGTCTTGGAATGACATCCATACTGGAATGGGTCAGGACTGTTCTAAGCTGAAATGAGCATAGGTTCTACTCATCAATAAAACCGAAGATTTCGAAAAATATTTTTTTAAAGTTTAAGTTTAAAAAACGCCTTGATATAGGCTTTTCGACAAAGTATCCATTTCTCTTAAAATATAGGCAACAATTTTAGATAAGTACTGACGCCTCTTAAAACTCTTAGATTTTCGAATAAAATCCTAAACGACAATACTCATCTGTGGATCGACGGCGACGTTTTTTTTTGTAATCGAAACACAAATCGTTGAGCACTTTGCAGTGAGTTTTAAGCGCATCATAATCGCTCTTAAATAAGATTTTAGCGCCGCCAAAACTGGGCAACGCTAACAACATATCGGAAGTTTGTATTTAAGGACTTAATTAAAAGACTCACACTACTTCTTGCGTCGAACCTACGTTATAATTTGCAAATGATCAACTTCATCAACATTTGAGAATTTCAAATTAAAATTAACCTCGAAATTAACCAGCTCTGTTCGAACTTTGTGCATTCATTCTGTTGTTGCATCTCTACAAAAAAATATGTCCGGTCCATGAACTGGATAAAATGAAAATTTTCAAAATAAAACCTACCATCAAACTGGCATGCGTTTTGGTATCTTTGAGCAGACAGTTCTTGATCTAATTAAAAGTTAGGTATCAGATGGGCGTGTCTCACTCCCACATAAACAATCGATTTAAAACTTACCGCGTCCCTTTTGCTCTGACTAGCACAAATTGTATTCCTTGTCGTAATCCAATCTTTGGCAGCACTTTGCTGACGCATACACCTTCCAATTACTTCATTCGTTTGAGTACCCACACATTGCTTAAACGATGTCCATTGATTGGAGGTCCATTTGCACGGAGGAAATGAGTCCTGACCAAAGACTGAAGCGATTGTAAACCAAATTATAATTACCAGAGCTTTCATTCCGAAGGCGAGAAAAATTCTGGTCGAAATTTTCCCTCAGAGTGTCGAAGTAAATATGACGATGTGTGGTCGGTGGTATAACTGTATAATGAGCTACTGCATTCAGATGAAATGATACACTAATTATGATTGCATGATTGCACTTTTGTTGGTCTTTCATTCATCAGTGAATATTAATTGAATGAATCGTTAACGATGCGCCAATACAACAAAATGTGATTATTGATAGACACACTATGTGTCGATGCATGTGACGAATTTGTATTTTATTCATTTTAATTACAGCAATTTATTTAATAGTGATCGGCAGCCAGATAAACGCTAATAAAACGCTCATCTCAAAGCGTATTTTGTGGTTGAATTTTATGGTAAAAATCTATTCGAGAAAAGTGTGACGCAGTCTATGAAGTACAATTTCTAAAATGAATGATATCGCTAGAGTTGACGCTTTCAGCTTCGTTACGCAAAAATTAAATTTTACACCCAATTTTAGTTCAAACAAGCTGGCTTAGTTTTTCTCATCATCTGCCAAATAATTTTCTCCAAAAAAAAATTTGACTGGAAGCAACCAAAATTTTACCAAAAAAGTCTGCGTTGCAAAGTGGCAGATGTTCAGGAACAGACCAGCAAGAAAATTTATCTGCCACATGCGACGCAGATTTTTTTGGTAAAATTTTGGTTGTTTTTCCGAAAATTTGACGAAATTCGAAAATTTGACGAAAATCGAAAATTTGACGAAAATCGAAAATTTGACGAAAATCGAAAATTTGACGAAAATCGAAAATTTGACAAATTCAAAAATTTGACAAGAATCGAAAATTTGACGAAAATCCCCTCTGTGCTACTCGTAAAACTCTGAGACTTTGCCGAAGAAAGTAACCCTCTATCTGCAACCATTCAAGAATTACCTCTAAAAGCGTAATTGACACACCCATTCCCAATTTTTGACATTTTGTACATATGCCAATCTGTTCTGTAACTCTTTATCTTTCATAACCCAAAAAAATATTAGTCCTTTCATCCTACGTTCGAGTAGCTCAAAATTTGGTCACTCTGACCACTCTAGCTCAACCGAATCTGCACCAATGTTTCTAATTATTTTTTTTGTTCGATTTGTGTGGCGAATACCTTTCATTTGATGGGTCTCACGCCTTTATAGGTTTCAATACAGCTAAGCTACAGCCGAAAACGCGTTCCCGACCCTCGAAAACAACACTCAGAAACCACTTCGAGGCCAATAAAACAAAATTCTGGTTTTTCCTGGGGTAATGGCGTATTACATTTTCATTTTTATGCCCACCCTGAGGTTCCTGCAAAATTTCATGGAGATTGGCTGACTAGTTTCCGAGATCGACCGTCGATAGATAGACAGATAGAAACATACAGAGTAAGTTGAAAGATTTTGATTGTTTAGGAAAAGTCAATTTGGTGTATTTTGTATGAAAAGTGACCAATTTCAAAACGATTTATCTCCGGCAATTTTAAACCTGCATAATCGAGTGATAGCTCGTTTTGCTCGTATTTGAAGCGAGAGTATGATAGAATAGGATATAGTGGGGATATAGTCTAAAGGGCAGAAACTGAAATGTTCGGCTATACATAGTTGCCGCGTCTCAAAAAAATTTCTTCGTTCTTTTTTTGGAAGTTACACTGCGTCAAGTCCTCCGCTATCGCTTCGGACATGATTTAGTTCAGGTAACAATTCGGTCAGAAAAACACACACAAAAAAATTGAATCTCGTCTCATCGAGGTCTCTCAGTGACTATAAGGTGTGGCAAATGCAGACCAAAATGATTTGGTCACCAGATCTCACTCTGCTTTCAAATTTCGGCTATAATGTCTCTGCAAGTAAGTAGACTGTAGTGTTAAGTATAGTTTCCACTTAAAAGGAGCACTCCGTTTAGCCTCCGTTTACATGACAGTTATAAAATAGAACAAAGGAACTGTCACGTAAACCAAGGCTGTATACTTTGGGGAGGTCACGCAGATACAGATACGCGGGTTACACACCACAGTTGATGATAAAATGGCCGATTTCATACAAAAATTCACCTACTCTGATGATTCTCGTCGTCTTGATGATGTGGTGAAATGTTTTACATGTAAAATCATCAGACGTGGTGTGTTCCCGCGTATCTAATAAAATGGCGGTCTGCGTGACCTCCCCAAAGTATACAGCCTTGACGTAAACGGAGTAAAGAATTGAAATAAATTCAATTTCCACTCCGTTTGCGTGACAGTTCTTTTGTTTTATTTTACAACTGTCATGTAGAGGGAGGCTAAACGGAGTGCTCTTTTTAAGTGGAAACTATACTTTAAGCCAAAACACCGTAACACATTTTTGTGTCCTTACTTTTAAAGAGCTTTCGAGAGCTTTGAACTTTTTTTGTGATCCACTGAAATATTTCACTTTTCCAAAGGAATCCAGAAGAAATTTAAAGCTTTTGAAAGCCCTCTAAAGCACACAAACACGGCAGTGGTAGAAGGTAGTATGTTCGTAAATGAAAAAGCTCAAAAACCGAATTTATTCCAGCAAATTTATTGTGTGAATACTTAGCGTAACCATAACTTATGCTGAAACCGTCCGCGCCCATTTCTCATTCTATAAAAAGACTTCATCCTTCAGGCTGTCGGTCCCGGTCTCTGTATTACAATTGAACTGATCCGTTCGCAAAAGGTAAGCTTTTGTAATCTTATTTCTGTCCAGAACAGCATATGCCTTTTTCAACGTTTCTAAGTCGGGATTCTGTTCACGGGTTAAAATCCACACCATTTCTATAAGAACAATGAAGAGAACGTGAGAACGTAGTTGTGGCAAATTTTACGTTTCATTTACTTCCACTCATCAGACCGCCCAAATCTCTACACGAATAGACTACGGCAAACGTTGAATAGTCTGTGTCCAAAATCCAGTAATTAGCTTCGAAGTTGCTCGCTGATAAAGGATAGAATTTGTGAATGGTAAAGGCTTTATTTCCTCCAGTTTTTAAGTAACGCAAAATCTAATTAACTTACCAGGAGATGGCAAAGAATTGAATCTTACACTTAATTTGCCTGGTGATACTATGGTAGCACTACCAGATACTTTGCCTTCATTTCCGGTGCTATAAGGAAACAATTTGAAGAATTTTCATCTTGTTTTTGAGGATCTTTTGGATAAAGCCCTGTCAAAAGACTATAATGACCTAAGATTTCAGGCCAGGTCAGGTATTTAGCCCCGCAATAAAAATTTGGTCCGTCTGTCCGTCTGTCCGTCTGTCCGTCACGTCGATATCTTGAGTAAATCAAATCCGATTTCAAAATTTTTTTTTTCCCTGAAAGATAGTCAAAATAGTGAGGCTAAGTTCGAAGATGGGCATATTCGGATAGGCCCTTCGTGAGTTAGGGCCGCCTAAGTGATTTAAGGTCTTTTGGTGATATTTATGGCAAAATAAACGATGGAAATGTAGATGACACGGCAAATGATAGGTATTGTCAATACCAATCCAGGAAAAAAACGTTTTTTAAAATCGGGTGAGTGGACCGTGAGTTAGGGCCTTAGAAGTGAAAAGCTACTAGGGCCCTATGTGTATTTTACATAGAACTCAAGTAAATTTAATCCGGTTTTCGTAATTTTTGTTTCATTTGGAAGGTAATCGAACGCCGAATAGAAAGTTTTTGAAAAATTATTAAATTTGGGTCCTTGGACTAAGGCCACTACTAGGGCCCTATGTGTATTTTACATTGAACTCGAGTAAATTTCATTCGTTTTTCGTAATTTTTGTGTCATTTGGACGGTAATCAAAGGCCGAATAGAAAGTTTTTGAAAAATTATTAAATTTGGGTCCTTGGACTAAGGCCACTACTAGGGCCCTATGTGTATTTTACATTGAACTCGAGTAAATTTCATTCGTTTTTCGTAATTTTTGTGTCATTTGGACGGTAATCAAAGGCCGAATAGAAAGTTTTTGAAAAATTATTAAATTTGGGTCCTTGGACTAAGGCCACTACTAGGGCCCTATGTGTATTGTACATTGAACTCGAGTAAATTTCATTCGTTTTTCGTAATTTGTGTGTCATTTGGAAGGTAATCAAAGGCCGAATAGAATGTTGTTGAAAAAAAAATTAAATTTGGGTCCTCGGACTAAGGCCGCTACTAGGACCCTATGCGTATTCTACATACAACTCGAGTAAATTTCATCCGTTTTTCGTAATTTTTGTTCCATTTGAAAGATAATCGAACACCGAATAGAATGTTGTTGAAAAAAAATTAAATTTGGGTCCTCGGACTAAGGCCGCTACTAGGGCCCTATGCGTATTCTACATACAACTCGAGTAAATTTCATCCGTTTTTCGTAATTTTTGTTTCATTTGGAAGGTAAGGAAAGGCCGAATAGAATGTTGTTGAAAAAAAAAAAAATTTGGGTCCTTGGACTAAGGCCGCTACTAGGGCCCTATGTGTATTTTACATATAACTCGAGCAAATTTCATCCGTTTTTCGTAATTTTTGTTTCATTTGGAAGGTAATCAAATGCCGAATAGAATGTTGTTGAAAAAAAAATTAAATTTGGGTCCTCGGACTAAGGCCGCTACTAGGGCCCTATGTGTATTTTACATATAACTCGAGCAAATTTCATCCGTTTTCCGTATTTTTCGTTTCATTTGGAAGGTAATCAAAGGCCGAATAGAATGTAGTTGAAAAAAATTAAATTTGGATCCTCGGACTGAGGCCGATACTAGGCCCTATGTGTATTTATACTCAATAAATTAAAATTTTAGGGCTATTTGAAATTTTTGTTTTATTTGAAAGGAACGTCGTACGGGGCTTCGTAATTGCGCTATGCGCAATTTCTAAGATGTACACATTACATAATAATTTTACTTTAACTACTTTAACCGGCGCATAGGCTTACGGTCAAAGTAGGGTGACAGACGCACTAGGGTCACGTACGCAATAGATATACGGGTTTGTACGGGGCTCAGTCGCAGCAAACGCTCCGACTGTTCTGATGGCTCGTTTTTGATGAGGAAACCGGACTTAAATTTTTGAACCTGATTTTTTTAGTAATTTCAATACCAATTTGTAAAAAAAAACATTTCGGTTCAACCTGACCTGGCAGGTCAATTGGGTTTCAAGTAAAATTTGTTAAGAGCGCTCACCACTTGGCAAATTTCTAGCCTACATTTATGCGCAAAAATATTCGTTTTTTGATGATCTTTGCAAAATGTGTAATTTATACATTTGGCAAAGGTTTCTCCAAGTGGGATAAGTAATCAACTACAAACCAATTCTTCCTTTAAAAGTAACACAT
Organism: Bradysia coprophila; assembly: GCF_014529535.1. Classification (NCBI taxonomy): domain Eukaryota; kingdom Metazoa; phylum Arthropoda; class Insecta; order Diptera; family Sciaridae; genus Bradysia; species Bradysia coprophila. The sequence goes on from NW_023503376.1 coordinate 742,098, forward strand.
TTTTGCGTGCTTTAATGGTTTTACTTTTTCAAAAAAAGATTTTGGTTCAGAGAAATCGTCAAAAAACGAATATTTTTGCGCACAAATGTAGGCTACAAAATTGCCAAGGGGTGAGCGCTCTTAATATTAGTCGGAGCTATATGGTCTCAGAATATGCGTATCGTTTGTCCCACTTTAACTTAACCAAAGTGGTTTCAAGTTACAAAAGTGATTATTGTATCTGTCGTCTTGATTCACGGGATTGTGTTTACAGTAAATCTCTCAGTGCCAAAAAAAGATCGTATTACTCTTAGACATCCCTTGAACTTACAATCGATTTATCTGTCGATTCACAACCGACACATCACCGTTTTCCATTTTACCATATGTAGCAGTTATACATTTACCACCCACTTCAAACACAAATGGATATTTTTCCGCTTCGTACCACAGTCCCACATACTGAACAAAATAGAAAAATTCGTCAAAATGTGCTCAGATCTAGATGCAAAGCAAATGTGATTTAAGCTTGCCTTCTCCAAATCGAAATTATCACCAACTGCTACATCTACTTCCGGGCATTTACCGAAGGCCGGCACTTGAGCAGAAAATATATTGCACTTGAGCAGCAGAATAAACAATATTCTGAAAAATAAAGATGTAAAAAAATTACTACCTGCCCCATGCGAAAGTTGACCATTACATATCAATTTATTCCATACCATGATACATTGGATGCTGCTACATATGTCATAACTTCTATTCGGAAAAAAAACTTTGTGTTACTCGCAAACTCAGTCGAGTGTTTTTAAGCAACTCAAAGTCTACACTTGTCGAAAACACAGTTACCGAAGCGAACGAGTGACTTTGCTTTTATCACTGAATTCACGCCGTAAGTGCGGTCGAAATTCAAAATGGAAAGTGCGTTAGGTCTTTCTAACGTAGCGTCATTTTCACTTTTACTGTTCACTTTTTCATCTAATCGTTCACTTAAAATTCAAATTTTAGGCGCACTTACGGCGTGAGTTTTTACGTCGCGTCATGTAATGAATTACTGTCGCAGCATACAATGTAACCTACTATTACATGCTAAAATAGTATGTTCTGTTACAAGTGTTGTAATGTTGATTTTTTCACCCAAGTTTTCCAGTCCGACTTGATAATCAGAAGTGTAGTAATTGTCAGGGATATCACAAAACAAAACTTGTTTCGAGCCTTTTAAGTCAACATTTAGGTAGGAATCAGAACATGTCTCGTAAGTCTTTAGACCCGTACGAAGTACTGGGGTCTTATAGGTTTACGCATACGTTTGTAATAGGGTGTGTCGATTTCAATTATTTTTTTTAGTTATTCCGGGTTCCGCCCTACCGCGATTCACCCTCGCACTAGCAATAATAATCAGCCAAATTTTTTTTTCTAAGTCAATATAAGCTTGCACCGTCACTTTTTCAAAAATTTTCGAGCTACACGAGATAGCTGGATTATGGGTCCGAACCAAAAAAAATCTACAGATGCTTTTGCAAAGTTTTCACTCTGTACGGCATCTAGAGGGTCTACTAGAACATACAAAAATATAAAAAATTTAAAAAATGTTTTACCGTCATTTTGGTATAGCATCAAGTTTCACCGAGGTGGAATTTTCAAGAATTTTGTAAGTGGAAAAGTCATCTCTTCTGGGTGAATTTTTTTCAAGCTATTGTTGTGATAGCTCATTTTGTAGGTATTTCAATAGCGCATCCAGCAAACATACAGTTTAGATAGATAAATTTAAATATTTTTTGGTTTCGCTGTTGGAAGGCCCAAAAATTGGGCATTTCTTCGAGTATGGAGACAATTAACATTTTAAATACAGCAAGTAAATGAAAATTTTTGACAGAAATTCAAATATTATTCATGAATAACACATTTAAAAGCTGAAAATAATAAGATTTCGTTTTTTAAGAGAAGCCAATTTGTTATGTTTTCGAAAATACCCAAAGAAATGCCCCATTTTTGGGCCTTCCAACAGTGAAACCAAAAAATATTTAAATTTACCTATCGAAACTGTACGTTTGCTGGATGCGCTATTGAAATACCTACAAAATGAGCTATCACAACAATAGCTTGAAAAAAATTCACCCAGGTGAGATGACTTTTCCACTTACAAAATTCTTGATAATTCCACCTCGGTGAAACTTGATGCTATACCAAAATGACGGTAAAACATTTTTTTAACTTTTTTTAATTTTTGTATGTTCTAGTAGACCCTCTAGATGCCGTACAGAGTGAAAACTTTGCAAAAGCATCTGTAGATTTTTTTTGGTTCGGACCCATAATCCAGCTATCTCGTGTAGCTCGAAAATTTTTGAAAAAGTGACGGTGCAAGCTTATATTGACTTAGAAAAAAAAAATTTTGCTGATTATTATTGCTAGTGCGAGGGTGAATCGCGGTAGGGCGGAACCCGGAATGACTAAAAAAATTAATTGAAATCGACACACCCTAGTTTGTAACACGTCGAATTGGACTCCCTGAGTAAGGGGAAACCTATTGTGGTTGTCTAGAGATGCCAAATCCGCGAAAAAAAAATGTCCGTCTGTCTGTCCGTCTGTCGGTCCGTCTGTCTGTCCGTCTGTCCGTCTGTCTGTCCGTCTGTCTGTCTGCACGATAACTTGAGTAAAACGCATCCGATTTTGAAAATTCTTTTTTTGCCCGTTTGGTAATGTCAAAAAACAGGCTAAGTTCGAAGATGAGTGATTTTGGATCGACCCCTCCCGAGCTGTGGCCCAATAAGTGCTTTACGGTTTTTCGAAGATATCTCCGGACATTTAAACGTTAAACTTGTAAGTGATACGTCAAATAAAAGGTATTTACAATACCGATCGACAAAAAAAAAGTTTATGGAAATCGGATGTCCGACTCGTGAGTTAGACCCCTTGGTGTGGAACAGGCACAGGGCGGCAAGCAGTTTTTGCTTGTAGGTCGGCCACATTTGAACATATTTCGTCTGTTTTAGCTTTATTAGATAGGTATTGACCGTACCAATCAGGGAATTTTTTTTTATGAAATTATGTTCTCCGGAGCGTGAGCTAGGTCTCTTGGAGTGAGCTCTTATCTGGCTACTCGGAAGTACAGTGAACGTGGTGTATTTTGACAATATCTCGAGTAAATTTTGACCGAATTTCATGATTTTTTTTTGTTTCAAAGGTATTAACGAATGTAAAGCGTCGGTACTATTTCCGGTCTCCTAACAAAATGGCTGCCGGCGGCCATATTGGATTTTAATAAAAGTGATATAAAGTGGGAAAAATGATGCTTATAGAGTTTCTGTTAACATGGAAATAATTTGTTATGTGTGTGGGGTTTCAGGGATTCCATATACGGACATCTATATATACCTATATACAGCTATATTGAGCTATATACAGGCATATAGAGCTATATAATAGCATATTCCTCTGTGAAATGTTTATTTACAGTGAAATATAGGTAAATATAGCGGTATATAGCTGTTTAAATAGGAATTTATGAAATTTGTCTTCGTACGGGGCTGTCTATATTGCCTCCGGCAATTTAATTGTATATGATAACAAGGCAAAGAGTGGATAATGTAAGTGATTTTAAAGGGAGAATAGTTTTTCAGCAGAGAAGAAAATGAAGTAAGAGAAATGAAGAGTTTCACAGTAAAGGCTTTTGATACGAATAGGTGTTTCGTACGGGTCGGCGTTAGCTATGTTTTTCAAAATCATTCAAAAGTAGCACCAAAACGAAAAATATTCACGTCGCATTGTAAACCGAACGAATGGTGAATTTTCCCGGTCTTTTCGATTTAAACGTCATGACAGCTGACATATGAGTTGTAGACCAAAACTACAGAAAGAATTCTTTTTAAATTTTGTTTCTTTCAAATAATTGAAATTGCTTTGTGATACCCATTTTGTCATTTTGTATGATAACGTAAGAAAATCTTCTTGTAAAAGCCCAACCTAATCCTAATACTAACCTACAAGTTACGGTAAATGATGAAACCTTACTTAAGTTTCGTCAAATCTTTCATTAACATTAACTCAAGAACAAGGATTTTATTTGGATTGTTATGATGAAATTTATTTGTTTTTATATGACCCGCTGGACGATACATTGTGTAAATGGAGAAATCCTGTGTAGTCGATGCTTTCTTCATTACATTTTGACGGATTCTGTTAACTTTTAACGAAACTATAAGCGTTCCTAACATTGTAGGCAAAACTGCACTTTTAGGGTTATTGTTTGGGGTAGGGTAATCTCGCACACCACACAAATTCATGGTGTGCGAGATTCACCTCTAAGTGGTGAATCTCGCACAGTCATGACTTTTCGTTACATGTCGTAAAAGGACGCATACTATGATCGCGTGTGCGAGATTCCCCGACACCTATTGTTTCAGTAAATGTAAGTGTTTTGAGGTGGGGTCAATGGTAGTGCAATTTTGCCTCCACTTTTGCTATGTCGAAGAATATAAGCTGTCTTGATAAGTTGCATGCTGTCTAAAAAGAAAATTCAGCTTTTCCCTTATAGATCATCTTCAAGGTCGTTTAAAATGCCATCCACGTTAGGAAATGCCATCCACGTTAAAAAAAAGTCTCATACAAATGAATGAATGAACGAAACATTTAACGAAATTGAAGAGAGGTTACGTCTGAAAGTGCCGTACCTTGAAGATGATCTATTCACACCACAGAATGCTGGTCAGTTCTCAATGATATCCATTTCACAGATACAATGTCAAGGTCCTCGTCGTCCGGATCCAAAGGGGGAAGTTGGAAAAATGAAATTTATTTCGATCCAAAATCAGATTCTGCCATTGGCTCCGCGTATTTAATCAAAGACACTGAATTAAGGTCAAAGTTAGCAGATTTAATAGACACGGAAGAGAATATTGAGAAAATTTGGATCTACAGTCACCCGTTGTATGCATGGCAACTGACAACACTGTTGATGTATCATTCGTTTGTGGTATTGGAAACCAATAAGTGGTACTGGTCAATCGAGAAGAACAGCGAAGGAATAACGATTCAACGAAGCAAAAAGCGCGAGTACGTACAATCGAAATATCGACGCAATTCTCGAAATACTCCAATTACGGAGAGGAATTGCGACGCTGGCAGAATGAAAATGGCAGACTTGGTTGATTGGCTTTACGAAAAAGACGAATTGAATTACCGATATGATCTTCGATATCGAGAAGGTACTTGCCAAGGATTTGCAAAGCGGGTCTTTGATAAGTTTGCTAAAACAAAATTATGCAATGTGTTTTCATATTAGCTAGCGTAAGGTAATTGTTAAGAGGCTCCGGTACTTAGCTAAAATTGTAGCCTACATTTGTGTGTCTCATATTTCATTTTTGATGATAGCTTTCCATCAGAATCCTTTTTTAAAAATATACAACCGCAATTCCGACCACGAATGTGTTTAGCTTTAAACAAATCAACACAATAAAAAGTTTCATTTAAATTTTAAACTCTGGTCGTTCGCCACACAATATGAGTTTTATCTCAATTTTAGGCATCGACAAAAGCAATTATCCAAAAAGTGTAACTGCCCTAGATTCTAAATTTAGAATACCTTTCCAGGCATACCTCACCCTCACATCATAGTTGATGCAATGATTTGTGGTGGATTTCACACATATATAAAGTTCATCTTTTTGGTCGAAAAGTCGATCTCCAACATACTAGTGCCATTTTATAACAACACCCTTAAGCTCTTAACTCTAGTCTATGGTAATAGTTCGCGTCAGCAAATAATGTGTATCCTTGGTATCTGGGATACCGGGAATTTTTTTGGCCGAAAACCGGGATACCGGGAAATTCACCGAAAGAAGACGGAGAAAGAAGGCGAATTTTTTTCGTTTTACCATGAATCGGGAAGCCAGGGGTAATTGAAATTGACAGGAAATTGAAATTGACGGGAAATCGAAACTAACGGATCATACTGACAGAGAAATCGAAATTGAAGGGAAATCATACTGACAGAGAAATCGAACTCACCGGGAAATTCAACTCACCGGGAAATCGAACTCACCGGGAAATTGAATTCACCGGGAAATCGAAATTGATGAGAAATCGAACTCACCGGCAAATCAAAATTGACGGGAAATCCAACTTACCGGGAAATTAAATTCACCGGTAAATCGAAATTGACGGGAAATCGTAATTGATGGGAAATCATACTGACCGAGGAATCCGGGAAATCGCAATAGGCGGGAAATCAGAAAAACAGGAAATCGAGAAAAAACGGGAAGTCTATAAAAACGGGAAATCGAAACAGACGAGAAATCAAATTTACCGGGTAATTGAATAAAAAAAACGGAAAGTCAAACTCACCGGGAAATTGAAATAAACGGGAAATGGAACTCACCGGGAAATAGAATTCACCGGGAAATGGAACTCACCGGGAAATGGAACTCACCGGGAAATCGAAAAAAACAGTAAATCGAAAAAAAAGGGAAGTCGATAAAAACGGGCCATCCAAATAGACGAGAAATCAAACTTACCGGGAAATTGAAAAAAAAAACAGTAAATCGCTTAAAACGGGAAATCGAATCGAATCGAAATGGCTGAGAAGTCAGAAATAGAATGTTTTGAAATTATAAAATCGCAAAATTTTCTCGCTCGCTCCGCTCGCGATCATTTTCTTTCTTCTCAAATTTCACACGCACTTATTCGTGACAAATATTTCGCTGAGAAGTCCGAAATAGAATCTACAAAGTAGAAAATTGCAAAATTTTCTCGCTCGTTCCGCTCGCGATCACATACACCCTTATCAAAAATTAAATATTTTCAAAGTATAAATCGCTAAAATTTTTCGCTAGCTCCCCTCACGATCATTCAGTAACTTTTCAAATGTCACGGGCCCAGGCAGCTGGAATCATTAGGCAGGCACTACAATAGCTGAGAATATAAAACGAAAAATATTATAAATCTGACATAAATAAAGAAAACATTTGGAATGCGAGACTTTGGCTTTCGACGTTTTAAACCATAATTCATGTTTGTCACGACAGTACTTGATCAAACTTAATTGAAAAATAAAACAAATATTACATTTACCGGGATTTTATATCGGGAAATCTAGCTAAATTTTAAGGATACCGGGAAATTCGGGAAATCCGATTTTGGATACCGGGAAAAAAACATTATTTGCACACGCGTAATAGTTTTACCTCACTCATGACAGAGAAATTAGACGTTATATGCATGGTCACTCGACTACAGTGAAAATCAAAAATCGTTCTGGAGACATGGGAAAAACGAATGTAGAAAATGAGGTTTCTTCCATAAAACATTCTTTGGACCAATTTGGGTCAGGCGAAAAAAAAAATCAAAGGTAAAATAACGACCCACCAAATTTTTTGCGAAAATTGTGATCGAAATATTTGATAAAAATTTCGGAAATCGGAAATAAAGTGCAAGCAAATTTAAATGATCGACTCTGAGTGTATCCAGATTTGAGAGCCAGTATAGTCTTATATACAGCCAATACTATAAGTATTTCCTGCACACGTATAAGCTCGACTTCGAAGTATAAACGTGCGCGCGCAATCTCAATACACCGAAGAAACATTGTGAATGTTATACAAATCGATCGAAAGTTTGTTATTTAGTTCTATACTCATTTTCAAATCACGATTCGCTAAAATTCTTCATAATCGATCATTTCAATTCACCCTGCCTTTAATCTGATTTTTTTATTTTTATGCGAAATGGGAAGTAAACGAGCCTCATCATAAGTTTTATTTTTTTTGTGGATTTCGTTTGTTTCTTTCGTTTTATTTGTTCAAACACGTATTTCACTACACAGAAACAGCGCTTGTTTTTATGTTGCTTCAATGCTTCGTTAGAAAGACTTATGCTCAAAACAAACGAGGCATTGAAAACGTGTTTTGGTCCTATTTTTCATGACGAAATTTTCGAAACTGTCAAATGAAGTTAGAACTTTTTCTATTCAAAATCGCGACTGCTGCATCTGTCAATGAAAACTAGGACCAAAATACGTTTTCAATGCCTCGTTTGTTTCGAGCATTACGTGAGAAATATTTTACTCACTTACGGCTTGAATTATATTAATTTTGTTAGCCCCGTACGAAGTTCAAAGGGGCTTATAGGATTACGATGCCGTGTGTAATTGATGGAATTCGAAGCAGACGGTAAGGGCAAAGTGTTTGCCTATGTTCATAGATGACGAATCTGCAATAAAAATTTTGTCTGTCCGTCTGTCCGTTTGTCACGTCGATATCTTGAGTAAATCAAATCCGATTTCAAAATTTTTTTTTCCCTGAAAGATAGCGAAATACTGAGGCTAAGTTCGAAGATGGGCATATTCGGGTCGGCCCTTCGTGAGTTAGGGCCACCTAAGTGATTTAAGGTCTTTTGGTGATATTTATGGCAAAATAAACGATGGAAATGTAAATGACACGGCAAATGATAGGTATTGTCAATACCAATCCAGGAAAAAAAAGTTTTTTCAAAATCGGGTGAGTGGACCGTGAGTTAGGGCCTTAGAAGTGAAATGCTACTAGGGCCCTATGTGTATTTTACATAGAACTCGAGTAAATTTCATTCGTTTTTCGTAATTTTTGTTTGATTTGGAAGGTAATCGAATGCCGAATAGAATGTTGTTGAAAAAAAAATTAAATTTGGGTCCTTGGCCTTTGGCCGCTACTAGGGCCCTATGTGTATTTTACGCATAACTCGAGTAAATTTCATCCGTTTTTCGTAATTTTTGTTTCATTTGGAAGGTAATCGAAGGCCGAATAGAATGTAGTTGAAAAAAATTTTAAATTTGGGTCCTCGGACTGAGGCCGATACTAGGGCCCTATGTGTATTTTACATATAACTCGAGCAAATTTCATCCGTTTTTCGTAATTTTTGTTTCATTTGGAAGGTAATCGAAGGCCGAATAGAATGTAGTTGAAAAAAAATTTAAATTTGGGTCCTCGGACTGAGGCCGATACTAGGGCCCTATGTGTATTTTACATATAACTCGAGCAAATTTCATCCGTTTTTCGTAATTTTTGTTTCATTTGGAAGGTAATCGAAGGCCGAATAGAATGTAGTTGAAAAAAATTTTAAATTTGGGTCCTCGGACTGAGGCCGATACTAGGGCCCTATGTGTATTTTACATATAACTCGAGCAAATTTCATCCGTTTTTCGTCATTTTTGTTTCATTTGGAAGGTAATCGACGGCCGAATAGAATGTAGTTGAAAAAAATTTTAAATTTGGGTCCTCGGACTGAGGCCGATACTAGGGCCCTATGTGTATTTTACATATAACTCGAGCAAATTTCATCCGTTTTTCGTAATTTTTGTTTCATTTGGAAGGTAATCGAAGGCCGAATAGAATGTAGTTGAAAAAAATTTTAAATTTGGGTCCTCGGACTGAGGCCGATACTAGGGCCCTATGTGTATTTTACATATAACTCGAGCAAATTTCATCCGTTTTTCGTAATTTTTGTTTCATTTGGGAGGTAATCAAAGGCCGAATAGAATGTAGTTGAAAAAATTTTAAATTTGGGTCCTCGGACTGAGGCCGATACTAGGGCCCTATGTGTATTTTACATATAACTCGAGTAAATCTCATCCGTTTTTCGTAATTTTGTTTCATTTGGAAGGTAATCAAACGCCGAATAGAATGTAGTTGAAAAAATTTTAAATTTGGGTCCTCGGACTGAGGCCGATACTAGGCCCTTCAAAAAATAAAATTTTTAGGGCGATTTGAAATTTTTGTTTCATTTGAAAGGAACGTCGTACGGGGCTTCGTAATTGCGCTATGCGCAATTTATAAGATGTACACATTCCATAATAATTTTACTTTAACTACATTAACCGGCGCAATAGGCTTACGGTCAAAGTAGGGTGACAGACGCACTAGGGTCACGTACGCAATAGATATACGGGTTTGTACGGGGCTCAGTCGCAGCAAACGCTCCGACTGTTCTGATGGCTCGTTTATCTAGTGTCCTCTCGTTCTATTCTTTCTAACGCAGCGTCATTTTCATACAAGTAAGCGTTGGAATGGTTCACTTTTTCATCGACTAGTTCACTTGAAATTCAAATTTTAGGCACACTTACGGCGTGAATTGTGATTATGAAAAAATATGGCTTGAAGTATTTACTTGGCGTGTACGATAATTATAATGTTTATCGATATTTATCAAAAAAGCAAAGATCACGAGTTGTAATCTAATGTCTCTCCCTCTCATTTTCGTTATATTTTCGACGTATTGTGACAATAGCCATATTAAAGCAAAGGCACCCAGAAATACGCTAAGCATTGACACAGAAGAACTGCGATTATTAACGAATAATGGATCGACAATATGCATCTTATTGACGGACTATGTTATTTTTCTCAGCGTAAACGAAGTTCTGCAGATATTGGACACACGATCTTTACACAAGGGTTGATTAACATTCTGACGAATTCACTCAACTCTCAATGTTAAATTCCTATCATAACATGAAGAAGTTACACAAAAAATCTTACTTGAAATGAAGAACGTTTTTGGTTTCCATTTTCTTGAATGTTGCACAGTTATATCTCTGTCGATTCAAATGTTTAAATTTAAAACCTTCGAAAGCTCTACTTTATAAAGATCAATTTTCAACGTAATATTGATTAGCTATTGATTTTTCTTACAATAAGTTGACTGCTTGACTGAAAATCAAATTAACAACTGACGACGCAACTAAATTAATAATAAGTTTTTCACGCTGATTATATACTTTTTCCGTAACCGTTTATTTTGTAAGATTCTTGGTATGGGTAGCTAAAACGCATAAAAAGTATCGGTGTGTGTCATACACTTGAACCTCGACTTGAACAGAACATTTCATTTTCTTTCGAAAGATGTTTTCCACATATTTGTATAGCGTTATCAAATATCTCTATGCAACACAATGACTTGTTGAATGAAGAAATCAATCTAAAATAGTGTGTCTTGTCTTAGCTCTTGTGTATACGTTATACCTGTAGATAGCAATAGCAGGTACATAATTGCAATTAAAAACAATTCCTAAGTGCTAGTCCATTCTCGGATATGATTTGTTTGACAGCAATTCTATTGCTACAATTACACCTGCAAACAATAGATGAATAACCTATGTCGACTGCAGCACTCTCGATGAATGTAAATATTTACTTAGCATTTGATCTATTGCAATTCACATAAATATTGTAGCAATAAATTACCCCAAGTGACACGTATTCTGTACTATTTTTGCTGTCAATGCCGCGTCTGGATTAGTCAGCGCACTCGACAATTTACTACACTCCATTTACTCACCGTAAACGGCGAGGAAACGGAGTGTAGTTCGTTTCGAGCTTTAAGATACTCACTATCCATGACAAATCAAGTAAGAAAAGTTCTATTTTCTCCCCACGGGAGAGAAATTGTTTCTCACTAGAACTTCATTTGACCAATCTTCAACAATAGTACATTTCGTACCTAGGATTAAAAGTCTTTTTTAGCGTGTGAGAAGTTTCCAGACTACACGATTGATCAAATTTAATATGGTGAATGTGAAATGTGTATATTTTCAAGTAAATTGATGTGTTTTATCTATTTCAGTTGTACCCCAACAGGAAATGGAATTTTTCAGCACGCGTGCTAATTTATCTTACTCCCTTCTCTCGTAAGAAAAACTTAGGACTGGTGCTAAGAGATCGTCATTTCTTGTCTTGGCACGAAAATAGTATGTTGTGTTACAAGTATTGTAATGTTGATTTTTTCAGCACTAGACCCAAGTTTTCCGTACGAGCGGAGCGAGTAAGGAAAATTGGGTCGTGTGCTGAAAAAATCACATTACAATACGTGTAACACATCATGCTTTGTGCCAACCGAGAATTGAAATAGACAAATGCCCAAAAAATCATAATTTTCATGGTAAACAATCACTCTTCAAATTTGATCGATCACATTGCTTTGCATTTTCTAAAACGAATGCTGTAATAACTCATACAAATTCCATAACAACACTGCTTTGAGTGTTGAAATATCCCATCAAACGGGTGCTGAAATAAGTCACTTTACAACACTAAAATGAGTGCTGTTCAATTCTCGGTGGCACAAATACTTTTTCACAACGCAATCGAGAAAATAGTCAATATCCCTACCTCAGCTGAAGTCTCGTCTAACTTTACGCTTAGCGGGGAATTATGCAATATAGCAAAATTTAGTTATTCTGTCATAACAGGTTTTTCGTTTCCAAAAGATTAAGAACAATGGATGCTTAGATGAAACTATAGCCTACATTTGTGCGTTTTGCATCATAAATTTGATGATAACTTTTACGAGAATCCTTTTTGGAAATTGCCGTAAGTATCGCCAAAGTCGAATAGCCAAAAAAAATGTTGGCGTTTCTTCACATTTTGTCGTTTCTTCACACTTTGGCGATTTTTCTTGGCGGCTCTTCACACTTTGGCAATTTTTTTTGGCGATTCGTCAGTTTCTGAGAATTTTTTAAATCGCCAAAAAAAATCGACAAGGTGTGAAGAAACGACAAAAAAAATCGCCAAAGTGTGAAGAAACGCCAAGAAAATTCGCCAAAGTGTGAAGAAACGACAAATAGAAAAAAATCAAATAATTGGCGTTTCTTCACACTTTGGCGATTTTTCTTGGCAGTTCTTCACACTTTGACGATTTTTTTTAACGACTACAAAAATTCTCAAAAATTGACAAATCGCGAAAAAAAATCACTAAAGTGTGAAAAAACGACAAAATGAAAAAAATCTTTAAAATTTAAATTCATTCTTCAGGAAAATATTAGAGTTTGCATTATATATCTATCTTTGGATTTTTTTTGTTATCATCACATCATGATTTCAAAGTCTTGAAAGACATCGAGTGCAAAGTGATTTATCGGGCCTTAGATGATTAATTGTGACTCTAGGCGTAGGCCTAGTGCACAATACACATAGTAAACCTTCTTATAAAGCACTTTGCATCGAGATTCATAGAACCTTTTATGCAACAGAGGCATCTAAAGTCCGCAGATTTCGAAAATTATGATGCTGAGCTGAGTTGCATAAAACTAGCGCCAGGATCCTGAGATCGCGCACTACACACCGGCAGTTTGTTTTAGTAAGATCCGACTAGTTGAAATTTAGTTATTTATTACATTGAGTGCGAAGTACTCTAGATGTGTCTAGACGAGGGCGATGCACCTGTTCATTCGGAAGCGATCTCAATAAACGCTAGATAAAAAATTGAAAAACGGAGATAAAAAAGGATGGTAATAAACGACCGATAATTTAACTCAATACTACCGATAAAAAATAATAAACTACCAATAGAAATGAGATACATGTCCGTCCACCATTTAAGGCGGAGTATTTCCCTGTCTGAAATTTTATTAGCGTGTTATTTTGTAAAAGGACTAATTATTAGACGGTGCGAGAGAAAAAAATTAACTCCTAAGTTCCGACACCGTTCCGGCGCCCGGCTCGCATTGCGGCCTTCCGCTTCGCTCCGGGGCAGTGGGCCGGATCGCTCGGCGTGTTAAAACACTTTTTATGTACAATCAAAGTTGGTATTCATTTCGCAAAATGAATTCTGTAGGGATGAACTAAACTCCTGCACGTTACATTTCGTAAAAGGATGAATTCCCTAGGAACCAACAACACGCTTTTATGGCGAGAAGAAAGTTAGGAATTGAGTTAAGTTGGATCTCAACTCAAACCTGCAAGTTTTTTTTATGATTCAATCCTGCGATTTTTATCTGCAAATTTTGTGTATTTGTTTTCGCAGTTTGAATGGGCGATTTTTTTCGCGGGTTCAAACCTACGAAATTTTTATTTGGCAGTTTCCATGCTGCGAATTTTTGTAATTCCAAAAATCGCTAAAAAGTGATATAAAATGATCGTCATAATTACTTGACTATAATGTAGAATTCGCAGGTTCAAGTTCGCATACTTCACATACATACCTTGGCAATGGTACAACAGAATCGCCAAGAAAAATCGACAAAGTGTGAAGAAATGCCAATTAGCTGATTTTTTTTCGTTTTGTCGTTTCTTCACACCTTGGCGATTTTTTTGGCGGTTCTTCACACTTTGGCGACTTATTTTGGCAATTCGTCACTTTTTTAGAATTTTTTAAATCGCCAAAAAAAATCGACAAAGTGTGAAAAAACGACAAAAAAAAATCGCCAAAGTGTGAAGAAACGCCAAGAAAATTCGCCAAAGTGAGAAGAAACGACAAAAAGAAAAAATCAAATAATTGGCGTTTCTTCACACTTTGGCGATTTTTCTTGGCAGTTCTTCACACTTTGACGATTTTTTTTAACGACTACAAAAATTCTCAAAAATTGACAAATCGCGAAAAAAAATCACTAAAGTGTGAAAAAACGACAAAATGAAAAAAATCTTTAAAATTTAAATTCATTCTTCAGGAAAATATTAGAGTTTGCATTATATATCTATCTTTGGATTTTTTTTGTTATCATCACATCATGATTTCAAAGTCTTGAAAGACATCGAGTGCAAAGTGATTTATCGGGCCTTAGATGATTAATTGTGACTCTAGGCGTAGGCCTAGTGCACAATACACATAGTAAACCTTCTTATAAAGCACTTTGCATCGAGATTCATAGAACCTTTTATGCAACAGAGGCATCTAAAGTCCGCAGATTTCGAAAATTATGATGCTGAGCTGAGTTGCATAAAACTAGCGCCAGGATCCTGAGATCGCGCACTACACACCGGCAGTTTGTTTTAGTAAGATCCGACTAGTTGAAATTTAGTTATTTATTACATTGAGTGCGAAGTACTCTAGATGTGTCTAGACGAGGGCGATGCACCTGTTCATTCGGAAGCGATCTCAATAAACGCTAGATAAAAAATTGAAAAACGGAGATAAAAAAGGATGGTAATAAACGACCGATAATTTAACTCAATACTACCGATAAAAAATAATAAACTACCAATAGAAATGAGATACATGTCCGTCCACCATTTAAGGCGGAGTATTTCCCTGTCTGAAATTTTATTAGCGTGTTATTTTGTAAAAGGACTAATTATTAGACGGTGCGAGAGAAAAAAATTAACTCCTAAGTTCCGACACCGTTCCGGCGCCCGGCTCGCATTGCGGCCTTCCGCTTCGCTCCGGGGCAGTGGGCCGGATCGCTCGGCGTGTTAAAACACTTTTTATGTACAATCAAAGTTGGTATTCATTTCGCAAAATGAATTCTGTAGGGATGAACTAAACTCCTGCACGTTACATTTCGTAAAAGGATGAATTCCCTAGGAACCAACAACACGCTTTTATGGCGAGAAGAAAGTTAGGAATTGAGTTAAGTTGGATCTCAACTCAAACCTGCAAGTTTTTTTTATGATTCAATCCTGCGATTTTTATCTGCAAATTTTGTGTATTTGTTTTCGCAGTTTGAATGGGCGATTTTTTTCGCGGGTTCAAACCTACGAAATTTTTATTTGGCAGTTTCCATGCTGCGAATTTTTGTAATTCCAAAAATCGCTAAAAAGTGATATAAAATGATCGTCATAATTACTTGACTATAATGTAGAATTCGCAGGTTCAAGTTCGCATACTTCACATACATACCTTGGCAATGGTACAACAGAATCGCCAAGAAAAATCGACAAAGTGTGAAGAAATGCCAATTAGCTGATTTTTTTTCGTTTTGTCGTTTCTTCACACCTTGGCGATTTTTTTGGCGGTTCTTCACACTTTGGCGACTTATTTTGGCAATTCGTCACTTTTTTAGAATTTTTTAAATCGCCAAAAAAAATCGACAAAGTGTGAAAAAACGACAAAAAAAAATCGCCAAAGTGTGAAGAAACGCCAAGAAAATTCGCCAAAGTGAGAAGAAACGACAAAAAGAAAAAATCAAATAATTGCCGTTTCTTCACACTTTGGCGATTTTTCTTGGTGGTTCTTCACACTTTGGCGATTTTTTTGGCGATTTACTTTTTTCTTGGCGATTTGACTTTGGCGATACTTCACGGGAATTTTTTGGAAAATGTAAAACGACAATATAATTGATAAATTGATTTAAACGCGTCATTCTCGTCAATTTATGAACTGAATAAGGTAGTAAATGAGTGTTTTGCGCACACGATTCGTTGCCGAACTCGCTTCGCTCGTATCGGCAATTTCACATCTAGTGCGCAGAACACTACCATTTACTACCATATTATGAAAATAGCTATTGTTTGCGTCATGTTGAGCAGTTCTGAGAAAAACGAACTGTTTATGCCAATTTCGATAAACAGGGGTCAGATTTCAAAAACCCTTTTATTGAAAGCTTTCTTCATGTTGTCCCTTATAAAAATGTATAATCGAAATTACCCCAAAAAAAAACAATCAAATGTAGGCTTCGATTGCTTGTCAACCACTTTGGCGTGTTAAGCTGAAACACCGTGTCGTATTGTTGGTGTGCTTTGGAGGGCTTTCAGCAGATTTAAGCTTCTTCCATTGAAAAGGGAAATATTTCAATGGATCGAAAAGAAGTTAAATGCGAAGACACAAATGCGATTCGGTGTTTTGGCTTCGCACACGACAGTACCGTCAAAAAATCTACCGAGTGTTATCCAGAGAGTTGCTGATATGACGACTGGGTCGTTTCGACGGATAGAGGGAATATGTGGAATGACAGTTGGGTTTTTGAGAGAGAATTTAATACATTTTCGCTCAACCAATTTCAACATCATTCGACATATTCCATCTATCCGTCGAAACGACCCAGTCGTCATATTAGCATCTCTCTGGTATCATGTCCGGAGCGATAGCGGAGGACTTGACGCAGTCTAACTTCCAAAAAAAGAACGAATTTTTTTTTTTGAGACGCGGCAACTATATATAGCCGAACATTTCAGTTTCTACCCTTTGGTTTATATCACCATACATCAAAACATATTTTATCATATTCTCGCGTCAAATACGAGCAAAACGAGCTATAACTCGACAATGTAGGTTTAAAATTGCCGGAGATACATCGTTTTGAAATTGGTCACTTTTCATACAAAATACACCAAATTGACTTTTTCCAAACAATCAAAATCTTTCAACTTACTCTGTATGTTTCTATCTATCTATCTATCTATCGACGGTCGATCTCGGAAACCAGTCAGCCAATCTCCATGAAATTTTGCAGGCGTCTCAGGGTGGGCATAAAAATGAATATGTGATACGCCATTACCCCAGGAAAAACCAGAATTTTGTTTTATTGGCCTCGAAGTGGTTTCTGAGTGTGGTTTTCGAGGGTCGGGAGCGCGTTTTCGGCTGTAGCTTAGCTGTATTGAAACCTACAGAGGCGTGCGACCCATCAAATGAAAGGTATTCGTAACACGATTCGAACAAAAAAATAATTTAAAAAATCGGGGCAGATTCGTTTGAGCTAGAGTGATTAGAGTGACCAAATTTTGAGCTACTCGAGCGTAGGATGAAAGGACTAATATTTTTTGGGTTATGAGAGATAGAGAATTACTTTCTTCGGCAAAGTCTCAGTTTTTTACGAGTAGAACAGGGCATATGTGAAAAATGTCGAAAGTTGGAAATGGGTGGGTCAATTGGGGTTTTGGAGATATTTCTTGAATGGTGGCAGATAGAGAATTACTTTCTTCGTCAAATTTTCGATTTTCGTCAAATTTTCGATTTTCGTCAAATTTTCTATTTTCGTCAAATTTTCTATTTTCGTCAAATTTTCTATTTTCGATTTTCGTCAAATTTTCGAATTTCGTTAAATTTCGTCAAATTTTCGAATTTCGTCAAATTTTCGAATTTCGTCAAATTTTCAATTTTCGTCAAATTTTCTATTTTCGTCAAATTTTCGATTTTCATCAAATTTTCTATTTTCGTCAAATTTTCAATTTCCGTCAAATTTTCAAATTTCGCCAAATTTCCGAATTTCTGTTATAAACTGTTATAAAAAGCAGTGTTCTAAAACTTCTAAAACGACTGATATCCCAACAAAAATCTCTTCGAGAAAAGTGTGACGCAGTCTTTGAAGTACAATTTCTAAAATGAATGATATCGCTAGAGTTGACGCTTTCAGCTTCGTTACGCAAAAATTAAATTGTACACCCAATTAGTTCAAACAAGCTGGCTTAGTTTTCCTCATCATCTCCCAAATAATTTTTACCAAAAAAAATTTGACTGGAAACAACCAAAATTTTACCAAAAAAATCTGCGTCGCAAAGTGGCAGATGTGCAGGAACAGACCTACAAGAAAATTTATCTGCCACATGCGACGCAGATTTTTTTGGTAACATTTTTGTTGTTTCCAGTCAAATTTTCTTTTGGTAAAAATTATTTGGGAGATGATGAGGAAAACTAAGCCAGCTTGTTTGAACTAATTGGGTGTACAATTTAATTTTTGCGTCACACGATGCTGAAAGCGTCAACTCTAGCGATATCATTCATTTTAGAAATTGTACTTCAAAGACTGCGTCACACTTTTCTCGAAGAGATTTTTGTTGGGATTATCACTTAGCCTTGTTACTCTCTCTCTCTCTCTCTCTCTCTCTCTCTCTATATATATATATATATCTAGCACTTCCTCTCTTTTATTACAATTCTGGTAATCAAAGTAATGAGTTTACAATTGGTCGGTTCACACTATTCAGCAGAATAAAAAATCTTTGCTACAAATGTGCTACAAAATTAACAACAACTTTTGACCGTCACTGATGGGTATACCTGTTTCGAAACCTCAATGTAATGCAAACGTCAGATCCTAAACGAAAACGAAATCCTTAACGCGGTTTTTACAATGGAATCAGCAATTCCGGCAATTCCTATTCGACAGAAAATGTGTTCAAACGAAGTAATTTTGGAGTCCGAAATTTTATTTGAAATTGCAAACCTTGAAAATGGTTATAAGGACGGAGAAGACATTTGTTTTGCGGCAGAAACGCTGGAAGAAGCGAACATTTCATGGTTGTACTACAAATGGATTGTCCACAATCTTGTGCTGGTGTAACGTCGCGTAATTCCTTTAATTTCAGGTGGATTACGGCTAAAAAATTGACTTACAAGCAGAAAATGTACTTCGATTTTGTCATTCAGGTGCATTCAGACATCTGGAAATCCGGAAAATACCAGTTCTGCCAGTCATTACAGGTTACGCACGGGTACAGTTTCCATTGTAGCGGCTTTAAACAGTTGAGTCAACAGCTGGTAGTGAAGACTGTAATTGTTGACATGAACTACTTGTTAGGTCATGTAACTTCCAACGGTTCACTTCACGTTATCGGTAAATTGAAATTGAAGAATCTTGGAGAGAAGACACTACGTCGAGTGAACTTCACCCGACTCGCAAATCAGTACACATCGACGCAATATCACAGCATCTTGAACGACCCAACGTTCTCCGATTTCACATTTGTGGTACAAAACAAGGAATTTAAAGTCCACAAAGCCATTGTTGGTGCATCGAGTGAGGTGATGCGACTGATATTCACCGCCGATCTACAGGAGTCAAGACAGGGCCGATGCAACGTAGTCGACATTGACCCGGAAGTATTCGGTCATTTGTTACGGTTTATGTACACTGGTCAGCTTCCGGATGCTTTGGATGGCATTTCAGGCGATCTACTGAAAGCAGCACATTTTTATGGGGTGACCGAACTGTTTGAAATCTGCAAACAATATTTGCAGTTTCAATTGAGCGCTGACAATGCGGTCGATATCTACGAATTTTGCAGTTTGTACGAATTGGCCGAGTTGAAGCTGGAGGCATGGAACTTTGTGACATGGTAAATTTCGCTTTAAAACTGAAACGAATCTGAAATGTACGGTCATTCATTGCACTTAGGCACATTCTGAAAATTTCCACTCCACTCAAACCACTGCCGGTGGAAGACGTCCGAGAGTTAATTAAAGCCAAGGCAAAAATCAACAGCATATTACGGAAGCATCAAATTTTACCACATGACGAGACAATGCGAACAGTTTTACGATAAAATGTGACTGACTATACCAACCGCGACATGTAATTTATAAATAAAAGAACTTTCCAAAATGAAGCAGAACCTCGTCTCTATATTCAAAATTCCTCGGAATGATTGAACAAAGGTATTACAACAATGATTGTCACTCGATCAAATAAATAATAATTTACCAACTTAGCATGCTCTACTTAAACTTGATTCGGAGCATTGTCCTGCGAATTCGCTTCCGGCGTCACATAATCGTCTGTGACTGTTGAATTACTGCCCTGATCGTAGTTCGATTTCTTGCGATCTTCGTTGACTTCATCCTGTGGAATTTCGGTTGTTGGATCATACGCTTCCTGAGCTGGAGGAACAGTTTCGCAATTATTTTGATCCGTTTTCAGGAAGAATGTGCGAGAGATTTGATATTTATCCAAGACACCGTAAGCTCGTTGTAATACTGGACCCGGCGGTCTTCGTTCTCTCATCATCAGCCATGCTGATTCTGTATGTGGAATGATCAGTTGCTGTAATTATCTGGCACGGCTGTAACACTCGGATCAGGCTAGGTTGACCTCTGTTTCACGTCATGTTGACCCGAACCAGATTTCAACCTGTACCTGAGTTGGTGCGACCCGAATATGACCTGGATCTGAACTTTTACTTTCGGGTGTGACATGAGCATGAAATTTTCAAGTTGAATCAGGTAGGGTTCGTGTTTTTTCGAAATTTTTTCAAGAGAAATCACAAACTTTCACGAACAATTTCGGGCTACTTGGTCTAACCTGAAAATTTAAGGTTCAGGTCAGACCAGAGCCTAATATTTGGGAATCGTTTTAGAGAATTTTTGGGAATTTAGGGAATTTTAGGGAATTTAGGGAATTTTTTGGGAATTTTGGGAATTAATTCCCAAAAATTAACTAAAATTCCCAAAAAATTTCTTTTCTTTGTATTTTTATAATTAAATGCTCGTAAAAGATCAGCAAAAGTTCAAAAATCTTTAAAAACTATGAACAAGCAAAAAAAAAATTGGGATTTTTTTTGGAATTTTAGTGAACTTTTAATTGGTTCCCAAATATTATGCTCTGAAGGATATAATTCTCGTCGATGTACTCGCACCAGCCAGGGCGTATACTCTACTTGTAGGTCTCTCCAAAGCCGACAACACTACAATAATTTAAGAGCAATCTACACTCCGACCCCCTATGAAATACATTTTTGATGATAACTTTTTATTCGAATTATTTTTGAAAAAAGTGGCCTCATCGTTTGGTGCCAGAACATATAAGGTTTCGATAGCCACTGGAATTGTCCAGATTGATGTAGTGTACTGAGAAAAAACTCAAAATTCCTAAAATTTGTGTTTTTATGATATTTTTTGGACTTTTGAGTTTTCTCGACGTAGACTGCATCAATCTTGACAATAACCGCGAGCCTTTGTCCATATTATTTTTATTTCAATGAACACATCAAAAACACACTGAAAATGTATATTGATATTGGAAAAGTGGAATTTGAAATTCTTAATTTCAGTTTAAAAAGCCGCTCCAATTTTCAAAAAATCTCGCGCTTGAAAAAAACAAAACAATTTCGTGACTTAACAAATTGGGATATTTTATTTGTTGACAGTTTGCTTTAATTGTGATCACCGAGATAACCAAAAAACCAACACTAACAAACAAAATATTCCTATCAGCTGACAGATACCTTTCGACTCTTTAGAGTTTCCGTACGTGAGTTCATCATGGCAGTGATTTTTTTAATTAAATTCTATAAAAAAATATAAAAAGTTTTTATAACAAAACTAAACTTTTATTAAAAAAGGCTCGCGGTTTATTCTGGTGGCTATCGAAACTTTATATGTTGTGGCACCAAAAGATGAAACCACTTTTTTCAAAAAATATTCTAATAAGAAGTTATCATCGAAAATGTTTTTCATAGAAGGTCGGAGTGTAGACTGCTCTTAAAATAAATATTTTTGAGTTATAGCCGCAAAAAGGTTTTCGGTACCCTCTGACATGCTTTCACCTTTGAACACTTTAACCGAAAATTTAAAAAAATGTTCGAAAAAAATGAAAGATACGATTCTCTAGAATTGAGTTACAAACAAATTTTTTTTTATTTTTTATCGATGGAGAACCTAATTATAAGACACTTTGTCTCGTATCATATGCCAAAAAAAGTTAAAACTTTTTTTATAAATCATTTTGAAAGTCACTGAAAACACGAAAATTCGAATCGAAATACAAAAATTTTTGATGACATACTGTATTTCTATTCGAATTTTCGTGTTTTCAGTGACTTTCAAAATGATTTATAAAAAAAGTTTTAACTTTTTTTGGCATATGATACGAGACAAAGTGTCTTATAATTAGGTTCTCCATCGATAAAAAAAAAAAAATTGTTTGTAACTCAATTGAAGACGAATCTATCACTCCTTAAAATCGGAGACCACTTGTTCCCCTATCACCATCACCTCCAGTTTCGGCGATATGCCGCTTAAGCTCAATTTACTGAATATATTATGTTCAATATGTTCTGAAATATTTGTTGTTTTTTTTGGGAATTTTTGGGAATTTAGGGAATTTTTGGGAATTTTTGAGAATTTTAGGGAATTTTAGGGAATTTAGGGAATTTAGAGAATTAATTCCCAAATATTAGGCTCTGGGTCAGACTAGGGACAAACCTGAAAGTAAATGTTCAGATTCGAATCGAACCAATTCAGGTTTGGGTTCAGTCCGAAATTGAACGTTTCAGGTTCAGATCACGTTCCGGTCAGACTGAACACTGACAAAAAAGTTTCGAAAAACTCAGTTGTTGCAGGTAACTTTGTCTCCAGGCAATGCATAGTGCTTTGCTTCAGGTAATCTACAATATCTGCCGCAGCTTTATTTTTTCTATGGAGCGCTACAGCTGTGGCAGCTGTTGTAGATTACCTGGAGACAAAGTTACCTGCAACAGCTGAGTTTTTCGAAACTTGTTTGTCAGTGAACCCGAACCGTTCCGAGCGTTGTATTTTATCTATTCTACCTGTATGCCCAACCGGTCCGATTCCATTACACGACCAAATTACCGCATAGTTTTTATAATCCGTATCCAATACGATCATTGTGGTGTCGTAATTCACCGGTAGAGTTGTGTAATGGATAGCGTACTTTGCTTCGCCACCAACCCCGGTCAGTTTCATCGTACCAGAGATAATTCGTTGAACGTTTGTGCTAATGGAAAAGAAAGTCAATCTCAGTTTGCGAGTGGGTTTCTCAAGAGTCGAGAGCCTGTTTGGAACTTCCAAATGTTCTTACAATCGATTCGTGATCACATTGTTCACCCATATTTTCCCATCAGCTCTCCGTTCGTATGTGGCTGCGATACAGCGAGATGCCAATTCTGTGACCGTAAAATATCGTTCCACCTCATACCAGGTGCCCAAAAATCGGTCTTTATCAAAGTTGGCCATCGGCTGGTATACGGGACAGCCGCCGAACGATGGTATTTGGCATTTTGCAATTGAGCTTAAATAAATCAGCCCAATAAGAATTTGTTTGTATACCGTCAGCGTCACTGAAAAGATAAATTAACAGAATATCTAAAACGAAATTTGAAACCGAAAAATGTGCTGACTTATAATCGAGTTCTATGTTTTTTCTATGTTCTTAATAAGAACTTCTTATCGTTTCACCACAACGAAATTAAAAATTAAATCTTTGCGGTGTCAACAAATAAATATTGAGCAAACAAACAAACCATTCCAGATTCATATCGGAAACCATTTCAATTTACTTGTTTCAATAATAGTAATCGTTCGCACACCACACAACTAACAGATAGGAATTTATAGTTGTTCTTAGTCCGATAAAGAAAATGGGAGCACAATAACCCGCAGAGAACTCATTCAATCTATTCGATAAAAGCGTTGCAAAACTATCAAAAGTGAAAATAGATTTTTTATAAAGCGACAGAATAATGTTTTCGGCAAGTGTTATCATAGTTTGTGTGCTTGTAACGTCCCAGGTATATGCTCTAGAAAATGGTCTAGCTCGGACCCCGCCAATGGGGTGGATGACATGGCAACGATTTCGGTGTACCACAGATTGTAATATATTTCCGAATGATTGTATAAGGTAATAAGGTGTGCAGGATGGATCGATTTTAAAATTTTAATTTTGATCCAAAAAGCATATAGTGTTCCAAAGCCGGTCCAGATAATTTTTCCGTTTTTTTTCACACTCATTTTGCGTGCGGTAAATTTTTTTTCGTACTCATTTTTGGATGAAATTAAACTGCTTCAAACGACATTGCACATTAAGGTGGTTCAAAAAGCACTTTGTTCGAGTTTTTTGGGTAACCATAAGAATTCTGAAAGGCCATGGCCAGAAACTAAGATTGACACAAAAAAATTGAAAAATCAACCGCTTTTTGGGTTAGCGCAAAATAAAAATGTAAAAAGGGTGCCAAATGTAGACTTCTCAAAGTAGGAGTTAAGAGTGATATCGCCAAATCTTCAGGTGATTGGGGAACAAGCGGTCTCCGATTTTAATGAGTGATAGCTCGTTGGATTCGTCTTTCAATTCTAGGAAACACGTATCTTTCACTTTTTCTAAAAAAAAGAAATTGTTTTCTGTGAAAAGCGTTCAAAAGTGAAGACAGAGGGAACCGAAAACAGTTTTTCGGCAATAACTCAAGAAAAAATTATTTTAAATTGTTGTAATGTTGTACGAATGTCGAACTTGGAAAGACCTACAGGTAGAGTATACGCACCCCTTGGTGCGAGTAGATCCACGAGAGTTACGACTAAAAATGTTGTGAATGTTCGGAGAGTCCGCCTTCCCTGCAGTTTCGATGTTCCACGAAAATGAGTATGGGATGTTGTAGCTGGCCTCACCCACTATCGTTCCACATATAAATGAACCCAGGACTTTTGTGCTGCTAGCCCACAGAAGTGTTGGAAAAAAAGTTGGTGCCAAAATGCAGATTTTTTCCTTCAGCTGCTCTACAGCTGGAACAGCATCTGGCGTAATTTTGTATCGTCTACTATTCCTTTACCGTATACGCTTCGCTTTGACTTGAATATAGGTCGTTACAACATATCCAGTGTTAGTAATTCGTGTGAAAACACTGACGCTGTTCTGGCAGTTGGGCCCTCAGAAAGAAGGAAAAAATCTGCATTTTGGCGCCAACTTTTTTTCAAAGACTTCTGTGGGCTAGCAGCACAAGAGTACTGAGTTCATTTATATGTGGAACGATAGTGGGTGAGGCCAGCTACAACACTCCGTACTCAGTTTCGTGGAACATCGAAGCTGCAGAGAAGGCGGACTCTCCGAACATTCGCTATATTTTTAGTCATAACTCTCGTGGATCTACTCGCACCAAGCGGTGCGTATACTCTACCTGTAGGTCTTTCAAAGGCCGACATTCGTACAACATCACAACAATTTAAAATAATTTTTTCTTGAGTTATTGCCGAAAAACTGTTTTCGGTACCCTCTGACATGTCTTCACTTTAGAGCGCTTTTCACAGAAAACAATTTTTTTTAGAAAAAGTGAAAGATAGGTGTTTCTTAGAATTGAAAGACGAATCCAACGAGCTATCACTCATTAAAATCGGAGACCGCTTGTTCCCAAGGTTAAAAAAATCACCTGAAGATTTGGCGACATCACTCTTAAATAGACATTTTATTGAATTTTTTTAATTAATTTACTAGAGTCCAAAGATTTTCGTGTCAACCTTAGTTTCTGGCCATGGCCTTTCAGAGTTCCTATGATACCCAAAAAAGTCGGTAAATTGTTTTTTTCATTTCAATTTGACTACCCTATTGCACATAAAGGTCGCGTAGGTCACATAGGTCAAATTCCCTCAATGAATTGCAAAAACTTTAAAAAAAGTTTTTTTTGAAAAATGATCAGTCGCCCTGTTATGAAATACTATACGCTTCTTGGACTAAAATTAAAATTCTAAAATCGTTGCACCCTAACGTGCGGTCATTACACCCAAATACCACTCTAAACCGAAACAATTGCAGTGAAAATTTAATCAAACGCACAGTCGATGCACTTGTTCGTGATGGATATAGGGATGCTGGATACGAGTATGTAATTATCGATGACTGCTGGCCCGAAATGGAACGCAGTAGTGAAGGTCTTCTTGTACCGGATAAGAATAGGTTTCCCAGTGGAATGAAGGCATTGAGTGATTACGTAAGTTTGTGGAATCATTTCAGCAATGATTGAGCAAATAATTCTCTGTGTGTGATATTGGACGTTAGATTCATGCAAGAGGATTGAAATTCGGAATCTATCAAGATTATGGCACTAAAACTTGTGCGGGATATCCGGGAATCATTGGGTACCAAGAATTAGATGCAATTTTGTTTGCAAGCTGGGGAGTGGATTATGTTAAATTAGACGGTTGTTATTCTGAGCCAGAATCAATGGATGAAGGTGATATCATCTTGAGTGGAATAAATTTTATGCGAAAAATGATTTCAATTGTTAATTATTCTCAGGCTACGTAAGTTTCGGGCAGCTTCTAAATAAGACTGGTAGACCGATGGTTTATTCTTGCAGTTGGCCGGTTTATCAAGAGGAAAAAGGAATTGAAGTAAAAGAAGAGGCCATACATGATATGCGACGTGTTTTCTGTACAATTTGCAAATTATTCTCTTCCAGCCAAATTTTACATTAATCTCCGAACATTGCAATTTATGGCGTAACTGGGACGATATCAATGATTCGTGGAGTTCATTAGCTTCGATTGCAGACTATTTTGCTAAAAATCAGGAACGAATTCAACGTTTCGCAGGTCCCGGTCATTGGAATGATCCGGATATGCTGTTGATTGGCAATTTTGGTTTGAGTCTGGAGCAAAGCAAAGTTCAAATGTCATTGTGGGCGATACTAGCTGCCCCGCTACTAATGTCTAATGATTTAGATACGATCCGACCAGAATTTAAAGACATTTTATTGAACAGGTTCGCACTGTTGTCAATGCGTTTTTACTGAGGTAACAATTCAAACTGTAAAATTTTCAGAGAAATCTTGAGTATTAATCAGGATCCGCTTGGAATACAAGGAACGCGAGTCAAAGTCATAGACAATATCGAGGTATCTGGAACATATCCAGTTGCAATTACAGTACAAAGCGAATTGCCACCTTGAACGGTTTCTTACAGATCTGGACGAGGCCCATACTCCCTAGAACAGACAGTTCTCATTCCTTTGCTGTGGCGTATGTCAGCTTGCGAACAGATGGAGCACCGCACAGGATTCAATTGAATTTAGTTGACATTGGACTAACTAACTTAGGCGGTTATGTTGAGATGGTAAGCGGTGCCGTAAGTTTAGAAGTTCACTTTGTTTGACAAAAAAAAATCGATTGCAGGATGTCTTTGAGGACACTGTTTCACCGACTGTCAAATATCCAGAAACCCTATCATCTGTAATAGTGAATCCAACTAGTTGCGTTCTCCATAAATTCGTAGCATTGTAACTCTGGGTGTCGTAATTTTAGTATTAAAAACGTTTATTAAAGAAAAACTAATTGAACTATTGATGTTTTGATAGAACAGACGTAAGTGCCTTGTCTTAGCAGGAAACTGTTCCACGGTGAATGTCGTTTATACTTTCTCTAACAAAAGAGATCACACTCAACCTAAACTATGGCTGCATCTGATAATTACCAGTATGCATGCCGGACTGGACTAGCCATATAGTAAAATCGAGCAAGCTCAATTACGCCCTTTGGTTTTATCCATCAAATTCCTATATTCGCGCCTCTCTCACATAATTCTTACGCTTTCCGACCAAGATGTTGCGCACATAGGCTAAATCCCCGATGCCCCATTTGGTAGCCAGTCGGGGATGAGGTGACATAACTACACGGTCAATATCGTCAGGAACGATATTATCGTTTTTTAGACGATAGTATCGTCTAAAAAACGATACTATTGTCCAAAAAAATTTCATCCAGGACGATAATATCGTCTAAAATTATAAATTTTAAAATATTTTCAGGACGATGTTATCGTTTTCTTGACGATATTATCGTTTAAAAAAACGATAATATCGTTTTTAAACGATAATATCGTTTTTAAACGATAATATCGTTTTTAAATGATAATATCGTTTTTTTGGACGATACTATCGTTTTTTTGATGATACTATCGTCTAAAAAACGATATTATCGTTCAAAAAACGATAATATCGTTTTTTTGACGATAATACCGTCCTGGATGAAAATATCCGTTGGACGTTATTTTCTGAACAAATTTATCGTTATTTTGGACGATATTATCGTCCTGGTCGATAATTTTTGGGACGATAATATCGTTCTGGACGATAATATCGTTTTTAATTAATTTATTTTTTTAAATTTGAGACGATAATATCGTTTTTAATTTATTTAAAATAAAAATTCTAGACGATAATATCGTCCTGGGCGATATTATCGTTCTGGATGGTTGTTGAAGACGAAACACAAGATCTTGTAGATAAACACCTTTTTATAGACGGCAAATATATATTAAAAATTGGTTCATTTGGTTCCGTAAATTTAAATTTTATATAGAAAAATTACACAGACTAATTCTGAGACGATGCGAGAAAAAAAAATTAACTCCTAAGTTCCGACACCGTTCCGGCGCCCGGCTCGCATTGCGGCCCTCCGCTTCGCTCTGGGGCAATGGGCCGGATCGCTCGGCGTGTTAAAACGCTTTTTATGTACAATCAAAGTTGGTATTCATTTCGTAAAAAGATGAATTATTTAGGGACGAACTAAACGCCTTTTTTAAACACTGATGTGCAGGTGATTTCCTCTGACAATTGTTTTTCGATATTTTGGAAGAGAATTCGGTTCTTGCTGCACCTCTGAGTAAAATTGAGTCCTGGACAATATTACCACCCAAAACTAAACGATAATATCGTCCTGGGCGATATTATCGTTTTTTTTAAACGATAGTATCGTCCTGGACGATATTATCGTTTAAGAAAACGATAATATCGCCCAGGACGATATTATCGTTTTGGACGATATTATCGTACAGAAAACGAAAATATCCATTAGATTTTCTAGAACGGTAATATCGTCCAGAAAACGATATCGTTTTTTGAACGATAATATCGACAAGAAAACGATACTATCGTCCAGACAATATTTTAGAATTTTTCAATTTAGACGATATTATCGTCCTGGATGAAAATTTTTTGGGCGATAATATCG
Organism: Bradysia coprophila; assembly: GCF_014529535.1. Lineage (NCBI taxonomy): Eukaryota > Metazoa > Arthropoda > Insecta > Diptera > Sciaridae > Bradysia > Bradysia coprophila. The sequence goes on from NW_023503376.1 coordinate 771,201, forward strand.
TTTTTTTGGACGATACTATCGTCTAAAAACGATATTATCGTTTTTTAGACGATAGTATCGTTTTCTAGACGATAGTATCGTCCAAAAAAACGATAATATCGTTCCTGACGATATTGACGGTGTGGAAATGTCCCGCCACCCCAGTCGGGCGCTGTATACATGCTCACAGTTGGGTAAAAATAGTTGATTAACGCATGATTGTAGCAAATGTCAAGCGTCATCAACTAGTCTTTTACCTACTAGCTGTTAAAGCGGTTTAACAAAATGAATCTATCGAGCGAAACACTGAAGTTGTAAAATCTCTTCACTTAACCTGTTACGGCATGCCGAAACAGAAGGAACCTGATCTGCAACTCATTTGGAACTATATTTTTCTGCATGCAACTCTTTGCAACGCTTTTCGTAACTCATTTGTAACACTTTTCATCAAATATCACGACGAACGGGAAGTAATAACTATTATCTACCAAGGTAGGTATGAAGGTATTTTTCCGCACTAGATGTCGATTGTCGATCCGAGGCGAAGCCTCGGATCGACAAGACGTCGTGTGCGAAAAAATACCGGCATACCTACCGTGGTAGATACAACGTTTTTCGCAATTTCGGGCCATAATCACCTTTCCAATGCAAAACATGTCCTACATTTTGTTCTAAAATTCTTTTGTATACAGAAATTCATTTGAACGATCAAGAAGGCTGCATTATAATACACATTGCAATGTGATGTAAACAGACGCGTTGAATGAAATCGAGTAGTCAATGCTTAGTATATACGCTTCAACAATACGTTCGGTATAATTGTGTGACTCTATAGCCGAATGGCTATAGTCGCTGCTTTGTGATCAAAAACCTTTGGGTGTCGGGGGCAAGGCTGTATACTTTGGGGAGGTCACGCAGACCGCCATTTTATTAGATACGCGGGAACACACCACTTCTGATGACTTTACATATACAAAAAGTTCACCACATCATCAAGACGACGAGAATCATCAGAGTAGGTGAATTTTTGTATGAAATCGGCCATTTTATCATCAACTGTGGTGTGTAACCCGCGTATCTGTATCTGCGTGACCTCCCCAAAGTATACAGCCTTGGTCGGGGGTTCGATCTCTGGTCAATGCAAGATTTTTATTTATCAAAATTTAGCCTTCGTTGAAGGTAATAGGTTCTTTAGCGTGCGAAAAAAAGTTAATATCGCACTGTGTCCAGAAATACAGTGAAATAAATACCTTCAAAACGACATTAAATGGATGCATGGAAAGGTGATGATTATGGACCGGAATTGTGAAAATCACTTCTTTTATTTTGTCAAAGTAGATTGTGATCATTTTACATGGGTTTGTTGCGAAAAAGATTTGAAATCTTGAAAATATATAGATCATAGATGCCACATTAAAACTGATGATATGCCTGCTGTATGTTTGTTTGCCAATGGATCACCCGAAAATTCACGCTTTTCAAACACATTTATATAAAGAGGGTGCGACTGAAAATTCGACATCCAACAACGTGAAAACGATTCATGGAAGGAGGGTCGAAAAGGTCATAATGGATGACATCAAAATGATTTTAATGGAATTCACCGCTTTCCAGAAAGCTATAAACGACGCAAATACTTCTCTTGATTTTTAAAATGAAGAAATAAATTCTGTTTCTGTAAAACTATAACACTTTCTGCTGTTTATGATAAGAATTTGATTAATTCAAAGAAACGTTACTCAGATGTATGAGATGGCTGTTTGTAAATTTATAAAACGTTCTGCTGCGTGAATGATCTGAAACACCACTCTGTTCGATTTTTTCGATAACTTCAATCGCTACGGTACTAGGTATTCTTATTTGCTCAGGATGCCAAAGGTTTCGTCAAAGTACGGTAGCCGCTGCTTGCTATACGCTGGTCCGAAGTTGTTTAATGCACTGCCACCTCAAATTCGAAATTCTCTCAGTCTAAACCAATTTTGTCGTTCATTAAAGGCATTCTTGTTGAATTGATTACGAAATTTTCCTGATTTAATTTACTTTGAAATTACTTACTAGATGAAACTACCACGGTCGAATTCTGTGCTTTTTACTAATGAATACGTACTTCGATACATTTTCTCTTTTTCGGTTCCATATTTGTGGAGCTTGAGTTGTTTAGTCTTGTGATTAATTTTTGTTTTTATGCTTTTACGATTTTGTATTTTTGTTAACTTTTTTATAGTAGCTCCTTTGAATTGTTTAATGCAAACTAGAGTTACGCAGGTCATGTCAAACAGAACTTTTTTTTAAGATGAAATAAATGAAATAAAATGAAATGTTGATTTCCCGCACCTCCCATATGTAAAAAATGAGAACATGTCGATATAATACCCTCTTGATAGGGTATTGGTCGATATTAAAGTAACCAGGGACAAGGTTATAAGCTGAATACATAATTTTGATCTGTCAATCTCTAAAAATTTTTTAATCAAATGAAGTAATAGATCTGATTTTCCGATAGTAAAACTGCTAAAGCTAGGTTTTCAATTCGCTTGAAAATCAGAGTAGTTTTTCCGGGATATTTTCTATGATCACTTGAACACATTGAGAAGAGTTTTTAATTTGTTGTGAAAATCTTCACACTCTAACAAGTGAATTAGCAAAATTAAAACTCGACTCGTCGTTTAACATAAAAACGTTTAGAAATATTTCACATTTTTTTTCGATCAGACTGAATTCATAAACAAACAAAAGAATTCAATCGAATTTTGTTGATTTTAAACAAAAAAAAAAGTCAACTTACTATCACTTTCTTCTAATCACATAAAGCTAAAGAAATTCGTCGGAAAAAAAACGTCGAAAAAATAAAAGTTTTTTTTTTAAACGAAACAATCAACACAAAACGTTTGTATGCAAATGATTTGAATTCAAAACGAATTTTTAACCGAAGAAACGAAACACTTGAAACTACTTCCGATCCAGATTTGGACAATATGATCACTGATCGATTTTGCTATACGACACACTCTTTTATACATTCCCGAGTAGCGGTAAATATTTACAATTTTTTGATATCATAATTTTCGCAGAGTTCAGTTCAATACTATAAGCGATACACACGGCGATATTATTTATTTACTTTTTTTGTACACTGGTACAGGTCTTGCGTGTACCTGGATGTGGTTCGTTAAACAAGACCGAAGCAACCAGATTATAAGGTGGATTTCAACTTTATCATTTGCATGGTATAAATCGTTAATGAAGAAATGGTTAATGATTCTGCGGGCTATCCTCATATTTTACGTCGTTACTTTTTTATGCACACGAACGTTCCGATAATGTCCCACATGGGTAATCAATTTATTATTCATTCGATATATTAGACATTTAACGAAACAATTGATTTTTTTTTGTTTTAAAGAAGAGAAACATTTTTACTTTGAGTTTACACGTTTTTTAAAGCCTTAAATCGAATTGAATTTTTTCTCTGAATTTTCAATTAAATTCCAAACAATAAAATGTTCAAAGTACTTACGTGCTAGCTCTGTATGTAAATTATTGTTCATTTGGTCGGTCAAACTAAACGTGTTGATCGATTTATCTGTCTTGAAAATGCTGATTTTATTAGGTCTGCCATCATTTTTACTTTCTCTTTAATTTGAAGAATGCCATTCGAATGTTCTATTTTCGTTGCAGTTTTGTTTGTTTATTTTTGCGCGCAGACATATCGATGTTATGTTACATATCTGTGCCATCATTCAGTTGGGTTAGTCTACTTTGTTAGCTTCCTCAACGCATCAAGTTTTGTTTTTTTAACCCACAGACAGCAAGCATATTTGAAAAGAAAGTTTATTATAACCAATGAATATGTTGGTTGATACATTTGATGTCAAAACTCCCTTACTTTAGAGACGAGAAGGTGGCGGGACATTTCGACACCGTCAATATCGTCAGGAACGATATTATCGTTTTTTTTGGACAATGCTATCATCTAAAAAACGATACTATCGTCTAAAAAACGATAATATCGTTTTTAGACGATAGTATCGTCCAAAAAAACGATAATATCGTTTTTTGGACGACAGTATCGTCTAAAATACGATATTATCGTTTTTTAGACGATACTATCGTCCAAAAAAACGATATTATCGTCCAAAAAATTTTCATCCAGGACGATAATATCGTCTAAATTGGAAAATTCTAAAATATTGTCTGGACGATAGTATCGTTTTCTGGACGATATTACCGTTCTAGAAAATCTAATGGATATTTTCGTTTTCTGTACGATAATATCATCCAAAACGATAATATCGTCCTGGGCGATATTATCGTTTTCTTAAATGATAATATCGTCCAGCACGATACTATCGTTTAAAAAAACGATAATATCGCCCAGGACGATATTATCGTTTAGTTTTGGGTGGTAATATTGTCCAGTACTTAATTTTACTCAGAGGTGCAGCAAGAACCGAATTCTCTTCCAAAATATCAAAAAACAATCGTCAGAGGAAATCACCTACATATCAGTGTTTAAAAAAGGCGTTTAGTTCGTCCCTAAATAATTCATCTTTTTACGAAATGAATACCAACTTTGATTGTACATAAAAAGCGTTTTAACACGCCGAGCGATCCGGCCCATTGCCCCGGAGCGAAGCGGAGGGCCGCAATGCGAGCCGGGCGCCGGAACGGTGTCGGAACTTAGGAGTTAATTTTTTTTTTTCTCGCATCGTCTCATAATTAGTCTGTGTAATTTTTCCATATAAAATTTAAATTTACGGAACCAAATGAACCAATTTTTAATATATATTTGCCGTCTATAAAAAGGTGTTTATCTACAAGATCTTGCGTTTCGTCTTCAACAACCATCCAGAACGATAATATCGCCCAGGACGATATTATCGTCTAGAATTTTTATTTTAAATAAATTAAAAACGATATTATCGTCCTGGACGATATTATCGTCCCAAAAATTATCGCCCAGGACGATAATATCGTCCAAAATAACGATAAATTTGTTCAGAAAAAGAAAATAACGATAATATCGTCCAGCGGATATTTTCATCCAGGACGATATTATCGTCAAAAAAACGATATTATCGTTTTTTGAACGATAATATCGTTTTTTAGACGATAGTATCATCAAAGAAACGATAGTATCGTCAAAAAAAAAAACGATAGTATCGTCCAAAAAAACGATATTATCGTTTTTTTAAACGATAATATCGTCAAGAAAACGATAATATCGTCCTGAAAATATTTTAAAATTTATAATTTTAGACGATATTATCGTCATGGATGAAATTTTTTTAGACGATATTATCGTTTTTTAGACGATAATATCGTCTAAAAAACGATACTATCGTCCAAAAAACGATACTATCCGACGAGAAGCATATTTTTATCTTCAGTTGTGTCGACTATCTTAGAATGCATGTACAAAGACATCAAATTTGTTAGACTACATATTATCTGAAAATTCCAAATAAAAGTTCAGAAAGAACACCCACGAAAGGTGACGCGACGCTAACTTTTTTAAATGCATTACAAATTGTGTGAAAATTCAACTTGAACCATAGCACTGTAAGCTTGAACAATAGTATGTTACATTGGGTGCTGCGGAGGTAGTTCATTACATGAGGGATCAATTTGTGATACGAGCGGAACTCACAAGTGTGTGTTTAAGCACCAAGGTTTGAAAAATGTTGTTTTGACAAGGGTAGAGTTTGCATATCCGAGCCGAAGGCGACGTATTGAGATGTTGAGGAACGTATTGTTAGGAAAATGGTTGAAAAATGTACTGAAAGAATTTAAACGAAAGAAAACCGAACCATCTGCCACTTGTGACGCAAATTTCTTGTTGTAAAATTTTCTTTCACAATTTTTTTGAGTAAATTTTTCGTTGATAAAACTTTTGCGTACGACGCACAATGCGTCACCCTCAGCGATATCAGTAATTTTGTAAGTAAGATAAAGGACTTGCGTCAGATTTACCCTTTAAGGGTTTTGGAACCTTGGAACATCTCACTTATATCGAATATAACCCAACTTCATCAAAAAATCCGATGGAAGTTAGGAAGTGCCAGAGGAATCATCTGTCATCCCAAAATTTTGGACCCAACTTTGGAACACCTCACTAATGCGAATATAACCCAAATCCATCAAAAAATCCGATGAAAGTTAGGTAGTGCCAGAGGAATCACCTGTTATCCTAAAATTTTGGACCCAACTTTGGAACACCTCACTAATGTCGAAAATAACCCAAATCCATCAAAAAATCCGATGAAAGTTAGGTAGTGCCAGAGGAATCACCTGTTATCCTAAAATTTAGTGGACCGACCTAGTAGAAGTTAATACTTAATGATCCCAACAAGAAATGCATCCCAAAACAACACACACCATTCACCACATTACCATCAATATCATGCAACAAAATATACAACTCGCACACACACATACAAATTGGCTTTTATATGGCATTTGTATGGAGACTTTGGGAAGCTCCAGCTCCCAAGATATAAGTTTTTTCCAACTTTTGAAAATTCCATTCTTATTTCTGGGCCAATATTATCCTAAAACCAAAATTTCAGGAAAATCTATAGAAACGTTTAGGAGTAGGGATGGGAGGCGTTCAAAATTATCGATAATATCAATTGAAAGAAATTATCGATAATTGATTAATCATATCGTTATCGATAATTTAATAATTATCGATAATTATCAAAATATCCAAATTCGATAATTATCAAAATATCGATATTTTGATATTTATCTGAAAATTCATGATAATATACCGATATATCGGAATATATCGATAAATATCGGATTTTCGGACCGAAATATCGATATATCGAATTATCGATATCTTGATAATTATCAAAATATCAATAATTATCGATTATCGATATTTTTTTGATAATTTTCGATAAAAAAAGTCGATAATTATGGATTATCGATAATCGATAAATATTGATAATCATTTTCATTATCGCCCATGCCTATTTAGGAGTTGCTGGATCCACTTTTCCATAGGAATTAACTAATTAACTAACTAACGTAGGCGATTTGCGTTACCTGAAAAAACGGAGTTTTGCTTATTTTGCAGTAACGTGTGATAGCTCGTTGAACTCGTATGGCTTCCTAGATTCCAGATATCCTAGTTTAGGGGTCGTTGGAGTTAAAGGGGAGAAGTCACAAAGTTGCTGTAAATATGCTCCGTCGTCCTCAAAATTTTTTTGTTAAAATATTTTTGGTAGTGGACTTGCGTCACGCCCGCTTACTAACGTCCGGCCATGATTACCTCGTTTCCGAGTTGATTTAACAAATGAATGCACAGCCGGGAGTAGGGTCTGGTTGAACACAAAGACTCTTCAAATTTTTACTTTTATTTATTGGAACGAAAAATCAATAATTCGGACTCGGAAGCCGAAAATTTTAATTCAACTCGAATCTCAAGCGATTCTGAAAAGTTTTAACGAAAGTTCATGAAACAGATAAAAAGAAACAAAAACAAAAAAATTGCCGGTTGAAATGTCGTCAGCCAAACCTACAATCGATTCCAATACTTTTGCTGAACGATTCGTTTGAGCAGAGCGTGACGGAGTTCGAATATTGTTTGGAAGTCAGTCACCTGCAGAAATGAACCCAGCGCTCTGGTACACACTTCAATCGCCTTGCCATATTCATGTGTGGTGGAATTGTAATAATCCAAAAGTCCTTTCAGTGAACTCGGATCGTCTTTGTTGATCTCCAGCGATCGCTTAAAATATGCCACGCACGACGAATGGGTCGGTCTCAGCATACCATTTACGGAGCTCATCTCAATCTTACGGTTCGGGAAATCTTTTTCGGCTTTTCGCAGAATTTTTTTTGCCTTTTGCGAGTCGTTCAGTTTGGCGTACATACCGGCTAAGCACAATCGCGGTTCCAGTTCATTGGGGAAACGGGCTATCAGCTGTTCAAATCTGGCAAATGGATTGGTCATGGGTGACATTGCCTTGGCGGGATTCGCCAGTTCAGATAACGCAAGTTGCATATGAAGATCAAATACATTCGGGTTGAGTAAACAGCATTTGGATAGCATGGGCAAATATTCGGGTTTGCCATGGGCCAACATCATCAGCGCTCCACTCTTGATAATGTACACCAGACGATTGTTTTTATGCTTTTTATCGAGCGCATTCAATTCACTCTGGGCGTCTTTGAAATTCTGCTGTCGATTGTACATATTTGCACGGCACAGCAGCGCATTAAATTTGATATTTTCCGGAGTTTTCTCGTTCCGAATCAGCTCGTTCAGGCGTTGCAAATCTTTGCGATATTCACGGCTGATATTCGACGGCGATGAAATAGCCACGGCATTCATGTATGCTCGAAGGATGAAACTTTCCGCCAAATACGTTCCTTTCGTCGTTTCCTCTTCTGTACATCCGGCAATGATTTTATCGACATTCTGTTCTTTCAAACCCACCATTGCTTTAATGTAGCCGACACGCGGCTGGTTATTTGGAATCGGTACGGTCAGTGGTTCAAGAATGCCACAATTTATCAGAAATTTGACCTGGTTCCCCTGACAATGGTCGCAATGAAGCTCGTCAGCTTCCGTTTCAAAGTACGCCAATTTCCATTGCACATCCGATGGAGTGGAGTCTGAAACACAGACAAATTACTCTCGTTGGGTTATGTGATGATTGCGAAGACTGTGAGACTATAACAGTTGGGAAAGTGCAACGCAATCTGTATGCCAGGTTTTTACTCACCGATTCGAGTCAACAGACTGCCGACCATATTGTTGTACGTGGTATTTGTGAATCTCTCCAAAATGCAGGCTTGAACAACGTCTTGCAGAGCTCGATAATACTTTCTCTGTTCATTGTAAGCCATCGCTCGTCGGTAATACGCCTTCGCATAATGCTCGTTCAATTCGATTGCCTTACTCGCGTCCGTAATGGATTTGTCCAAATTTTTCATAAGCATCTGGGCAGCGGAACGATTTTGATAGCATACAGCCAATTCGAGGCTGTGTACATCCTCACCTTTTTCGAGTCGTTCAATGGCCTCGTCATACATTCTGACAGCATCACCGTACCGTTTGTTTTGGAAATGGATGTTTCCCTCCTGTTTGGCGGCATTGGCATCGATGAGCCTTCGAATTCCACGATTGTCAGACGGGATCTGATTCAATTCGTTGGGCAAGAATACAAAAAATTCCGATTTATTGGCATGGACAGATTTCTCTTTCAATACGTCGGCCGAATTATCCATTTTAGAAACCAAGGATGGACAGACGATATGAAAATAACAGAAATGAAGTGACCAGCGTCGAACACAAATTGATTGTAATATAACGGTTGCAGATCTGTATTGTTGCGTCCAGCTGTATGCTATTGTACGTGCAAAAGAGAGGATCAATTTTTTGACAGTGTATTGGTTCGTGTATTCGATTAATTTATTGGGTGTGTATAGTTATAGTACGAGAGGTACGAGAGCTGTCGTCAATGGGAGACTTAAGTATAGTTTCCACTTAAAAAGAGGACTCCGTTTAGCCTCCGTCTACATGACATTTGTAAAATTGAACAAAGGAACTGTCACGTAAACGGAGTAAAAAATTGAAATAAATTCAGTTCTTTTGTTCTATTTTACAACTGTCATGTAGACGGAGGCTAAACGGAGTCCTCTTTTTAAGTGGAAACTATACTTTACAAAGGCGGGAGCCTCACAGTCATCCGTTTTGCCTCCGTCTCGGTGTATGTGACAGTTGTCATTTCAAACAATATGCTCTATTATGTCAACTGTCATACACACGGAGGCAAAACGGATGACTGTGAAATCAGATTTATTTATTTTTTTGTGAAAAGAAATCCTCAAATTCGTAACAAGTCATAAAAAATCAACGAATAGCCTTTAATTTTGAGAGGAAATCCTAAGGACGGAAGAAAATGCCTAACATTCTTTGAAAGGTGGCGGGACATTTCCACACCGTCAAATATCGTCAGGAACGATAATATCGTCTAAAAAACGATAATATCGTTTTTAGACGATAGTATCGTCAAAAAAAAACGATAGTATCGTCTCAAAAACGATATTATCATTTTTTAGACGATACTATCGTCCAAAAAAACGATATTATCGCTCAAAAAATTTTCATCCAGGACGATAATATCGTCTAAATTGAAAAATTCTAAAATATTGTCTGGACGATAGTATCGTTTTCTTGTCGATATTATCGTTCAAAAAACGATATTATCGTTTTCTGGACGATATTACCGTTCTAGAAAATCTAATGGATATTTTCGTTTTCTGTACGATAATATCGTCCAAAACGATAATATCGTCCAGGACGATACTATCGTTTAGTTTTGGGTCCCTAAATTCATCTTTTTACGAAATGAATACCAACTTTGATTGTACATAAAAAGCGTTTTAACACGCCGAGCGATCCGGCCCATTGCCCCGGAGCGAAGCGGAGGGCCGCAATGCGAGCCGGGCGCCGGAACGGTGTCGGAACTTAGGAGTTAATTTTTTTTCTCGCATCGTCTCATAATTAGTGTGTGTAATTTTTCGATATAAAATTTAAATTGACGGAACCAAATGAACCAATTTGTAATATATATTTGCCGTCTATAAAAAGTTGTTTATCTACAAGATTTTGTGTTTCGTCTTCAACAACCATCCAGAACGATAATATCGCCCAGGACGATATTATCGTCTAGAATTTTTATTTTAAATAAATTAAAAACGATATTATCGTCCTGGACGATATGATCGTCTCAAATTTAAAAAAATAAATAATTAAAAACGATATTATCGTCCCAAAAATTATCGCCCAGGACGATAATATCGTCCAAAATAACGATAATATCGTCCAGCGGATATTTTCATCCAGGACGATATTAACGTCAAAAAAACGATATTATCGTTTTTTGAACGATAATATCGTTTTTTAGACGATAGTATCATCAAAAAAACGATAGTATCGTCCAAAAAAACGATATTGTCCTGAAAATATTTTAAAATTTATAATTTTAGACGATATTATCGTCCTGGATGAAATTTTTTGGACGATAATATCGTTTTTTAGACGATACTATCGTCTAAAAAACGATAATATCGTTTCTGACGATATTGACCGTGTAGTTATGTCGCCTCATCCTTTGAATATCTCTTGAGTACTTTCTTTTAGAAAATTCTAGTGCAACCCTTGATGCAATTTTGAACGCATAGCGGGAACAGTATAGTTCAATATGTTTGGACCCATCGTAGCCTGGTTTTAATATGTGCAATTCGTATTGGAAATGGGTTCAAATTTTGTCTTTAGTTTCAATGTGGCTACCACATTTCAAAGGCTCAAGACACTGAATCGAGTTTCAAAACTCCTTTTTTAACGGAGTTAGGAAGGTATTACGAACGCCTTGTAACGCCTTTGTAATTCAAGCGATGAATGGTTGTGCTCGCGTCATATTCGTCCGATAGACACAATTAAATCGGAAATAAACTTTTATGTCAGCTGTCACAGAGAGCGCCAGTAAAAAGACGGATTACGTGAAGCAGCTTCACTGAAGCTTTGAGTATCAATTTATTGCTTAAAATTCAACTTTAAATCCAATGTGGCGATAAACTTAGAGCTCGTCTCAGGCAACATTTTGATTGGTGAATCTGCTGAATCGGCGATCTCCCGTGCGATATAGCTCCCGTTGTCCAAAAATAGGATTTGAATGGCGTAAGTACAATGTGGTTCTAAAACGATGCTTTCTCGCAAATAATATGTTGCTTGGTCCGGAAAAAACTCCTTGTGAAGAACCAGATTTTTTTCTGTCGTAATTTTGACGACGCTTGCTACATATGCCACACATTCGTTGTAATCATTTATGCCGTCTGTTTCTGAAAATTCAGTTACTGAAAACGACATCAGCAGCATTCCTTCCTTCGGAACGAATCGGAGCTCCTCCTGTGATCCTTCGGATACATTCACAATGGCATCAGTTAGTTTAGAAATTTGGAGTTCGAGAACGTCCTGACTCTGATTGTTTCTTGCTGTAAACTTTGCTGATATCATGGAAACAATTCCTTGCAGCTCTCCGGCCGTAAACAAGTCACCGCATTTTTCAACGCAATCTGTGATTTCATTGCGTTTCATCGCACTGAATTCAATACAGTGAAAACAATCGCCTAATTGACTGCGAAGATTTTGCATAACCGATGCATCCACGTTTGACCGTTTACAAGCTGCTTCCGCCCACAACATACAACCATTGAACACTAACTTTGATTGTTCTATGCGTACAGCTGGTATCTGAATTACTTGATTCAGAAGGTCGCGATTGATGGCAGCAAAGTATTCCGAATAGAAAACATTCTCCGATTCCTCGGCAATAGAATCTTCCATTTTCTTCTTCAATTCTGCTAATTGAAACCGAATCGATTGCTCATAACCGATGAGGATTCCTTCTGCTTCCATTTGTTCCGATAGAAATGCGCAACAGTCAGCGACATACGCATTGAGAAGATACTTTCTGGCCAAATACATTAGTTCATCGATGCAATCTAAGCTGAGCTGCAAATCGTTGAAGTAGAAATAGCGCAGAAATTGCCGGAAACCGTTCGGTGTTGCATCGACTATTTGAACCTCGTTACCCTCGCGAAGTGTACCGTAGAACATCTTATTAAACGCTTCAGTAGAAGCGGCCAGAAGGATTTTGTGAGCAGGAATGGGTTCATCTTCAGTTCCACAAATGAAAAAGACGTCAGCCGTCTCTGCATTCAAATAATGATTTTGTACATTGAACAGGCGATTCGCCAACAACACAGAGGTGGACACGGTGGACATTTTGTGGTGTTAAACTGTAAAACAGAAGCAACGTTTAGATCTTGTACTTGTCATAGATCGTCGGTGAATATATAGCTTCGCACTAACATCTTATTTGATGGAGCGTCTGGTTTGAAGTGAAAATGCAATTCTTCCTTTACCAGATGGTAATATGAATTGTCTGTGAGCAAACGACTAAGGCAAAGTATGTTTACACTAACTGTCGATTGTGTCAATTGTTCTCATCACTCCCACAAAAGTCAGCGATGGCACTGCCGTCGAATCAGTCTTTTGAGATGCGAAATTTAAAAATTAAAATCATTTGTTAGGAAATTGAAATTTTCGATAACATTGGTCCATGAAAATATTGTTCGTGACACAAATTTCGTGTTAACTTTCACTGGCCATTTAGGGCGCGTACAGAAATTGTATTTCTTTCACTGGCGTTGACTTTTTTCGCTCAGTTAATCATTGGCTTGAGGTTTGAGTTTAACTCAGCGCGTTCACTGAGCGACGAAAAAATTGAATTTCTGTACGGGCTCTTAGAGAGCAACGTAAAAGTGATAGATGCGTAATTACAACTCGAATTTGCATTTATAATTTTCGATTTATGAATGAAATTCGGAGTTGTAATTGTTGCCTTTCTAAATGGCCAGTCAGAAGACCGACTTGACGACAGCGTCAATCATTGAAGTAGTGCTCAAATCCACAATCTATTGTCAAATTATGTTGAATTACATTTACTAAATCACACAAAATGACCTAAATACCTATCGTTTGCCGTTTCCTTTAAAAGACCCAACTCAGAAAGAGCCCACCCGAGTCTTCGAACTTAAGTTTCCATTCCTCTCAACAAAAAGTACTCCGTGATAGAGCCATTAGAGAGCGAGCTGTCAAATAAACAAAGCAAAGATTGGAAAAAAAATCAATTTTGTCTCTCAGACGGAGTACTTTTTTTTGGTAACAGGAAACTAGATCATTTTCAAGGTCGTTTGAAATGTCAAGAAATGCCATCCACGTAAGAAAAATTACAAAAAAAGTCAGTGTCCACATTTATCAAAATAAGGTGGTATTTGGACTGCGTCAAAACGAAGTTTGGTTGCTAGAGAGGGAATTGGTTTCATTTCATACACTCACGGAATTTTGAAAACAGACACTGTTCGACGTTTTCGCAAATTTTGTCTTAAATACTAGCTCAGGATTTTATAAAAGTTTGAATTTTCTTTAACAATCTTCCGATTGAGGCAACGTTGTCTTTGAACATACTTTAGGTCTTCCTTAATCATGTCCGGAGCGATAGCGGAGGACTTGACGCAGTCTAATTTCCAAAAAAAGAACGAAGAAATTTTTTTGAGACGCGGCAACTTTATATAGGCAAGAATTTAAGTTTCTTTCCTTTGGCCTGTATCACCACAAATCCTATTCTTTCTTATTCGCGCTTCAAATACGAGCAAAACGAGCTATCACTCGACTATGTAACTTTAAAATTGCCGGAGATACATCGTTTTGAAGTTGGTCATTTTGATAGAAAATGCACCAAATTAACGTTTTCCAAACAATCAAAATCTTTCAACTTACTCTGTATGTTTCTATCTATCTGTCTATCTATCGACGGTCGATCTCGGAAACTAGTGCTGAATCTCCATGAAATTTTGCAGGGACCTCAGGGTGGGCATAAAAATGAATATGTGATACGCCATTACCCCAGGAAAAACCAGAATTTTGTTTTATTGGCCTCGAAGTGGTTTCTGAGTGTGGTTTTCGAGGGTCGGGAACGCGTTTTCGGCTGTAGCTGAGCTGTATTGAAACCTACAGAGGCTTGCGACCCATCAAATGAAAGGTATTCGTAACACGATTCGAACAAAAAAATAATTTAAAAAATCGGGGCAGATTCGTTTGAGCTAGAGTGATTAGAGTGACCAAATTTTGAGCTACTCGAGCGTAGGATGAAAGGACTAATATTTTTTTGGGTTATGAGATATAGAGATTTACTTTCTTCGGCAAAGTCTCAGAGTTTTACAAGTAGAACAGAGTGGTATATGTGAAAAATGTCGAAAGTTGGAAATGGGTGGGTCAATTATGTTTGTAGAGGTATTTCTTGAATGGTGGCAGATAGAGAGTTACTTTCTTCGGCAAAGTCTCAGAGTTTTACGAGTAGAAAAGAAGGACATTTGTGAAAAATGTCGAAAGTTGGAAATGGGTGGGTCAATTGGGGTTTTAGAGATATTTCTTGAATGGTGGCAGATAGAGAATTACTTTCTTCGTCAAATTTTCGATTTTCGTCAAATTTTCGATTTTCGGCAAATTTTTGAATTTCGTCAAATTTTCGATTTTCGTCAAATTTCGTCCAATTTTCGAATTTCGTCAAATTTTTAATTTTCGTCAAATTTTTAATTTTCGTCAAATTTTTGATTTTCGTCAAATTTCGAATTTCGTCAAATTTTCGAATTTCGTAAAATTTTCGAATTTCGCCAAATTTCCGAATTTCTGTTATAAACTGTTATAAAAAGCAGTGTTCTAAAACTTCTAAAACGACTGATATCCCAACAAAAATCTCTTCGAGAAAAGTGTGACGCAGTCTTTGAAGTACAATTTCTAAAATGAATGATATCGCTAGAGTTGACGCTTTCAGCTTCGTTACGCAAAAATTAAATTTTACACCCAATTTTAGTTCCAACAAGCTGGCTTAGTTTTTCTCATCATCTGCCAAATAATTTTTACCAAAAAAAATTTGACTGGAAACAACCAAAATTTTACCAAAAAAATCTGCGTCGCAAAGTGGCAAATGTTCAGGAACAGACCAGCAAGAAAATTTATCTGCCACATGCGACGCAGATTTTTTTGGTAAAATTTTGGTTGTTTCCAGTCAAATTTTTTTTGGTAAAAATTATTTGGCAGATGATGAGAAAACCTAAGCCAGCTTGTTTGAACTAAAATTGGGTGTAAAATTTAATTTTTGCGTAACGAAGCTGAAAGCGTCAACTCTAGCGATATCATTAATTTTAGAAATTGTACTTCAAAGACTGCGTCACACTTTTCTCGAAGAGATTTTTGTTGGGATAGGGCGTTCCATTTCGGATATAGTTCACTTTTATGCCGTGGGACATCATACAAAAATGAGTTACGTGTTCACTTTCGGTATTTTTTATATGAAGATGCCGTGGGACAAACTTGAACCATCTCCGAAATGGAACACTCTATCAGTGAGTATGCGACATGAGAATTCGTTGCAAATAATAGCTAAGATCAATTAATGTTGGCATTACTGTCCCGCTACATCATGAACCGAAGCGATAGCGGAGGCTCGTGACGCTAGCCGACTCCCTAAGAAAAGAAAACAACCAACGGGAGACTAAGGAACCTATATATAGGCGAACATTTTAACTTTTCCATACTGAACCAAATCAAAAAAAAATTATGTTCAAACGAAAGTGCTCGTCAATACGAGTTCAACGAGCTATAGATCATTAAAAATGGAGAAAATCCGGAGAAAACACCACTTGAAAACCACTTGACATGAAGCATCTTCACACATTTTCAGCACATTCTCCATATTCGAGTTAATAGAAATGTTTCATGTGGGTTTGATATACCTATCGAACCACTACATCTGTTTGCGAAAACTGCGCTCGCACTTTTGCTAAAACTTATATTAATTCAATCTTAGCACTTTTTCATCGGCAAATCAATAAATTTTATTGAAGTTCTTTACTTAATTTCTGTAAATTTAATTAAAACATTTTCATGCACATTTCCAAAAAACACACTTAAAACACACTTATATGAAAGCCATTATTTCCAAGGCTGTATACTTTGGGGAGGTCACGCAGATACAGATACGCGGGTTACACACCACAGTTGATGATAAAATGGCCGATTTCATACAAAAATTCACCTACTCTGATGATTCTCGTCGTCTTGATGATGTGGTGAAATTTTTTACATGTAAAATCATCAGACGTGGTGTGTTCCCGCGTATCTAATAAAATGGCGGTCTGCGTGACCTCCCCAAAGTATACAGCCTTGATTATTTCATTCATATGACAAAAATATGACAGCTACATTTCTATTATAATGATTGTGTAGTAGATCAGTGTTGCCGTGCTTCATATAAAATGTGCGCGAAATTATGAATTTGAAAAATTTGTTTGTTCGCAAAATTTTTGGATCATTTTGGAATTTCAGGTTTCAATGTGGAATTTGTTTTAGGGTTAGAATGTCCAACAAAATGGTGGAAAGCAGCCATATTAGAAATTCTTTGAATTTTTTGTATTTATTGTATTTAGGCCTATATGGCACATACATAGTCCGGCATTTCAAGAAAATTGCGGAGAGAGTTGGGAAAAGTATCGTTGACGGAAGACTTTTTTCGATATTTCAAGATCATGGTGGCCATCTTGAAATTTCGTATTTTTGAAATATTTTCGGCGATACTGAATGTTCTACTTAAGAAAACACAATTTTAGATCATTTATCAGAGTTTTAATGTCCATCGACGCACCCAGTGCATTAAGTGATTTCCAGTGTTTGATAACTTGGCGCAAAATATCATAAGTGGAAACAACTTAATTGACTGGGAACATCGATGACTGTTAAAATTTGAAAATGTCTCGAAATGTTCCGAACCAAAAAAAGCTCACTGTAATTGTACTGTACGTAGAGTAGACTTGGGATAAATTGTCACTTGTAGAGCTTGCTTAACTCTATGTATTACCCAAAACTTCCAAAACAACTGATATCCCACAAAAACCTCAAAGAGGAAAAGGTGACGCTAGTGTAGTAAAAATTAAACTTCCAAAACATTTGATATCGGTTTTGGTGACTCATTCTGCACCTCAACGTAATCAATTTTTACCAAGAAAATGTTAACAAGAAAATATGTCAACGAGAAGTTTACCGATGAGATTTTACAACGAAAGCTTTACAAAAAAAATGCGTCACAAGTGGCAGATGCTGAGGAAACCCCTCATACGACAATAATCATCTGCCACTTTGTGACGCATTTTTTTGTAAAGCTTTCGTTGTAAAATCTCATCGGTAAACTTCTCGTTGACATATTTTCTTGTTAAAATTTTCTTGGTAAAAATTGATTACGTTGAGGCGCAGAATGCGTCACCAAAACCGATATCAAATGTTTTGGAAGTTTAATTTTTACTACACTAGCGCCACCTTTTCCTCTTTGAGGTTTTTGTGGGATTTACTAACTAGTTAGCAAGTTCAACTTCACATTTACAGGCACCATGCATCCACTTTCTGTTTTTACGATGTTCGATTTTTACCCATTTCCTGTGGTCTCTTAAAGTATGCCTTCCATTTTATTGTTACTTTTAGCGGTAGTTTTAAACTTATTGCAGCGCATTTGGGCTTATCCATTTTGTGGACTTTATTTAGAGAAAGATTGTTCTTTTGATAACTTCATCAGTGAAGGGAGCTGACTCAACTATAAGGTGAAACCTAGTATAGAAACATAGCTAACGCCGACCCGTACGAAACACCTATTCGTATCAAAAGCCTTTAATGTGAAACTCTTCATTTCTCTTACTTCATTTTCTTCTCTGCTGAAAAACTATTCTCCCTTTAAAATCACTTACATTATCCACTCTTTGCCTTGTTATCATATACAACTAAATTGCCGGAGGCAATATAGACAGCCCCGTACGAAGTCAAATTTCATAAATTCCTATTTAAACAGCTATATACCGCTATATTTACCTATATTTCACTGTAAATAAACATTACACAGATGAATATGCTATTATATAGCTCTATATGCCTGTATATAGCTCAATATAGCTGTATATAGGTATATATAGATGTCCGTATATGGAATCCCTGAAACCCCACACACATAACAAATTATTTCCATGTTAACAGAAACTCTCTAAGTATCATTTTTCCCAAGATATTTCTATTTTACTAAAATCCAATATGGCCGCCAGCAGCCATTTTGTTAGGAGACCGGAAATAGTACCGACGCTTTACATTCGTTAATACCTTTCAAACAAAAAAAATTCATGAAATTCGGTCAAAATTTACTCGAGATATTGTCAAAATACACCACGTTCACTGTACTTCCGAGTAGCCAGATAAGAGCTCACTCCAAGAGACCTAGCTCACGCTCCGGAGAACATAATTTCATTAAAAAAAATTTCCCTGATTGGTACGGTCAATACCTATCTAATAAAGCTAAAACAGACGAAATATGTTCAAATGTGGCCGACCTACAAGCAAAAACTGCTTGCCGCCCTGTGCCTGTTCCACACCAAGGGGTCTAACTCACGAGTCGGTCATCCGATTGCCATAAACTTTTTTTTTGTCGATCGGTATTGTAAATACCTTTTATTTGACGTATCACTTACAAGTTTAACGTTTAAATGTCCGGAGATATCTTCGAAAAACCGTAAAGCACTTATTGGGCCACAGCTCGGGAGGGGTCGATCCAAAATCACTCATCTTCGAACTTAGCCTGTCTTTTGACATTACCAAACGGGGAAAAAAAAGAATTTTCAAAATCGGATGCGTTTTACTCAAGTTATCGTGCAGACAGACAGACGGACAGACGGACATTTTTTTTCGCGGATTTGGCATCTCTAGACAACCACAATAGGTTTCCTCTTACTCAGGGAGTCCAATTCGACGTGTTACAAACGTATGCGTAAACCTATAAGACCCCAGTACTTCGATTGTAAGACCAATGCCTAGCTGATATAAGTAACTCTCTACATGCTGGATTGGTGGAGTGTTATAAGGAAATTCTTTTACATAAGCCCACTTAAAACAGGGTAAAAGAAGCAACAGTATCAACATTAGTGACATGCTTGCTGTCCTCAAAGGGATAAGTGTTAAAACACAAACGTGAAAATCTCAGCAGTCAATAACGGCAATGCCATTGTCATGATTTTTAACGTTTTGTTTTTGCGTAACTGTTTGGACTTCCCTTTTCTTAATTTGGTGGTGACTGAATACTAAATAGATACTAAAATGAGGGCTATCCACGAGAACCCCTTAAAACAACACCACAGGTAATTGAATTGATCATTAATCTGGACATTTATAATTTCTATTCGACAATGTCTTTTAGCGCCACTGCCATTCATTTTAACGAAAAATCAATATTGTTAACAAATCGAAGACGTGTAGGATATAGGATATGCCTTTACCGTGACACCATTTTCAATAAAAAATTGATTTAAATTTCCTCAGATATTTACTGGAAAAAATATTAAGATCTTGGCGCTGACTATAGTATGGTTAACTGCAACCGTTATTTTCATTGTCAAACCGGAACATCACTTAACATATCGCTATTTACACATACCGCCACAATTCAACAAAAGTAAGTTTCTCGATAAATTATCAAGCTTAGAAAAGCTCTCTATCGTAAAAAAAGAGTGGCAAATGTGCATACACGGGATATCGTATCAAATTTGTGTCGTTGCTTTTAAAGAGCTTCCGAAAGCTTTTAACTTCTTTTGTGATGCAATGAAATATTTCACTTATCCAATGGAATCCAAAAGAAGCTCAAAGCTTTTGAAAGCTTTCCCAAGGGACACAAACATTACGACAAGGTGTTTTAGCTTAACACGGCTGTGCAGATGCTGTTAGTAATTAAAACTGTTTCGTTTAGCCGTCAGCATCGAAGAAAGTTCAGACAACACTCGCTTAGACGTTCACTTAAAGGGAGCTTTTTCAAAAGCATCTACGGCATCGACACTAACATTGTACGCTGTCGTTAATAACGGAACAAAGGTGATTTGCATCTTACAGGCTATTTCTACCCGAATTCAATTTGAATGTTTTTATTAAGCGTGTGTCGGAATACCTAAGCTTTTCACTAGTCGACGCAAGTGTCTTTGAAACTACGGATCCCACGCATATATCCGAAGTAATAACATTGTCAGAAAGCTTATCGGCGAATGAAAGGGCCGATCTCAAATTATCTCTAAGCTCAAATTGTAACGCTACTTTTACGTTGGCATTGGCATACGCAACTAAACCGATGAGCGTTGAGGCAGGTATTACTCCCAGGCCACTTATTTCGAAATTTTAAAGTCCAAAACAAATCCATGAACTCTACGAGACAGGTATTGGTATTGGTGCCGCTGTACTTCTGGGATTGTACATTCTAATAATATCCGAAGTTGTTGATCGAACATTTGCATCTCTGATTGTCAGCACTTTGTCGGTTGCAGCGCTAGCACTTTTTAACGAACGACCAGACCTTGAGGAGATTTTGTCGTGGGTTGATATGGACACATTGATGTTACTGTTTGGAATGATGATTTTAGTGGCCATTACTTCAGAAACTGGATTTTTCGATTACATGGCTGTCTTTGTGTTCAAGGTAGGCTTTCTGCCAAGACCAGTGCCCCCCATTTTCACTCGATTTATTTTTATTAGAAAACGAAAGGAAGAACCTGGCCTCTAATTTGCAGTCTAAGCATAGTGTCTATGGTATCAGCACTAGTACTGGACAGTGTGTCCACTGTTTTACTCATGACTCCAGGTTACAACGTTCAATTATGTTTGAAATGAATTGAATTAATCGAAATACGAATTTTTAAAGTGATCATCAGACTATGCGAAGTGACCAATTTGGATCCTGTACAAGTTCTCACAATAATGATTTTAGCGGTTAACATTGGCAGTACGGCATCACCGGTGGGCAATCCACCGAATGTGATGATCATCAACCATGCATTCATCAAAGAATCAGTAATTCATTCTTACTCACACTTCCCATAAATCCACGAGAATGACAGTCATCTCTTCATCGTTTCAGGGAATCGGCTTTCTGGACTTCGTTCTCCACATATTGCCCGGCGTATTGATACTAACCGTTCAGTCATTTATGCACCTTCGGTATTTTACATTCAGACAAATGGCAACCCTACAAAATGCCGAACCGCTTGAAGTGTCGACTATTAAGCATGAACTGAAAATGTGGCGAAATACCGAACGTTCGATATCAGCCATATCAAAGTTTGACGACATCAGTCGAAGTGTTATTCAGAGCAGAGTGCTGCTGTTGAATGAAGCGCTCGAACGTGAATTACAGAACAGTCACGAGGGCACCGAACTGAGAAACGTTTCATACTATTTATCAGGTCATGCTCGAGCCCGTGCATTAGAAAGTAGAGTCTTTGATCCGAAAGACAATGGGGAAACGATGGACGAGGATGATGCACTTGAGCAGCTCACTCGTCGTCTTGAAGAACTGGTAAGTAAAGGGATATTATATTCGACCGATAAATTAATTCAATACTACCGATAAAAAGTAATAAATGACCGATAAATATGGTACCGATAGAAAATGATAAATGATCGATAGGAAATCCACAAGTACCGATAAAAATACTCAAAACTACCGATAATTTTTTACCGATAAAAAGTACTAAAATACCGATAAGTTGGGAACTTTATCGATCGTTAATCACATTTTATCGGTAATCTATTATTTTTTATCGATCATTCATTATATTCTATCGGTAGTTCAATATATTCCATCGGTAATTTATTATTTGTTATCGGTACTTCCGTTTTTTCCATCTCAATAAAATATATTCGAGCCAGAAAATAATGTACTTTTACGGCTCTGGATTATTATAGCCAAGAAGAAATATAAAAAAAACAGAAAAATCGCGATCCCACAATAATAGAGAATTATTATCCCCATCTATAATTTTGAAATAACATTGAGATTGGAAGTAAGCAAGTCATGTTTGACCCTTCTTATAATAGACAAAATTTTAATTATTAGAGTTCGGCCCTAAACAACCATATACCCTACGGAGATCATTATAAGTAGGGTACATGTTTGCGCTGAAATACATCAACTGATTTATAAATAACTCGAATCAGTGAACATATTGCAGTGACAAAAGTTAGGATTTTGGACCAAAACAGCGATAGATCCTACAGGGGTGATCTACTTATACTGACACGCATCTACTGATACATAAATGACACAGATCGCACAATATTTACTGGACTTATCACAGTGACAAAATTTTCATTTTTTGGAGTTTTGGACCAAAACCTTTTTTTCTCTCATTTCTCAGGGATAGATGCTACAGGGGTGAATATCAATAGGGTTCGTATTTGTGCCAAAGCTCGTCTGATGACGTATAAATCACCAAGATCGGACGACATCTAGTCGACTTATCGCAGTGACAAAAATTCCATGTTCACAGGCTTGGACCAAAGCCTTTTTTCTCTCCTTTCTCAGGGATAGATGCTACAGGGATGAATATCAATAGGGTTCGTTTTTGTGCCAACGCGCCTCTACTGATACATAAATCAAGAAGATCGGACGACATAGGTGTGTAGACCAAAAATAGAGGTGTTATCGAAGAAGCATCGGCGAGGAAAACCATTTAACGGCGTGAAAAAGTATCTTTGACTTTTAGTCAAGGGATTTGTCCCGATTTCCCTCAAATTTATACAAATTTATCTGATTTTCCACGAATCTTCCCAATTTTCCTCATTTTCTGCATTTCCACGAATTTCCCTGATTTTCCACAAATTTCCCTAATTTTCCACAAATTTCCCTAATTTTCCACGAATTTTCCACAAATTTTCCAGATTTACCACAAATTACCGTCATTTTCCTGATTTTCCACTAATTTTCCTAACTTTTTCTGATTTCACACAAATTTCCACGAATTTTCCAGAATTTCCATACCTACCAACTTATGACTTATAACTTAATCGTAGCTCTTTCGAATTGACTTCGTCACACTAGAGCTACACAGATGTTTTTTGTATTTATAATCGCATTTAAACTGAAATAAATGAAATGAACTTTGACTTATACCTATGATTTCGTACGTAGTCGACTTATAACTTACGACTTATGACCATCTGACTTATAACTTATAAAATCAGATTTATGAGTGAGATAAGTCACTTGCGCAATCCTTCTAGCAATATATAAAAGGCCGTTGAAAATTATAGACTGGGAGCCTCACCATCACCACACTATTACCACATTCGTATCATTCCTCTATTATTGTGGGATCGTGACCTTTCTGTTTTTTTTTGTTAATATTTCTTCTTGGCTGTAAGAGCCGTAAGAGTATATTATTGTCTGGCTCAAATATTTTTTTTATTGAGATGGTTTTATTTCGAGCCGAATATTTCGATGAATATTTCCCATAAACAAAAAAAAATCCCGGCGAGACAGAACGGTATTTGGTCATTAAGAATAATAAACTACCGGTAGAAAAAACGGAAGTACCGATAAAAAGTAATAAATTACCGATAGAATATATTGAACCACCGATAGAATATAATGAATGATCGATAGAAAATAATAGATTACCGATAAAGAGTGATTAACGATCGATAAAGATCCCAACTTACCGGTATTTTATCACTTTTTATCGGTAAAAAATTATCGGTAGTTTTGAATATTTTTATCGGTACTTGTGGATTTCCTATCGATCATTTATTATTTTCTATCGCTACCATATTTATCGGTCATTTATTACTTTTTATCGGTAGTTTTGAATTAATTTATCGGTCGTTTATTAGTATCCGTAAGTAAATTGGGCTAACCGATCATTCGAAAATTACTCGTTTTCTTAGTACCCCATCAAAAACAGAGAGCTTTTGATTCAATGTGGTATTGCATTCTTCGTCGTCATCTGCTTTTTCTTTCTGCACGCTGTTCCATACTTTGAAAATCTGTCTTTAGGTATCTTATAACGTTTCGACGATATCATCAGGAAACTAATCAACCCTTCTCACCGTAGGATGGGCTTCATTGCTAGGTGTGTGCTTACTACTTATAATTTCAAACAACAACGACGATTTCAAAACATCTCTCCTGATGGTCGAATGGTCGTCGTTGTTATTTTTCGCTACCTTGTACGTGTTGATGGAAAGTCTGACGAAAATTGGCCTCATTCAATTCGTTGGAAATCAAATGTCGAAATTAGTGGAAATGGCCTCTACTGACAGCAGACACACAGCAGCCGTTCTATTGGTGTTATGGGTAATTCATTCTTTGCTATAATTCTTTACGGTGTGTGACCAAAACTGGTACTTTGTTAGGTGTCCACAATTATCTCGGCATTTCTTGACAACATTCCACTCACATCAATGATGACGAAAGTCGTTGCAACCTTATCTACGTCACTAAACTTACCACCAGGTCCAATGGTTTGGGCACTTGCGTTTGGATGTGGAATCGGAGGTAAGGTTCCACTAAGTTGCCAACGAATTTTCTCAGCTGACATGCGATGATAACATTTAGGAAACGGAACTCTAATTGCTTCATCATCAAATCTGGTGTGTATCGGAGTAGCCGAACAGCACGGTTACAAGTTTAGCTTCCTGAACTTTATGAAGTGAGAGAATGTTGTCGCTGTTTTGCTATGCCTAACTAAATTTCAATTTGACCTTTACAGAATTGGATTACCCCTGTTGCTTACGAATGGCCTAGTGGTTTCGCTTTATTTATATTTGCATGTGTTATTGGAATGGTACAATTAAAATTATCGAACTTACCGTCTTTCCTTTCGTCATTCACCTGAGTTTCCTATGGAATTTCTATCAAAATTGAGCTATCACTGAGCTTGAATCTTATGAAAGTTGCCAGTTGGACTACAGGTCGGTCGACGATTCATTTAAACTCTCTTTCAGGCCAATCTACTGGCTTTACCTGTTACAGACGGCAAGCATTTGACCAGAATTATTATCGCGTCTATTACTTCCATCGATCAAAATATTTTAGTAATCGGTTTATTTCAAATCTTGTACTTCAATTGTTTTAACATGCATTTTACTATATAAATGACCCTATTACCCAGAGCTTGTCATTATTTTTGTCATCGTTATTGACAACAGATGAATAGACGTATGTAACCAGTTAAGAGTGGTTTTACATATATCACAACGTCGTTGTGTAAACTATTGCACGAATGATCTTCCAATACAAGCTTTTTGTATTTTTAGCCCTGTACGAAGTACTGAGGTCTTATAGGTTTACGCATACGTCTGTAACACGGCGAATTGGAGTCTCTCAGTAAGGAGAATTGCCCTGGGACACCTATTGTGATTTTTCCTGTTAAATCAGCGGAAAAAAAGGTCTGTCTGTGGCTTCTCTAACTTCCACTTTTCCATGGGACCTATAAATCCTTTAGGGTTTCTCGAAGGTATCTCCGTACAATTTAATGCTACACTTGTAGGTCAGCCAAATTTGAACGGATTACTAGATAGGTATTGACTGTACCAATCAGGGAATTTTTTTTTAGTGAAATTTGGTCCACCGGAGCGTGAGCTATGTCCCTTGGAGTGAGCTCATATTCGGCCGTACAGTGAAGATGATGCTTTTTAGCCCCGTACGAAGTACAAAGGGGCTTATAGGATTACGATGCCGTGTGTAATTGATGGAATTCGAAGCAGACGGTAAGGGCAAAGTGTTTGCCTATGTTCATAAATGACGAATCTGCAATAAAAATTTTGTCTGTCCGTATGTCCGTCTGTTCGTCTGTCCGTCTGTTCGTCTGTCCGTCTGTTCGTCTGTCCGTCTGTCACGTCGATATCTTGAGTAAATCAAATCCGATTTCAAAAATTTTTTTTCCCCTGAAAGATAGTCGAAATAGTGAGGCTAAGTTCGAAGATGGGCATATGCGGGTCGGCCCTTCGTGAGGTAGGGCCACCTAAGTGATTTAAGGTCTTTTGGTGATATTTATGGCAAAATAAACGATGGAAATGTAAATGATAGGTATTGTCAATACCAATCCAGGAAAAAAAAGTTTTTTAAAATCGGGTGAGTGGACCGTGAGTTAGGGCCTTAGAAGTGAAATGCTACTAGGGCCCTATGTGTATTTTACATAGAACTCGAGTAAATTTCATTCGTTTTTCGTAATTTTTGTTTGATTTGGAAGGTAATCGAATGCCGAATAGAATGTTGTTGAAAAAAAATTAAATTTGGGTCCTTGGCCTAAGGCCGCTACTAGGGCCCTATGTGTATTTCACATATAACTCGAGCAAATTTCATCCGTTTTTCGTAATTTTTGTTTCATTTGGAAGGTAATCAAAGGCCGAATAGAATGTTGTTGAAAAAAAATTAAATTTGGGTCCTTGGACTAAGGCCACTACTAGGGCCCTATGTGTATTTTACATATAACTCGAGCAAATTTCATCCGTTTTTCGTAATTTTTGTTTCATTTGGGAGGTAATCAAAGGCCGAATAGAATGTAGTTGAAAAAAAAAATTAAATTTGGGTCCTCGGACTGAGGCCGATACTAGGGCCCTATGTGTATTTTACATATAACTCGAGCAAATTTCATCCGTTTTTCGTAATTTTTGTTTCATTTGGAAGGTAATCAAAGGCCGAATAGAATGTAGTTGAAAAAATTTTAAATTTGGGTCCTCGGACTGAGGCCGATACTAGGCCCTTCAAAAATTAAAATTTTAGGGCGATTTGAAATTTTTGTTTCATTTGAAAGGAACGTCGTACGGGGCTTCGTAATTGCGCTATGCGCAATTTGTAAGATGTACACATTACATAATAATTTTACTTCAACTACATTAACCGGCGCAATAGGCTTACGGTCAAAGTAGGGTGACAGACGCACTAGGGTCACGTACGCAATAGATATACGGGTTTGTACGGGGCTCAGTCGCAGCAGACGCTCCGACTGTTCTGATGGCTCGTTTTTTTTTTTGAAGCAAAAGAACAAAGTATTTCCTTTAAATTTTCTTTAATGGACTGGTATAATACTGAGACAATATCTCTACAAATTTTGTTTGAATTTTCCTTTCGCTTCTCGCCTTACAGAATTGCATATTTACATGTTATGGATTCTAAATTGTAAACAACTTCTTAGCCTAAACTTACAAATTTTTTTCTATTTTACTAAATTGTCCATAATGACAAAAAACTAATTTAGATTTTTAGTTAATATCCATTTTTCAATCAATGAATTTTATAGAAATAATTTTGTGCAAGAAAGAAATTCTTATAGACTGGGTTCCAGTTGTGATTTTTTTCATTTTTAAATTAGTTAATTTGCTTTGATCCCATTTTTCCGTATTTAAACTTAATTAATTTCAGCCAGGATTTCGGATGAATTTCGTCGTCCCGAAAAAAAATAATTTTCTTGTGCTGCGGTTAACCTTATTTTCTTCTCTCAATCTTATGACAATTCGGGTATGTAAATGACTATTTTCTTCCCGCTTATTTTGACAGCGGAGAAAATAGAACATTTCTCCACCGAAATGTTACTTTTGATGTTTTTGTTTCGTGGAGAAAAACGGTTAATCACACCCTCGCACATATCGAAACATCGTGTTCACCTCTGGAAGAAAATGGGAAAATCCGTTATGGCCGCAAAATTTCGCCGTTGCTGTAATTTCCTATTTCCTTCCCTCGGTAGAAAAATAAATATTTCACAACGCAGGCGACAGAATAGTCATTTTCGCCCTCCGGCTAAAAATTTTAAAGAATTTGTTGTCAAAACCGTTGTGTTTACCTCGGGAGAAAAAGCTGAAAATTGCCAACCCATCTAAATGCAATTTAGAACTTTTTTCCCCTAGGTGAATAAATAACTATTTTTTCGACTCTTTTTCCTCATTTTTATTTATTTTCACAAGGCTGACGAGAAAATACAGTCAATTTCTCACCACAGCTGAAACTTCAGGAGAGGATTCTTTTGAAAAACAGCCTACCGAAATCGGACGCATGTTCTATTGGAATTTTTTATATGTGCTTAGAAAGGACTTCGACGCTAGTGGCCAAAACCACTTTCAAAAAAATTCTTCGAAGTTTGTGTGGCTGGTCAAAGGTGAGCAAAAACCGAAAAGTTGCAATTTTCTTACAAAAATTGCTCCAGTTACACGAGCCGTACAGGGTCGTGTGGGGTGTCATTAGAAAGGTAATCACATGTACTATTGAGCCGAATAGGGTCTTATTGGGTTTAAAATTCATCGACACTGAAATGTGTGCAGTTGAAGTTTTCAATCGAAGACTTACACTGTTCTTACTGAAATTTCTCGAGGTACACAAAATGTACATGGTCGTGTGGGGTATCATTTGAAAGGTAATTTTATGTGCTTTTGAGCCAAATAGAGACTAATGTTGGTTTGGATACATATGCGATGAAAAAGAAGTTGACATGTTTAAGTGTCTATATTTCATCATAGATGCATCCAAACCACATTAGTCTTTATTTGGCTCAAAAGCACATAAAATTACCTTTCTAATGACACCCCACACGACCCTGTACGGCTCGTGTCCCTGGAACAATTTTTGTAAGAAAATTGCAATTTTTCGGTTTTTGCTCACCTTTGACCAGCCACACAAACTTCGAAGAATTTTTTTGAAAGTGGTTTTGGCTTCTAGGGTCGAAGTCCTTTCTAGGCACATATAAAAAATTCCAATAGAAAATGCGTCCGATTTCGGTAGGCTGTTTTTCAAAAGAATCCCTCGGAGCCTTTGTTGTGAAAAACGTTGACATTGAAAAAAAAATTGAAATTTCATTTTCTGACTTCCGTTGGTGAATAATAACTACTGTTTCTGTTATCTTTACGAGTATTGAATGATCAGACATCAATTGGCAAATTTGAACAGAAATATTGCTCTTGCTGCTAGGGGATCATTCAAAAATGATGTCACGCAAAAAACATGAGACAAAAGATGCTTTTTGTGTTTCATGTGTGACATCATTGATGAATAACTTCTAGTGTGAATGCTGGGCAAGTACGCTTTATGTAAAGTTTTATTCGGAAATTGAAGACAATTAGTCGAAAATATTTGATGAGTCTGTGCTTTACCACAAGCTTTAGCGTTTCGTAATTCATAGTTCTCTAACATTCCACATGTATGATGATGGGCTCAACATTCACAGGAAATGGCAAAAACTTTCTTCTAACATTGAACTAAGTTGAAAGGTGAAAATAATTGTTCCAAAAAAGGCGTCCCAAATGGTGTATCAGTCTTTTCCTAACGGAACCGACATTTGCGCAATTTTTAGATTTTCGTCGATTTATTTGATTTTTTTTTTCATTCTAAAATTGTTGAACTTTTAAGCTAAATTATTTTACCCGCATAGCCGTTTCGTTCAAGCGTGACTGTCTCTTCAACCTGTCTGAACAATTAAATTTTAATTGAAGACAAATTTTATTCTGATGCTCTGCGACAAAAAAATGTGGCAAATTGATTACACTTTACGATAAGATGTGTGTAATGAATGGATATCATTTACGTTAAGGCACAATAAAATTTGTTGTCATTAAGGTGGTTTCATTATAATGCTTTTTTTATTACAGATTTTTCTCTAAATTCGTTTAATATGTAAATTCCATGACACCGGTTCACGAACAGTTTTTCCCCCATAAATTGAATATCATTCTGCTATTATACCTCTAAAATTCAACACCATCTCAATATGGTGCGAAACTTTATATATGCTTTAACACTTACAACTAAAAATATAACAAAAATGAAATTGTAGAAATTGAATTACTTATCGTACAATTAAAGTGATGCAAACGCGCCTCGTTCGGTTATGATTTTCCTTTTTTGGGTGATGAAACGGAATTGATTTTATATAATAAAATTGTTCTATTGGAAAGGATATTACATTTCGTTTCTACAATTCACGGTGAAAAAGAAAACAACGAAAATTGATCGATTTGAGTACACAGAAGAAATAAATATTTTCGTCAACACAAACAATATCGACAAAAAATTAAAAAAAAAAAAAAAAATTACTCGGACACTGTCACTGCTTTGGGTAACATTTAATCGTAATTTTTTGTACGAAAAAATTCAACAAAAAATTTAGTTGAACACTGATCGCCACATCTTTTTTTTAAATTCAAATTCTTTTTACCCTGATGCACCAAAATGTCCACCCAAAATAGTTCAACTGTCGATTTTACGTAATTCTATAAATTTATACAACTAATAATGGAATGTATTGCTAATTATTGTGTGTTGATTCTAGAACTTTTTTTTTGTTGCAATTTTGATTTTTCTTTTAGAATTTTTTTAACTAATTTTTTTACAAATTAAATTTAGTTGCGCCCTAAGTTCACTCCCTTAGAATGCGGCTAAACTGTCAGTGCCATGCAAATAATACGTGTGCAATCATTAAATACACAGTTGCGACAAGGATGCTGCCAATCATGATTGGAAAACCAACCCTGAAAATAGAAATGGGAAATTTTTAAGAAAAAAAAACTTTTTTTTACAGCATTTAAAATTAGAATGGGGGCTGCTGTAAAATTTTATAACAATAACTTGCAAGTGAATCGTCTTCGCCTCGGATCTATAAAATTCACTCAAAACCTGGACTTTTCAACTTTTTATCGCTAGCTTTGCAAGAGATTTTACAGAAACTTGTTTTCTCATTATTCGTCGCGTCAAGCGAGTCGCCACCTATCAACGGGTGCGTTTGGTTTTTTTATTTTTACCAGTTGGCACACGTGCATTCAAAGCCTAATATTTAGGAATCGATTCCCAAAAAATCCCTAAAATTCCCCAAAAAAAATTCTTTGCATTTTAATAATTAAATGTTCGTAAAACATCAGGAAAAGTTCAAAAACATTTAAAAACTATGAAAAAGCAAAGAACAAAAAATTGGTAATTTTTGGGAATTTTTGGGAAATAATTTACAAATATTAGGCTTTGCGTGCATTGGTACATTTTACTCCCTGAAAACCCTTGCTCCCAACTACGTAATAAACACATACTAAACGAGCTAACCTTAATCTATAGATTTCTTCCAAGCAACGGTTTCGCCAAACAAAATGAACCGAACACTAGCCGAATGCGAACCGATGTCATCCATAGAACCATAACCACAACTTTTTTCTTTTGTTATTTTGACATTTTCGTTGTTAATAATGTTGAGGTTATGCTTCTATGGATGACGGTTTGACATTTCATTTCACCTTGGAAGAGCAATTTCCGATTTCCGCAAGCATGCATATAATAGTTATTTGTTTGCCAAGTGGAGAAAATAGGAAATTCTAATAAGAAATCGTTCGAATTGAAATTTCCCATTTTCCCCGAGGGGAACACAACGTTTTCATGTGTGGTCAGTCTGCAAAACCGTTTTTCTCCACGATTCGTAAATATCTATTCGATATACAGCATTTTTGAATACAAAATTCAGGAGAGAAAGTTTATATTTTCTCCACATTGTAGCGAAAGTATAACTTTTCTCGCCTGAATTGTCAACAGACAAAATGTCGATCAACGCCATTTTGTCTAGACATTCTGAGTGGAGAAAATAAGGTTATAAGGCAACATTAAAAATACTAATTCACAACGCAGGCGGGAAATTACATTTCTATCTTTTCTTCCCTAGGCTATAAATAACTATTTCATGCCATGGGCATAAATTTCATGTTTTCTCATTTCTTTTTCTCCATTTAAATGAGAAATTGAGAACGGCTTCGCAGACTTTATTTGGTGGCGGGACATTTCCACACCGTCAATATCGTCAGGAACGATATTATCGTTTTTTTGGACGATACTATCGTCTAAAAAACGATACTATCGTTTTTAGACGATAGTATCGTCTCAAAATCGATATTATCGTTTTTTAGACGATACTATCGTTCAAAAAAACGATATTATCGCCCAAAAAATTTTCATCCAGGACGATAATATCGTCTAAATTGAAAAATTCTAAAATATTGTCTGGACGATAGTATCGTTTTCTTGTCGATAGTATCGTCCAAAAAAAACGATATTATCGTTTTCTGGACGATATTACCGTTCTAGAAAATCTAATGGATATTTTCGTTTTCTGTACGATAATATCGTCCAAAACGATAATATCGTCCTGGGCGATATTATCGTTTTCTTAAACGATAATATCGTCCAGAACGATACTATCGTTTAAAAAAACGATAATATCGCCCAGGACGATATTATCGTTTAGTTTTGGGTGGTAATATTGTCCAGGACTCAATTTTACTCAGAGGTGCAGCAAGAACCGAATTCTCTTCCAAAATATCGAAAAACAATTGTCAGAGGAAATCACCTACACATCAGTGTTTAAAAATGGCGTTTAGTTCGTCCCTAAATAATTCATCTTTTTACGAAATGAATACCAACTTTGATTGTACATAAAAGGCGTTTTAACACGCCGAGCAATCCGGCCCATTGCCCCGGAGCGAAGCGGAGGGCCGCAATGCGATCCGGGCGCCGGAACGGTGTCGGAACTTAGGAGTTAATTTTTTTTTCTCGCATCGTCTCATAATTAGTCTGTGTAATTTTTCTATATAAAATTTAAATTTACGGAACCAAATGAACCAATTTTTAATATATATTTGCCGTCTATAAAAAGGCGTTTATCTACAAGATTTTGTGTTTCGTCTTCAACAACCATCCAGAACGATAATATCGCCCAGGACGATATTATCGTCTAGAATTTTTATTTTAAATAAATTAAAAACGATATTATCGTCCTGGACGATATTATCGTCTCAAATTTAAAAAAATAAATTAATTAAAAACGATATTATCGTCCCAAAAATTATCGCCCAGGACGATAATATCGTCCAAAATAACGATAATATCGTCCAGCGGATATTTTCATCCAGGACGATATTATCGTCAAAAAAACGATATTATCGTTTTTTGAACGATAATATCGTTTCTTAGACGATAGTATCATCAAAAAAACGAAAGTATCGTCCAAAAAAACGATATTATCGTTTTTTTAAACGATAATATCGTCAAGAAAACGATAATATCGTCCTGAAAATATTTTAAAATTTATAATTTTAGACGATATTATCGTCCTGGATGAAATTTTTTTGGACGATAATATCGTTTTTTAGACGATAGTATCGTCTAAAAAACGATACTATCGTCTAAAAAACGATAATATCGTTCCTGACGATATTGACCGTGTAGTTATGTCGCCTCATCCTTTATTTAAAACGAAATGTTCGTTACAATAAAATCTTTTAAACTGAAAACCCTGTCGCTGGTCTTTGACTTTTCCTAATTTCTCAACGGGCGATATTCGGAGAATTTACAGACAAACAATAACAACTTTTCGATAATCCATAATATACGGGACTATGTCACAACAAACACATAAAAAATAAAAATTTGATAAATATAAATGAAAGCGAAGTTATCGCGGTCAGTTTCTATAAAAACAAACCGAACAAAGAGCTGAAAAAGACAGCTCATTGCTCATCGAAAACAACCATAAAAACATCGATCAATGGGACCCGGCTTATCATGTGTCAGGTATTTAGCTACCGGTATTCGTAAAAAAAACGTACGGCGGTAGCTTCAACGTGATAACAAAAATGGTTTCACTTTAAACAATAAGTATATTGCTTCTGTCTTGAAACGACTCATTATTGTTGCGATAAAGTGCGGATGTGACTAAGAGACTCTGCATTATTTTGTGCTCTTTGAACATTACGCTATGATTAGGCTCGCAAGGTATCAAAGAGGAAGTTTAATTGGAAAATCGTTTCCAATCAAAGACGATTGAGTAGTACTGTAGTAATGTGTGGATTCCATAGAGTGTTAAAAGAGCAAAAAAAAAAACGGAGGAAAAATTAGTGAATTTAACTGAGCTCGATGGGTGATATGTCAAAATTTCTAGTCTCTTTTAACACTCTGTAGACTGTTTTGATGATAGAGAAGGAAATATAATTTCAACTTGTCTTGGGGGATATGTCAAAATTTTTGTATAATTAACTGGTCTTCGGACCTCTCGATTTGATCACAACAGTCTATGGGAAAATGCAATGATATGTTGTCCTGCAAGACAAGTTATAATTAACTGGTCTTTGGACTTCTCGCTCTGATCATAACTGTAGAGTGAACTGTACAGAGAATGTTCGAATTTTAACTGGTCCCGGAGTCAGCTGTCAAAAATGTATGTGTGACCCAGAGATCAGTTATGCAATAAATTCAAATAATTGAAAGTGAGTGTGAGGATGTATCAGTGATCGTGTGACACGCTTGCTACTTTGTACAAGGGATGCGTGATACTCAGAAATCAAAGTTTTTGGGCGATTTGCTAGATTGTTCTTCATTTCACAGTGACCGTAAAGCCGACCGCCACATCTTCAATTAATAAGAATTAAATGAAGTGAAACTTACTTGAAGTATTCGACAAACGTAAACCTATAGCCATGCTGTTCTGCGACACCAGCACAAACAACGTTAGCTGAAGCTCCAATCAATGTTCCATTACCTGAAATGGAGAGAATTTCATTGGTCAAAGGTATTCAAACATAATTTGCATGATTCTGTGGAGCACTCACCTCCCAAACATGCACCAAATGCCAACGCCCACACAAGCGGTTGAAGTGGTAATCCTAATGCTTTGTTTTCCGAGAGGGAGATAGCAATTTTCACCATCATCGTGGTGAGCGGGATATTATCGACGAAAGCGGATGCAATCGCGGATACCTAAATGAAAATCATCATTTCAACGCTGAACGCAACAGACCCAATGAAAACTCTGTTTACCCATAAAATAATTAGAATTGCTACGGCGAGACGAGACTCTTCCGAGCACGCCAAAATGATGCCTTCCGTTTGTCTTCCGATCCATTCGATCAAACCTAGCACAGCCAGTGATTCCATAAGTATAAACAAGGCGGCGAAAAACAATAAAGTTGACCATTCCACGCGAGCCAGAACGGCTTCCATGTCTTCGCGATCAGCCAAGATTAACAGCAAAATTGCACCCAACAGCGCGGTCCAGCCCAGGGACAGTCGCTGAATCGATGGGACTGAGTGCAGGAAGAAGAATGTTATCACAAAGACTAGTGTGACAGCAGACTTGATGAGTAAATTTACGTTTCGGATGGGATACTGGAAAGAGGACAAAAGTTGCAGAAAAACAGATTGAACCGAGGTCATCAGCGTAATGACAATACCTTCGCCTGAAGTTCATCCAACGTAGCTTTGTAGCTCTCAGCCGGTACTGAACCGGAAGCGATTCGCTTTTTCAGCTGACGAGTCAATCGATTAACTTTTTTCAATAAAGTTTCACGCACTAAGTCCTCGTCTTTTGAATAGGATGACAACGATGCTGCAGCACGTTGCCAGACACTGATTTCGTGACGCAATTCCTGAATGTTGCTGGAATGAAGGGAACTCTTTCATTTTTCTGTTTTTGTTTTCATTTCAACCAAAGTACCTCGGCTCGGTGAAACGCAGATCGTTCATATTGCGGAATTTGTATTTGATGTGGAAAAACGTTTGAACCATCACCATCGCTATCCCTATGCTCATGTGTACGGTGAATGTAAGGAAATTAACTCCCTGCAAAACGAGACGATTTGTGAATTAGTGAAAGGGTCATGTTGAAAGGATCCCTGTCAACCATTACTTACTCCTTTTACGATATGTGCATTCGATGCAATGATGACATTTGGGGGATCACCAACTGTTAGAGCAGTAAGAGGTGATCAAACTTAAGATTTTGCTTGTTTCAAAAAATTGTTTTTTTTTTACCTGGCGTGAGTGCCCCGCCAACATTCGAATAGATGATCATTGCCATCAATATTGGAACAGGATTAAGACCCATCACTTCGCACAGCCTAATGCTAACTGGTGTCATCAACAGAACGGTTGTAACATTGTCCAAAAATGATGACAACACAGCGGTAAATATACAAAGGCAATTGATCAGCGGCCACACTTGACCACCCGTAATCTACAAAATCCATTGGAATCGTCAGATTGTCCACTTTTAGTCGACAGTCGTCTGTGCTTACCTTATATGCATAAACAGCAAGGAAATCGAAGATACCGGTCTCTGACAATATAGCAACTAAAATCATCATGCCGAACAGCAACAGCAGAGTCTCCACATCGATCCAACCCATTAGTTCACCCATTGACGGTTTTTCGTTCATTGCAGCCAAAATGGCTAACGCTAATGTACTGGCAACCATAGCAGCAAATGTCCTGTGTACAACCTCCCAAATAATCATCACATACAAGCCCAGCAAAACGATTGCAGCATAAATGACACCGGCATCTTTATCAATCGGCGACGGATCATATGCCACGACCAATGGTAGATTATCCTCCAAATCGGTTGACATCTGGACACGCAGCACAGCCTTTTCGTTGTGCACTTTAGCGAATGCGGCATCACCCACATTGAAGACGATTTGTCGTTTAGTTTCAGGTACTTGGTCGAGTTGGTCCACACTCACAATGGCAATGGTGTAGATCGATGTTAGGTTTTCGGTGTACGTGATTTCATTGGCCGGTATCTCGGTGGCATTTGTATGTGTGTTGAGTGTTAGTAGCTGTATGTACACGTGCAGGAAATTAGTGGCATTTCGGTCGTGGTCAACATGGAATGCACCTTTCAAATAAATACCGATGCGAGAACTGAGTGGCGTTTCGGGAAGGATGTAATCTGCGTCCAATCAAAGAAAAATTCCATCAGAAAAATCATTTTAATTTTTTTTCGTCGAAGGTGTCAGGACCGACACATGAGGTCCATTAAGGCTTGGAACGGGTCGGGTTCGGTCAGACCGGAACCCGAACTTGATTTAACCCGAACCTGAAAAATTATTTCGGGTTCAACCCGAACTTGACCCGAACTTGAATTTTCGATTTCGGGTTTAACCCGAACCTGAAATTGTTCAACCCGAATTTGACCTGAACCTGAATTTTCAATTTCGAGTTCGACCCGAACCTGAACTGAACCCGAAATTTTAAATTTAATCAGGTCGGGTTCGGGTAACCCGAAATTTTTGACTTTTTTTAGCGTAATAAACGCTCAAAATTTCGGGTTACCCGAACCCGACCTGATTAAATTTAAAATTTCGAGTTCAGTTCAGGTTCGGGTCGAACCCGAAATTGAAAATTCAGGTTCAGGTCAAATTCGGGTTGAACAATTTCGGGTTCAGGTCAGGTTCGGGTTAAACCCGAAATCGAAAATTCAAGTTCGAGTCAAGTTCGGGTTGAACCCGAAATAATTTTTCAGGTTCGGGTCGTGAATCCGGTTCAGGTCAACCTGAACTAAAACAGGTCAACCCGAACCCGTTCCGAGCCTTAAGGTTCATTCATCAAAATCAAATTTGTCACTACAATTTATCGCTTCGGTTATTAGTCACAAAGAACCTAAGCCTAGACGTCCGTCTATCTCCCATTTCTCGGAAATTGAATGAAACTGAATGGACTTCATCGGCAAGTCATTGTTTGATGTATTTAGAATGTATGCGATGCGATAGTTAATGAAACGTTCGGTACCACACACCACAAAAATTCGTACCGACAGATACGTAGCACATGTGGAGATATGGACATTTATAAGCGGAATTCTGACTCACTCATTGTTTTTCCAGACGTGTCGTAACTATTCGGAGTGATATAAAAACGGTCATTTGAAAGTAATTGATAAAACGAACGACATCAAGACATCATGAATAAGATGCGGTCAAGGTTTTTCGTTGGAAATTGACTCGTTAACGAAAATAAATGGCCGAAAGCTTTAAAAATAGAAATTTTCTATCGCAAAAGTTACCGATGAATCGTCGTCATTCATTTATTTGTGACGAGTCTTTTTTCGAATGAGGTAATAAGACGGAAAGTTATGACGTATTTTCGAGAGTTTTTTTTTGTCAATATGCCAGCAAATCAGTAGTGTAGATAAGGAATCGACAGAAAAACTAACATTCTTAGAGCGAATATTTTTGTAAAAACTCTCGATGTAACTCAGTTCACCATTCAAATAAAATCACGAATTAAATCAGCTAATTTTCCCAATTATTCACAGTAAAATTACCGGCTGGCACAAAAATTTTAAAAATTCGTTGAGAATCAAATTGACTTCAACTCTGATATAGGAAAGCTCGGTTGGCCTGTAGAGGTGGCACGACTTTTTTCAGTACTTCATTCTTTGCCCTCTATTTTCACGTGAAATAACTTCACTCATAAAATATGCATAAAATGTCATGGCAGTGAAGTAAGTTCACGAAAAAATAGGACGTTTTTGTAAATGTTTGTACTAGAAATGTACTAAAAAAAACTTACGAAAATCTATTACATTTGGGCTTTAGTTTCCAAACATCATTTATGAGAGGTAACTATCAGTTCGAAGAGACCAGAATGGGCACGAAATTCAGCTTATATTTCATACAAAAGGTGAGTACACAGTTCGTGAGAAAATGGTTGAAAAATGACTGAAAAATAGCATACTGGCTGAAAAACGTTTGAAAAATGTGTGGAACTACCGTCCACAGTTACCAATTTATATTTTAATGGTA
This sequence comes from Bradysia coprophila, assembly GCF_014529535.1. Classification (NCBI taxonomy): domain Eukaryota; kingdom Metazoa; phylum Arthropoda; class Insecta; order Diptera; family Sciaridae; genus Bradysia; species Bradysia coprophila. Next base: position 810,205 of record NW_023503376.1, read on the forward strand.
TGGTATGCTTAGCACTGCACGAATTAGCGGTCGAATCCGATATTTTGAATTTTTGTATGGGAATTCACATGGGACAAGTGGGTTTGCCTGTAGAGGCGCCACATTTTTTTCATGGTAATTCATTCTCTGCGGCTCATTTACATGTGAACAAACTTCACATTTGTCATTACGGAACAAATGTAACCGTATGAAGTTGGTTCTCATGAAAATAAGCGCAATGACAGCAGTAATTTTATGACAGAATGTACTAGAATATGGGAAAACTTTATTACATTTCTTATTACTTTCTAAACATCATTCTTCTATTCAAACATTGATATCTCCGTTGTTTTTTAAGAATAAGAGCAAATAAGAAAAATTACAAAATTTAGCTTTTTACTGACTTTTCCCTTAGTATTAGGATTTTCGTGGGTAAATAGCGTTTTAACTAAATGCAGAAAGGAGACATGTCCAATTAGCGAATTATATCAAAAATGAAACGTCATTGATTTAGCTTCATTCTTAAAATAATCGATGTTGTCTGTTCACATCATCAATGGAATTTCATTTGTCTTATAATTCCCTAATTGGACATGTTCTCTTTCTGTATTTAGATATTTGTTGCTGTCGCTAACATTACGTTAACAGTCTTTTACGTCGTTCCGACGCTTGCGTTTAAAACAACGCAATTGTTAAGATAATCAGGAAATAACAAGAGATTAAAATTTAACTTACTTTTAGTTCCATTAACAGGAACCGACATTTGACGATACTGCAATACCTTCTCGCCGTTAGACATTAACAAGATAGTAAATGTAAGCCACACTGCCAATAAAGCACAAATTTTAATACGATGATACCATTTGTTTGGCTGAAATTAACATAACCGATTACAAAATACGTCCATACATGTAAAACAGTTACAGCGATGAAAATAATTACCTCTTTGTGACCGGCTATGTGATCGTTTTCTTCCGCTTCATTCAAGCCATTTTGTGCTACTTTACTGCGTTTCGAAATTAATGAAAGAAAATCGTTAATGTCATTAAAGCCAGGCTACAACATTTAACCAAATTTACCAACAAAAGTAAATTAAATAATTCTTACATATCAGTCTCCACTGGTTTGGTTTCGCCAAGATCATTAATTACATTAATTGATATCAATTCGCGGTTGTTTGTTGCATTTCGGGTTGTTTGATCTTCATCCTGAGAGAAATTTTCGTCAGCATCCTCGCTGGGTAGCGGATCTTGATCTCCTAGTGTTTAGGAAAAAATAATTTTTTGATAAATCTTCTAGATTGTGACATAAAAGCTCAGTATTTTAGAGAGCTTTGAAGATCTCCTAAGCCCCTAACAATCAGCCTTCAATATATTTCATATATTCTAAGTCTTAAGTCCAATCAATATGATGGAGTACTACGTACATTTACAACGAAATCAATCATCAATTCACATGATGGTAAATAACATTATCAATAAAACTGAAATAGAGACAAGATCTTTCACACACAGCCATACAACTACTCGTCGACCACATACCACATAAATTTGTTAATAATAATTATTGAACGCATAATCGACTTAAACTGGTGACAATTTAATTGGGGATTATAATTTAACGCCATTTGTTCAATTGATTGATTTGATGGTTGTAAGACGTTGATATTTATATATTGAGTTATCAAAGAATAATAGAAATAAGTCGAATGCATTAGCCAATGGCATGTCAATAAATATCATTAGTTGAGTGAATTACGCTAGTGTGATATCACTTCATTGAAATCGCTGCCAAAAAAACACAATTTTTCAAATTACAACTTAAGATTTAGGCTACGCCCTTTGTTTTCGAAAATATTTTGATTTCTGGCCACCCCACTGCTTTGTGCATATTATAGATTCCAAGACTGTAAACTTTGCGAAGGTCACACAGATAACGCAGATGCAGATACGCGGGTGGCACACCACGTTTCATAATAAAAGTTTCTCACGTAATATTCGATTTGACGAAAATCGAAAATTTGACGAAATGCGAAATTTGACGAAAATCGAAAATTTGACGAAAATCGAAAATTGAACGAAATTCGAAAATTTGACGAAAATCGAAAATTTGACGAAATTCGAAAATTTGACGAAAATCGAAAATTTGACGAAATTCGAAAATTTGCCGAAATTCGAAAATTTGACGAAATTCGAAAATTTGACGAAAATCGAAAATTTGACGAAGACAGTAATTCTCTATCTGCCTCCATTCAAGAAATATCTCCGAAACCCCAATTGACCCCCCCGTTTCCAACTTTCGACATTTTTCACAAATGCCCTTCTTTTCTACTCGTAAAACTCTGAGACTTTGCCGAAGAAAGTAACTCTCTATCTGCTACCATTCAAGAAATACCTCTAAAAACTTTATTGACCCACCCATTTCCAACTTTCGACATTTTTCACATATGCCCCTCTGTTCTACTCGTAAAACTGTGAGACTTTGCCGAAGAAAGTAATTCTCTATCTCTCATAACCAAAAAAATATTAGTCCTTTCATCCTACGCTCGAGTAGCTCAAAATTTGGCCACTCTAATCACTCTAGCACAAACGAATCTAATTATTTTTTGTTCGAATCGTGTTACGAATACCTTTCATTTGATGGGTCGCACGCCTCTGTAGGTTTCAATACAGCTAAGCTACAGCCGAAAACACGTTCCCGACCCTCGAAAACCACACTCAGAAACCACTTCGAGGCCAATAAAACAAAATTCTGGTTTTTCCTGGGGTAATGGCGTATCACATTTTCATTTTTATGCCCACCCTGAGGTTCCTGCAAAATTTCATGGAGATTGGCTGACTAGTTTCCGAGATCGACCGTCGATAGATAGACAGATAGACAGATAGATAGAAACATACAGAGTAAGTTGAAAGATTTTGATTGTTTGGAAAACGTTAATTTGGTGCATTCTCTATCAAAATGACCAACTTCAAAACGATGTATCTCCGGCAATTTTAAAGTTACATAGTCGAGTGATAGCTCGTTTTGCTCGTATTTGAAGCGCGAATAAGATAGAATAGGATTTGTGGTGATACAGGCCAAAGGAAAGAAACTTAAATTCTCGCCTATATATAGTTGCCGCGTCTCAAACAAATTTTCTTCGTTCTTTTTTTGGAAGTTAGACTGCGTCAAGTCCTCCGCTATCGCTCCGGACATGATTTTGGTAAGTTTATTTGTATGGAAAAGATCTAATAAGATCTGCGTGACCTCCTCAACGTTCGGCTATCGGAGTTTAATTGAAACATTGAAACTTGAAGTTTGGAGAACCAATTCACAGCTACTGAAAAGAGAGTCCGACCTGTCACATACGGCTATTCATCTGTTATCGATAACGGTGACAAAAATAATGACAAGCAATGGGTAATGAAGTCATTCATATAATAAAATGCATGTTAAAATAATTGAAGTACAAGATTTGAAATCAACCGAATAAAACACTTTGATCGATGGAAGTAATAGACCCGATAATAATACTGGTCATATGTTTGCCGTCTGCAACAGGTTAATATCACCTCTAACAAAGTGTTACAATCCATTTTATTAAATATTCGGCAAAAGAATTTATCAATAAAAATAATTGTTCTCAGAAATATCTGTCTCCTCGACGCGAACTGAGTCGAATTTATTTTTAGATCCTCGCATATCTAAAAATACTATTGCGAATGAAAATTGGGTTATATTGAGGTGATGGAGGCTATAAACTATAATACTAATCACTGTATGACTGCATACACAGAGGAAAATCTTTTAGAGACTTTATTGGAGCTCACGTTGTAATGCAACTTTAAAAAAATTTGGGAAATTTACGCCCGCCTTAAATTTTATTGAAACAGCAAAATGATGCAATTTTCTCAAATCAGATAGAAAATTCCTCCAAGCAAAAGATTGACAAAACAAACGTTCCCCCAATGCCACGTAACTTCACACTTCTCTCAGTGTATAGCCTGTTGATGCATTCATATTAAATAGTGACTATGAACTGAAAAACCGTCAATATGAGTGTGTACGTAACAGTTTTATTGGTCAATATCACCATAATATTGTACGTGCTGTGATTGTTTTGTTTACATCACCAAATGCAAATGCATCGTTAATGCCACAGCGTATACAGATATATATGATAACGCAGTGAATTCTGTGTGAAACCGTTTTTCAAGCACATGAACCATTTTGTGTTATCAGCATGGTCTTAAGTATGGTTTCCATTCAACAAAAAGTACTCCGTGTGAGAGCCGTAAGAGAGCGAGTTGTCAAGTAACCAAAGAAAATATGGAAAAATTCAATTTTGTCTCTTACACGAAGTACTTTTTTAGTAAGTGGAAATCAAGCCTTAGTGAAACTTCGGCGATGGTTTAAGATTTTTTATTCAAACAAGTTACGAATTTCATTCAACTGCATGTAGCGGTTTCAGATTCCACCAGCTCTAGGTTATCTTGTAAACGATTTTACTGGACATCATTTTAAATTCGTTGACTCCATTAAGCTTAGTTCAGTGATACGAGTTATACTAAAGAGACCGATGTTATGTACATGGGATAAGTACAACAATCTCAATTAACGTCGGCAGCGTCCATTTTCTAATTAAAATGTTCAGACATTGCTCCGGAATGGGTTACATGAAATTTGTCATGTTTTTAGTGCTCTATCTTATCGACAAAGCTCAGCTAAATATCATCTGACCATCCATCACCGTTAAGGATAAGAATAAAAACCGCAAAAGATTACGTGGTACGTTTGGTGGTTCTTATCAATGCTTTAATTGGGGACCGCTGTGATCTATATGTGTGTTTTTGTGAATGTAAAATAGATTTAATATGAAGCAAGAAGAAGCGGTGAAGACGTGAATTCTATAAGAACGAAACGGAACCAAGAAAATTCGATTTTGTTAAAAATGTTGCGTTACACTTGCAGATAGTTTTCATTCCGTAGATCATTTTGAAATAGATAACAAGTTATGAGGGACGATTGATTTATTGAATGTTATTGATTGCGATGCGGTTGCCATTTCAATCATCATATTGGGTCACGTACCACGTGATAATCAGTCTAATGACGTTCTACTTTTCGTGTGATAAATCAATTACAACATTCAATATCTAGACAATTGTCTAGCGAAAAATCATCCGTTACTGATAAGTGATTCGATGTAAAAATGTTGAGCACTTTGTGGATTGCTGGACAACGACTAGAAACGTATATCATGATAAATCGCACCTGTTGCTTAGAAAACAGTTTTCTTCGATCGTTGATCGTGTGATCTTACATTTAAAGAATTGATCTTGGAAGATTACTACAGCATGACTTTGTTATCTGTTGTTCAACGAAGAGGTAAAAGGATAAGTTTTACTAACCTGTTACAGACGGTTGTCATCTGTTATCGACAACGACAGGAATAATAAACGACAAACTCTGACTAATAAGGTCTTATATAGCAGCAAAAAGCATGTTCAAAAAAATGAAGTAAAAGATTTCAATCTCTGAAAATCTTCGATCAAATGAAGTAATAGATCAGATAGTAAAACTGGTAATATGCATGCCGTATGTGACAGGTTTAATACTAGACTGGTTAATTTAAGTCCAATTACCAAAAAAACAACCGATTTTCTACTTTGTTTCTTTATGAAGGTTTGACATGACTTTTAAAATTAAAACCTCATGTTACGCGTGCATTGATTTCGATAAAAAAAAATTGTTGATAAAACTCGATATCAGGCGTTCTCAGATATAATCTAATCGAAATGGGTAACGAATTGATGATGCAGATGGGTTGAGAGACTATATGACATTGAAAGGAACGCATGCGCATTAAACATTATTTCGCAAGCACACCCCTCATTATGCTCAGTATAATCTTTGTCTAGGCCTTTACAATTTATCAGAAAACTATCCAACCCAAGAGTTACATCACAATGTGATGAGATTTGTCCGGTCTAGATCACGATGCACAGATCTGGTGATCATCTGTTGGTTGATTTCGAGGATTTTTGTTCAAAAGAAAATTACATTTTTTCAAGGGGCCTGCAGGACATAAAAAAAGCTCGACGCAGGCGCAGGGGTGAGATTAAACATTCACCAAGAGAGTGGCTTTACTTTAGACCATAAAAAACGTGCTCTAGTGGCCAGAGCAACTCATAAGGATTAGGAAATCAAATTGTACAATAACAAATGCGTCCTCCTTTGTTTCTTCTCGCTTCACTTTAATTGATGTTGCTTTCATTTTCGGAAAACAAGCACAACGTCTATCAAGCCCAAATATCGCCAAAATGATTTGACAATTATTTTGGGATATACCTGGGTGGGCATATATCATAATGTCATAGCGTGACAATAATTTGTTGTAGAAATCATATCACTAAAAGGCGCTATGTCGAAGATAGTCAACAAAGTCAACACCTAATATGTATATGGTGATGTGGTGATTAGAAAATGTAATTGTTTAAAGAAATATTCCCAAGGTATTTAATTTGAAATGTCTAATCAACTAATCAACGAACGGCACAACAAAAAATAACTAAACAAATAACGGCTGATGGCTGATTGAGACGATATTTTCGCCAAGGTTATGCTCGCTAATGTCAACGCTAACATCGACAAATATTAAAATCGTCTGCACAGAGTTGATGAGTTGAATATATAGATCAAAGAATTGAAACACGAATATGTAGTTTAAAACCGTGCAACAGGTTTGTTTGAACTCGATCAAATTGTGTTCGGTGGCTTAAGTACGAAATCAGTGTCCCAATTGAATTTTACAACTGACCGATAGTCTCTTAAAGCGTTGAGAATGTAGAGCGGCGCTAATACCTAGCTGGGCAGACTAAGTACATAAATGAATGTCTTTGTCGTAATTAACGTGTTAGTAGCAGCTATAACATACTAAACTTGTAATTGCCTAAAAATAGTCTTTACTCTAACATCAACAACCAACCAACTTAAGCTTATCAAGAATTTTTAATTCTTTTATTTATTGGGACCCATAACACCAACTGTGATATCATAAAAATGCTTGAAACAGATGTTTAACGAGCAGCGATCAGTTCCGGAAGAAACCGGTAAATTCGCCCTGAAACAGGTACATATCAGGCATGAGCGCCGACGGAGAAACCTCGGCGGCGGCTAGCCGAAAAAAATTTCTAGGCGGCGGCGAAAAAGTCGGCTTGAGCCGGCTTAAAACGGCTCGGCTGGAGGTTCCTTTTAACTTTTTTTTCAAAATAAAAACGTTTACATAAATTCATGGAAAATGAACTAGTAAGCATGAAAATGAAATTGTACGGAAAGCGAAAATGTAGGTAGATTAGGTTGTTCAAAGTGCAAGTGGAACTGGTCTTGTTACAAGCAAGTCTCTAAGTCTAAGGTTCACTAACACGTCAAGTTTTATTGCCTCAAAACTTGAACTAAATGGAAAATCATGCTCCGGTACACTCATTTAACTCATTAAGAAAATGGTTTTCGATAAGAAATCGAAAGCTCACGAAAATCAAGTAAAAATTGAAAAGAAAAAAAAATCGAGAAAATTCGCAAAGATCGATAAAGTTTTCTCAAATTTGTGAATTAACTGATTGTGCGCCTTCGGCTCGTTCCGCAAAGGTCATACTTGCCGAAACAACAAACTTAGAAGCGAGGACGTAATATACCATTCTGGAAAATTCATGAAAATTCAAGAAAATTTTCAAAATTTTCTTAATTTTGTAAAAAAAAATTCAAAAAGTACTTGAGCTGCTTAGGATCAACAGGAATCTCGGTTTTCAAAATTATTTCACCCATTCACCTTTCGAAATCTTTATTTCATTTTCCAGCCGTTTCAAGCCGGCTTGAGCCGTGTTTTTGGCACCGGCTCGGCTGCGGCGCGGCTTGCTCAAAAATGGCCGGCGGCGGCTTGATGGGCGGCTTATTTTCGGCGGCGCTCATGCCTGGTACATATTCGGTGCGTTTCTATATTGTGTCTTCATATCTATTTTTATGAAGTTTGCAGAGGGTACAGTAGCAGACACAGTAGTCAAGTAATTGAGAATGAGAATTAATCTGATTATTCGTTGTACAAGAAATGTTCCTGTTTCCACCACTAACTGAATTCACTTAAACATAGAAGAAAAACAAACGAATTTCCACTTACCATGCAATCTTTCGTGTTCCTGTCGAAATGACGCCAGACTGGGATCTTGTCGGATGATTTCCGGTAAACCGCGCCATACTTCCAACGCACCTTCAGTCACCTCGCTAACAGAAACAAGAGAATATACCGATTTGTATAGATCTTTGTTACCGAATTTTATTTTCTCTAAAAGGCTGTTCTTTCCCATTCTCTTTTCTCTTATTTAAAAATTCGTAGTTTATGAGTATATAGAGTCCAATTGATAACGTTCAACTAAATGTTAATACAGAGTCTGTAACAAAACACGGTATGACAAACAAAAAATTGAAAATTTAATCAACCTTTGAAGTCTGTAGTTAAACAATGATCGAAAATTTAAACAGCTGAAACGATAACTTCATTCAAGATTTCACTTTCAACATGAGCACGTGAGTTTGCATATATATATGTATAATGTTCTATCAAAGTTTTGTAAATAATCTGTCAATGAAACACAAAACCGGCTCTAAGCAATGTTTTTCTGTTGACCGAAAATAAATATCCTAGGTACTATTAACCCATCACAATGTCAACCAAATTTCCATTCTTTCGTACAAATTGAAACCACACAATTCAGTGAAGTAAAAAAAAACAATGAAACGAACAATAAATTCAATTAAAAAAAATGTTTTGTTATTCCGACACCATCCAACCGTCTTGGATGATAACCCTAAACTGAATGCTTGTTTCTAATGTAGCACACACTCATCACTTGGTATGTCGAAAAAAGCAGTTATTGTTATCACTTTTCGGAAAAACAAAAAAAAAAATTATAAAAATTTTCAACTGGTATACAGTGGGCAGAGATTTAAGAATGAAAATCGAATTTCAACAAAAATAAAACCGATAAAGATTTAAGGCTTACACCGAATAAGGTAAGACATATACAAAGTGATACCTTGTTGTGATCGAATCGAACAATTTGTAGTACGGTTTTATGTGGCCGGTGATGACGTTTTTTCTTAAATAGATAATTTTAAACGATAACACTCTATGTACAAATATTTTTGTGAGCTGGACTTCACTAATGATGTAGTACAGTGACGCTATAAATATTTTATTATATGTGCATCGGAACATCATCATGTGTACGTTTGTACTGTACATAGAGATTATCATGTGACTGTGTTTGTATTATGTAAATATCATCATGGTTTTAACCTTATGCATACGCGGTCTCAAGGAACACAATTTTAATTGAAAATGTGCACTGGCTCTTTATTCAGCAATTCTTTTAAATATACGCATAACAACGGCTATCATCATCTGCTATTAAACACGACGACAGGAATAATAAACGACACACTCTGACTGATGCGATTTTATAAAGCAAAAAGTATGTTTAAACAAATGAAGTACAAGATTTGTAATCAATAAAAGATAGCAATTGTGACAGTTGGGATCAAAAGTCGGTCTATTTCATCTGTCAAAGTGACGTTTTAAACGTCAAACCAAAATTTTTCTGCCAAATAGTTAAAAAGTCGCTGTTTTTCCTCAATTCTATCAGTGGAATAGACTTATAGAAAAATAAACGATTTTGTAATTATTTGGCTAAAAATATTTGGTTTGACGTTTAAAACGTCACTTTGACAGATGGAATAGACCGACTTTTGATCTCAACTGTCACAATTATAGAAACAAAGCTTAGACAACGAAAATATATGTGTGCGGAACAGTATGCGGAACAGGGATTAATTTTGGAGAATTGATTATCTAAAGTTGCTTGAATTGTTTCCAGCAAATTTTTGAAATATTTAAGCAAAAGCAAACAAATTTTTCCAAAATCAGCCCTGTAGCTTAATGTCTGTCAAAGGTTAAGAATCAAGATCTTTATTCGTCGATCTTTGAACATTTGTTACAATTGGCATTCATAGAACACTAGAAATTGAGAAATTGAGTATTGTTCGTAGAGCCCATCAATATTTACGAAAAGACTCGATACGAACAACTATCATGATTGAAGAATGTAAGTAAATATCTCCGCTGAAATATATTTGCATAAAAGCGTCGCAGATTTTCCATAAAATAATTTATTTTTCAATTTATGAAATAATAAAATCAATTTTTGTACTTAACGTGTCTCCCACGGAATTAATTCAAATATAATTAAAACGGAAAATAAACAAGTGCCACATGCTTACATTATATTATTACTATTAACATGAGGTATCTGTACTAACGTAAACATATATTCACACCTAATCTCTGGAAATATAAACAGATAAAAAAAGAGATTGAACAGTAGTCGACAGAAGACAGATTTAGACCTTTTCAAGTATTTTATTTGATGATAAACCAATTTTGATATGGACTGAGTTACACAAAACGAGTGATTTGTCACAGATAGCACTTGTCGGCATTGAATTTTTTTTTTTTCAGTCCACAAAACTTCCTATCGAATTACCGAACTGAATCCAAAACAACTTTTTTTGTACTTTTTTTCCACTCTTTTTTCTAAACGAACAAAATAATTGGGCATACCAATCATGGACAGATTTAAACACGTTTTCTGTTATCATGCCGTCATAGACATAGTGTCTGAAAGTTTCTGTCGGAGATACAAATAGTTCGGTGAAATTCTCACGAATAAACGATTGAATTCACTAGATCTATGTTTTACTTGATAGGGATCGTAGCGATCTTATTGTGAATTTTTAACTGAGGGGTTTTGAAACTATGATAGAGCAAAGAGTAGTTGGTGGTACCGTCGAGACGGCGAGCAATAGAAATAATAAATCCGATCGTTAATAAATGTATACAAATTAGTGAATCCAACCGGTAAACAATGTACACTAATTTCATACAAATTGTTTACCGGTTGGGTCCAATACCAAAGAAATTGAGATCTGCAATCGATTTTAAACACTTTAGGAAAATTATTTCGACAGAATCCACACCTCACACATCTATATCAATACCTACAATTTTTATAGACATGTTACCAAGGGGTGCCTAACGTCTTGAACTGAATTTTCCAAATCTAATATGGATAAAAAGGTCTAAATTGGGCCACATGGGTCTTAATCGAATGGTATTAAGTGGAGTAAGTAAACTAAATTGAAATTAGCTATCCTAGGGCTATACGCATTTAGTCGCATACGACTTAGTCTCGCGTGTGCAAATAATGTGTATCCTTGGTATCCAGGATACCGGGCATTTTTTTTTGCCGAAAAAATGGATACCGGGAAATCTACCTGGCCCAGCGGTAAGAAATAATGATAAGGACAAAAGAATCGAGAAAATTACTAGAAAGAGGGACATGACCAGATATCGGGAAATGACCAGAAATCGGGAAATAACTAGGAATATGGAATTGACTAGAAATATGGAAATGACCAGAAATCGGGAAATGGCCAGAAATCGAGAAATGGACAGAAATCGAGAATTGACCAAAAAATGGGTCCTTGCAAAAGAGAACGAGAATTGATTGAAACACTTGAAAATCGTAAAAATAGCGAAATAAATGGGAATCGAACAGGAATTATGAGTTAAAACGATTAGAAGATAGCAGGTGAGCTTACAAGAAGAAACTAATCTAGATCCTTTGTAGGAAAAAAAAACCTTTTCAATGAACTGTAATAGTGATCGTCGCTCGCTTCGCTCGAAATTTCAGTTTCAATCGGTTTTCTTCATTTCGAAAATGTTGCTTCAGTCAATATACGTTTTCCTCTGTACTCGCGTCATTTCAAAGGAACAGAACTCAAACGTCTGGACATTTATTAGTAAAAAAAAAAAATCGCTCGCTCCGCTCGTGCTATTTTTCTTTGTAAAGTACGATTTAATTCATCCGAAATAAAAGAATTTATTCACAAAATCTTTCGTTCGCTCCATTCCCGTGTTTCTGATGAAAAACATTGTTTGTCAGCATTATCGAAAAATTATGATGAAAATGTCATATGTGTCCTTAAAGGAGCCTTAAAAATGATCTAAATAGGTACGTGCTTTCGTAAGATTGAAGATAAATATTCTTTACCGGGAAGTCCTAGCATTTTACCGGGAAATACCAATATTATTACCGGGAAATTTGGTTGAATTTTAGTGGATACCGGTAAAAGTCGGGAAATCGGATTTGGATACCGGGAAGAAAACATTATTTTCACACGTGCTTAGTCCCAGTAATTCCAAGAAGTGCAGCATCCCTCGCATGTTAAGTTTATTGTAGACGTTTCAATAAACATGATATTTTCGATTTCGATACAGTGTCTACAACCAGCCCTTAAAAATTTAAGATTTTCCTAGTTATCAACCTAAACCTAAACCTAAATAAAACGAAGTCATGGTAGGTAGATGTGTACAATATGGCCCGAATGTGACAAAGGTTTCAAACCATGACTTTATAGACTGTTAACTACTATGCTCGTCCTAGGCTCGATTTTTAGGCCAAGTTTGTCATACGATGCACCTGTCTGGCTAGATTGTGCCTTGAGCCATAGGAAAAGCTTGCAACCTTTTCTAATGGCTGAAGGCACAAAATAAAATTCTGAAGATGTTTCTCGATAAGCCCCGTCATACTCCGACGACAGATGTTCATCGTATTCCCAAGAACATTTGAACAACACTGAAAACTTTTTTTGTACCACGTACCAATTTTACTGTTGATTTGGAATAAACATTCCAAAATGGTACAATGTACCAATTTATTTGGTGAGTCGTACCAATCGTTGGTATGCTGCACAAATTAATTGGTACAATTGGTAGATTTTATTTTCAGTAAAGTTGGGACTATAGGCTTTGTAGAAACTTGACGAAAGAACGTCAACGCGGAAGTCAATTCTTTGATGGATTCTTGTCCGGATTAACATTTTTTTTTGTATTTCTGTTTAAAAATTTCCTTTCTTCTGTTCACTCTGATTGAAATCTTTTTCTTTGTTCTTTCCCCTCAGTTGTAAGCTTTTTGTTGTAGTTGTCAATAGTTAATTAGTTGAAAATTCTTTACTCGCAAATTTCGGATTAAATGCCCTCAGCTTTTTGTGACTGAAATTCAAGATGAAAAGCTTTTCAACTTGAATTTCAGTCACAAAAAGCTGTAGCTAAGTCTTTCTCACATACATTTTCTTCGTTCTTTTTTTGGGGATTAGACTGCGTCAAGTCCTCCGCTATCGCTCCGGACATGATTTACAACAAGAATATTGTTTTGTTATGGTCAAACGTGGTCATAATTCGTGACGTGAGTTTATGTTTTCATACCTTTGTCTCTCAGATTTATGTACGGCCAATGTACATGGCCAATTTTTCTTTATTTTGTGGTAGCGTTTCCAAACTGAACGCTCGAAGCCTCTTAATAAATGCAGTTTGAGTTGAAAAATTGTCCTAGTTTGTAGGTCCTAAGTCTACAAATTAATTGCCTCTATCTAGCTTTTCGGTGATCCGAAGAGGTCAGATCTAATTTTTGGTAAAAATTAATTTATTTTTCAAAAATGTACCTCAACTTTCTAAATTGCTGTAATCATTAGATTTTGCCAAAACGTTCCCAGTTATCGGCGTAACCTGTTCATATACAACCTTGGTCCTGGTAGAGGTATTGCGGCGCTAAAATCAATTAGAAATCGAACAAATTGTCTCGGCATGGTCATAATAGGAAAGAATTCTTAACGACGTGTACGTAAAACGAATTGTGAAATTCTAAATTGAAAGCATTGTTGCTACACCGTCATAAAAATAGAACGTTAACATGTTCGGCAAAGTGCTTGTATTTGCTTTCGATCAAATGATCAACATAACGTCATAATTAGCAGGACAATCGGTATGTGGTTCAGAGGAATCTAACCGACACTCAAGATGTTATGATCGACAAAAAATGTGTTATTTATTAGACCTGCTGGACAAATTATTTGAATTTCGGATTGTGGCAATTTTTTTTTTTTTTTTTCAAAGTTTTCAGTGCATGGAAACTTCCAGTTTAGTTCGGTTTTTCAACGAGATATCTGATTGATGCTAATTCCGGTGTTATTTATTTTTAATTTTATCTGATTGATTACTTGTATTCTAATATGCTGAGCATACAATTCAAATACAAAATAGCAGCTGAAACTGGAAATATTTTTAGATTTTGCGAATTGCCAACAAATTTATGCAAATGTTGCTAATTACACTTAAAAAAAAAGGTAATCATTGGTAACGACAATCAATTTATCTTATCCATTACAGACGGCATTATAATGAATGTTATGACTTCGCTGAATGCGAAGTCGGTGCATTTCAAGATTTGTTCTAGTATCAAGCACGTATAGTTGACTGTGATAATTAGTGAGTATAGTGTGAATATGATGGTAGCGTGGACATATTCACGAGGTAGAAGAAGAACTCACTTCACGTAAAAGACCAAATCATACTATTTTCATCATCCAGAACGTAAACACACATTTTTTTGAGAAAATTCAGTCATGTGAGTGGCAGTGTAAGAAAACATTGAGAGTGATACAATAACTAAACTGTAAAATCATTTTCGAATCGTTGTAGTCAAGTGCGTCTTTCGGTTTTGTCATCCATTCAGTTCATAATCAAGTGAGAGCATCGCTAAAATCTTCAGTCGACGACCTTTAAATAAGTGAGTCAATTTGTTTCAATTTATCCGTTCTTACAATCAAAACGGTTTAGCCGACTGCACCACTTATTTCCAAGTCGCCGACTGTAACTGTAATTTCGCCTTTTTATTCATCTGCCTGTGCAAATGTGTAAAGTATAGTTTCCACTTAAAAAGAGCACTCCATTTACATGACAGTTGTAAAATAGAACAAAGGAACTGTCACGTAAACGGAGTAAAAAATTGAAATAAATTCAATTTCCAATCCGTTTGCGTGACAGTTCTTTTGTTCTATTTTACAACTGTCATGTAAATGGAGTGCTCTTTTTAAGTGGAAACTATACTTAAGAGTGATGTAAGTCCGCGTGACAGAAGGAAATTAACAATAGTATTTTACATGACTAGGGATAAAAAGATGAAAAGTAAAGTTTTCGTGTGAATTTTGTTGATCCGAGGCGAAGCCAATGTCAATAAACACACGAAAACGAGACTTTTCATTTTTATCCCGAGTTAAATAATGGATTTCACATGCTGAGGGCGTCGAAAGACGTACTTCAAACATGAAAAATACGGTTTTCGACGCATGTAGCATTGTAGTATGTATTTCACATTGCAATCTAGAGTAGGGCGTATCGAATTTTTAGAATTTTAAGGGCCGCGATAGCCTGTGTTCGGAAAACGTAGATCATTGAAAACTAATTCCAGGCATATGGTTGATGGATCCGAAGGTGCCCGGGAAGAAGTCCCCCCGGACGACTTTAACTTTCAAATGGTCATAACTCGGAAAGTTGAGAGTATTTCTGAAAACAATGTTCTAGCAGGATGTAGAGCGTTAAAAACTCTACAAAACTGCCAAAGAAACCGATGGTCCAAAAGGTGTGTCTGTCGAGGTTTTCTGACATCGAAAGTTCGACATTTTGGTTTTTGACTTTTATTTCCTGAGAGACAAATTATTAACTTTAGCTTTTGGCATGAGGTTGTAGAGGAGGTCGAGTACTACCAGTACACTAGGCATTGTTCCGGTCGGCTATCCATCCGAAACCACTTTTTCAACATTTTTGAATGGACTTTTTAAGTGTACCCACGTCGCCCACGAAGCCATTGCAGACGCTGTAACCGGTGTTGCTGAGTCGAGGTAACCTTGGCCGGTAAGTGCACATAATATTCCATAACAGTAGCTGAACTCTTTTACAAAATATTTAAGAATTCGGTGTAGCACATTTTGTACTACAAAATCTGAGAAAGTGAAATTTGTGAGAAAAACAACAAATAATCGTTTTAATTAGTTGTTTGACCCACGAACAGTAGTAAGAAGTCGATTTCGTTGCAAATACACATTTTTCGATATTTTTACAAAAGGTTGAACTTCGTGGTATACCGTGTCAATATAATGTGCTACATGGTAGTACTCGACCTTCTCTACAACCTCATGCCAAAAGCTAAAGTTAATAATTTGTCTCTCAGGAAATAAAAGTCAAAAACCAAAATGTCGAACTTTCGATGTTAGAAAACCTCGACAGACACACCTTTTGGACCATCGGTTTCTTTGGCAGTTTTGTAGAGTTTTTAACGCTCTACATCCTGCTAGAACATTGTTTTCAGAAATACTCTCAACTTTCCGAGTTATGACCATTTGAAAGTTAAAGTCGTCCGGTGGGACTTCTTCCCGGGCACCTTCGGATCCATCAACCATATGCCTGGACTTAGTTTTCAATGATCTACGTTTTCCGCACACAGGCTATCGCGACCCTTAAAATTCTCAAAATTCGATACGCCCTAATCTAGAGCACAATCAATGGATCAATCGGGCTAAATGATCTACAAAACTAATTTTATCGGTCCAAAGAAGCTGCTCCACGAAGAAATTGCTTCTGATATTTAAACATCTCATTTGACGCTATCCAATCGGCCCTTCGGCCGGACAGGACCTGTTGAGGAATATGTCTTTACTAATTATTATTCGTTAGCTTCACAGCGAAACTAGGAAACGAATAAATTTTCCAGTTACAGTCTCGGAATTATAAGAAGTAACAATCAAAATCCAATCGACGCTATTCATTCCACCACATGCATTACCAACGTTACACCATTTACGTATGGATATGTATCATAACGTGTAAATCGCATGTGGTATGAATAACGTCGATTGGATTGTAATTGTTGAAAATGTAACTTCTTATAATTCTCCCACCGTACGATCCTTTGTTACTTATTCCACACCAACACAAAATCCATTTTATTGTAAATTATACGCAAAACAATTCAACAAACGAATCGTTTTATAATGCGGATTAAGTCCACCTCCATCATAATTCAAGGCTTAGAATGTAGTTCGGAATGTCGATCGTAAATACAATCAGACGAATTGACGAATCGGTTAAACGAAAATTATAAATTTATTGTCGCATAATCTCGCGGTAAGATATTAGTAGAGTTATGAGAGATTGATAGCATCCAAGAAATAGAAAATGGCCGGCTACGTGATTGCCACTACGAAGTTGCAGAATCTGATCAGGAAATTCGCGATTTTTTTGATAGATTCTTAGAATAGCGTTTCTTCCAACTCGAGCTATACAATGTGGATAATCTTGAAAGTCCACTTGCAAATGAACAAACTTACTTTTCTGGGACTAGTATCTCCAGGGTTTAAATAAAAGCTTTTAACTTGTAGGTGGTCGGTTTGGTGACATTACAGAACAAGATAATATGACACTAAATGAATCATTAATGCTTACTATCTTGTTCTGTAATATTACAGACCAAGATTGTCAAGAATTTTAACAAATTCTTCTTTGTTCGTCGGTCGGCCGCTGCATCGATGGTTCTACTTATACTGGAGGGATATTCTCCCCAACACGCATGTGCCAGTACATCTACTTTGAGAATGAAATTCGTTACTTAGGGCATGTTGCCCGTTCAGTAGTTGTGTTTATTCTGAATCTTTTTCATATAAATTCGCCGTATTTATAGGCCTTTTCGATGTCTACTTGATCTTATTCAATTGAAAAGGACACTTTGATTTGTGATTTTAGTAAAGTGAAAACACGTGCCAGTGACTGCTAATAATATTTTCGACACTCCCACGGAAACTGGTAGGTCTCGAGGAAACTCCAAAACGAAAATATGCTAATTCGACTGTTATCTTTTGCCAATGCGAATTTTACCAATGCTTCCGTTTGAACCAATGCTTGCTAATGACTGATGTTATGCGAATTTTACCAATGCTTTGACTCTCCCACCTATGGTATCCGAAATGTTGAGGAAACCGTAACATGCTTTTCACTTTCTTTGCTGTTAACGTTTCTTGATTGTTACAACCATCACTCGACCACCGAATGATTCGACCAACCAGGCTGCTATTTATCTTCGTGCTGCTATGCCCATAGATTTCTGCCAATTGAAATTGAAGTTCTCCCTTCAGACTGTGATATCTTTCTTCGTGCCAATTGACCATCTCTGCTGGGCGTTACGACGCCCATCAATTCGGTGTCGCTACCAAATTGGTTCGACCAACCAACTTGCTCCAATTCTCCTGCCGACTTTACTCTTTTTGCTGCTGCCGATGACGCTTACCAATTGACCTTCTCCTCTGGGCGTTACGACGACCATCAATTTCCGAATTGACTCGACCAACCAGCCTTGCTAATTCTTCTGCCGACTCTGGTCTTTTTTCCGCTGTCAATGACGCGTGCCAATTGACCTGCTCTGCTGGGCGTTACGACGACCATCAATCTCCAAATTGATTCGACCAACCAGCCATGCTCATTTCTCCCTTCTATAACTTTCTTCTTCTTGCTGCTAATGACGCCTGACAATGAATCTTTGACGTTACGACGACCATCAATTTGATTTTGACCATCAAATGACTCGATCAACCAGCCTTCCTCTTGTACTGACCATCCTCTACTTGCTGCTGCTGTTAACGACTTCTTTTGCTGGGCGTTACGACGACCATCAATTCGATTCTTCCACCAAATTGACTCGACCAACCAGCCTTGCTAATTTCTTCTCTTCTGTGACCTTTTCTTCTTGCTGCTGCCAATTGACGTCCTTTGCTGGGTATTACGACGACCATCAATATCCAAGTTGACTCGATCAACCAGCCTTGTAACACCACGACCAATGTTACCAAACTGCTAATTCTTCTTTGTGCTGCTGCCAATTGACGTTCTTTGCTGGGTACTACGACGACCATCAATCCGATTCTTCCACCAAATTGACTCGAACAACCAGCATGTAACACCACGACCAATGTTACGCTTGTTACTGTTGGACTTACGTCTTGCGACTGCCGCTTTGTTACTGTTGGACTTACGTCTTGCGACTGCCGTCTCGTTGTCAATGACGCCTGCCAGTTGACCTTCGTTGCTGGGCGTTACGACGACCACCAATCTGATTCGATTGACTCGACCAACCAGCGTGTAACACCACGACCAATGTTACGCCTTGAGTAGCTCATGCTGCTGCTGCTGCTGCTACGGGACCACCAATGTCACGAACCTTCCACACACGTTGGGCGCCATGTCAAGAATTTTAACAAATTCTTCTTTGTTCGTCGGTCGGCCGCTGCATCGATGGTTCTACTTATACTGGAGGGATATTCTCCCCAACACGCATATGCTTCTACTTTGAGAATGAAACTCGTTACTTAGGGCATGTTGCCCGTTCAGTAGTTGTGTTTATTCTGAATCTTTTTCATATAAATTCGCCGTATTTATAGGCCTTTTCGATGTCTACTTGATCTTATTCAATTGAAAAGGACACTTTGATTTGTGATTTTAGTAAAGTGAAAACACTTGCCAGTGACTGCTAATAATATTTTCGACAAAGATATCTATATAAAAGAAGGTGAAGGTTTCACCTACAAGAAGCAGGATATTGCGCATTTAGTAGACTAATTCAGTAATCTAATATTGCCTTACTCCAGAATCCTAATCTGCGGTGTTACGAAGGGCGTAACACATCTAATAGCTCACTGTACATTGTACGAGTCTAAAAATCGTGTTTAACTCGTTTAAACGTGATTTATCAGCGAACTGAACAATGCAGATTGATTTTCACGATTAACGATTAGGAGGAACTACGTCACCGAAACAGTTTAAACTGATAAGTGTTTAATCCTGACCGCAAATTATTTACTGATTTAAAATCTAAAAAGGTGTCATATAAATCAATCTGTTACGCAGATGCATATCTTTTGTTTGTCGCTTGACTTAGCAGCGATAAGCATAACATCATAAAAATAGCATTTTTTTCGGTCTCGTTTTTTGGGTGAAATCGTGAAAAATTTTATCGTCTCGTGAAGAAAAAAAATTGTCCACAAGAGACTTAGTCTATTTTTGAAGTACAACTGATAACTTCAAGGTGAAGAAGTGCGTTTAATCTGTTTAATTTGTCGTTTTTTTTTTGTATTCGTTAAAATAGTAGTTATGGCATTTGAAACAGTAAAACAAATTGAATTTCAGCAAGTGGTTTGTAGAAAACTGTAAATATAAAGAGTTAGATTGGAGGTAAGGTGAGTCAATTTATTGTGTGCAACTTGACCAATTTATTTACATTACCATAGTGATTAAGTAACTAAGCCAAATGCACGACATTGATATAAATTATAAATATGATGATTTGCTGCTCTTTTATGTTTGGAAGGAAAGTGAACTTTAATTGAAAGTAGGACACAGCCTCGGACATTGTTCAAGTAAATATAATAGTTAAACATAGCTGATATTCTACGAAAACAGCAGGTAATAATTTTTGTAATCTTTATAAGGTGGAAGAGGCTGACAAAATGTATCGCTGCTCATGTTAATAGTAGATTACGTACTGACTTGGAGATTTTTAATTTGACGAGGCGTTTGCAGCCCGAGTCGAAGGCGATTACCATTACGTGGTAGTATAGTTTACTCACGAAGACCCCCGAAAACGAGTTTTAACGTATCGATGGAAAACAAGAATCCGGGGGTACAGCCAGTAAAATAGTAAGACGACAAATCGGAAACGGTGAGAGTGTGAAAGAATTGTCATCTATAAAAGAACGGCTACAAAGCTTAAGGGTAAAGTTTTCATCTTAATTTTCTTCGTCTGAGGCTAATATTCCTAATTTATCTGACATCTAAAAATCAATAAAAGTTCAGGTAAATCTGGTTTCAGAAAATCCCAGATTACCTGAAATTTGATCTGATTTATCGGAACCTTTACTGATTTTCAGATTTCAGTTAAATTCAGGTCAGGTAACAATTTTGAATCCAGGTTCAGTTCCAATCAGATCCAGATAATCTGAACATCAGGTTTCAGGTCAACCTGACCTGTTCCGATCTTTATCCGAGGCCGTTTTTATCCTGAGCATTTGTGAAGGATTTTGTATGCTGAAGGCGTCGAAAGAAGTACTTTTAAATCATGAAAACCACGATTTTCGACGAATATAAATTTTGTAAGACATGGACGATCATGAACCCAACCGTTTGAATTGAATTTACTTCCAATGAATGTGTAAGAAAATGCAACTTAAATTCAATTATGTTTTTCATAAATTTCTTATTTCAGATTATGCTCTAATCAGTAGCGCCAAGTAGTCATTTGCCTCTCACGGGAAAGTTTGAAGGGGAATAAAATTGCAACATTTATTTAAGGAGTAGCGATCAAAACAGATCGTTGCACTCAGGATGGTCCAGTGAATCTTTTATGGAAGAAAAGATTTTTTTTTAAATTCGTTTACCTTTAATTCGTTTGGCACGGGATTTGTTGAATAGGAGTAACAACAGAGTACCGAAATTTTCTGAACTCAAAAATTTTCTTAAAAAATCGTCTTGGGCAAAGCATAATACATTAAAAAGAAATATTTTTTTGGTCTTAAAATTTTCTTGGAACCAAGCTGAGTTGGATCAGCTGGGTCCACAAGCACGACCTGACATTTTTCAAAAATCGACCGACCCTAATGCTCAATGAACGGTAATGGTCGCATCATAGTTGCATAAAAGGAAACATTAAGTTAAGAAAGAGGTCCTGAACTTCAGGATGAAAATACATTTCTCAAATAGAATCGGATTCAAGATGTGAGTTAGTCTGGGTACATACATGATTCTTTTAACAACAGAAAAATATTGAGTGTGAATCACTAGCTTATTTACCCACATGGTAAACGGGCACTTAGCACATAATCGCCTATTTCACAATATTGTGTATGTCAGCATTTCGGCGGAAATATCCCATTTTCAGTTATCTATAACATTAAATGGACCTCTTTGGCTTTTTTTTTACTTATTCGTTAGACGTCACGTAAAATGCAGTTAAAACTTGAAAGATTTGGTTAATTTTAATTAATTTTGAATCTTTGAAGTAAAATGATAGAAAATTCAACTACAAACGTAAGATATGAATTTGATCCAGCTGTTACGTCGGCTTTAAATTCTCAGACAAAACAATGCAGCGATGATGTTAGGACCCATCATAATTGTTGTCTAGCCTTTCGTAGAAGGATTGTTGATTTTTAAAGCCAGATCGGACTTCTACTTGCCACGAAACACCATTATACAACACTTTTAACCTGTTGCAGACGGCTGTCATATGTCATCTGTTATCGACAACGACAGTAATAATTAACGACAAGCTCTGACTAAAGAGTTCTTATATAGCAAAAAGTATGTTCAAAACAAATGAAGTAAAAGATTTCCGAAATCAATCTATGAGAATCTTCGATCAAATGAAGTAATAGATCAGATAGTAAAACTGTTAAGTATGCTTTATAAGTGATTGCAGAATGAAAGCTTTTCAAACGCACCGGGATATGTTTTTTTGACTGGCCCATTTTACAGCCTCCCACGAAAAGTCGAAATATTTTAGAGAGACCGGTGATGCACGCTTGAACAGTTATTTACCCAAGCCGAAGGCTATTGAATTGAAACAGTTATCTTAAATATCTGTTTGAAGATTTAGAAATTGTCGCGAGGAAACTACAGGAAAGGGCAGACAAATTTCTGTAAGGCTCGGAACGGGTCTGATCTTGACCCGAACCGGAACTAAGACTTCGGGTTCAACCCGAACTTGACCCGAACCTGAATTTTCGATTTCGGGTTCCAACCGAACCCGACCCGAACCCGAAGTTATTCAACCCTTACTTGACCCGAACCCGAATTTCCATTTCGGGTTTGACCCGAACCTGACCTGAACCCGAGATCTTCAAATAAATCAGGTCCGGTTCGGGTTAACCCGAAATTTTTGGCATTTTTTAGTGTAAAATTTTCGGGTCACCCGAACCGGACCTGATCTATTTGAAAATTTCGGGTTCAGATCAGGTTCGGGTCAAACCCGAAATGAAAATTCGGGTTCGGGTCAAGTACGGGTTGAATAACTACGGATTCGGGTCGGGTTCGGTTTGTACCCGAAATCGAAAATTCTGGTTCGGGTCAAGTTCGGGTTGAACCCGAAGTCTTAGTTCCGGTTCGGGTCTAAGACCGGTTCGGGTCATAACCTGAACTGATCAGGTCAACCCGAACCCGTTCCGAGCCTTAAATTTCTGTCGAAACTTGATTCAGCTGATTCACTCATACAAACAGAACTGGCTATGTATGTTTACACAGTTCTATCACGCGCATCATCCGTGTGCTGTTAAATTCGTATAACCACTCATAATCAGTCTTGTATCAGTGAATCAAACTTTTTGGTTTAAATTTGATTCATGTCTACACAATCACAATCTTGTTTCCGTCGAAAACGTTTGTGGTCCAGTCTGATTTCGATTTTTGTAAATGTTATTCCGTGTATACAGTCGACGTAAGTGAAATTAAGACATGAATTTGCGTCAGCTGTTCTTAAAACAAAAGTGCTCCACATTTTAGTACTGCATTTGCGCTCCATAGATTAAGGAATTTATTCATGTCCGTTTGACAATTGGATAGCCACCGACTTTGTTATTTGTTTTTAACACTCGTGGTTTTGTCAAATTCAAGGTATTTATTGGAAGGTAACGCAAATTGCTTGGTGAAAAAGGACTTAACCTTGCACAAAATTAACATCTTGGACAGTATTTGACACCAACAAAAAAAAAACTAAATTTCAAAGCCCACTGAAATCAAGGCTGCAAACTTTGGGGAGGTCATGTCAACACAGATACGCGGGTGACACAACACAGTTGACTACAGAATTTCGGATTTCGAAGACGAATTTTCTTTAAATGTAAAATCTTCAGAAGTGGTGTGTTCCCGCGTATCTAATAAAATGGCGATCATGGCTTACAGCCTTGGATGAGGTGAGCCAATTTTAATCTATTTTCTCGTGAAATAACTTCAATTTTTCTACCACAGTCTGGTAAATATTCATCAATGAAGTTAGTTCACAAAAAAAGTGGATTGGAACAGTAATTTTATGACAAAATGTACTAGAAATGTAATAGAATTATACGAAAATCTATTACAATTGTACGTTGTCGAGGAAATTATGATTGTTATTGGGCGACAGCAAACCGACTTGCTTGATTAAATATATCGCTTAAATCTAGGTTTTATTCATGTCTAAATTTCACTGACGTTTACTGTATTTATTTGACTCCAGTATTATACCAAAATCGAGGTGTGCCGTCACAGGCTCGAATTTGGGATTAGGTAAAAAGATTGTGCGTTGACGCGGTGCATAACGATAGAAATAATATTTATTTTAAATTAATTGTTTTATTCTACTTACAACTACTTCATAACCTCTGATTAATAATATTCACTAACCTTGGTGTTGGATAAACAAAATCCTTTTTGCTTTTCTTTTGACAGAGTAAAATTTTCCTAGCAGCCTTAACTTTCATAATCTTTTAGCGCACTGACAACTTATTTAACAACTGAAAGAATTCGAAGGATAAAAAATCAACACAACCGACACTAACTTATTTACAGTCTTCGTTTTATTTATTTGCTTGGTTTCCTTCATAAGAACTCTGGCTTATTACGATTACGATTTCTTTTCGATTGGGTCCATTCATTTATATACCATTCACGAGATCGAATAAGTTCGTGGTTTTTGCACAAGCCAATTCCATTCCAAAAATGTTTAATTTACACTCTCGAAACAATAAATTATCACTACGATAACGAACGAAATTTTTCCATTTTTGAACTTATTAATTTACGTTAATGGATCTGGAATTTGGAAGAATGTAATTGTTGGGAACACGGCTATTTTTCACATTTCATTTTGTCGAAATCAGTAAGTAAATATCGTTGATATAATACACACGATTAACACGATAAAACACGTTATTGCCCAGCCAAACGGTTCTCAGTTAACAGTTCTTGTTAAGACAAGATACTATCCCGTTACTAACATCTGTAATTCAAGTCTATTTCCATTGTTAATGATTACTCTTTGTCTTAAGTTTCATTTTTTTTTCTCGAGAAATTTAAGAGGGCGTTATCTAATAGCAATAGCAATTTAATATCAGTTTATCTTCGATGCACGTGACGGTGCAAGGCTATCGAATAACACTACGCTATGACACCATAGTTCGTTCACAATTTACAGGTTTCAAAGCTAAAATGCAATGTATGTGGAACTAGCAACTAAACTACTAAACTGAATAAGAATGGTTTATTCCCTTGATTGCTTTGGCACAAACAAGAAGAAATGAATCAGTCAAACACACTCAAAAGAGTAAAAGTGACGCAAGTCCCTGTGCATACTTCAGGGCGGCATGTGATTTTTCTTCAGAAAATAGTGAAAAAGTGATCAAATTTTCCGAAAATAGTTGGTATTTTCACTATCGATTGATTTATAAAAAGTGACAGAATAGTGAACAAAAACCAGCTCTAAAACGTGAATTTCAAGCACACACTTTTGCTTTCTACTAAGAAAGAGTAAAGTACACTTTAGCGCTTGTTAGCAGCAGGCGGGAGGTTTAAAAATCTTGAAAAAGAAGCACGAAATTCGATTATGATTTGTTGGTTACTTTATTGAGACAAAGCCTTTTTCTTTATCAAGAAGTGTGATTGGGAGATCAGAAAATAATAATAAACTTAGTTTTGACGATTTGACTAAGAACTTATTGTTATCTGATTACTTGTATTTGTCCCTTAAACTGACATGACTCACAAAATGCAACTTTATTTTTACAAACGTTTTTTTAGAGCAAATATATCTACGAGACGATGAGTTATCAAAATAACTCCATAATACTTAAAACTCAACGGCACATGTTTAAACAGACACTTTTATTAAATCGATAATATCTGAATGTACCATAAAGGACAGTAAAGGAAGATGATCAAAAATTTAGAATTGTTTATGGAAAAAATAAAATATCGAAGTTATTTCTCGCTTACCTCATCGAACTGAAAGATTGCTAAAAACAAGAGTGACTAGTCCTTTAAAATTGTTTACCTTCGCTTGATTCAAATAGTACATTACTTACCAATGGAACAAATGCTGGAAATGGCACTGCTTGTGCGGATTTTGGCGATCGAATCGTAGCCGAGGTTGGTAAGCACACAAGAATTGCCATTTACACCATTTATTCCATTGCCAACTTGGCAATGCCAAGTAAGGCATTTTACTCAAAAACTTGATTTAAAATTTAAATATAATTTTACCTCACGTTCCTTTTTTGAACATGATTCCTCGATAGATTAGGTTTTTCAGTTGTTATACGTACATCGGTTTTCCACATTTAGTTTAGTTATCCGTAGATACACTTTTTTTTTCGAAGCTTGTGCGGGTAAAAGCAAAATAAAATCTGGTTTTTGACAGTTGAAATTCAATTGTCAAAAACTAGACTCGATCATTTTATTTTGCTTTAATTTTATTCCGAAAACGTACGAGTAGAGCCGTAGCTGGCACAGCAGAACATGGCTCATTTGAGAGGTATTTCAATTCATTATAAAGTAATAAAAGCATTGGAAGCAGAAACTAAGTTTTGTATTGTCAAGGTCCAAAAATAGGGCGAACCTTTGAGCATTTTGAAGGATAAAAAAATCCCTCCCAAAAGCTGATTTTCACTGTTCCTCTATTTTGAATGTGTTTTTTGTTAAATACAATTGAATTTATGTCAAAAAATCGCATCAGCTGGAGGTTTTCCAGGAGATGATTTTCTCCATTCATGTATTGTCACCCTATTTTTGAACCTTGTCAACACAAAAACTTAAAATGTTTTAAATTTCTGCTTCTTAATATATTTTCGTTTGAATGTCGTATGGGGATGGGGACATCTAGATTGCGTTCACAATAAAACCTTTGCAGAAGCATCTGTAGGATACTGGTCGTCTTACCAGTCCCAGAATACAGCTACCTTAGGCTACTTTCTGTTCGACAAAAAAAAATTCTCAGCGAATTTTATTTTCACATGGGATAAGTGGGCTACCGTAAACTACTCTACGACTAAAAAACAGAAAAACTGAGTTGCCCTAATACGTAGGAAAATCGGAAAATTTTCATATAAGGTAACTGACTGAAAGTTGACCTAATTTGACAAATCTCAAACACATTGAATCGTGAGTTGTCCTATCTATACAAAAGTCATAGGACATATCACGGTTTATTGAATGTTGAGTTGACCGATAATTTTTTCTTCATACAAATTTACACGGAAAACTTAAGATCACTTTTCCACTAGGTCAACTTTCAGTCAGTTGACCTTACTACGTACATCTTTGTGCCGCAGGCAAATTTTGTGATGTCTTTGTGTAATAAATATTTAGTTGGAACAAGAAATGGTTCCGATTTTCAATACTTTTTCCGAAATAATAGTTAGAAATAGTTAGAAAAGTAAAAAAACAAAAAAAAAGTAAGTCACTTTCGCTTCTTTAAAAAAAAGTCAGAATTAGTGAGAAAAGTAAGTCACATGCCGCCCTGATACTTCCAAAACAACTGATATCGCTGGAGGTGACGCATTCTGCGCTTGTACGCAAAAACTGTAACAGCAAAAATTTGACCAAAGAAATTCTAGAAACAAAATTTTACCAAAAAAATTTTACGTCGCAAGTGGCAGATGTTGAGGAAAGTACTTTTAAGAAATTTTTTAAAATAGGCAAGAATACGTCCTAATACGTCCGAATCATCTGCCACTTTGTAACGCAAAATTTTTTTGGTAAAATTTTGTTTCTAGAATTTCTTTGGTCAAATTTTTGCTGTTACAGTTTTTGCGTACAAGCGCAGAATGCGTCACCTCCAGCGATATCAGTTGTTTTGGAAGTATGCACAGGGACTTGCGTCACTTTTACTCTTTTGAGTGTTTTTGACTGATATCAGTTCTTTTAAAAGAATTAGAAGATTGAAAAAATTTAAAAAATTTGAAAAATTTGAAAAAATTTGAAAAATTTTG
Source organism: Bradysia coprophila (assembly GCF_014529535.1). NCBI lineage: Eukaryota > Metazoa > Arthropoda > Insecta > Diptera > Sciaridae > Bradysia > Bradysia coprophila. The sequence goes on from NW_023503376.1 coordinate 838,168, forward strand.
AAAAATTTTGAAAAATTTAAAAATGTTTAAAAAAAATAAAAAATTTTGAAAAATTTTAAAAACTTTGAAACATTTAAAAAAATTTGAAAAATTTAAAAAAATTTAAAAATGTTTGAAAAAATTGATAATTGACGCAACTGATTAATGTCAGTGAAAGCTAGGTAAAATGTGTACAGTAATTAGTTTTAAGAAGATTGATCGTCTTTAATGGAAAAATGTATGTTTGTTCTAGCCATTGATAATGCGATCCGATGCGATCCGCGAAATATTTGGTGAAGAAATAATTCTAATCGAAACTGAGCTACATCGACTTTTCTTATTGGAAAGTAACAGAAACCTGGAAAAAATTTAAAAAAAATTTCAAAATTTTTCAAAATTTTCAAAAATTTTTAAATTTTTCTAATTTTTTTAAATTTTTCAAAATTTTTCACATTTTTCAAATTTTTTCAAATTTTTAAAATTTTTCTATTTTTTTTCAATTTTTCAAACTGGTAATTTGGAGTCATATGTCTTTGAATTGTAGAACTTCAATATTTGCTGTATATATGGTTCTGCAGTCTACGACAAAAAATTTTTTTTGAAATTTTTTCTAGTAATAGGACTTGCGTCACGGGCGCTATGTTAAGGCGCGCCCATGATAATGCAAAATCGAATCTATCATCTCTGTTAACTATATACTCAGAAACCGGTCACTATACCGTTATTTCCATTTTCGTTTCACTTTTCATTCAAATTTTGATTAATTTTTTTTGTAATTAGTGAAGAAACCAATTGTTTCAAGCTAATTTCGCATGAATTATCGACGAAAACAGCAAATATGCTGTCGGTACAGGTAATTTTTCACGGGCAAGGTTTCACTTTATTGTCGTTATAATTAGAATTTGTTATGGGGTGACGCCATTCGGAAAATACATAGTCTGCATAAATACACAAATTAAAGCGCTGTTGCCGTTGCTTAACATTGGTTTTCACACTAGTATTGACGATGTGCTTAATAGCTTTGCAACTGGAGACACGAAGCTGTAATGTTGTCAGTTTACGCAAGTGGTTCTCTAACTTTAGTAAATGAGTGCTAAGATTGCCTTAACATGGGAAGCTAGGTATATCTCAGTCAGAAGAGTGAAACTTCCAATTTTAAAATAAAACGTTTTCGTAACTGACAAGTTCAAAATCCGAGGTTTTGACTCGTCAGGCAGAATGATCGTTAGAAGTAAGCTCGACGGAGCGTTCATAACTTTTTAGTTTAATTCTACAAGTTGCAATAAATCTTTCATTTTGACACTGATTTAGTTTCCTTGTGCTTATAGACGACCTGTCCTATCTCCGTTTCAAGTCCCAAAAACAGATGTGTCAGCACAAACAGTTTTAGTCTTGGGACACAGAAGGTTTCAATGACCTTACAAGAGACATGTCTCTAAGTCTGAAGCGAAGGTCATGGGTAAGTAAAATGGAACAGTACAGTCTGTAACTAACAAAAATAATTATTATTTTGTATAACCGAGAACAATCTCCCACTGAATAATTCGAAGCTAAATTTAGCGAAAGTTAAATTATCAGGCAAATGTCGTTCAGGTTAAAGGTCACAGAACAATTAATGGTGTTTCTTCAACGACACAGTGCAGATCCACTCACGTTTAAGAGTCATTTGATATTCCATTTTTCATTGAAAACATTTGAAGGATAAGTGTGCCTGAGAGGACATTGCTAGTGGCATTTTAAATTAATTTTCGGAACAAATACGACATTTGAGACAGTCATCGAGACGTAGATTTATTACTAAATGGAAAGTGCAGCAAATTCTTAAGCAAATAGTCAATATGGTGCCATACAGAACGTTAGGCACGTGGCAGCAATTATCACAATTTGTAAATAAAAAGTCTGCGCATTTGACGCAAATAATTAAATTGCATTCGCTTTTATCGGTCTCAAACAAACCGCTCCTTTTTCTTGGCATTTATTGTTCGCCGTGAAATTAGTTTTTTTTTTGGAACGGTGACACTAATTCACGGTTTGATATCTCTAATTATGACCTTTCTTCAATTGAAAACACACATTCATGAATTGACTATTTGATCTAGATTTTATTCAGTTGATAAGAGAGATTCGTTAGTGGATCAATATCAAATCAAAACTATCCACTTCTGCAATCATTGTAAACAAACTACACATTCAACAGAACGGTAAAATAAAACTGAATGAGACGTGAGCTCAAAAATCAATTGGGTGCTATAGATCCGCGAGAAGACAGTTTAACTGGTTTATGTCTGTTAGATATCAACTTAAATATTAACCTGTTACAGACGGCAAGCATTCGACCAACACTACCATCGAATCTATTACTTCCATTGATCAAAGTATTTTTAATCGGTTGATTTGAAATCTTGTACTTCAAATTTTTTTAACATGAATTTTACTGTATAAAGAACAGATGATAACAAATGAATAGCCGTATGTGACAGGTTAATACGAAAATATTGCGAGAAACTGCAGTCTATGGAACACAATTGTCATCAATAATTTCCGAGATAAATCGAGATAGATGTTTTGCTTTGTCTTCTGTGGGCATGGACAATAAACGAGAATTTCGGTGTGGATAGTAACAATTTACTCACTGATTTCAACTATCTCACAAATCACTTAAACAAATAAAATCTTCCAATAGCCGAATGTCCCACCACTTACATTTCCAAACATTTTTTTTTTCCACAAAACACAAAAGTAAATATTTTCCTTGTGTACCTATTGCTCACGTATAAATATCCTCTTTTGTTGTATTCACAATTCACTAACATCCACTATAATAGTTAAAACATTGAAGACATCGCGCAACAGGCAATTAATACAAATTTAACCAACAAACAATCACAAAATCAATCCATCGAACGGAAATGAAATGAAAGAAAAAGAAAACCGAATTTTCTCTCGGTTCAAATTAAAATCGAAAAATTATTTTATCAAAATTTCCATTTTTAATTCCATTTTTTGTATATCACAGAAGGGAAACGTTTCGTGACAGTTTGTTGTTGGATGAGAGCAGAACGAAACTGCTGGAACGGTATTTTCGCATGGTATGAACCATGATGTTGCGTTGCGCTTGCGTTTTTAATCAATTTATATGTTCGATGGGACTGAGTCTTTATTTTTCTTTTCGCAAAATGAAAATTCCATTTTTCTCCGGTTCTCTATTCAGTATTCATGGTCGTGCTATAGAGCAAAAACTATTTATTATGAACGATAAATATTGGCAAGTGATAGCAAAAAGAGAGAAGATGTTTAATCAGATACACTACATAAAAGAGGAGGTGGAGGAGGAATCACATTTCATGAAACTCTTTTCAAATTTTCGATTAAATTGCATGTACAAATATTCCAATAAGATGGTGTCGGAAGCAAACTTGTTTCAGTGTGGTACTGAATACACACGAGAGATGTGTACCGAAAAGAAAACATTGAACATACGCTTTCCATTAAAAATATGAGCTACACATGTTTGTTCGCTAACATATATATATCCTACACGGTAATTAATCCATCGCCGAAAACTCGCCTGCATAACTTATCGATTATTAAAATGTTGGCAGTGAAAAATCCATTAAACGAATTAGATTTTTTTTGTTGTTGTTCAAATCCGAAGCACGCACTTCTTTCGGCGTTATCTTCCATTACAACTCTCCTCCTTTTGTTCGATAAATTTTATTAATTTATTTATAGCGCTGTGTCGGATGTGGTGATGAGTTTCCGCGATCGGAATTACGTTAACGTTTCGATTATAGTTTTATTAATAGATTAATCTGTTCAGAAGCGTAAACTGTTTGAAGACATGTTTAATGGTCCAGTTAATCGTTGCTCATGTCCTCCTCAGCTATCGTCTATTTGAAGTTGTACTCATTAACGTAATGGGTACAACTATGACATTCGAGATGATAAAACCGGCGAACGGAGACATATTTCCTTTGTACGAGTTGCGTCAACTATCCTTATGCAGACAATTATGTCATCTGTTACCGACAATGACGACAAGCCTTATGCCTTATGCCTGCTAAAATGCTCATGCGATATTAGTCGAGTCTAAACGACAGAAATGCTTGTCGACGCTTATCGACTCTCAAATGTTACCGATTGTTTTAACAGATCGTACCGAGCTTATAAAATTTTAGGAGCATTAGGCTGATTTCGAACAACTTAATTTATCTTCCTTGTGTCTTTTCTTATGGACTACATTATGCTGTTTGTGTCCATGTCAGTAAGATACAACTAATAAAAAGTGTGTTCCTAGAATAAGCTACTTCCATTATGCAGAAGAGGTGAGGCAAATCTCATAGACCGGTGCCCAACGTCACTTTGATTTCCTCACACCCTAGAATAGGGCGTATCGAATTTTTAGAATTTTAAGGGCCGCGATAGCCTGTGTGCGGAAAACGTAGATCATTGAAAACTAATTCCAGACATATGGTTGATGGATCCGAAGGTGCCCGGGAAGAAGTCCCCCCGGACGACTTTAACTTTCAAATGGTCATAACTCGGAAAGTTAAGAGTATTTCTGAAAACAATGTTCTAGCAGGATGTAGAGCGTTAAAAACTCTACAAAACTGCCAAAGAAACCGATGGTCCAAAAGGTGTGTCTGTCGAGGTTTTCTAACATCGAAAGTTCGACATTTTCGTTTTTGACTTTTATTTCCTGAGAGACAAATTATTAAGTTTAGCTTTTGGCATGAGGTTGTAGAGGAGGTCGAGTACTACCAGTACACTAGACATTGTCCCGGTCGGCGATCCATCCGAAACCACTTTTTCAACATTAATGAATGAACTTTTTAAGTGTACCCACGTCGCCCACGAAGCCAGTGCAGACACTGTAACCGGTGTTGCTGAGTCGAGGTAACCTTGGCCGGTAAGTGCACATAATATTCCATAACAGTAGCTGAACTCTTTTACAAAATATTTGGGATCTCGATGTAGCACATTATATTGACACGGTATACCACGAAGTTCAACCTTTTGTAAAAATATCGAAAAATGTGTATTTGCAACGAAATCGACTTCTTACTACTGTTCGTGGGTCAAATAACTAATTAAAACGATTATTTGTTGTTTTTCTCACAAATTTCACTTTCTCAGATTTTGTAGTACAAAATGTGCTACATCGAGATCCCAAATATTTTGTAAAAGAGTTCAGCTACTGTTATGGAATATTATGTGCACTTACTGGCCAAGGTTACCTCGACTCAGCAACACCGGTTACATTGTCTGCACTGGCTTCGTGGGCGACGTGGGTACACTTAAAAAGCCCATTCAAAAATGTTGAAAAAGTGGTTTCGGATGGATCGCCGACCGGGACAATGCCTAGTGTACTGGTAGTACTCGACCTCCTCTACAACCTCATGCCAAAAGCTAAAGTTAATAATTTGTCTCTCAGGAAATAAAAGTCAAAAACGAAAATGTCGAACTTTCGATGTTAGAAAACCTCGACAGACACACCTTTTGGACCATCGGTTTCTTTGGCAGTTTTGTAGAGTTTTTAACGCTCTACATCCCGCTAGAACATTGTTTTCAAAAATACTCTTAACTTTCCGAGTTATGACCATTTGAAAGTTAAAGTCGTCCGGTGGGACTTCTTCCCGGGAACCTTCGGATCCATCAACCATATGCCTGGACTTAGTTTTCAATGATCTACGTTTTCCGCACACAGGCTATCGCGACCCTTAAAATTCTCAAAATTCGATACGCCCTACCCTAGAATAGTCCTAGTGTATGTCTCGAGTCGAGACTCTCGACCATCACACATCGTAGGAAATCCAAATTGGTGTCAAAATGAAGGTATTGTATCCCAATGAATACGTCAATCGAAACATTTTTGTTGGTAGCTCCGGCATGGATTACAAGTCAAATTTTGAGCCTTCGACTTGTCGGGCACACCATGCCTTAGCTGTAAAAACTACACTCGTAGAAAACATGCAACCATCTTAACTAGAAGATCGATTAACAAATTTTACCTTTAAAAGGCTTTATTGTAATGAATGTCTACTCTAAAATTGTACTAACATTAACCTAAGGAAGCGTTGGATTGTAAAAGCTTAAAATGTGACTATAGGCAATGTCCATCATTTACACCAATTTACAACGCTAAAGAAATGTTTCTTCGGTGTTGTAATTTCGACACGTTTACTCTACATTATTATGGATTCGCTCGTGTTCATTAATCACTCTGAAAAACACTTCCACATCCCTTAATTAAAAAAAAAAAGAGAAAATGAAATTCCCATACCAAACAACTGTGTAAATGCCTCACATCTTTATGACTAGACACTTTACTGGCGAAAAGAGCCTGCTCAATTTTGAAGGAAACAAATTCGAGGTCGGGCAAATTGGCATAAATTAATTAGAAAAAATTTCTATTGAATAATTTGGCTAATACGATGATCACCGTGTTTATCTTTACAATCTAAATTCACTAACATTGCCAGTTCAGTTGTGTAGTAATCATGATATATATTCGTGTGGAAGAGAAAATAGGTTGCATGCGCTTCTCATTCGGATATGTATACGGAACGTGCACATTGCAATGATATTGAGTTCAGTGATGATCTGAAAAAAAATAGTCGAATTTTGGAACCAATCATGTAAAACCCTTAAACAATGTTTAATGAAAAGGATTGATGTCTATGAGGGATAATTTTGGAGCGGTGATGACTGAAATGATTCATCTTGACAAGCTTTCAAACAGTTTGGGTATCGCATATCGCACGTTAAAAATTGTTTGAGATACTCACATGCGGTGAAATGTTTCAAAATGAAGACCTACAGTGGACGTCAGTAAAATTTGGGCATGAATTTGCTTCAGCTGTTTGTCAGCTGGTTCACTAATACAAGCAAAACTGCTTAAACTGTTTTACCACGCGTGTAACTATCTCACCACTCGAAAGACGGTTTGAATGAGTAGACAGCTGAAAATATCTGGAGCAAATTCATGCCTAGATTTCACTGACATACTCTGTATGTCAATTTTTACTAGAGACCACGGAAACTGAGTTCTACCTAGAAATGATCATCCTTTTTGTATATTATCGTTGAACCTTTAAATCGAGTCTTATGGACACACTAACACCTATAATAAATCTCTTCACAGCAAAATTTGACATTTTCTGCAGATGAAAAACAGACAAATTGTTGGATACATGAAATAACATACATCAAAGCACTTCGGGCAAAAGTGTTTCGAGTGACAGCTGTCAAATAGAGTACTAATTTGTATGAAAAGTTTTTCCACATTTTTTACAGTGCCAAAATTTGTTTGATACACTGTCTCGTTTCAGTACACTATTTAGAGTACCACTCATGCTTGAAGTGCGATGCATACAAGCAATTTTCGTAAACCTAATCATGGACAAGAATAACTAGTTCACGAGTCCGTTAGTATATTTTCAGAAACGGGAACTACCAATTTTCTTTTATTTTAGACAGACTTCCTCTCTGCTTTCAATCGTGCCACTAAAACCTAATTTTTCACCTCAAGAGCATGGTATAATCCATCCATAAATCTCTATTTAATACGTAAAACATTCTTGAACGGTTTAAATTTATTCTAATTTTACGAGTTTTATTTAAGTAGATTGCGCATCGCTCTAGTGTTATCAAGACGAACAATTTTAATAATTGGCCCATATTGAAGTTTACGTGCAATTAAGTGGATTTCCGACTTTGGTCTAATAAAAATTCAATTTTGTAGTTTAGACTGGTTTTGTTCGTTCGTTTCATGTTACAGTAGCTACTATTTAAGCTATTTAAATTTTATATGCTCGATGTTCGTGCATTGTGATGATGAAAATAATTTTTTTTTTTCTAATTTATAAATGGATGCTCGGGTATCACTGGTATTATTTTATCAATGAGAACGAATTGAGATGTAAACAAAATGTCTGGAGTATTAATTGGATACGGTATTGAAAATATTTAAACATTACCTTGGTAATGGAACGTTGATTATGGGAGGGGAAATGAGTTTCAGTAGATTAAGGACACAATAATTGTAACATTTTAACAGTTACAGTTGTTTTCGTGAGATGATAAATACCAAATTAATTAAATTAAATTAAATTCAGGGAATATGTACTCATTCCATCCTTTGCTCGAAATTAAAAATTACAGAAACTGAGTCTAATGTTAACTTACGTGTATATCCGCGATCGCCCACGCCGACTAAGTTAATTGTTATAAAAGAGTAGATTCCGTGTGATCGTCTACTGAAACCCAGACTTTTAATTATCAATTCAAACATCAAACATTGCCTTTCCGTTCGTTACTTTGCTTGCACACATATATACGTAAGAAAGAGTTATTTTTGTAACAATTTTCATAATTTTCTATTCGGAACTCTCATCATCAATTTACTAATAAATCTTAATGGATCTTTGCGATGATTATCGCGGAGCGCGCGGTATTTTTTTTGATCTTTAAACAATTTATAAGAGATTTTCTCTTTCCGAAGGACCAGAGCATTGTAAGGACGGATTCTTTCCACTGAACTTAATTAATTTATTTTGGAATGAGTACAGTCAAACAAGAATACAGTGGAATCTTTAACTCCACGACCGGTTGTTCCAATTTACTTGAGTAGGCCAAAATTTAATTGATTTTCTTACAAAATATTTTCATAACAGTACTGGCCTGGATGGGCCCTCCTGACAGCTAAAAATATTCAAAATTGAAAAGTGTCAAGGATGGGCCTGGACATGATTCGTGATTAATTTGTGAAATTTTTGGTCACGAATCGATAGTCAATTTTGTAGATATTTTTTTAAAACTTGCACAATACTCTCTCTAGCAAACAAGCTCGCAGCTTTTTGTGTCAAATTCACGCCTTTCTTTGTATTCTAAATTTTGTCTGACTACGCCGTAATTGACATGTAAATTCCAAACGCTACGTGACACTTCACCACTTTAATTAAAGTAGTTTGCTTGCTAGAGAAATTAGTGGCTTACAGTACTGTTTAATACCTAAAACCCCCTTTTAGCCCCGTACGAAGTACTGGGGGCTTATAAGATTAATATGCCGTTTGTAACACGTCGAATTGGAAGCAGACAGTAAGAGCAAAGCATTTGGTTATGTTCATAGATGACGAATCCGCAATAAAAAAAAATGTCCGTCCGTCCGTCCGTCCGTCCGTCTGTGACCCCTCTAGCTTGAGCAAATCACAACCTTTTTTCAAAATTCTTTTTTTCCCCGATCGACAAAAGTAAGGTCAAGTTCGAAAATGGGCATGGTAGGGTCGGCCCTTCCAGAGCTAGAGCCCTATAGGTGTTTTTCAGTCTTTCGGTAGATATACGAAATACGCAAGCAATAGCTGCTTGTGATATATAAAATGAAAGGTATTGACGAGTAGAACAAATTTGCTGAACATTGTTTTTGGGTAAGATGCAACGTGGGCTTGTTGGGAGGGCTCAAAGGTGGTTCCTCGGCCCTAAGTGTGTTTTGCACATATATCGAGTAAATCTCATCCGATTTTGCTAGATTTAGTTTTTTATGGAAGGTAATTGAATACCGAATTGAATGATGGCAAAAAAAGTTTCAAATTTGGTCCCTTGGACTAAGGCCGCTACTCGGCCCTAAGTGTTTTTTGCGCATAAATCGAGTAAATCTCATCCGATTTTGCTAGACTTTGTTTCGTTTGAGAGATAATTGAATGCCGAATAGAATGATGGCAAAAAAAGTTTCAAATTTGGGCCCTTGGACTAAGGCCGCTACTCGGCCCTAAGTGTTTTTTGCACATAAATCGAGTAAATCTCATCCGATTTTGTTAGTTTTTGTTTCATTTGAGAGATAATTGAATGCCGAATAGAATGATGGCAAAAAAAGTTTCAAATTTGGGCCCTTGGACTAAGGCCGCTACTCGGCCCTAAGTGTTTTTTGCACATAAATCGAGTAAATCTCATCCGATTTTGCTAAATTTAGTTTTTTATGGAAGATAATTGAATACTGAAAAGAACGTGGCGAAAAAAGTTTCAAATTTGGACTAAATTTGAGAGGTAATTGAATACCCAATGGAAAGTTGGCAAAAAATTTTGGGTTTCTAAAATAATGTCGTAAATTGTTGGTTGTATTTGAGAGGTACTTCGTACGGGCTTTCGTAATTGCGCTATGCGCAATTTTAAAAATGAACACTTTCAGTAAATTTGACCATGCCCAACTTGACTTGCATTTTGGTAACAGAAGCATTAGAGGGTTGTAGACGTATTAGGGTTCCGGGTGTATTACGGCTACGGACGTATTATGGTTACGGACGAAATAGGATTACGGGTCGTACGGGGCTAAGTCGCAGCAAACGCTCCGACTGTTCTGATGCCTTGTTTTGTTAAATATGCAGGTACTCAGGTCACCAAGCCTAATCTAACATAAAATGACCCTATTACTGAAGTAACGTTTGTCGTGTCATTTATCGTAGCATCTCTCCAACAACGGGAGTAATATCTATCTTTGTTTCAAATTGCAAGAATCGGATCTTTTCCCGCGTCTTTCAAATGTGAAACAAAAACTTGCAACTTGCAGTTGATTAAACTTCCAATCTTACGTTTCACATCGTTTCCAGTCGATAAGTACAGAACGTTTACCGAGCGGGTTGGACAAATCGAGTTATTGGAGATTGTTGGTGGCATCGAAAAAATAGGTTCTAGAAGAAGAGACACAATTTTCGGTCGCTCTCGGCTCCGCCTCGCCTCTTTAAAGTTCAGATGCAGAGGTGTCTTTGTCGAGTGATTTCTCCGGCTGTGTAACACGAAGGATACCTTGTGATAGCTCAAATGAAAGGTGAACGTCCAAAGTTTACTTTGGCTTGAAAAATTTTCCACGATTTTCCAATTTTCCTAGAGATTTTTCAGTTTTTCTCGAAAGTTGACTCTCATTTTTAAGTTTAAAGTTAAATATTTTTTCAAATGAAATTTTTGGAGTAAAACTTTGTTCGGCAATAATGTTCTACGTTTCATTCTGTACAAGTTAAAAAAAAATTGATTTTCTAACTTCTTTGGCTGCGAATCTACATGCAATTTTCCACCCATTTTCGCGGATTATTTTTCATATACAGATACATGCTTTTTGTGTTATTTACGGAGTTCTGTGCGTCAGTGAGTGGCGTGTGATAGCTCAAATTGTTGGTATTGGTCTCGAGTATCGTTTAGCATGCCAGGGATGGTCCAGTTTTCCGATTTTCATACGAATTTTCCGAGTTTTCCCTAAAATATACATACTAGAAATTTGAATATTTTGCTTGAAAATCAAATATTTTCAACCGGATTTTTCTAATTCTTTTCATTTAGAAGGTGAATTAAGATCAAATGTCACAAGTGTTCATACCGGACAAAATTTCCAACAAAATGGCTGAAAGACTCCATATTGGATCTTATTAAAAACAAAATATTTTACAAAAAATACTTAGTTTTGGGACGAACATGCAGTACAACATTTGGTTTTTTCGCAAATTGTCCTAGCGACACTTTCAACATTCATTCTGACATAGGTCTCATCTGTAAAACATTGTAATGACGAGAAAACCAATACAGGTTTCTTATTGGAATTATTGAAAATTTCCTTGAATTTGCTTATGTTCATTGTTCAAAGGGTGTGAAATACCACCATTGGGACGCAAAATGAATTTGCGGTGACGCTTTCCAATTTAAAGCACAATGACGAAAGTATTAATCTAGTGCGGACGTCAACCACGTGTCATTGACGACGGGGACGCCGGGGACGATAAAAATAAACGATTGAGCTATGACTTATTTAGATAAAAGATTCGACTGACATTAAGTTTTACAGCAAAGATAAATTGGGAAGTCTCGAATTCACGTGAATTATGACAATGCAAACTCTGCCCTCTTATCTTTTTATGCATAAATATCAGCAGCTGGTTTTGCTTCAGCTGGTATTGTGGTTTGCTTTGTATTTATCGGGCTGTTCTATTTATATGCGTGTGTGTGATGAGTACCAACCGATAATTTTAGATCACTGCTACGCTGACAATGCAATAAAGATCAGCTGAAGCAAAACCAGCTGTTGCTAATAATGCATTACAGAATATTCGATGGACTGTATTTGCTAAATGTCCAAGAGCAAAAGCGAACGCTTCCAATTATGCTACGCAGATTCAAAGTATTTATTGACAACACACTTAATTTGTCAAGAACAAATTATTTGTAGAAAAAATGTAAAACCAATTTATAAGGATTGGATAACCTCTGAGCATTGAGTGACATGTTGAATCAACATTGTTGATATTGAAATTTTTGGTGAAGTTATCTTCACTTGAATGGAATAATATTTTCATATTGATATTGGTTTGTGTCTCTCATCATCCAATAAATCATATTTTTCGGTTATGCTGGTCGATTCCTGTATTCCAAGTTATTTATTCAAAAAGCGAAAATAAATATGAACTGACCGCGGAGACGTGCTTACGCCGTTTATACTAAATAAAAATAAAAATAAAGAAGTTTGTTGGTTCGTTCCAAAAGTGTGATCTAAATATAGAGCGGCAGAAATGGTTTTACCTTTTTGTGCATATTACAAATTGTGTGTACGCCGAAAAATGGTTTGCATTTGGATTTTGTGTCAAGTTAATTTATTTAAATAAAAAAAAAAATTGAAAAAAAAAATTCAATAGAAACAATATGACATACCCTCCCAGCAAACTTTCATGGCTGAATGTTTCGATGTCATTGGCACTGCTTTTCTTAGATTGGTCCATTGTTTCTTTAGAATTTATTTGCGATAGAATTTTTGACACTTTTCTTTGAACGGATTCACCACAACACCACTTAAAACAACGTTAAATATCAAATTTTTAACGATTTCATTTTGCCCAATAACACAATATTCCAACAACGAATTTAGTTCAAGTAAAAATAAAACACTTTCCACGTGCGCTGCTGCAACTTCACAATGAAAAAAAAAAAGAAAAAAGAAAGAAGAAGCAACAATTTTATGGACGAATGTTTATCTACTAGGCCAGAATATTCAAATTGAACTGATTTTATTTTAAGGTAGTGTAGTGGTCGAGCTCAGCGAAATGATGATTGTCGCCGTTGAAAAAATAATAATAAATAATGAAATGTGTTAATGTGTCTATGTGGGTTCCATCACACCGAACACATTCTCATGATGAACTTGTGTATAGGTCATGTGATCCAGTAGCGTAGCATTTATTTGTGTAGTAAATGTAGTACATTTTACTATCAGAGATCATGTGAATTTAATTGATAAAATGGATCAATTCTGTTCAGAAACGAATTTCACGAATTAATATTTTATCTAAATCACCGGTGACAGGGACGGGTTTTTCATGTTTTGTGAGAAAGCACACAAAAATAGGTTTCGTTGACAGTTTCTCTTTTCATTCAGACGTGTTTGGGGACCATTCCTGAATTACTTTTGATGATATGTACTATGGAATCGACCAACGCACTTCAAGCGAAAGTGCTTCAACTGACAGTTGCCAAATTGAGTACTATTTCGTTCCAAATTTTTTGACAGTGTACCAAAAATTGTTCGATACACTGTCCAGTTTGAGTACTCTATTTAGACTTCCACTCATGCTTCAAGTGCGTTGGATCGACACTATTTCAATGATTATAATAACATGACGTCTCACACTTGTTTAGCCATTCGTGTAATCGTTCTTTGTGGATGACTACTTATACGAAAATTTTGATTTCATCCAACGCACTTCAAGCATGAGTGGTACTTCAAATGGGGTACTAAAATTTAACAGTGTGGCAAATAACTGGATTACACTGTAAAAAACGATTCAATACAAAATAGTACTGTATTTGGCAACTGTCTACTATGATCACTTTTGCTTGAAGTGCGTTGTTCCATCTCATCTTTTAGCACATCGAACAGAACCAACTAAATATTTTCGAAATTCTTACTTCATGATCTTTTGTCGACGGTCAGAAGTGTATACATCATGTACATTATACTCGTAATACACGTAACCCCACTTTTCGTTAAGTTCTCCTTAATCTCAATTGATTGACGTTTAACTTCGCGCAGAGTATTCAAATAATTCAGTATTGAATGGATTCGGTATTCGATATTTTTCGACATGTCAGGGATCTAGTCTGACGTTTGGAATGGTTATTTGTGTACCTGTTTTGGACGATTGATTTTAGGCAATTTCGTGGATTGTAGGCCGAACGAAGTGAGGCTTACAAGCGAAAGTGCCTAAAATCAATCGTCCCAAACAGGTGCACATGTAAGTTTTCATGCAGATGGCCGGAAACCCGAGAAAATTCAAAAAATTGCCCCCATTTTCGGTCCCGACGCATGAAATGGTCATGGACATGATCTATAGAGATGCAGTTCAGAAATGAGATTTTTCGATACACCCTCCCGTCACACGAAAAGTGTCAAAATTAACCCAAAGTTGTAAGAATCGTCACGTTTATGTTTACGCAAACACTTTCTCCTCGCATGACGTCATTTATGAACCGTTCCTACAAAAACATTGATCTTTCATTTAGGGAAAGTAAACAGTAAGGGAAGGATGATTCAGCATTGTTCTCATTATTTAAAATATTTAGGTAGTACTTATGTGTTGGTATTGGTAGGTTCCAGCTGCACCAAAACATTGCAAATATTTTTAAATTCTTCACTGTACTACCTTGAACATGGTTTTGTCGGTAAAATCATACTAAGAACTTATTGATTCGAAAGAGTTAAGACAGTTTTCTGTTCTCCAAAATCGTCTCTACCACACTTTATGCTTGAACTGAAAGTGAATGGGAAATATTAGAGCAACATTAACTGCTCGCATGGCCACGTTTCCGAGGTTGAATAATGAGTTTCAAGAGCATTGCAGTAATATTACAATCAAACATTGTTATCCATGCAATAAATATAAATGGATGTGAAAGTAATGCAAAACCTCTATCAACAATTTTGTCAAGTAAATGAATAAGAGAACAGGCAAATTCATATTCAAAAGTTGACTCTGCCCAGAACATGAATAAACATCAAGTGACTCAAATTGTAAGAAGAAGGTTTCGTTTAGGAGAATGACATACTCAAATGTCAGAACATAAGTTATCCCTTTGACCTGTTACGGACGGCTATCATCTGTTACCGATAATGTCAGGAACAATGGACAAGTTAAAACCTGTCACATACTATTCATCTGTTATCGATAACGATGACAAAAATAATGACAAGCAGGGTAACAGTGTCCTTTATTTGCGAAAATGCATGTTAAAAAATTGAAGTACAAGATTTGAAATCAACAGATTAAAAATACTTTGTTCGATGGAAGTAATAGACGCGATAATAATTCTGGTCAAATGCTTACCGTCTATAACAGGTTAAAAAAGTGAAATTAATGGTTTAAAATCAATATCTTGAAAATAATAAGATCAAATGAAGTAATAGATCCGATTATCCAATCCAGTAAAACTGTCGATATGATTGCCGTCTGTGAAAGGTTAAAACTGAACAAAACACTACCATCAGTATTCAAGTACCCAGGCAGATTTTAATTGTAAAATCAAAACTCTCACAACAAAAGAATAGTCCGTGAACATGCACGAAACGAAGAAACGTTTATTCAATTTACTGATTCACTTAATGATTCGTTAATCTACGTTATGAAAAAAACAACAACAAACCGAGTACACGATGGTAATCGGTCATACTCCATCTAATACTTAACTCAAAGAAAAATACTTGTATCTCATTGTACCACCGCTCGGTTTGTGATCGTATAAATTAAAGAGATCTCTCAATTTAAAGGTGACGAAAATGCTACTCTCCCTAATTCATATACGAGTGTAATAAACAAGTCAATCACAAGTCCCCCTCTGACCGTTTACCCATTTGAATGATAAAATTTTCCTTCGGTATTAATAATGTCGTATCGTAGCTCTCGGAATTTCTATTCACACTTGTTCAACGCAACAACTAAATTCAATTATTCGGTTAACTTGCTTTTTTGGAACTGGGAAAATTGCAATAATTTCGTTTTTGTTCTAATTTATTGTAAATTTTACTGAAACCGTAAAAATTGCCATGAAATAGTGTACGAATACTGAATCTGATTTATAAATAAAAGGACTTACGTTCATTCTGATCCCACAAGGATAATGTTAGCAATTTATTTCATTAAAATTGGTGATGCTGAAAGTATTAAAAACAAGGCATCAGAACAGTCGGAGCGTTTGCTGCGACTTAGCCCCGTACGATCCGTAATCCTATTTCGTCCGTAACCATAATACGTCCGTAGCCGTAATACGCCCGGAACCCTAATACGTCTACAACCCTCTAATGCGTCTGTTACCAAAATGCAAGTCAAGTTGGGCATTGTCAAATTTACTGAAACTGTTCATTTTTAAAATTGCGCATAGCGCAATTACGAAAGCCCGTACGAAGTACCTTTCAAATAAAACCAACAATTTACGACATTATTTTAGAAACCCAAAATTTTTTGCCAACTTTCCATTGGGTATTCAATTACCTCTCAAATGAAACAAAAACTAGCAAAATCGGTTGAGATTTACTCGATTTATGTGCAAAAAACACTTAGGGCCGAGTAGCGGCCTTAATACAAGGGCCTAAATTTGAAACTTTTTTCGCCATCAGTCTATTCGGCATTCAATTATCTCTCAAATGAAACAAAAACTAGCAAAATCGAATGAGATTTACTCGATTTATGTGCAAAAAATACTTAGGGCCGAGTAGTGGCCTTAGTCCAAGGGCCCTAATTTGAAACTTTTTTCGTCACGTTCTTTTCGGTATTCAATTACCTTCCATAAAAAACTAAAACTAGCAAAATCGGATGAGATTTACTCGATATATGTGCAAAAAACACTTAGGGCCGAGTAACGACCTTTGAGCCCTCCCAACAAGCCCACGTTGCATCTTACCCAAAAACAATGTTCAGCAACTTTGTTCTACTCGTCAATACCTTTCATTTGATATATCACAAGCAGCTATTGCGTGCGTATTTCGGTAGATATCGTGGAAAGACTGAAAAACACCTATAGGGCCCTAGCTCTGGAGGGGCCGACCCTACCATGCCCATTTTCGAACTTGACCTTACTTTTGTCGATACCAATCGGGAAAAAAAAGAATTTTGAGAAAAGGTTGTGATTTACTCAAGCTAGAGGGGTCACGGACGGACGGACGGACGGACGGACGGACGGACGGACGGACGGACGGACGGACGGATGGACGGACGGACGGACGGACGGATGGACGGACGGACGGACGGACGGACATTTTTTTTATTGCGGATTCGTCATCTATGAACATAACCAAATGCTTTGCCCTTACTGTCTGCTTCCAATTCGACGTGTTACAAACGGCATATTAATCTTATAAGCCCCCAGTACTTCGTACGGGGCTAAAAATCTGTGGTTATGTCTTTTTCAATTTGACAGCTGGTCTGCCGTAATTCGCATGTCGGACTTAGTGCAAAATTTAAACAAAGAATTCTTTTGTTTAAATTTTGCACTAAGTCCGACATGCGAATTACGGCAGTGGTCGCATACGGTTCAATTTTTTTCAGAAATGATGGACAAATTCCCTCTATCCGTCGAAACGGCGTCCCAGCCGTCATATTAGCATCTCTCTGCATTGTAGAATGTTCTTAGGCCAGAAATGATAAAAAATTCTATATTGACATTGCCGTCTCTAAAATGTTAACGTTAAGAACACACACAACAAATGAGGAATGTATTTACGTTCGCGCGAAAAAATTTGTCTAATATTCATTCTTTGTCTCTATAGTCTCTGTTTGCTTTCGATTATACAACGCACTCGTAACGCATCTTTATTTTCAGATTTGAGAAGTAGACAAGACACCGAAGCATTTTTACTACTTAATATTTACGACGCAGCTGTAAATATCATATCTTATGAATAAATTATCGTCCATGATTATAAAAGAAAATTGTAAAATACATTATTAGGTAACGGTGGATTATTTAAGGGCATATTAGCTGCAGGTGAATATGACGTTTCCTACAAATACAAACCTCATCATTCACCCAAAATTTTCGATTGTTTTTCTCTTGATAACTTACACAAAATCTTTTACTTCATTTGTTTGATCAAGACTTTAAACTATATTGACAAATTCAGTAAGATAGAAATATTTTGTTCGACGCTGTGGAGTTTGTGCATCCGCATCTAGGGAATTTATATTTTCATGCTTCGGGGCCGAAAATGAGGGCAATTTTTCGAATTTTCTCGGGTTTCCGGCCCTCTGCATGAAAACTCACATGTGCACCTGTTTGGGACGGTTGATTTAAGGCACTTTCGCTTGTAGACCTCACTTCGTTCGGCCTACAATCCGCGAAATTGCCTAAAATCAATCGTCCAAAACAGGTACACAAATGACTATTTTCTAACTGTAACATGCACTGAATTTATCCTTTTATGAACTGTAATAGTCATTTGTGTACCTGTTTTGGACGATTGATTTTAGACAATTTCGCGGATTGTAGGCCGAACGAAGTGAGGCTTACAAGCGAAAGTGCCTCAAATCAACCGTCCCAAACAGGTGCACATGTAAGTTTTCATGCAGAGGGCCGGAAACCCGAGAAAATTCGAAAAATTGCCCTCATTTTCGGCCCCGAAGCATGAAAAGGATTTTTTCATTACACCAACTACGAAAGTTGTAATTTTCGCTTCCCGAATGAGATGCGAAAGTATAAAAATTCAACTCTCAGTTAGCCACGACCGAGGGGTAATCACTGATTTACTAGCTCAGTAAATCACGGTAAATCACAGTAAATCACAGTAAATCAAGTAAATCAAAAATGAAGTTTCTACTAAATTTGAATCTATTTACTTCAATTTGTATTAGTTCATGAAATTTATCCTATATGTTTACGGCCACGATACTTCGAAATGTAATCCAGTGACAATTAAAAATTTTTCAAAAATTTTTCAAAATTTTTTGTGATTTACCGTGATTTACTTGATTTACTGATTTACTAGTGATTACCCCCTTGGCCACGACATCACAAGAGGTGCGAAAATACTTTCGCCTCCCAACAGAGGAGCGAAAGTACTTTCGCCCCTCAAACGAGGATGCGAAAGTAAATGACAGCAACAACATGTGTTCCGTCTGGTGTCGTTGTGATCACTGTGATTGTTGTGATAGAAAAGAACGTTGCCAATAATTTATAAATTTTTCTTTCACCCTTTTGGCCTTCGGCCACGGGCTGCAAACTTCGCACACGGTTGAATTTTTTTACTTTCGTCCCTTGTGATCCAAATAACCATTTCGTTGTGTTAGCAAAAAGATATATCGACACAAATTTTCTGAACAACTTTCTTAGGAAAAAATGATTTACAGTTAGTTCAAGAAAGCATACTTTACTACATAGGTCATAAATTTTAAGTCGTAAAAGTTCGTTAAACTTTTTATTTTATAACATTCGGGTGCGAATAGCATCTTCAATAATAGTCTAACTATTCACACCTGGGCGTCAACAGAATCTACAATAATACTCCTACTATTAGACCCCGGGTGACCGGTGACTTCGATCTCCTATTTCAATTTATTTAACCTTTTACCGCAGGCAAGCATACTGACATGCTCACTATCGAATCTTTTACTTCATTTGTTGATTCAAGAGATTGATTTCAAATGTTTTACTTCATTTTTTGAACATATTTGTGTTTGCTGTGTAACATTGCATTAGTCAGAGTCTGTTGTTTTTTTCTGTTTTTGTTGTTGATAAGATATGATAGCCATCGAAAACAGGTAAATACAGTCGGAGATGTCACATTAAAGACAAATTATTTTCTTTTTACAACAAAAATGATACAAAGCGAGCATTCTATTTAATTCAAACCAATATTTTTTTGGCGGAGCCATTCATTGACGCTAAAGAATATTTTATGCAAAAATTCTAATTTAATTACTAATTGATGCTCGTTAGCGACTGTTAATACTATCGATTCTCCAAGGAATCGAGAAAACAAAAATGTGGTATGGCATATGACGGAGACATGCTTCAATAATGTTCGTTATAAATAGATTTCCGCGAAAGTAAATTAAATTGCGACGTGTTCGGCTAATTAAGTAGAAAAAAGAATCCCCCTTTGTATGGTATGGTTTAAAAAAATATTCACTTTAGCAAATTATTTTTACGCTTGCGAGTTGTGCATATACATCCTACGCGTATGTTTTGAATATATTACGATTGAACAGGTATATTACAACTATTCGGTATCCATCGTTTGGTTAGAGTAGAAATAATTTTTAATTAAATCATAACGGGAACACTGATACTGATTCCGAATAATGTCCGAAGGTCGACTATAATTTCTAGAGCCAAAGAAGCATGTTATAAATCGAAAATGAGCAAAATCAACACCAGGCAAATAATAATTATTTGTTATCTGATAACCGATGGCTCAGTAGAGGTGACACTGCAATTCGAAAATTTGGTAGTTTGTCTACCAAACGTATTTTTCGACTAAGTGTGTACTGCTCGAACCGCGCACAGACTGACGAAATTATTCTGTCTGCTTGCCTATTTAAAGCGTAAATTTTTGGTAGTTGACTATCAAACTGGTAGTTGACTACCAAACTGGTAGTTGACTACCAAACTGGTAGTTGACTACCAAACTGGTAGTTGACTACCAAACTGGTAGTTGACTACCAAACTGGTAGTTGACTACCAAACTGGTAGTTGACTACCAAACTGGTAGTTGACTACCAAACTGGTAGTTGACTACCAAACTGGTAGTTGACTTCCAAACTGGTAGTTGACTACCAAAATGGTAGTTGACTACCAAACTGGTGGTTGACTACCAAACTGGTAGTTGACTACCAAACTGGTAGTTGACTTCCAAACTGGTAGTTGACTACCAAAATGGTAGTTGACTACCAAACTGGTGGTTGACTACCAAACTGGTGGTTGACTACCAAACTGGTAGTTGACTACCAAACTAGTAGTTGACTACCAAACTGGTAGTTGACTACCAAACTGGTAGTTGACTACCAAACTGGTAGTTGACTACCAAACTGGTAGTTGACTACCAAACTGGTTGTTGACTACCAAACTGATTGTTGACTACCAAACTGATAGTTGACTACCAAACTGGTAGTTGACTACCAAACTGGTAGTTGACTACCAAACTGGTAGTTGACTACCAAACTGGTTGTTGACTACCAAACTGATTGTTGACTACCAAACTGATTGTTGACTACCAAACTGATAGTTGACTACCAAACTGGTAGTTGACTACCAAACTGATAGTTTACTACCAAACTGATAGTTTACCTCGTAGTTTACTACGAAACTGGTAGTTTACTACCAAACTGGTAGTTTACTACCAAACTGGTAGTTTACTACCAAACTGGTAGTTTACTACCAAACTGGTAGTTTACTACCATGCTGATACAGAGGTGGTAGGGATGTTTAACCTGTCACAGACGGCAAGCACATTAACAGTTTTACTATCTGATCCTGATCTATTACTTCATTTGATCTAAGATTTTCATGATTGAAATCTTTTACTTCATTTGCTTTGAACATGCTTTTTGCTATATAAGACCTTTTTAGTCAGAGCTTATCGTTTATTATTACTGTCGTTGTCGATAACAGTCGATAAAACTCGATAGTTCTGTAGTCACCAAATTGGTAGTTTACTACGAAACTGATAGTTGATGGATATGTTCAACAGCTGGGTATCGAAATTCTTCCCGCTTCACAATCAATAATCAGTAATCAATAAAACAAGTAAACTCTGTGGGGATCATGTATTAAAGTGTTTTTTTTATTGAAAAACGTAACGTCCTCTGGCTAGACAAAATTTTATCACAAAATTCACTCAAATAAAATGATAAATTCTTCATTGATCGGTGGCAATATCGGTCTCAAGAACCTAATTTTTACGTAGCAAAATAATTAGTTTAATGCCAAGTGAATACCACGTGTGACACCATAAGATACCCTGTTGCAACCACAATACTTCCGATCATTATTGGAAAGCAAACCCTGGCCAAGTAATTTTGTTTTTAATATTTTTCATTCGAAGTTTCAATTTTTAAGCAACATACCTCATGTAATCCATGAATGAAACTTTATACCCATGCTGTTCTGCTATTCCCGCGCACACAACATTAGCCGAAGCACCATAGAGTGTCCCATTGCCACCGAGGCTAGCACCGAATGCCAGCGCCCAAACTAGTGGCTGCAATGGCAGTCCTAATGATGGATTTTCGGCCAACGACACAACAACTCGTATCATCATTGAGGCCACAGCTACACTATCCACTAGTGATGATGTGAGAGCTGAAACCTGAGAGGGGAGTGCGTTACTACTAGGAAATTGCTGTACATGATTCTCATATACTGACCCATAAAATAATGATGATGGCAACAGCCAAGCGATAGTCTTCGCCAACAGATTGGATGATTATTTCCGACTGTTTTCCTATCCAATTTATAAGTCCTAATCGCGCTAAACATTCCATTGTAACGAACATTGCGGCGAAAAATAACATCGTCGTCCATTCTATACGATGCATTAGTACGTCCATATCATCTCTGCAAAATGATTGTCTTAGAATTCATGTCGAAGTTGAAATTTAGGAAAGTTCTACTCACTTGTCGGCAATAATCAATAGTAAAATCACTCCTAAGAGAGCACAAAAGCTTAGGGGTAAACTTGTCCATCGAGGCACTGATTGAATGAAGAAGAAGGCAATGACAAAAACCAGCGCAATAGCAGATTGGATGAGCAGAGGTTTGTTTTTGATTTTGTACTGAAAGCAATCGAAATGAGACGCTAAATTCATTCAAATCACTTCCAACTTACACTCATCTTCAGTTCGTTCAAAGTGAATTTATATTCTTCCTTCGAATCGGTGCCAGACTGTTCGGCTCGTTTCAGTTGATGCTTCAGAATTTTCACCTTTTTCAACAACGTTTCACGCACCAGATCAACATCTTTCGAAAATGACGAAAGCTTGTCGGCTGCCCGTTTCCATACGGTTATCTCACGACGAAGTTCTTTCGCTTTCCTCGACTCTCTGTACTTAAGGTCATGAATGTCGTGGTATTTAAACCGCAAATGTATTCCAGTTTGGATGCCAACCAAAATAACTCCGACCGTTGCGTGAGCAACGAATGCAATAAATGTAACTCCCTGTTGACGAAAGCGGTTCGGTTAACTTTTGATGCAACGAAAATTGATGAGAGTTTCTTACGTGCTTGGCAATGTACTGATGCGAAGTGATGACAATGCTAACCGGATCGCCAATGGGAGTTATGATACCGCCAATATTTGAGTGCAGAATGATTGTCATAATGATTGGTAATGGATTCAGGTGCATTACTTCGCATAATCTGATGATAAAGAGGAAAGGAAAGATTTGCAATTTAGATTCGACTATGTACAGGTGTACAGATGCTCTTCTGGCAGTTGGGCCCTCAGAAAGAAGGAAAAAATCTACATTTTGGCACCAACTTTTTTTTCAAGACTTCTGTAGGCTTGCAGCCCAAAAGTACTGGATTCATTTATATGTGCAACGATAGTGGGTGAGGCCAGCTACAACACCCCATACTCAGTTCCGTGGTACATCGAAGCTGCAGAGAAGGCGGACACTCCGAACATTCACTATATTTCTAGTCATAACTCTAGTGGATCAACTAGCACCAAGCGGTGCGTATACTCTACCTGTAGCTCTTTTCAAGGCCGACAATCGTACAACATTACAACCATTTAAAATAATTTTTTCTTGAGTTATTGCCGAAAAACTGTTTTCGGTACCCTCTGGCATGTCTTCACTTTTGAGCGCTTTTCACAGAAAACAAATTTTTTTAAGAAAAAGTGAAAGACACGTGTTTCTTAGAATTGAAAGACGAATCCAACGAGCTATCACTCATTAAAATCGGAGACCGCTTGTTTCCCAATCACCTGAAGATTTGGCGATATCACTCTTAAGGCCTGTGGTGCTTTTGCCCAATCATGCGGGACTTATCATTTTTCAGTTGTAATGGTCACCTATACAATTTTGGGTGAACAGAGCCTGATCGATAATTTTTAAAATAGAAATTAGCCGTGGCAGTGGCGCATGAAAGTTGAATCAAATCTAGGACTTCAACTTGATAAACACACACACATTTCTCTCTTACTTTATAGAGGCTGGTGTCATCAACAGCACGGTAGTTACATTATCCAAGACAGAAGACACGAGTATTGTGATTATGCATAGGCAGTGAATTAGTGGCCATATTTTCCCATTGCTGATCTATTTGAAAAAGAGTTGTTCGTACGCTGTCACATGTACTTCAATGTTGCAGCTACCTACCTTGAACGCATAGTACGCCAAGTAATCGAATACCCCTGTTTCCGTCATCACAGCTACCACGATCATCATCGAAAATAGTAGTAGCAAGGCTTCCATATCCATATAAGTAACGACGTCACTCATAGTCGGTCGATCGTTCAAAAGAGTCAGAATGGTTATTGTTAAAATGGATGACATCACTGCCGCAAACGTTCGATGAACGACCTACAAATTTCATGGTTGAGATTTGTCGGCATCAACAGTGACCACAAATCAGAGAGTGTAATCGTGAAAATATTTTCTTTGATTTCCATCAATTTTCGCGAATCTTCTCGAATTTTCACGTATTTTTGCGATTTTTGGTATTCATTAGAATCGTGAAACGGTGACGGGAAAAATCTCCGAGTGTATTATCGTTGCAGCGGCGATAATATCGTTTCATGGACGATAATATCGTTGCTAGGACGATATTATTGTTTCAGAAAACGATATTATCGTCCGGAAAACGATATTATTGTCGTCTGATACGATAATATCGTATCAAAAACAATAATATCGTTTCAATCGGCGATAATATCGTTTCATGGGCGATAATATCGTTGCAGTGACGATAATATTGTTGCATGAAACGATATTATCGTCGCAAAAACAATAATATCGTTTCAATCGGCGATAATATCGTTTACTGTATGATAATATCGTTTCACGGGTGGTATTATCACTGCAGAAACGATAATATTGTTGCATGAAACGATATTATCGTCGCAAGAACAATAATATCGTTTCAATCGACGATAATATCGTTTCATGGGCGATAATATCGTTGCAGTGACGATAATATTGTTGCAGAAAACGATATTATCGTGCGGAAAACGATATTATTGTCGTCTAATACGATATTATCGTCGCTCGGACGATAATATCGTTTCATGTGCGATAATATTGTTACAGAAAACGATATTATCGTCCGGAAAACGATAATATCGTCGTCAAATACGATATTTTCGTCGCTCGGACGATAATATCGTTTTCTGTAACAATATTATCGCACATGAAACGATATTATCGTCCGGAAAACGATATTATTGTCGTCTGATACGATAATATCGTATCAAAAACAATAATATCGTTTCAATCGGCGATAATATCGTTTACTGTATGATAATATCGTTTCACGGGTGGTATTATCACTGCAGAAACGATAATATTGTTGCATGAAACGTTTCAATCGACGATAATATCGTTTCATGGGTGATAATATCGTTGCAGTGACGATAATATTGTTGCAGAAAACGATATTATCGTGCGGAAAACGATATTATTGTCGTCTAATACGATATTATCGTCGCTTGGACGATAATATCGTTTCATGTGCGATAATATTGTTACAGAAAACGATACTATCGTCCGGAAAACGATAATATTGTCGTCTAATACTATATTATCGTCGCTCGGACGAAAATATCGTTTCATGAGCGATAATATCGTTGCACGGACGATAATATTGTTACAGAAAACGATATTATCGTCACAGCGACGATATTATCGTTTCAAAAACGATATTATCGTCCCCGACGATAATACACTCGGAGATTTTTCCCTAGCCCTCACTTCGCGGAAATTCGTGAAAATTAGCGAAAACATTTTTTACGATTACAGACTCTGCTAAAAGTTGGTTGAATTACTTCGAAAATAATGAGCCCATAGAATAGAATCAAAATTGCCCCACCGAATATCACGCCAACATTCATATTAATCGGGGACATATCGTAGCCCAATTGAATAGCAAATTCTTCAACGGAATTCGTTTGAAACTTGATTCTCAAACTGTATTTGTCATCTGATTGCAGCTTATCACTGTTTAACATGCTGACATCAAACACATTACGCCGAGTCGTTGGTATTATGGTATCAAAAACAGTTCGAGATGAAACCGGAATTTTCCATATTTTTGAAGTTTTATCAGCCACACTACTGTTGGCAAGTAAGACGTACGATTCAATGGAAACGGCTAGGTAGTTGAGAGATGACGACTTTTCCTTTTCGCTGAGCAATGGCCCTTCGACGGAGAGTGATAGTAGAGATCCAATCGATTCTTTCGGTATTGTGAAATCTGTTCATGAAGAGAGGAAAGATTGTAATTATGGCACCACACACACACACTCACACTGTACATTACATTTAACTCCTTGTTCGGGGATTGAGATCAATTTGTATTTTATCATTTTTTCCTCCCCCTGCACCAGAGTCCCAGTACAAAATAGCCAAACTAGGAACAATATTCCGATTTTGACATTATTTTGCCAGGAACTGCTGAAGAAATGGTCAGCTTCCTTGATAGTCTCGTGTACGTCTTCTTTGGTAGCTGAAGCACTGGTTAGGAAGAGACGGTGTCGATCAGACCTTTCTCTTTAAAATAACAACAAAATTACATGTCAGACGGTGGATCGCTAAACTTGTGCGACCTGAAGCTACTATTGTTACTGGTGTCCTGTGGTATTCCCATAGTAATGAATTCCACCGGATCTTCATCATTATCATAAGCTTCAATTTCATCAAGATTCTCTTCGGGGCGTTCATCGTCATGACCTGACAAAGAACGGGAAAGTAAAAATCCGTTTCATGAGAGGAAATATAGACAAAGCGAGCTACCGTGTAGCCTCTCGTGTTCCATTTGAAATGACACCAAACTGGGATCACGACGAATTTTCGATGGAAGACCGAGCCATACTTGTAGGGACTGTTCGGTGACATCTTTCGGTGTTATTTCGTCCTTTCTGCGTCGCAAAGACGGATTCTTTAAATGTCTGGATATTCCCATTGTGATTTGAAACTGGGATATTTCTAATACTTCTTTGATGTGACGAGTTTTGTCAATATTTTCTTGATGAAAATACTAAATTGGCACTTCACTTTGCACAAGTGTTATTATTTCTGTGAGATTACTTTACGGTCAACCGACTGCATTGCAAAATATTTTCATTTTTCCACCATTGATCCACTCAATAATCATATATAGTCTCAGTAGTATCAAAGTGTATATTTATCCACACACAAAAATAAATATTTCCAAAAGAAACCTGTCCACATCTACTATAATATATACCTGCGGTGCTCTATACTGTGCGAATACGCAGACACCGATCGATAAACGTCCGGCAAAAATACTCTTTATTCCGAGGTGATAGTCAACGTTGTACTGAAAGTCAATTTCGTTTTTGGGAAAATTCATCATGAAGCAATCGTTGTTCATACACTTCAAGAGCAACGGCTGTTAGAGAGGATGTCTTCGTGAAAATGAGAGTGTTTCTCCACTCATTCATGTCGCGTGGCCATGGCAACGCTCAATGACGTGAAACGCAACATGTGAAGAAATTTTGTGTTTGAGAAAATGAGAGGGAAGGAGATTCTCATTCATCTGAAAAATGAACATGGCATATAGGTCACAAAAGTTATATTCACAACAGCTGGCTTTGAGTCTTCCGCTGAATTTTGGCGGATGCAGTATGGTAAACAATAGTCATTTACATGACTTGGGATGAAAAGATGAAAAATAGAGTTTTCGAGTGAATTTTGTTGATCCGAGGCGAAGCCGAGGTCAATAAAAACACGAAAACAATACTTTTCATTTTTATTCCGAGTTATGTGATGGATTTCATAAGTCTCTGTGAGGTAAAACTAACATTTTGCATCAGCTTGGAGAGGTAGTTTAGGATTATCTTTGCAGTCTCGCTCGCTTAAAGTACAATTTGCAATAATTTTGTCAGTTTTAAAAGTGAAAATTATTCATAGGCACCTGACTATACAATATAATCGCTCGTTTTTTGTCAGAACAGTTCCTGATTACAATTCGTTGTCTGTAAGTGTGAGGAGTACTATCTTAGAATGCATTAATTTGTAGACTTGTGATACAGAACGGGTGTACTGATGGACTTGAGGTACAGAGTTCAATGTATGTATATTCGTAATTTATTAGACCCGTACGAAGTACTGGGGTCTTATAGGTTTACGCATACGTTTGTAACACGTCGAATTGGACTCCCTGAGTAAGGGGAAACCTATTGTGGTTGTCTAGAGATGCCAAATCCGCGAAAAAAAAAATGTCCGTCTGTCTGTCCGTCTGTCTGTCTGCACGATAACTTGAGTAAAACGCATCCGATTTTGAAAATTCTTTTTTTTTCCCGTTTGGTAATGTCAAAAGACAGGCTAAGTTCGAAGATGAGTGATTTTGGATCGACCCCTCCCGAGCTGTGGCCCAATAAGTGCTTTACGGTTTTTCGAAGATATCTCCGGACATTTAAACGTTAAACTTGTAAGTGATACGTCAAATAAAAGGTATTTACAATACCGATCGACAAAAAAAAAGTTTATGGAAATCGGATGACCGACTCGTGAGTTAGACCCCTTGGTGTGGAACAGGCACAGGGCGGCAAGCAGTTTTTGCTTGTAGGTCGGCCACATTTGAACATATTTCGTCTGTTTTAGCTTTATTAGATAGGTATTGACCGTACCAATCAGGGAAATTTTTTTTTATGAAATTATGTTCTCCGGAGCGTGAGCTAGGTCTCTTGGAGTGAGCTCTTATCTGGCTACTCGGCCGTACAGTGAACGTGGAGTATTTTGTCAATATCTCGAGTAAATTTTGACCGAATTTCATGAATTTTTTTTTGTTTGAAAGGTATTAACAAATGGGAAGCGTCGGTACTATTTCCGGTTTCCTAACAAAATGGCTGCCGGCGGCCATATTGGATTTTAGTAAAACGATATAAAGTGGGAAAAATGATGCTTAGAGAGTTTCTGTTAACATGAAAATAATGTGTTAAGTGTGAGGGGTTTCAGGGATTCCATATGTGGACTTCTATATGTATATATCTATATACAGCTATATTGAGCAATATACAGGCATGTAGAGCTATATAATAGCAAATTCATCTGTGAAATGTTTATTTACAGTGAAATATAGGTAAATATAGCGGTATACAGCTGTTTAAATAGGAATTTATGAAATTTGACTTCGTACGGGGCTGTCTATATTGCCTCCGGCAATTTAGTTGTATATGATAACAAGGCAAAGAGTGGATAATGTAAGTGATTTAAAAGGAAGAATAGTTTTTCAGCAGAGAAGAAAATGAAGTAAGAGAAATGAAGAGTTTCACATTAAAGGCTTTTGATACGAATAGGTGTTTCGTACGGGTCGGCGTTAGCTATGTTTTCGTTTGAAATTGCACGTAAGTTTCGATTTTGTCCCTTAGACCCCTGTGATTGATCTATCGAGAAGTGTAATCTCCCTAGTTTTGTTTTGTCATTTCTGAATCAAATACATTGTATCTAATGTTCATTTAATTCCTTTTGTTCCGAGAATAATAAAGTTGATTGAGTTTTACAGTTAGAGGCGGTGAAATTTCACCATAAATTTGCTTCAGCTGTTTTTCAGCTGATCCACACAAACAATCAAAACAGCATATGTTACCACTACCACGCGCGTGTGTAGTAGTTTTAACCGTACAAACATGTGTAAACAGTTTTGATTGTATAAGTGAAGAACAGCTGAAGCAAATTTATGATGAAATTTCACTGCCTCTGACTGTAATTGGCACTCAAGTAAAAAATGTCTTTACTTTGACGTTGACCCCATTGCACAATTCACGATAAATTCCGATAATTAGGTGAACTCTTTGAGTGACAACAAAGTGAATCTCGTGAAATAGCTCAGTGAGCGGTGTCCTGATATCCTAAAATCAAATCAAACTCGATTTTTTAAAGAAAATTATATTCATCCCATATGTACAGATGCCCTGGTAACAAATTTTTATTTTAGTCAAAATCCACATCCATCAAATCAGCCGTAATTTTCGATTTATCTGCTGCTGATTGAGGTTCTGGTTCTCTTACGGTATTGGGCAGAATATTTCGACGACTATTTGTTAGCGATTTTATCACGTCATCCATTGCAACCGCTGGTAATGTTCCTATACTGTCCGGAAATGTTGGCTGGGCTCCATTTTGAGCTTGTGCTTTACCGTATAACTGTTGTAACTGCCTTAATGCTGACTCTGATATAAATGGTCCGGTATGTACTTTATTCGATGAGTCAACCATTTCAGCTGGCTTTGGTGTTGCTTTTTTCGATTGTGTTCTCATATCTTGAGACCAGTTTGCTAGCCACTCAGTTCCCTCTGGATTCGGTGACTGTTGGTGGACATTTCGTTCTTATTCTTAACGTGAAAGTAATGTTATCGAATCAACTCACATTTTTCATTACATAATCGTTCTGATCAACGTTACGTTTACTGGTATCGGAATCATCATCACCAGCAGCATTACCTGTAAATAAGATGTATTTAAAGCTAATGATTGCCTTGCGATTGACTCATCAATACCGATTGGCTTAGTGTTGGTCTGAGGTCCGAGCTCAAATACTACTTGAAAATCTGCATGTTCGCCGAGTCTGTATCCAAAGCCGACTCTTGAGTCAGTTCCTGTTATTATGATACAAATGTTGAAATGTTTTGAGGAATGAATCATTGGAGAAAATTGAGAATTACCCTTCTTAATCGGCGGTATGTTCGAGTAGACTAACGAGAGTAGTGAAGGGACTTCTTGTGGAACAATGAAAGCGCTGGCATCTAAAAATCAAAATTGAAAAAAAAACTTAATTCTTAGGTCACTTGCCTTTAAATGCTTTAACACTAGTTTTTTAACAAATTTCTCAGAATAGCCGTTGCCTTCAATTTCATTAGGTAGCATAGGAAATGAAACACCTTCTGCCTGTGCTGCCTGTGGCTACTTTTACTACGTCATAACTTTATATTAACATTAAATTTCTGTAGAAAGAGCTTCGGTATTGACTCATATTAGTTAAAAAGAAAAATTGGAAATCTAGTAGCATCGATTGTTGAAGTGTTATCACCACTTATAGTAGTTCAACTTAATAAGATCAAATTTTGCGATTAGAAATCTAAAGCTCTATACTCTGTCGATAATTAAAATTTACGTTTCATCAATATGAATTACTCAAAATCACGGCAGAGTAAAAGTAACCCAGGCAGGAGCGCTTGTTTGACTAGGGACCTGAATAATCTAGTAGCCGTATGTTTTTTGCGAATTAAATTTTTCAATTTATGTCAGTGTTCATTTGAGTTCATTTTCATACAGTGTATTAGGTCCCTCATTTGACGTTTCAATAATGAACCGCTCTTGCCAGGTTTACTTTTACTCTGCCGTGCTCAAAATAGTTTAGTGAGCTGAGCATCCATAGCGGGTCCAACGACAGTGTCATCTAAAACAGAATTGAACGATGTCGGGCTATCATCTGTTATCGAAAACAACTTCAGTAATAAACGATAATCTCTGACTAATACGGATTTATATAGCCAACAGTATGTTCAAAGAAATGAAGTAAAAGATTTCACAACAATCTTTTGAAAATAATTCGATCTTTGAAGTAATTGTAGTACAGTTTGTTCAAAAATGAAATGCACAGTTTTTAGTATATCGAGACAGTTGAAAATTTCAATCTGTCAGATAGTAAAGGATGCGTTTAATTAACAGATTTGAAATTTGAATGGTTTTTTCCACAGCTACAGATTTTTGCATGTTAAGTTTCTTACATTTTTTGCAAATAGCATTTTAATAGTAGGAAACTTAGATTTCGTCAGAAGAATTTGCGAACGGAGAAATGTAAATTTATTTTTAGTCTGAGTATTGTTCTACATCTATAATTTCTCTTAGATCGTGTCTTTATTCAAAGAAATCGATGGTGTTGTACAGCAGCTAACTGTTCAACTTCAATTAGCAGCAAAAAATCATCACTGAAAAAAATTCAATTATTCGAAGCAAATTTAATGTTGAAAATTTGGTTCGAATATTTAAATATTTGTCACAAATACAGTGAGTAAATCTCTAAAATGTTTGATTTCAGTATATTTAGCTAATCCTTCTGTCACATCTTTTGACAGCTTTTTACGTTTTAGTACGTTTCCTCTCCCAGCAGCAAAAACCCTATCCCAGCAAAAAAATAAACTATATCGAATGCCGCAAATGCATTTAAAAACGAACATTCGGTGAAATAACTTTTTTATCACACCAAATGTTTATCATTTTATACAAATATGTTCATCTTTATAATAACATCGGTGAAAAAAAAAACCTAATTTTGTCATGCAAAAACATAGATAAAAATTGACAAAATTGCCGACCACAAAAATATGTCGGTTCTCATGCATTTTTTATGCATAGCAAAAGAAGACAGGATCAAGCAACGTAATATTTTGTCTCACAAGAAAGTTGAACTTTTATGTGAGACAAAATATTACGTTGCTTGTTCCTGTCTTCTTTTGCTATGCATAAAAAATGCATATAAATCGACAACATATTTTTGAGGTTGATAAATTTGTCAATTTTACTTTTGTTTTCGAGATCTCAAAATTGTTTCTTCCCCCGAAGTAATCCATGAATCGTCTGTATTCAATTCTGTTTGCATTCAATGCAACTTTTTCTAAATGCAAAAAGAAAAAGAGATAGGGTTTTTGCTGCTGGGAGAGAAAACGTACTAAAACGTTATAAGCTATCAAAAGATGTGACAGAAGTATTAGCTAAATATAGTGAAATCAAACATTTTAGAGATTTACTCACTGTATTTCAAATATTTATGAGAAATAAATTCAAAATTATTTGTGACAAATATTTTAAATTATTTGTCACAATTTTTTTTAAATATTTATGATATTTATAATTTTGAATTTATTTCTAATAAATAATTTAAATATTTGTTGCAAATTTATAAAATATGTGTCACAAATAATTTAAATATTTGTCACAATAAATTTGGAATTTATTTGTCACAAATATTTAAAATATTTATAACAAATAATTTAGAATTATTTTATATTTTATACAGTGAACGACATCTCAAATGTCTCACTGTCATTTTTTTCAGAGAATGTCATTGTGAATTTGCAATGACACAATAAAATTCTCAAATTCTCTGTGCCAAATATTTATATATTTGTAGAAAATAATTGTTGACAAATTTTTTTTCCCTGATGCTTATTCGTGTTTCCAATATCGTCACTTCAAGTGTTGATAAAACTTCTTGTAAAAAATTTGCTAAATGTATGAAGCAGACGGTCTTTCTACAGATTTGAGTATTCAAAGACCATCGATTTGTTTGAATAGAAACACGATCTAAGAGAAATCATAGATGTTAAACAATACTCAGACTCAAAATAAATTTACATTTTTCCGTCCGCGAATTCTTCCTACGAAATCTAAGTTTCCTACGATTAAAATGCTATTTGCAAAAAATGTAAGAAACTTAACATGCAAAAATATGTAGCTGTGGAAAAAATCATTTAAATTTCAAATCTTTTAATGCGCCGGGTAATTAAACGCATCCTTTACTATCTGACAGATTGCAATTTTGAAATGTCTCGAAATACTAAAAACTGTGCATTTAATTTTTGAACAAACTGTACTGATGATATGCCGTCTTTGTAAAGTTAGCTTATCCTTCTTCGAATAAGAATATTTTAACTTAAAGGCTCTGCTAGAAGACATTGCTCTGCAGATATTATATCGAAGAGGAAGGCTATTGGCTAGTTATTATGAAAAGGCATCATTTGTTGCATCATTGAGGAGAGATTCAAAAATTAAATAAAATCAGAGTGAAAAAGCAGTGCCTATTTTTGCAAAACATCAGCAGGGCCTTTACTTTATTTTACCAATTTTACCGAATCAATTTTTCAAAAAAAGACCCTGAAGAAAGAATCAAAATTGTTTCTCTTCACTGCCGAGTTTATACCGGCGGTAAGCTTTAACTCAAATCAAAATTACGTTCACCTAGAGTACACACATCCACGGACACTGCAGGTCAATCAAAACTCCGATGAAGATAATTTCAGAGCTAAACACACATTTCTTGAAACCATTTAAAAGCCATTACATCAACAACCAGCCAATAAAATCTTTTTCTACAAACCTCCAGTTAACATATCAATCAAACTTTGTAAAAACAACAAACCTGAAACCTCTCGATAAAATCTCAATAATCCGTCAATTCAGTGTGTATTCATAAATTGTCGTAAAATATGGATTTCATACAAAACCCATATGATGGGCAAAAACTTGCTGACATTGACCTAGTCCATTGAGTAAAACTGAGCATATTTCACATACTTTAAGAGCTTAAGCCATCTGCGACTGTATGGATGGAATATGTTCATATGCACCACCATGCTTAAATGAATCATTGACAATATTTTGCATTTCATATCGTGCAAAATTCATTAAAAAAAAGAAAGTTTTTTTTCGACATGAGTAGTATTAGTATACATATAGGTAGTCGGTACCATTAACAGTATTGGAGTGCAGGCGATACTTTTTTATTGTTTTTAATTTGATTTTGTTCAAAGATTTTTTTAAAGGGAGTAATGAACGAGCAAGGCCATTCCGTGTAGTTTTCAGTGAATCTAGCGTAGATTTCCAATGGTTTGTATTCCACAAAGATAATGTACAAAGACACCTAAATGAAATTGCATAAACTACGTACGTACAAGTCGGCTGAAACATAAAGATCAAACTGTTATTTCAAGGATTTTTCTCGCAGAAACCGGAAGTGTTTCTTTCTACATTCGCGAGTCAGCCGACTTTAGTGAATAATTCGTTGATTTTCCGCTATCAGACATTGAGTAACTTATTCAATATACAAACGAGTCTCATGTAACAAACTCTATTAAACCTAATAAGTCGTTATTTAACGTACAATTTATCAATAAAATTAATCCGAATATTCGTTGCAGCATGTTGCTAATTCGTCAGTGTTGAAACATATCTCACTGTACCATAAAAATTTCATGAATCACTTAAGTGCACAACCTTAAAACACTCTCAGCTAATGCAATAGATATACTTATTTATGCCAGCAATCTCAATAAACCATCTTCGAGTATAACAGCGCGACAATATGTACGTTACACAATATATGTTAAAACTTCATCGAACACTATCAGATACACACCATGTCTCTTTATAAACAAACAACAAAACTTTTTGATTTTTATTTATTTCTAGTTTTTATTTAATAATTTTTACGTTTACACGTTACCGTCGGTTCACCAACTAAAAACGAAAATGAAACTTCTTTGAGTATGACCCTGTTTGAAAACTCTCTCTTTTTGCTTTGTGTCGTTCACGTTGGTATATTATGTTGGTAATGGTATACATATATTGTAGAGGTCCAAGTCTTGAACAAATCGTTTAGCATGTATGATCTTAATGGTTTTAAATTAATTGGCACATTGGTAACTGATCTGTTCGCTCCGAACAATAATGTGGCGAATTAACGTCTTCATTGATCGTTGGATATGTGTACAGGCAACAAAGGCAGAGTGGGATTGATTCATTAGTGTTGTACCATAGTCTATTGGGAATCTAATGGTTACTGGTGTTATGTCAGAAATAATCAATTATGATTACAGGAGTAAAGTGTCTATTACATCGTACCTTAAGCTTTGTAGCTTGGAAGCAAGAAAATAATCGTTTCGATGTTTGAGGTGTATGAGTGAAGACAAGTGGTTGTTATTTCTGACATGAGAGGCAGATAATTGTGTATTTTAAGTGCAAAATGATTTTCTAAATGAAAATCCCTAAATGATTCTTAGAGGATTTTTCGGGATTTTATCTTATCCCAACAAAAATCTCTTCGAGAAAAGTGTGACGCAGTCTTTGAAGTACAATTTCTAAAATGAATGATATCGCTAGAGTTGACGCTTTCAGCTTCGTTACGCAAAAATTTAATTTTACACCCAATTTTAGTTCAAACAAGCTGGCTTAGTTTTCCTCGTCATCTGCCAAATAATTTTTACCAAAAAAAATTTGACTGGAAACAACCAAAATTTTACCAAAAAAATCTGCGTCGCATGTGGCAGATAAATTTTCTTGCTGGTCTGTTCCTGAACATTTGCCACTTTGCGACGCAGATTTTTTTGGTAAAATTTTGGTTGTTTCCAGTCA
Organism: Bradysia coprophila; assembly: GCF_014529535.1. Lineage (NCBI taxonomy): Eukaryota > Metazoa > Arthropoda > Insecta > Diptera > Sciaridae > Bradysia > Bradysia coprophila. The sequence goes on from NW_023503376.1 coordinate 874,473, forward strand.
AATTTTTTTTGGTAAAAATTATTTGGCAGATGATGCGAAAAACTAAGCTTGTTTGAACTAAAATTGGGTGTAAAATTTAATTTTTGCGTAACGAAGCTGAAAGCGTCAACTCTAGCGATATCATTTATTTTAGAAATTGTACTTCAAAGACTGCGTCACACTTTTCTCGAAGAGATTTTTGTTGGGATATCAGTCGTTTTAGAAGTGTAGTCAACACTACTTTTTATAACAGTTTATAACAGAAATTCGAAAATTTGGCGAAATTCGAAAATTTGACGAAATTCGAAAATTTGACGAAATTCGAAAATTTGACGAAATTCGAAAATTTGACGAAATTCGAAAATTTGACGAAAATCAAAAATTTGACGAAATTCGAAAATTTGACGAAAATCGAAAATTTGACTAAATTCGAAAATTTGACGAAATTCGAAAATTTAACGAAATTCGACGAAATTTACCGAAAATCGAAAATTTGACGAAAATCGAAAATTTGACGAAAATCGAAAATTTGACGAAATTCGAAAATTTGACGAAGAAAGTAATTCTTTATCTGCCACCATTCAAGAAATATCTTCAAAACCCCAATTGACACACGCATTTCCAACTTTCGACATTTTCGACTCTGAGACTTTGCCGAAGAAAGTAAATCTCTATCTGCCCCCATTCAAGAAATACCTCTAAATACATAATTGACCCACCCATTTCCAACTTTCGACATTTTTCACATATGCCCCTCTGTTCTACTCGTAAAACTCTGAGACTTTGCCGAAGAAAGTAAATCTCTATCTTTCATAACCCAAAAAAATATTAGTCCTTTCATCCTACGTTCGAGTAGCTCAAAATTTGGTCACTCTATACTCTAATCACTCTAGCTCAAACGAATCTGCCCCGATTTTTTTAATTATTTTTTTGTTCGAATCGTGTTACGAATACCTTTCATTTGATGGGTCGCACGCCTCTGTAGGTTTCAATACAGCTAAGCTACAGCCGAAAACGCGTTCCCGACCTTCGAAAACCACACTCAGAAACCACTTCGAGGCCAATAAAAAAAAATTCTGGTTTTTCCTGGGGTAATGGCGTATCACAATTTCATTTTTATGCCCACCCTGAGGTTCCTGCAAAATTTCATGGAGATTGGCTGACTAGTTTCCGAGATCGTCCGTCGATAGATAGATAGATAGATAAATAGACAGAAACATACAGAGTAAGTTGAAAGATTTTGATTGTTTGGGAAAAGTCAATTTGGTGTATTTTGTATGAAAAGTGACCAATTTCAAAACGATGTATCTCCGGTAATTTTAAAGCGACATAGTCGAGTGATAGCTCGTTTTGCTCGTATTTGAAGCGCGAATAAGATAGAATAGGATTTGTGGTGATACAGGCCAAAGGAAAGAAACTTAAATTCTCGCCTATATATAGTTGCCGCGTCTCAAAAAAATTTCTTCGTTCTTTTTTTGGAAGTTAGACTGCGTCAAGTCCTCCGCTCACGCTCCGGACATGATTTTCAAGGTTTTTTTGTAAATTTCAAAAATGAAGGAGCATTCAACAGGCCAACCCAATTCGATCCGATCTTTACCCATACATTAATTTTCATAAAAAGAATTCTCCATTACAATACTCATTCACAGTCCAAAATGAATCACTAGGAGTATTGGCTTGAACTTTATATCAATTGAGCAGTGTCGGCAGTGTCCCTCAATGTGTTCTTCTTGCACGTCCATTTACCATGGACTAGTTGGTATGTCAATTTCGCACAGGGCTTTGTAGTCCAATTAAGTGCATGTGTACCAAATGAACAGAGTAAAAGCCATCTAAGCCGAAAACATTGAGGTCTCGAATACCTGTTGAGCAACTTCAAGGCGGAAGTTAGCTGCAAATGAAAATTCTCTCAATTTAAAACACCATGCTAAGGATGACCAATAGATTTTTGGTTTAATTCAACCAAAGTGTTTTTTAACAAATTAACGAAGACAAAGCAAAAAAAAACTTTTGTAAAAATTTAACTCAACAGAAACAGATGTTTGGTTATTTGATGGTCATTGGCAAAATGGTAAAAAATCGTGCATAAAATATTGGCAAGGTCATTACATTAATTACTTTTTGAAATATGAATCGAATCAGAATCGGTTAGCTTAAAATTATGCAAAGCGAAGATCTATTATCGCGACTATAAAAATGTGTTCCTCAGTTTCTCCTCCGTTTGATTTAGTATTTGTTTTGTCGTCCATTTCAGGGGTTTTGTTGGTTTCATTGAAACAGATAAATAACTGGCATGCATTTTTTAAGAGCAAATTTATTCTTTTCTTTTTCGGCAAAATTATTCTTGCCATTATGCAAGTTTATTAGTGCCTTAGCAGCGGATTTATTGTTCTCTCAGCAGCAATATTATGTCAACAAATCTGAAAAATTTCTTTAAAATTTTTGAAAGCATTTTTCTTTTGTCTTTTGGAACAGATTATCATGTCCGGAGCGATAGCGGAGGACTTGACGCAGTCTAACTCCCAAAAAAAGAACGAAGAAATTTTTTTGAGACGCGTCAACTTTGTATAGCCGAACATTTCAGTTTCTACCCTTTGGTCTATATCATCACAAAACCTATTTCATTTCATTTCTCGCTTTAAATACGAACAAAACGAGCTATCACTCGACTATGTAGGTTTAAAATTAACGGAGATACATCTGCGAAAGGAAAAGCACATCAGAACGATGTGTAAACTCATACACAACAGACCTGTAAACAAGTCAAATGCTCATGTATGAGGAGATACATCGTTTCGAAATTGGTCACTTTTCATATAAAATACACCAAATTGACTTTTTCCAAACAATCAAAATCTTTCAACTTACTCTGTATGTTTCTATCTATCTATCTTTCGACGGGCTATCTTGGAAAGTAGTCAGCCAATCTCTATGAAACTTTGCAGGAACCTTAGTCAGGCCATTAGAACTTAAGTTTCATTCATCATTATCCCAGGAAAAATCAGAATTTTGTGGAATTAATTAATTAATTTTCGGAACAATTTCTCTCATATAAAAATGTAGAGCCATTTTGTGATAGAAATGTTGTTATGATGTGTTGTGATTATTGTTGTGAAGTTGGCTGTAATTTGGTAGCAAAATTTAAAGTTTTTGAATATTACCGTTTACATGGTGGGAAATTAAAAAAATTTCGTCATTTTCGATGTATGTTGGGCAGCTGAAAAAATTTGGTCACTTTTAGGGTATAGGTTGGGCAGCCGTCAAAATTTGTTCAATTTTGGGGCCATTTGTATAGTAAGTACATATACCTGTATATAGTTCCCTTGACTGAAAGTCAGGGTCTTACGAAAGAAAATACCCTTAAATGTCCGTAACGCTAAGTTCACTTTGATATTTTGAAAATGTTCTACATTGGCAAAAAACGTTAAATACAGAAAACATCCGTACACTTGTGGACTCGATAACTCGAGTAATTCTTTACCGATTTGCAAAATTTTGTTTTTAATCGACGGAGAATGAAAATCATGAGGTTAAGTTCGTAGATGGGCAATATTGGAGTAATGAGATGGGAGTAATTCTCAAGAGAGTTTTTTACTTGTTACCGTTATAACTTCCCTAATTCCTATCAGATTTTCAAATTTTTTGTATTATTCGACGAAGATTGAAATTCTTGAGGCTGAGTTTGCAGATGGATAATGTTTGAACAACGATATGGGAGAAATTCTACACAGACGCTTTCTCTTGTTACCGCGCGATAACTTGAGTAATTTTTACCCGATTTTCAAATTTTTTGTTTTAATTGACAGAGAATGATATTGGATTAGTGAGTTTGGAGTAATTGTAAACATAACTTGTTTACCACGACATTTTTGCAACGGATTTCCAGAAAAATTTCTTATTTGACGAGTAGTGAAATTCTGGATTTCTGGTCTAACAATTAAGAAGTACTTCCCAAAAGAGTTTTTGCTTGCTTGAGAAACCGATAGCTCGAGTAATTCTCAGAGGCTTCAAAAATCAATTTCGACCAGTCGCGTAATTCATGTGTTAAACTCGAACATTAAATTTAATTGGACTAGTAATCTGGGATATACGACAATTTTTGCGTGAAATCCGTATTATTAAAAGAATTTTTTTCGTTCCTAAAATGTTTGAACGAGTGTGAACTTTGTGGCCAGAGCCAAGCGAGGGCCGTAATTCACACGAGTTATATTTTTTCAAGAGGTAGGCAGGAAATACGCCAAATTATACTCAGACGCTTTTCCTTGTTATCGTGATAACTTAAGTAATTTTTACCCGATTTTAAGTTCGTAGATGGATAATATTGGAGTAGTGCGGCTGGAGTATAATTGTAAACACAACTTGTTACCGCGACATTTTTGAAACGGATTTCCAGAAAAAAAAATTATTCGACGAGTAAGTGAATCTGGATTTCAGGTCGAACAATCTAGAAGTCTAGAACAATCTTGCTTGCTTGATAACACGATAACTCGAGTAATTCTCAGAGGCTTCGAAAATCGCAGATTTGAAAATATTAAGTGTTTTCGACCATTATCGTAATTCATGTGGTTAAATTCGAACATTGGACTGGTAATCTGCGATATACGACAATTTTTGCGTGAAATCGCGTTCTTAAAAGAAATTTTTCGTTCCTAAAGTGTTTGCACGAGTGTGAATTTTGCCAGAGCCGTAATTCACATGAGTTTTTTTTTCAAGAGGTAAGCAAGAAATGCGCCACCTGTTCAGCGCTTTTAGTAGACTATATAGGAGACTCAACTTAGGAGTAAGACATCGCTCGCTGGACCTTCAACTCATAGCTCTTTTTGTTTCTTCAGGAAATTAAATAAATATGAGTAAAATGAAGCATGTGATGACTGCTGTTTTCTGAATAAAAGAGACATCACCTTTTCATGTGACTTTAATTTTGTGATCTCAAAAACACCACCTCATTTAAAAATGGTTAGAAAACTAAGGCTGGAATTATAGAAAAAAAAATAGCCAGTCAAGGGACCTGACCCACCCAAGAGGTGGGGCCTAGTTAGTATATAGCCATATTGACATATATATATGTTTTTTTTTAGTTTTAGAGATTATTTATTGTCGGAGAAAGCGTCCTCTCCCGCACTAAAACTCCGATAAAAAATATGTTTAAATATTACAATTAAGTTTCATTACAATTCATTTCATTAAAATAATTAAAATAAACAAAAGAAAAAACTAAAAACTAAAGAAACAAGAATTGAATAAAATTTCTTCATTAAATTTTCATATCTTGTGCTCGAGTTAATTCATGAAAAACATGGAAAAGAAAAAAAGAAAACATTAGTATGTCTACGAAAAAACAAAAATTAAAAATTAAAACTTGAGTAAATAAAAATCATCAACTCTTTTTCCAAAAGTTCCTAATATACAAGCCGCATTCCGCCTCTGTATCGATATAGAAATCTTCTGAAGCAAGTAATCTAAAGACTTCTTCTCTCCGGAAGCCTTCTTCATCATCTTTCCTAAAACTACGAGAAACGCTTTCGTTTCTGGGCCACAGCTACCCAAACTTTCGAACGCTATTGGTTTAAACAAGTGATTCTCTTTCAGACCGACATAATGATTATGTTTCCTACGCTCTGCTTGATCAGCGACAGCTCCAGCCTTAGTCGACGAAATAGACAAATAAGAATGAGCTAAAGTATCTCGAATTGTCACGTCCCATATCAGTGACTTTCCTCTACTCCACGGAATTAACGTCATTCCATCTGGCCTCTTCCCATCGTCCCTCGAAATCCCTGGTGGTTGCAAAACATTAGGGACTGACGAAAAAGCATGCGAGAAGATATTGTTTACATCATCGTGTCCTGGAATCCATCCTTTATTCTTACAAGACAATCCATGATTTTTTTCTTTTTTTTTCTTTTCCATGTTTTTCATGAATTAACTCGAGCACAAGATATGAAAATTTAATGAAGAAATTTTATTCAATTCTTGTTTCTTTAGTTTTTAGTTTTTTCTTTTGTTTATTTTAATTATTTTAATGAAATGAATTGTAATGAAACTTAATTGTAATATTTAAACATATTTTTTATCGGAGTTTTAGTGCGGGAGAGGATGCTTTCTCCGACAATAAATAATATATATGTAGTATATAACTATATTGATGTATATTAAAATTATGTGTGAGAGTACCTAATGTAATATCGATTTTTTCTTGATTGAGAACAATTCAAAACCAATTTCTTCAATTGACGTATGTATATGTAGGATATAGCTATATTTAGTTAGTATATAGCTATATGGACCTATATACAGTTACTATATAGCTATATGAACCTGTATATAGTTATTATATAACAATATGAACCTATATATTGTTAGTATATAGCTATATGGACATATATATAGTTCTTAGGTTTGCCCGTGAGCATCTGTCACTTTGCGACGCAGAATTTTTTGGTAAATTTTTTGTTGAAAATTTTTCAGTCAAAATTCTGTTTGTTCAAATTTTTTCTGAAAAAATTGATTGTCGAATGGTTTGGAAAACTAAGCCAGCTAATTTCAATTAATTGGCTGTGAAATTCAATTTTGCGTAACGACGCTGACCTCACCTCTAGCGATATCACTTGTCTTAGAAGTTATCACACATAGGTCCAACTTTGCTCTGAAAGAGTTTTTGCCGGGATTAAAATAAATTTTTATAATTTTTGTTATCTTATCCGGTGGCAGAACACACAACGAAATCTTCATAGAAGGAATAATTCCCTGTGGTTGGAGAAATCGGTTTTTCGACACATTATATACCGAAACATATGTGAATGGTCGTAGGATCTTCTTAGAATCAAGTATAGTTTCCATTTTATACCGAAACGTAAGAAATAAAAATGCTTTCAAAGGGTCTACGACCTAACGACGATCATAGGGATGTGACTTTTCTGGGTCTCGATTGTTAATCAAAAAAGCCATCACAAATCAGAGTATCATCAAACGGTTGCTTTTATTAACAGCTGATTTGCTCGCTCAATTTACATTACAACGAAAACGACTACTTTTTGGCATTTTTGATGCGACGTCTGGGCTTCTTCTTCGAAAGCGCCAAATCTGCATACGCTTTGGCAAGTATTCTTTTCTTCCACACGTCATAGCTTTCGGTAGCATCATTCTCGATAACACGAGTGGGACGTTTTTGCTGGTCTGCAAAGGTCATAACATACAATTAGAATCGTTATACTACCTTGGTCATGACATTACGCAAATATACCATCGGTTCGTGCCAGTGTAACGTTCTTGGATTTATTTTTCGCAGTAACTTTGGAATCTGTTGTTGAACCTGATGACCACGGGTGATCATTTAGCCATGGCTGCCAAATCATTTTCAACTGTGTCCATTGCTTCCGTTGCAGTCGGCTTAGAGTGATCAATTTTCGTTCGTTGACCTTGATCGCCAGCAATTTGCAGGAGTGATAGACAGCCATACAAACGTTCTGGGGATGACCGAATTCGCCCAACAGGTTCAATTTACTTTTCTTCAATTTGTCCATAAATAGCCGTGCATTCTTTTCAACATCCTTGATTCGCGACAATTCCAAGGCAATGCAAATGCCTTTAATGTTTGGTGGTTGCATTAGGTCCAGGATGTGGAGAATTGTATTTTTCTCGTTGCGATATTTGATTTCCCCATACTTAATCAGCTGGCGTCCCTTGTCCTGCATCAATGAGATGAAATGAATTTAATTGAAAGACACGAAGATGTTTGCTGCATCGTAATGTTCTCACGAGATTGACTCTTTCATCCGATTTCGTTGCAGATATGTCCAGACATATCACAATTTTTGAAAGCTCATTTTTTGTTCGAAAATTGGTTTTTGTTTTCAAAAGCCGCAAATATTCCATTGCTTGGTTGATCACTTTTTGCTTAGTGATTCCAATGATTCTCGATATTTCTTTAACGCTTTGGATTTCCATCGTGGATTCGATGTTTCCATCAAAACTTTCTGTCAACTAAATTATGGTTACAACCATTCAGGTAAGTGTATACGTCTCCAATGGTTTCAACAAAATAAGCCTAAAGGTCTCATTACGCTCATCACCAACGAACGACGTATAAGTAAAAGAGACAGACAGAGGTTGACAATATGTCATCTGTTTTCGATCAGCGCGAGAACAACAATAATCGATGAGTTGAATAGTCATTTGTGTACCTGTTTTGGACGATTGATTTAAGGCAATTTCGCGGATTGTAGGCCGAACGAAACGAGGTCTACAAGCGAAAGTGCCTTAAATCAACCGTCCCAAACAGGTGCACATGTGAGTTTTCATGCAGAGGGCCGGAAACCCGAGAAAATTCGAAAAATTGCCCTCATTTTCGGCCCCGAAGCATGAAATAGTCTTATTATATCTGATGAAAGAAAAAGGAAAAAGGTTTTTCATAACACAGGCGAGAAAATAAGCATTTTCTCCCCTCGGAACCTCCACTGAAACTTCGTAAGTATTTGTTGTGAAAAACGTTGTGTTCAACTTGGGAAAAAAGTTGGAAATTGCATTTTCTAGGGAGACCTGTGGCCAGAGCGTAACAAGAAAACTCCTTCGAAATGCAATTTTCAACTTTTCTTCGCTCGTTGAACGAATACCTATTGTTGAATGTTGAAAATTCGGTCCGGTGAAGTAACAGCCTGAATAAATATCCTGGCTTGCGCCGGTGGAAGATTCAAATTCGAATTATGAGACAGATCAAAATTTGTTCAACCAATTCATTTACAAAGTCGTTTAGGTGGGATGATAACGAGGGTTTCTGCAGAATTTTCCTCAATTTTAGATTACCTTTTCATGTAAAATTGTATACATATATGCAGAGCCTAATATTTGGGAATCGTTTTTGAGAATTTTTGGGAATTTAGGGAATTTTTGGGAATTTTTGGGAATTTTTGGGAACTTAGGGAATTTTTGGGAATTTAGGGAATTTTTGGGAATTTTGGGAATTTTTGGGAATTTTGGGAATATATTCCCAAAAATTCCCTAAAATTTCTTTTCTTTGCATTTTTATAATTAGATGCTCGTAAAAGATCAGGAAAAGTTCAAAAACCTTTAAAAACTATGACCAAGCAAAAAAAAAAAATCGGATTTTTTTTTGGAATTTTAGTGAACTTTTGAAAATTGGTTCCCAAATATTATGCTCTGAACGATATAATTCTTGTCGATGGTCTCGCACCAGCCAGGGCGTATACTCTACTTGTAGGTCTCTCCAAAGCCGACATTAGTACAACACCACAATAATTTAAGAGCAATCTACACTCCGACCCCCTATGAAATACATTTTTGATGATAACTTTTTATTCGAATTATTTTTGAAAAAAGTGGCCTCATCGTTTGGTGCCAGAACATATAAGGTTTCGATAGCCACTGGAATTATCCAGATTGATGTAGTGTACTGAGAAAAAACTCAAAACTCCTAAAATTTTTGTTTTTTGTGATATTTTTTGGACTTTTGAGTTTTCTCGGCGTAGACTGCATCAATTTTGACAATAAACCGCGAGCCTTTGTCCATATTATTTTTATTTCAATGAACACATCAAAAACACACTGAAAATGTATATTGATATTGGAAAAGTGGAATTTGAAATTCTTAATTTCAGTTTAAAAAGCCGCTCCAATTTTCAAAAAATCTCGCGCTTGAAAAAAAAACAATTTCGTGACTTAACAAATTGGGATGTTTTATTTGTTGACAGTTTGTTTTAATTGTGATCACCGAGATAACCAAAAACCAACACTAACCGTGGATTTACATAGCAATGTAAAAGTGACAGATGCAATGTTTTTTAAATACTGCAACCCGAAATTTCATTCATAAAATTAAAATTATGAATGAAATTTCGAGTTGCCGTATGAGAAAATTTTTGCATCTGTCACTTTTACGTTGCTATGTAAATCCACAGTAACAAACCAAATATTCCTATCAGCTGACAGATACCTAATATCACATTTGGATGCTTTAGAGTTTCCGTACGTGAGTTCATCATGGCAGTGATTTTTTTAATTAATTTCTATAAAAAAATAGAAAAAGTTTTTATTAAAAAAAGGCTTGCGGTTTATTCTGGTGGCTATCGAAACTTTATATGTTGTGGCACCAAACGATGAAACCACTTTTTTCAAAAATTATTCTAATAAGAAGTTATCATCGAAAATGTTTTTCATAGAAGGTCGGAGTGTAGACTGCTCTTAAAATAATTATTTTTGAGTTATAGCCGCAAAAAGTTTTCGGTACCCTCTGACATGCTTTCACCTTTGAACACTTTAACCGAAAATTTAAAATGTTCGAAAAAAATGAAAGATACGATTCTCTAGAATTGAAGACGAATCTATCACTCCTTAAAATCGGAGACCACTTGTTCCCCTATCACCATCACCTCCAGTTTTGGCGATATGCCGCTTAAGCTCAATTTACTGAATATATTATATTCAATATGTTCTGAAATATTTGTTGTATTTTTTGGGAATTTTTATGAATTTTAGGGAATTTTTGGGAATTTAGGGTATTTTTTGGGAATTTAGGGAATTTTTGGGAATTTTAGAGAATTTTTGGGAATTTAGAGAATTAATTCCCAAATATTAGGCTCTGCATATATGTGTCTGGGACGGTTAATGTTTGGAACTTTCGCATTCAGACTTTTGCTTGGCTAAAATCAATCGTCCAAAACAGATTCGTAATCAATCGATGAGAGAGCTTTGAAACCATAGAGTTTGAAACAACTGATGAAACTTCAAACAACACCGTACGTCTTTTTTTGCTGAAACATAAATCTTTACTACCAGATCTTCATTCAGACTCTTAAAACAAAAACCAAAAATTTTTTTAAAGAAAATCGAAACAAAACTTAAATCCGAGTTCTTTCAAATTGGTTCGCGTTTTCTTACAATTTAACATCAATATTATCAACACAGAGGGCACTCAAAACGTTTCACCATCCACACGTTATTCAGCAGTTCATTGAAAATTCAACGCAACGCACGGTTGTCATTAAACAAGCACCATTGCCACGCGTCAAAATTTTGACAGTCTTATTTCAGCCGTCAATTGTTGCGGATGGATATTTTTCCTCGTAGAATTAAATTTATTTTGAAAATACTAGTTTTCTGTGACTTAAATACTGAATGAGAACAATTGAATTAGTAATTTATCTAATCTGCGAACACAAATTACTTTCCATTCATTGTGAACATATTCGACAATCGAAGTCATCGCAATTTTCTTTCCTTCACTCGTGACAAATTTGTGTCTGTGTTAAAATATTCTTCAATCATTCAATTAGGAAATATTTAATGAATAAGTGTTAACAACTGTAATCACCTAATTTGTGTACATGTGACTCGAAAAGCTTACTCACTGGAATTGCTCCTAACCGAACTGAATGCAGTTCGCATTCTCTTTTCGTCGAGAATAATAACCATTTCCTCGAACAACAACACCTCATCCAAAAGAGCCGCTGCAATGCGACAGGTAAGTTTTTTTTTAAAACACATTTACAGCCCCCTTTGTTCTCTCACACACAGGTCAATTTGTTATAAACAATAATGGCGGTCGGTTGTTATTTTTTTTGGTTTATTTCGAATGGAAGTAACAAACTGTTATCGGTGTCGATTTTTCGCCTATGCTGCCATTCGAAAAACTCGATGCCAACCGTCTGGTCAAAGCAAAAACAATTTTATCGATTTTTTGTGCTTCAGCTGTGTTTTGTTTGAATATCGTTTGGTTGATTGTAAATTTTGTGATGATCATCGGACTTTCTGGTTGTTGTTGTTGTAATCCGATCGAATTGTTGTTTTGTTGAGGTGGAAATTCGGCTTGTTTAATTGATTAATTTCGCTTCGTTGATAAGCATAAGGTGATAACTGTGTGTGGTTCGGTTTGAAACGTAAATGATTACGCTGCTTTATCAGTCCATTACACATGTAAACCGATTAGAGTTTTACGAGTTGGTGAATGTAGTAATCATCATTGATAAATTAAGACAATGAGAAATCAGGTAATTTCGGCGTTTACGTGAGATCTTAGGAAAGCTAATTATCGCGAAGCGACGTACTAGCCATTTGCGATTACAATACTACAATTACGCATATGGTCGCATGAGCTCCTAAAATTCAAAAATAAAATTTGGAAGAAGTTTGATATAGACAGTCTATTAGGTCAATGCTTCCACTAAGCCCCAGTAAATCCATTCAAAATCTCAGTTTGATAGAAACTGTCAATTTATGCCAACAACATCATCTCCTTGGTGCTACAATATTTTTGCGCAAGGGACAAACCATTATTTTGCCTCGAGATTTTGATTTTGCCGAGAGTGAGGCAAGGGCTACAAACCTCCCTCTCGGCAAATTAAAAATCTCCAAACAAGGACGTAATGTACTATTACTGAGTCTCCAAAATCTTGAGTGTCAAGGATTGGTTCCTCAAAATTCAAAATTCATGAGAACACGACGAAATTCAGGCTAGGTCGAGGTGTAAGACAGGGTGACACCATCTCACCGAAACGGTTCACATCAGTCCTGGAGAGTGTTTTCAAGAAATTAGACTGGAGCAAAAAGGGAATCGACATAAAAGGAGAATTCCTTAGTCATCTCCGTTTCGCAGATGACATTGTCCTAGTCGCACTAAATCTATACCAAGCACAAGTCATGTTAGAAGAGTTAAATGAAGAGGCTAACAAAGTTGGTCTCAAGATGAACTTATCTAAAACGAAAATCATGACAAACATTGACGACGACAGACAAATAAAAATTGGAGATACAGTTATTGAAAGAGTCGACAGCTATGTATACCTTGGTCACAAACTGAAATTAGGTCTAGACAACCAAACTGCAGAAATCAAGCGTAGAATTGGTCGTGGATGGGCAGCTTTCGGGAAACTCAGCCTGATTTTCAAAAGCAAAATGAATAATAGTCTAAAACGGAAAGTTTTCGATAGGTGTGTCCTTCCAGTGTTGACATATGGAGCAGAAACGTTAACATTAACCAAAGCATCTGAAAATAAGTTGAGAGTGGCACAAAGAGCCATGGAACGAAGTATGCTTGGAATAACACTCAGAGACAAAATGACAAACCAATGGATTCGCCAACAAACAAAAGTCGTTGATGTCATGGAAAGAATTGCGTCTCTAAAGTGGAGTTGGGCAGGACATATTGCAAGAAGGACAGATGACCGTTGGACCAAAGCCATCATGGACTGGAGACCCCCCACAACAAGACCTGTCGGAAGACCACCAGAGAGATGGACAAACGGAATAAAGAAATACATCAAAGGTACATATGGACACACAAACTGGCAACAAGTGGAAATGGATCGTACAACATGGAAAAATTTAGGGGAGGCCCACATCCAGCAGTGGATACAAACAGGCTAAAGAAGAAGAAGAAGAAGAAGACTTCGAGACATCGACCATTTTAACTAGTTCTAAATGTTGAACAGAGCGCTTGATTGAACGTCTTACCACCACTGGAGTGACGTTACCGTTCTCCATCATCAAAAATGTTCAAAATCGTCCCATTAGTAATCAGTCGAGATTAATCAGTCAACGGTTGTTAACATCGATGCAACTTGAAAAGTTATTGCACAAATCTGATTTCACCCATTAAAAATTGTTGGAACTCTCGACAGGCGATTGTCTCTTAACAGGCGGTACTCTCGCCACACAAACTTATCTGTAGAAATTTTGTCAGTGTCAATCTGATAAGATTCCAAGGAAATAAAAAAAATTATGAACGTGTGCGGTACATCCAGCGAACGCTTGAAACTGCACGTAAATATTCGCGAAAGGTTTCAATGTTCGCCAAATTAGACAAGACAAATCGACAACGTTCTTGTTTTGCGATTTTATTTGTTACGAAAGTCTAACCCGGAAACATTTAAGAAAACAAAAAAATCACACAAAAGAATTGAGTCATGCAAAATTACATGGAACACTCACAATTCTTCATTATAATCCACTTTACAGTTAAACCAAATGTATTAATATGTCAAAGTAAAAAGTGGAAAGAAGAAAAAAAAGTATTTTGTTCCATTTTGATAATGCGCTGTGTATAAATAATAATGACGAATATTTAATGTTAATGTACTTATTATCGTTAATTTATGAAAAAAAAAAATTATCTTTTCATTTTTCTAATATCACCTACCTTTTAGCTCCACAATAGTATCCTATGCGACTTATATACATACAATCAAACCAGTCATATCAATGTCAACAACACACTAAATTTTGTTTTGATGATACCTACAGCGATAAAAATTTCGTTGAATGACTTAACTACGATCCAACGTACATTTAAAGTTATATCTAGCCAGGCGTCCCGCTTGTCCGAAATGTCCGAAATTTTACACATTTGTCCGAAATTGTCCGAAATGTCCGAAATGTCCGAAATTTTCTTCAAGATCTGACCGGATTTAAATATTGAGACTTATAAAAGACTCTACAAAAAAAAATCGCCTGCGGCGCGCTTCATACATTTTTCAATTATAATTTCCGTGTACCAATTCTTTGTCTTAAAATTTATGAGGGAGTAAATTAATTTTACGTACATATGTACATATGTACAACCCTTTGAATTATTTGAATTAAGATTCGTCCATCAGTCAACAACAGTCATTCGCTAATTAAATAAGTGTTTTACTAAAAACGATTTTAATTTGATTAAATCGTTACTGAATTTGTTAAAAGGGCAGATTCCGCCAATAACGATCTGTTGCGTTACAATTTTTAAGACTGAAAACTCTAGTTTCAAGAAAAAATCGTAGTTTTAGGCATTAGACTGATCCTTTCTCTATTGCCTCAAAGTGTTAAAAATTTGATCTGAGGTAACTGGTCATACAAAACTATTGCAATTGGCGGAGGTCTGCATTTTCAAACCCTTATTCTACGGCGATCTCCGCTATCTCCGCTTTAAAATTTTTTTTCCGCCAACAACGGATTTGTTCTATAGTTTTTCACGCTCTATCGTCTCCAGCAAGTTTTTTTTCGTTCACCATAGAAACTCAGGCGTCCGCTGATAGACGATTTTACAGATTTTAAAATTTATCATCAGCGAACCGGCGAGCCGCCATTAACTTAAACTACTTTCATTTCACTCGTCACAATCCGAGCCTCCACATAGATATTTTAATAATCGATGAGATAGACACGCTCTCCTGGTTTCTTCAGGATAACTTTAACTTCTGAAGGCAGTCAAATTCAAAAAACTCTGCATCCCATATTGACAAATTTTTAAAGATTTTTTATTCAGTAAGGGAACTATCGATATTGTCGAATTTTTTAAGTTACTTGGAACTAAATAGAAAATTTGCCTGCCTGTGGCGTATCGAGCTTCGAAAAGTAAAAATACGACTGATGTTTTGAAGGTCGACGTATTAGTAGGCATCTAGCACAAATTTGAAGTGCGAACAATAGTACATTACTAAACCAGTGTATAGTATGGCGTTTTACTTTACGAGCGAGGGAAAGGGTTTTCACTAGTGAGAGAAAGGCTACATTCCCTCACTAGTAAAGTAAAATACATTTCTAAGCATTAGTACAAAATTTTTGGAATTGAAGTCGTCTGCGGTAAAAAAGTATGTTGCCCGGAAGTTCAACTAGTTTTATTTGAAGAAAGCCGTTCTAAAACTTTTTCTTTCTTTTTTAAATATTTTCAGCCAGGTTTCAGTTAACCCTCAAATTTCACAATACTTTTAGTAAAACATTTCTCAAGTCCTATATACCACTTAATGATCAATTCATGTCACGTCAAAATATACTCCAAACAAATTTTTGAGTTTAGAATTTGTCACCAAATTCTGCTGAACGTTTTATGAAATTTGGTGAGGGAATGATTTTAAATGTCTCACAGACTATTCCTATTGCGATTCTTTAGTGAAAACTGGAAAACATTTGTCCGAAATTTTTTCTGGAAATGTCCGAAATTTTATACAAATTGTCCGAAATGTCCGAATTTCGGACAGGGCAAAATTTAGTGGGAGGCCTGTATCTAGCCGAGTTTCGTATTTATTGTGAAGTGCAACACTCAGATATCAATTTTAATTCCTTTCGCTTTTCGTGAGAAAAGAGTGATTGGCAGAGGCCAGCAGGGGCTATTTAGTTGAATTATTAGCGAATTTTGGCGAATTTGACGAATTTTGGCGAATTTTGACGAATTTTGGCGAACTTTGACGAATTTTTGCGAATTTTTGTGAATTTATACATGATTTTAAGAAATTTCAAAGAATCGTAGAGCTTAGTTACATATTTTTGGCCAAGACATTCTAAAAATCTATTTTTAACCGGGAAGCCATGATGGCTTTTTTTTTGGAAAAACGATGAAAAATGTCCTAATTTTGTGAATTTTACATATATTTGTGAATTTGGTAGATTCTTGCATATTTTTGTTATGCTATATCACAAAACTAGCAAAATATTTCAAAAAACATAAATTTGGAAGAAAATTTTCAAAATTTGAATTTTTTAATTTGGGAGAATTTCGGCGAATTTGGGAGAATTTTGGCGAATTTTGGCGAATTTCGGCAAATTAATTCGACTAAATAGCCCCTGGAGGCCAGTCAGATCGGTCTTAATCAGATAAAATTTAAAATTTTTGATCATTTTCTTTGAAAATAAAGAAGAGTTTTTGAGCTTCAGTTTTCTGCATGTTTTAGAAAGTAAATTTTTTATTATCAATCGGATGACTCCGAGGGATTTATTGTAACAATGACATTTTGAAATCAAATTTTATTACAAACAATCGAAAAGTACATCATTTTACATGGGAATTATAAGTTATAAATTTCGTTAGGCTTTTCTTTTTTCGGTTGTGTTCCAAGAATGCTACGCGCATTCCTTAGTTGAATGGCCAAAGAAATTCTTTCGTATAGAAACTTTTTGGCACGTATATCACCCGATTCCCTTGATTAACAATTTCCCAACTTCATCAATAAAAGACTTCGTTTCATCACACCATAGACCCAAAGTTTCGAAAGCTAATCCAACAAATAAGAAGTTTGACGCCTTGATTCCTGTATAATGATCGTGTTTTCGTTTACAAGCGAGCGCAGCAGCAGCACCGGCTTTTTTCGATGTAAGGTTTAGATAAGAAGGTGCCAAAGTGTCAACACATGTAACGTCCCACACTAAACGTTTTCCTTTAGACCAAGGGGCTAGAGTAACTCCATCATCACGAGATAGACCAATTGGTTCGAGATCGCAATTGCGTCTGGCTGATGTTAAAGCTCTTTTGAGTGTATGATTCATGTTCACATGTCTTAGGTAGGTACCCTTGGCGTTGGGGCAACTAAGTCCATGTGTACCGCTTCCATCCACAAACGAACCACAATCATTGCATTTGTAATTTTCGAAGCATTTTATTCCTAGACGAAGTGCTACGCATGTTTGAAAGTCTTGATCGTCCATTACTGTACCGCTGTTATTCGATGGAATGACTTGAAGCCAACCCCCTGACTCTGGCTGCTGCAATGCCTTGAAACGGGCTTCGTCCTTTGGAGAATGTAATTGTATTTCAGAAAGGGATTCCTTTGAAAAACAGCATACCGAAATCGGATCGTTTTTCTAGTGGAATCATTTTTATGTGTCCACACACGAATTGAACCCCTAGAATTCAAAACAACTTTCACATTTTTTCCCGATCGCCAGTGGGATGTGCACGAAATCTGAAAAGTGATATTTTCTTACCTGTTTTTCTCCTGCAGCAGGTGACGAGGGAAATGGCCGACTATGGTATTATTGGATTATGTGGGTTATGTTTGTTTTCGATGTCGCCGACAGTGAGAAACATCACTTTAAAAATTCAGATTTAACACTAAAATGGGGGAACTTTGGAGGGTGCTGTAGCTCTGCTAAAAAAACTTTCGATGCAAAAGAGAAACGTCTGTCCATCCCCATACTCTACTCTGTCACTGATGCATGAGTAGTAATAATAATCCCCGGTGAATAGTGAAGTGAAGATGTACACAGACAAATAATTATTCTGACCTGTTCCACTGACTACTCGTAGGTGAGTTATCATTAGAAAGGTGAGACATTTTTTTATATTGAAAGCAGAGGTACAACAATCTTCAAAGTTCACCCATCGACAACACACATAGCCCATGTTGGTCTGTAACTAATGATAACAATTAAATCAATTTAGAGAGTGGTTTTGGATGCTAGGGCTCGTGTCGCGTAAAAATGATTCCACTAAAAAAACGGTCCGATTGCGGTTGGGTGTTTTTCAAAAGAATCCCTCTCCTATCAAGTTAAGTTATGTTGTCGAAAGCTAGGTGCTGTGCAGGTTCGGTACTCTTTTCTCGACCGTGAAATGTAAAATTAGATTTGGAGTTCTCCTCGATTTATCGGTCTTGTCGAATGTAAACAATAAATCGGTTTACGTTCGACGAGACCAATAAATCGAGGAAAAATCCAAACCTAATTCAAGTTAAGTAAATTACAAATGTCGGAACGTTTTCAATTTCCCTTTAAGTACTGTCAACACTTCCTTTTTCATTCTTTCAGATGTAATGTACCCTCAAAACCGAATTCACTCTCAGTTCATTTTCACTCCTTTTGTAAGCCAATCAAATTGTGTCTGATTTCCGATTCTTTCGATTGTGTTCCGACACTAAAGAAACTGCGAACAATATGAGACATTATTAACCTTACGGCACACACATAAGTCTTCGTGCTATGCAAGTAAGGTGGAGATGTGAGTGTACTTATCATCTGCATTATTATAATCTAAAATAATAAATTCACAAACAGGCTCTAACATTGTACATTGTACAAGGCATTACTCGTGGAAAGTTGTTTCGAAAAACTTGTCACGTTTCATCGTTTTGGAACGTAATAGCTCATAATTGCATACATTGATTGCACGTCTGCAGGGAGTCAATAATAGTAAATCTAAGTGCACTTTGTGTTTAGCTGCAATTTTAAATCAAAAGTTTACAAAAACGATGAAATCAATGGGAATTTTTGCGGAACAAAATGGGACAGAACGTTAAATTCTGCAGTCTGCAATGCAATGAATGTAGGTGACCCAATTGAAATGTTTTGTTTTCTTTCTCCACAGCACAATAGTGAAATATTGTGTTGACAATTCTGAAGAATTAAATGGGATATAAAGTCTCATCATACTGTCTATAAGCTATGAATTACGCCATAGAATTACCTCATCTTTTTATGTGCGACAATTTTAAGTGGTGGTTTAACACAATGAACATTCAATTATATCTGAATGATGATTCCGAGTGATAAAATGTTTTATTGCAATGTCACAACAATTCACAAATTTTCAACAAAATTAACATTTGAATATTTCGTTAATGCTTCGAAGACTGACGTTGAAGCACACGTTGATGCCCATTCCTCATACTCTTATTCTACGTAATCTGTTCTGGTACTTTTGTTTTTGGACGCTGACGAGGAACTTGTCAGTTGGCATCGTAGAGAAACCCAATTGCTGTCGAAATAAAGGTACTAAATCCACACGGAGAGTCTAATTAGAAAAATTAATTTTTGATTGTAAGTTCTGTCGTGATGGCCGAGTCAAATTACGACTTTCCAACTTAATACGACACGATAGGCCCTACCATAAAAATTTTAAGATTCATTGTTCATGAAACAGCATGACATCCATTTTGACACCATTTTCCCCCCTCTATACAATGTGAGCTGACTGAGATATACACTAGGCATGTCCTCGTTAGGACGATTCTAGCGTATAGTAACAAAACGACAAAGGTCTCAAATTACAATCTTATGGAGGAACGGTATGGATTGAGGCTCTTGGTTTAAGAGTGATATCGCCAAATCTTCAGGTGATTTTTTTAACTTTGGAAACAAGCGGTCTCCGATTTTAATGAGTGATAGCTCGTTGGATTCGTCTTTCAATTCTAGGAAACACCTATCTTTCACTTTTTCTAAAATAAATTGTTTTCTGTGAATAGCGGTCAAAAGTGAAGACATGTCAGAGGGTACCGAAAACAGTTTTTCGGCAATAACTCAAGAAAAAATTATTTTAAATTGTTGTAATGTTGTACGATTGTCGGCCTTGAAAAGACCTGCAGGTGGAGTATACGCACCGCTTGGTGCTAGTTGATCCACTAGAGTTCCACGAAACTGAGTAGGGGGTGTTGTAGCTGGCCTCACCCACTATCGTTGCACATATAAATGAATCCAGTACTTTTGGGCTGCAAGTCTTGAAAAAAAAAGTTGGTGCCAAAATGTAGATTTTTTCCTTCTGTCTGAGGGCCCAACTGCCAGACCAGCGTCTGGAACGGTTCTACGTGAGTAATTTTGTATCGTCTACTATTCCCTTACCGTATACGCTTCACTTTGACTCGAATATAGGTCGTTACAACATATCCAGTGTTAGTAATTCTTGTGAAAAATTATTAAATTTTTCTCGGAGGATTTTAGTCAAATAAAGTGTTAGCGTATAGCAAATGACCTCAGGAGTCCGGAACAGTAATTAGTTTTTCAATTGGACCAATATTTGCTACGCGAAAGGAGTTTGGAAAAACGATATGATCAAGTGGGAGCTAACGGTTTTCCAAATCCCTGTCACGTAGCAAATATTGGTCCAATTGAAAAACTAATTACTGTTCCGTAGTCCTGAGGTCATTTGCTATACGCTAACACTTTCTCTTGATATTACTAATAGTGGATCTGATATATTCGCGACATAGCGAAGCATTTTTCTATTGATAAGGTGAAAGAATAGTAGGCAATAAAAAATGATTGCCGTAGTACCGTTCCAGATGCTCTTCTGGCAGTTGGGCCCTCAGAAAGAAGGAAAAAATCTGCATTTTGGCGCCAACTTTTTTTCAAAGACTTCTGTGGGCTTGCAGCACAAGAGTACTGAGTTCATTTATATGTGGAACGATAGTGGGTGAGGCCAGCTACAACACCCCATACTCAGTTCCGTGGTACATCGAAGCTGCAGAGAAGGCGGACTCTCCGAACATTCACTATATTTCTAGTCATAACTCTAGTGGATCAACTAGCACCAAGCGGTGCGTATACTCTACCTGTAGGTCTTTTCAAGGCCGACAATCGTACAACATTACAACCATTTAAAATAATTTTTTCTTGAGTTATTGTCGAAAAACTGTTTTCGGTACCCTCTGGCATGACTTCACTTTTGAGCGCTTTTCACAGAAAACAATTTTTTTTAAGAAAAGTGAAAGACACGTGTTTCCTAGAATTGAAAGACGAATCCAACGAGCTATGACTCATTAAAATCGAAGACCGCTTGTTTCCCAATCACCTGAAGATTTGGCGATATCACTCTTAATATCATTATCTAGTAAATGCAGCAACAAAGAGTTGTGCCAGCGAAAATTTAATCTTTTGATGAGACGAGACATCCAATCTGGTGACTTTGCTTATGATTTCAATTACATTTCTACGGCGTGACCTTGACCTAACACCAAACCGAACTATTCCATTGTCTTTATGTAAGTACCTTGCGCAATATAAGTGAACAAAGTACTACACAAACGTTCATTTTTCTATCTAAATTTGGATTATAATAAAAGAAAAGAGAAAAAAAAGGTAGAGACAACACAGACCCGAGACCATAATTTATTTCTTTGTCTGTTTGTCGTTTGAACAAAACATAAATTTAGCTTATAGACTGAAAATGTCTACATAACTGACGCATTTAGCATATCCAGATAGGTATTTAGTGTATTCAAACGTACATAAAGTACAGAATTTCAAGCGGAAAATAAATTTACTTTTGTTTTTTCCGTGGCATTGACCGTCACCGTAAAACTCTCGGCGCGTACATATTCGTTTAATATTAGAATCAAACGCAGTCTTCTGCCATACCTAACAATTTACGAATTATTTCGGTAATTTCGTTCAACGAAAGAAACAAGAATAAAAGAAGAAAAAGGTTTATGATAGTTTGGATAGAGTCGGAATGGCTTAACAGAGATTTCAACCAGATTAAATTGAACTTTTTAACAATTTTTTGTTAATTTTAGAATTAACAGAAATTGAGGATTTTCTATGCTCTTCATTTCGTTGCACGCAATATTTTAATTCCGTTCAATCGGAATTACATTTCTAAGTAATAAAAGCCAGATGTAATTAAATAACACGTCCAACGTACGTATTATATAGGTAATTTAAGCCGAACATTCACCATTTTCGTTCCACTCACAAAACACTTACATTGGCATATATACAACACACCGTTGAAATTGGAAAACGTTTTATCTTACTTTTATCTTATCTAACATATCGTTTTATCCAGTGCAAAGTGATATTATGTATTCGCGCTGTTTCTTAAAATTTATGATGACCTTGCTTAGATTATAATATGAGACCTTCTGGTAACAACAACCGTTTAATAGAGTAACATTGCGGTGTGACAAGTGCGACGTATATACGACACGAATATATATATATCAAAATATATAGTCAACTAATCATGTTATTTCGACGACCAATCGAAACGATTTGGCGAACATTTGTTGAATTATTTTGCGCATAATTTCTGTTGGATTAAGCAATCGGCTTCTTTGTGTGTCTTAGATTGAGGGCAATAAAATGAAGTTAGCACATTATTGGCCGATAGTTTGTTTTATGATATTTTATACAGCCAGTAATTGCTAACCGCATGGAGACGTTTTATTAAACTCACAAAAAACTAAAATTCTTATCGTACGGTTCGTTAGCCATAAACCAACCTATTGTGAGAAAGTCATCATTCTTCTGAGTATAAACAGCTACAAATCGGATAAAACATATCGTCAACGATAAAAACAGACACTGTACAGTGTACAAGTTGTATGAAATTTTTGTTAGTAATCGGTTTCTTAGTTAAGCTTGATTTAGTGGCATTCATGGTTCAGTTTAAACTCGATGTTTTTTCTGCTGCCAGTCAACGTACTGAACGTAATTAATTTACTAAAATGCTGTAACTTCTATTGAATTTGTGTCTTGAGGAATCGAAGTCCTTTAAAGAATAGTTATTCGAGGGAAAAAGATGTTAAGCGAGGTCGTACGTCCTCCGAGAAAATATAGTTTCCTACGTTTCCCCCGAGATCAAAACAACGTTTCTCCCACACCAGTCCTCCGAAGTGTCAGGTGAGGTGAGATAATGACTATTTCCTCGTCTGCGTTGTGAAACAGTTGTTTGTTTGAAGGAAATAGGAAATTCCAACAAAAGCGAAGTTCTTCCAGAGGTGAACACAACATTTTTCATGTGTGGTCAGTGTACGTAACCATGTTTCTCCAATTTTCCAATTCACAACCAATTCTAAATTCTCTCGGAACAAGGCTATTTCATAGTTCTAGATATATTGAATAGACTGATTAACTCTAAAAGATTTTTGATAGTGCACAATGTTGTTTCATGGAATTGTGGGAACTTACTTTCCTAAAATGAAAAGAACACCTTCAAAGGCTTTTGAGATCCCGGCAAATGCTGAAGTTCTTGATCCGGAAGGATACTGAACCATGAAGAATGATGGAATTTTAGGAACCAACCAACTACTACTTTCGTCATCTTATTAGGCCAGAAGATAATCCAAAAAAAATCTGAGTTATCCATTAAAATCCCAGAGTTCTAGAACTGGGAAGATGCCGGACCATTTAGAATGTTTGAATTTTAGGAACTAGTACTCTACCAGGTCAATAATCCTAAAAATGCCAAAGGAAATCCAAAAAAATTCAAGTACGTCCTTTAAAACGTTCAGCTCTAGAATTGGAAGCGGAAGAAAGACGCCAGGTCTGTAATTCTTCCTTATTAAACTTAACAAATGTAGTTCTTTCAAAAAATCCCTGAAAAACCAAAAACATGTGACACTTCCAACGCTGTTCCTACCAGGGCCTACTTTTTAGAAACTTTTAGATAAAATCGAGAAATTCAAGAAACTTTGAGAAATTCAAGAAACTTCGAGAAATTCAAGAAATTTCGAGAAATATTTCTTGAATTTCTCAAAGTTTCTTGAATTTCTCGAATTCGATAAATTTCAAGAAATTCCAGAAAATTCAAGAAATTCGGGAAACTTCGAGAAATTCAAGAAATTTCAAGAAACTAATTTCTCGAGTTTCTTGAAGTTTCTCGAATTTCTCGAATTCGAGAAATTTTAAGAAATTCGAGAAAATTCGAGAAATTTCAAGAAATTCAAGAAATTAGTTTCCAAAAATTAGGCCCTGGTTCCTACCTATATCCTATAAGGATAATCAGCTTGGATGTCAGGGATTATTGAGGAATTATGAAATTTTGGGTACTTTGTGCTGGAGAACTTTTGAAAGTTCCAAATCCAGAACACATTCAAAACTTACATTGAAAAGTCGCAAAATTACAGAGTTCTGACTGGTGGACCATCTGGATGAGGAACTGGGGACATCATTTACAACAGAAACAACTTTATGTATCATAACAGCAAGTTTCCTAACAAAATAAAAATTTAACTTTTGTGAAAATCTTGAAAATTATTATTTTTTCATTTCTAGCATTATATGGTGGGAAAGCGGAAAATCGGTTCCAGATCCGCCACCGTTAAAGATAGGAAAGAGTGTGATACCTTATTTCCGTAGAGAATTTCATGACGAACAAACCTTCCGAACGTCGTTTCTTTGTAAAAATTAAATTTCACAAGTTATCTCATTTTGAAACTCAACTTTTTTACTGACATTTCGGAACAGCCCGGAAAAGTCCGATGAAAATGAAAAATTTGGGAAACCAAAATGTGTCAAAAAAAATTTTGGACTTTCCTCTTTCATTTGAGCAATATATAGCTATGGTAGGAGTCATGGCGGCTTCACAATAATTCATCAAACGTACCTCTGCACCGTAAACTTTAAAGAGGTGTGAGGATAGGGGGAGGGGCTCAAATTTTGGGCTCCACATCCACATTTACCGATGGTCAAATTTTCAGACCTTTGTCACAAAATGCACTATGCAATCGCTAAGAACCCCCACTATTCCGTCTGTTTTGGTTAGTGATAAGTGACGTACGCCCTTTTCATTATGTTTCGCCCGAAGTCTCATAGTAAGGGTCGATTAAAGGAAGGTACATTTAAAAGTGCGAGACACTAGAGATCGTCTTCATATCTTATCACGTGAAAGCTTTTATTAAAATTTCATTCAGCAATCATTATTATCGAATATTAAAGCTCTAATTTGCGCGGTACTTTCATTATCGTCTGATGAGAAAGACTTTACCTCTTGTCTGTTCAATTTATATAAAGTAGACAACATTTCACGGAGTAACAAATTCGAAACCGTAAGGCTATACCAAGGAATTTGCAAAAAATGGCCTGTATTGTCACCCTCAAAAATATATTCGAAATTCATCCTAAATGAGTTAGCTTGGTATAATTAGGTTGTGGCTGACTACATGCAGTGATCTGACTCATATATCCTAGGCCCTGACCTTCTAGGGCCATTCTTAGGCTGCCTTGGTGCTTTTGGTTTTTTGTAAATATATCTACAGAAAAATAGACGTTGTAAGTGTAAATTCAACGTCAAAAGCATTGACAACAATAAACTAGTAATACATAACAAGTTGATAAGAGTCGGACATGTAAGTCACGAGTTAGGGCCCACCCTCTGCCACACCGACTGAGTTATTGGGAGGCCCTAACAGTATTTTTAATAAAAATCGAGTAAATGTTGTCCGCTTTTTATGGTTTGTTTGTTATTTGAAAGGTATTCACAGTATCGAAACAGAAACAAAGAGCTCATTAAAGTCGCAATAGTGGGTAATGGGTTAGGGCCTCACGTAGTGACGTATTGCTTGGCCTAACAGTACTTCCCACGTAAATTAAGTATATCTAGTCTGATTTTCATGGTTTATTGCTAGGCGCTAACACTATTTCTTATTAAGTAAACGTTGTCTCATTTCAGGGTTTATTTGTTTGTTGGAAGGTGTTGACAATACCGAAACAGATTGCATACAGCTTCTTAAAGTCGGCGGAGTCGAACATGAGTTGGGGCCTCACTTAGTGACTTATTGCTAGGCTCTAACTTTCCAATCTAAGTAACAATCCACCAGTTTCACAGCACTGCTCCTAGCATGAACCTAAAAAATATTCGGAGTCTGATGAAGTCACAGTAGGTACTGTGTTTCTTTCGTAAAGATAGACAACGTGTTATCGTTGTATGAATTAGAAGACACAATACAATCAGTCTTAAGTGGTAGATCTCATTACAAAATCCTCCAAATTGAATATTTCTCAAAGTAGTGTTCATGCTAGGAACAGAGCTGTGACGAGCATCGCTTTTTCTATCGACAACCTTTCTGAATTGACAACCATGTATCGATATCGGTATAAAAAATATTCTCTCTAGCAAAGAAACTCTCAGCTCTCTGTGTCAAATTCACACCTTATTTCTTTGCATTCTGCAAACACTATTATACATTTTGACTGACTATACTGTAATGTACATGTAACTACTTGATTCTTTCACCACCTTAATAAATCTGATACTCCGTTCGTATGAAGCAGTTCGTTCTGTGTGATCTTTTAACAAATGTAATGTGGTGCCAATCGTTTATTTTGTTCGTCGTTGTCGATAACAAATGACTTCCCGTTTCTGAAAAGTTACCCCTCCCCCCTCCTTCTTAGTAATTCTTTTTATTTCCAATGTTTCTAACCCCTTTCATCTTTACTATTACTTACCGATCCCCTAAAATTCTAATTGTCGCTACTCTTTTTCCTTCTCTTTTCTCACTGCACATCTCGTTACCCCTCCCCCACTTTCCCTGCAATTTTTGTTTTATTTCCACTGTTTCTTACCCCTTAGCTTCTTACTTTGTCTCCGCAATCCAAACACACGTTGTTTTTAATCGTCTATGTCGTCGTCTATGTCATCGCATATGTCATCGTCCTCGTCATTTCTGACTTTAGGAATGGTAATGGATACAT
Source organism: Bradysia coprophila (assembly GCF_014529535.1). Lineage (NCBI taxonomy): Eukaryota > Metazoa > Arthropoda > Insecta > Diptera > Sciaridae > Bradysia > Bradysia coprophila. The sequence goes on from NW_023503376.1 coordinate 901,335, forward strand.
TGGTGATTTGAGGGTTTGGTATATGAATGTGATTGTACTGTCCGTACCCCTACCAGATCACTGTCATTACGTGACTGCAACAGCCTGCAGTTCGAGAGCCAGTCTCGCATGTACAAAAATATTCGACTATTGCGTCTCTACCAGACTGACATTTGTCTACAAGTACAAAAATATGATGACTTTTCGTACTACGGAATCTTGACTTCATGTAAGCCTTTACAAGCACTGGATTTTCAATTTCAATGCCAAAATCGTCATATTTTAGGTCCGAAATTCGGTGTCCTTTTTTCGGTTCAAACTTTTGAACTAAAAAAGTGGAGTCGTTTTTGTGCTGCGCGTAATACGACACAGCATTATTAATTTGGTAAGGTCCAAGACTGATACCATATAAATCGTCCATACTTAGTCTTGGGAATTCAAGGATCGCGTTGTTTTCATCATTGTCCAAGGCAGTATAATTGACATTTATGTACGGAACTTTAACTTTTGCCAAGTTGTAATGCCCGACAACATCTTTCAACAGGTTCGGCACTAATAACCGAGACTTCATCAAACTAGCTACATCTGGATGTTCTTTATCGCTCAATATGGGTTCGTGAAATAAATTCAGCAGTGCAAACCCAATCAAAAGCGCGTTGAAATCGTGTGTGAGAGTCGCATTGTGGGCAGGTATAGCGAACAACTTAAACTTCTTTTTCAATCGGCCAAACACCTGTTCGTTGACCCATCTTATTTTTGTGACAAATCTTGCTTTATTGGCCTCCAGAGTACTACGCTGTCCTGTACCCGGTACGTACGCGATGAACTCTTTCTTTTTGAGATCGTCAAGGACATCGCGGAAGCCGTTATCAACAACAATCACATCATTCTTTGTCAGGACAGATAGCTCATCTTCATACCGAACTAGGCAATCCTTCAGAATAACGGCGTCGTTGTGAGTTGCATCGTATGGACCGAAAACAAACAACACGTATCCATCTGGTGCGCAACCTACCATTGGCTTCGTTAACGGCATCTTTTTTTGTTCACTCCACATCTGCTTCTGTCCAGCAAAATTCTTCGACTTTTGAGCAAATCTGTACGTTGCATCGAAACAGCACAGAGCATTTTCGTCAGGAATGTCGAACAGTGCTTTAGCTGTCGGAGTATTATGGCTAATGACGACATCTCGATCATTGTTGTTGATAAAAAGTGGAACAAAGTTTTCGAGGAGGTCAGTTCTAGCTAAAACCATGTGATTAGCAATAGTCTGATCGCTGCATCCAAATAGCAGAGATAGCTGTTGATTTGCCAGGGATGTTCTCATTTTACACAGAAGAACAGCTACGTGCTTCGGCTTACAAGTTTTAGCATACGAGCAAATAATATCAAACTGTGCCTTGTCGAAACCGAACCACGAACGAAAATCGTCGTCGTCAAGTCGGTTTAAATTGTCGACGTCGAAAATGTGTTCGTTCTTCAAATTATGGTAGTGACTCAAAATGAGATCACTAACCATTTTCTGGTCTTCGGCTGTAACTTCTCGGGTAATTTGCTTGACTATTGGCCAAAAATCGTCAAGGCCAACGTGAGAAGTACACATTCGGGAACTGGGTAAGACCAGAAACTTGTAATGCAACAATAGAAAATCACGAGTTTTCGCTGGTACTGATATCAAGTCTCCGAGAACCTTACAGCCGAATGTGCACTGGGTATGAGAATGGTTTCCTTTTCTGTAAATCGACAAATCAGGTTGATTTAGGTCTACAGATACCACCGTACGGTTATGCTGCATATCGTAGCAAGACTTACATATTTTACTGGATGAAGGAATTTCAAAAACTTCATCCAGCTTCCGTTTCTTTGCATTGAATTTCTGTCTAAGATTATTGATGGTAACGAGAGACAATGAATCGGCTGTATAGAATTTATCATTTTTGGACCGTTTTTGGTCATTACAGCCAATGCAACAAACTGGCATTTTTTATAAAATATACGCCGATTATGTTTAGAAGTTTTTTAAGATAAAAAAAATTAAATTAATTAAAAAGAAGAAAAAAGGCAAGGAATATTAAAATATTAAAAAAAAAAATGCTCGAAAGGCTTTCAACGTATCGAACGTTTATGAAACAAACGCCGATTATGTTTAGAAGTTTTTTAAGATAAAAAATATTAAATTAATTAAAAAGAAGAAGAAAAGGCAAGGAATATTTAAAAAAAAAAAAAATGCTCGAAAGTCTTCCAACTTATCGAACGTTTATGAAGCAAACGCCGATTATGTTTAGAAGTTTTTTAAGATAAAAAATATTAAATTAATTAAAAAGAAGAAAAAAGGCAAGGAATATTAAAATATTTAAAAAAAAATGCTCGAAAGGCTTTCAACGTATCGAACGTTTATGAAACAAACGCCGATTATGTTTAGAAGTTTTTTAAGATAAAAAATATTAAATTAATTAAAAAGAAGAAGAAAAGGCAAGGAATATTAAAATATTTAAAAAAATGCTCGAAAGGCTTCCAACTTATCGAACGTTTATGAAGCAAACGCCGATTATGTTTAGAAGTTTTTTAAGATAAAAAAAATTAAAATAATTAAAAAGAAGAAGAAAAGGCAAGGAATATTAAAATATTAAAAGAAAATGCTCGAAAGGCTTTCAACTTATCGAACGTTTATGAAATAAACGCCGATTATGTTTAGAAGTTTTTAAAATAAGATGAAAAAAGTTTAATTAATTAAGAAAAATAGATTTAAGATAGAAATGTTTTAAAGTATTCAAACGGCTTTCACAAAGATCGATTTGATAATGCTTCTCACACAGAAATGTTACTTTTGTCAGAAGTCACAATCGATCATACGATACACACAGACATTCACATGACGCAGTAGGTGTTTAAAAAGTCAGTGCTACTGTGATGATTAATTCAAAGTATATCGATTTTGGACGTAACTCGAGTGCAAAATGATATTCGGTCGTAGTATACATACTCCCACACACATTCACACATACAGTAGTTGTCAAAAAAGCCAAGGCTATAGTGATCAATTGTAACTTCTGGGATGAAAATTGATACAATAAGAAACATTACATCAAACGATGCAAATGCATACACTCACTCACACGATTCAGTTAGTGCCGAAAAATTAATGCTCTAGTGATGAAGTAGATTTGTTTTGAAATCTTCTACAGTGTCTAATGATAAAACGATAAAACAGTATAAAAACATGCCAGCGCGAGCTCTGTATTTTTTTTGATGCGCCGATTATGTTTAGAAGTTTTTCAAGATAAAAATATTTTATTAAGTGATCATTGTTCTTATTATCCATTATTATTGTCATCATTTACCTATTAATCTAACTAGGTCCCATCTGTTGGGTGGGTCAGATCCTTTGACTGTCAGAACTTCTCAATACTTTTTGTGCAAGTAATGATTTATTGAATTATTTCACTGAAATATGATTACGATGGTCATAGAGTAGCTATTTTGTTAACTAGTTAGTAAATGTGTTGTTTTGCGCAATAGATGTGAGGGAACACATCGTATGCGCAAAGCCCTCATTTACTAACGTGTTAGCAAGAAGATTCTATGTACAGTAGTGGGATCCTAATATTTTAGAAACTCCATTTACGCACGGTCCTAATCTCTCGTTAATTCAATTCTGTTTAATTTCACTGAAAATCTTCGAAACGGTTGAGTATTGGTGGAGTTAGCGTGTTGACAAAGAGTAGAAAAGGCTTTTTTCAGAGCTACTCCCAGATGGTTGAACCGGGTCAAAGGAATTATGGATGTGGTGATTACCGGTCACAATATGCCGTAAGGTGTAATGAAATGAATAAAAAAACGGACAATTTCAGTATTTTGTTTACCTGGAAATGTAAGCTGGTATCGTTGAAAGTTAAGAGAGAACCGATATAGCAGCTCTAAGAAGCTGGAAAGTTTTTCCTTATAGGAACTGTCATAAAATGAGAAATTATTCGTAGAACTTTTTGAAAAGAAATGCTCTGTATCGACTTCACACTTATTTGAGTTTGTCTAAAATCATTCTGGCTCGTACCCATTTCGAAATGTATAGATGCGAAATTTTTAGCCTATAGTAGGAATTTCACTCAGCGCATAATTGTTCTTTTCCACCTGAAAATGCATCCTTTTACAAACTGTCAATAAAACCATGGCTGAGAACCAGAGAGTTCATCTATTTACTTAAAAGCATGACATCACATGTACGCACTTCAGATAAGTTGAGATAATCTTGAGATTTATGTGATGTGAACATTTCAGTGACCATGTAAACGACATCGCAAGATTAGCTCAAGAAGCTTTTTCTTTATTAAAATAGTTGTTCTGACTACTTAGCAGAGCATGCACGAAAAGTAGGATCTTCCGTTGCCTTTATTGCGAAAAACTTTGTATACAACCGAGTGATAAATGATTTTTTAGGCACACGATGTGTATTTTCACACTCGACCTGCGATCACGAGTGATGTCTACACATCTAGTGCCTAAAAAACCATTTATCACTCGGTTGTATAAATAACTATTATGCAACAAGTTGCGAAAACTGGTCGTATTTGTCGCTAGATGTGATGTCAACAAACGAGCGGCGAAGAGCAGGTAAATACACAACGTCTATTGTTACTAAATGTTGTGAACATTTAATACTCGATAAAAAAAGACAAAATCATTTCCAATTACTTATGAGGTTGTTGACTGTAGTGTGGTAAATATTTACGGTTTAGTATTGCACATAAAAATTCCACAGTAGATAACGTCTTGAAGACTGAGTTACTAAATAGGTTAATATCGGATTCAAACTAAAGTTGACCTAATACTGATTTGAAGAAATGAAGTGGCAGTAATAGTGTCATGTGTAGCACATTCCTCAAAGGTAGTGCGGTTGTCTTTAGTTTGGATTTACATGAAACATATATACGACACATGAATCTTCATAAACATATTTTCCGACTAAGTATCGCGAATACTTTTCAAATAACCTTCAAAAAACCATGAAAATCAGACTAGATATACTTGATTTACGTGGGAAGTACTGTTAGGCCAAGCAATACGTCACTACGTGAGGCCCTAACCCATGACCCACTATTGCGACTTTAATGAGCTCTTTGTTTCTGTTTCGATACTGTGAATACCTTTCAAATAACAAACAAACCATGAAAAGCGGACAACATTTACTCGATTTTTATTAAAAATACTGTTAGGGCCTCCCAATAACTCAGTCGGTGTGGCAGAGAGTGTGGCCCTAACTTATGACTTACATGTCCGACTCTTATCAACTTGTTATGTATTACCAGTTTATTGTTGTCAATGCTTTTGACGTTGAATTTACACTTACAACGTCTATTTTTCTGTAGATATATTTACAAAAAACCAAAAGCACCAAGGCAGCCTGAGAATGGCCTTAGAAGGTCAGGACCTAGGATATATGAGTCAGATCACTGCATGAAGTCAGTCATAACCCAATTATACCAAGCTAACTCATTTAGGATGAATTTCGAATAGATTTTTGAGGGTGACAATACAGGCAGGTCTTTGGTATAGCCTTTAATTCACTCATAATATTATGACAGACTTGTACACGCTCACATAATATTATCTAGTTAATTAACGAATTTATTTTTCCATTTTACGAAGAAAACTGAGTGTGGTGTGCTGGTTTACTTTGAAGGAAAAATGATTTTTTTTTTACATTTTTATTGATGAATCTTATTATTAATCGTACCATTAAGTTTCGATGAAAAGATTTTTTTTTAACAAATTAAATAGAGTGCTATTACTCAATGCAGTGTTATGCTTTTACTGCGAAAAACATCGCTTTTTCATCAACCTTTTTATCACACAAATTACTTCGGCTAAGGTGTGTTTGGACTATATTGACTGCAAAATTAAAGGGAATAGTAAAACAGAATATGTGGTTATCGACTCCCTAATTTTATAATTTACAGGCACACCTCCTTCGTTGTGGGTTGAATAAATTTGTAATAGCACACTAACCATAAAGCAAAGTTACGATCTTACACTGGCACATAATTTCATCGCCCATATTACCTGTATATAATATATGCAGTCAACATTACAGTGTGTCTGCATGATGAAAATTGTTTAAATAAATCGACATGCAATAACAATTTTATGTGATACGACGGGCCTATTAGTGATATGATTTTTTGGTATTATAATAAATTTTAAACAAACAACTCCATTTATGGATGCAATAGTATGTCCATGGCTCGTAAGTGACCATGTAGAAAGTTCAAATAAATCTATTCCGTACTTAATGCTAAAGTAAAAGCTGGTGGCATTAAAATCTACAACATAAGTACTTTGCAATGGACGATTTTTATTTTTTTTTGGTTTGTGTGTACATTGAGCACTATAATTTCTATTTATTGACAATTATCGTTGTTAGAAGAGAGAAAAAAAAATAACAAACTTCAATTTAACTCGTTTCTGAGGAGATTAGTCTGTGAATTAATATGGTCGATTTTACAATTAACTGGTTTCTTAAAAAAAAAATCGTTTCAAATTCGTGCTGAAAGAAAAGTTGTTTGGCGTACAAATATTGATAGAGAGCACTTAAGAGCCAATTCGCCAATTCGTCAGCCAAATTTTCAATTTCTAAAACAAGCTATCGCCGATATTGTTGAGTTATAGCTCATTCGATTCGTCGTTCATTTCTAGCGAGAGGGTGTCTGCCATTTTTTCTCAAAAAAATCCAGTTTGGGTTTAATGTGTCTACATGTGATGTGATGTCAGAGGGTGGTCAGAACACTTTTTTAGCAATAACTTGAGGAAAGAGTAACACAAAAAGTTGAAACTTTGTAGGATTGTTGGCCTATCCACGGCCGACTGTTTGAGTCCACTCTGACTTCCGCACGCACCACCCATGGCCAGCCATCAGTCAAAGTATGGTCAACTTTCAAACAGTACTGTACCTCTGCAACATCATTGTTCTGATGGGTGAACTACATATTATGGTAGCTGGCTTCAGCCTCTATCACATATCAAAAATCTACCACAGAATATTTGTGTTGCAGGATTTGCGGACCATTTGAAAAAAGGTTGACCCTTACGGCTGGAATAAAAGAGTAAATTTGAACGAAATTTTTGTCCAAAATGTTTTTTTTATAAGTAACGTGTCTGGGTGACAATTCTAGCCCATAGCCGATCGATTCCGAGTAACTCTTTTCAAAAAATACATTTCCTCCTTCCTAAAAAAAGTGTTCTGACCACCCTCTGACATCACATCACATGTAGACACATTACACCCAAACTGGATTTTTTTTGAGAAAAAATGGCAGACACCCCCTCACTAGAATTGAACGACGAATCGAATGAGCTATAACTCAATAATATCTGCGCGAGCCTGTTTTCCAAGTGGCTGAGAAATTGGCGAATTGACTCTTAACAAGTTATTAAAATGGAATATAATTCAAACGACCTTTTTTTTTCATCGAAAACCCAAATTATTGAACCTAAAACAATACAACTGGCGCGCCAGCGTTCGCATTGCATCGCCCACCTCTCATACTTTTATTATGAATATCATGAATCTCAGACTGAATTTCCTACCAGAATAGTCAGTGATGCATTCAGAATTTATATTCAAATTTACATTTTGCAAAACACAGTTATTGTCTGGGAAAATAATTTAAAATATTGAAGAAAGACGACTCATCAAGTCCATTGTTTATTCGTTTTTAAGTAAATAACTTCCATTGTTATAACACGCGAAGAGTGTAATGCAAAAGAAGTGCATGGATATTTTGGATTCGTTTCTATCGTAAATAGATCTCAATTAAAAGAAAAATGTAAATTTGATTCAGAAACCACGACTTCTCTTCGTCCTAGCACTCTTTCAGTTTTAATTGAAACCAACATTTTTCATGAATACTAAGCGGCCACATGAGTTATTTAGAGATAAATTTCGAATGTCCATGGAATCCTCAGTGTACCATTAACGATTTAACAAGCTCAGCATTACAATCCACTTAATATTTGTTATTTGTAAGAAATCGTTGACTATTGCCCGAGGTAAAAAGTGGGACCTCAATCATTGAAACGACGCTACAATGGTAGAATATGCTTCCTTGGACTTGCAGTGAAGCCATGATTCCACATAGAATAGATTAGAGTTTTTTGGATGCTTCTTCCTGACCTTACTAGTTCTATTAGGAAAACTTCCCTGTTTTCGATAAGAAGTCGTTAAGTCATTTGCCATCTAATGATGGTAGGTCCTCATCTTGGAGCTCATGATACCCGAAGGTGCGAAACCGGAGATTGGTATATAGCGGACAATCCCTAAAGATATACACACCAGTCTCAGGTGCCAAGCCACAGGTAGGATCGATCTATTCTGTAGTAAGCTTGCAGAGGTTCGTGCAATGACCAATCTCCGATCTCCTAAGTTTAAGGAGGTAATTACTTCAGCCTTTCGACACAACTGGTCGGCTTGGTGCAAAACTCACGATTACATTCTTCTCTTAATTTCCGTTAGAAGATGAATCGATTTTCAGAAACTAAGTGAAGATTGACTTCTCCAACACTTACACATTTTCGAATGATTAACGAAGTGTAACTACTCTTTGCATGATTCTAGATTTTGAGAACTAACGACAAGTTTATGAATCCATGCTAAATGATTGAGAATAACATATAATTACGTAATTGAAACTAACGATGGATGTGTACGACGACGACGACCGATGATAATTATTATTCGCTAATCTTTTCCGACAACACACATAAGCATTTGCAAGGTAACATAATAAGATATCGAACCCAATGGAGGCACAGCCAAGAGCAAATGATTTGTAAATAAGCTAAAATGTATTTTACCTTAGTTTGCTGAAATTACATCATATTGCAATCCGATACTATTTTTAGTTGCGAGGCATTTTTGTTGAGTTTGGTTTGGCTGTGTTCATAATTTGATTATTGACTTAAAGACGACGCAAACACTTGTTGTGTTTACTGAATTTCGTTGAAACTTTATGTATGGTAATAAAAGCCGCGAACTCATTCATTTAATAATGCCATCGTGTGACATAGCAATATATTTTATGTGGATGCTATGGAACATAGGGAAATAAGTTTTATGTTTCAGTTATATTGGCTGTTAGACCATTGCGACCAGAGCGACTGGGCGTGTCAGACAGGTCAAATTTTCGAATTTTCAATTTGGAAGACACTACTGGCCTAACCTGCCAACAAAAATCTTATTATTCGATTCCATTCTTCATTCGGCTCCAATACCATAATTTCGACACCACTTTCGATTTTTTTGACGATTTGTGATTGCTGGGATATGAACTAGGGCTAACCTTGTTCTAGTCCTTCTAACGGTAGATAACAAAAGTGTTTTTCGTATCGGGTAATATAACAATTTGATGTAAGGACTCGAAAGTGCCGTGGAGCATACAAGTAGACAAAACACTGAAGCACAAAAAATAGAGCGGTGACATTAGTCCCTTTTCACAAAAATCAAAAGTTACTAGAAGCCGGTAACGATCCACCTCTCAAACTAATCAAACTATTGCTTCATTTGATCATAGATTTTCAGAGATTGGTTTCAGGAATCTTTTACTTCATTTGTTTTGAACATGATTTTTGCTATATAATACCTCATTTGTCAGAGCGTGTCGTTTATTATTGCGGTTGTTGTCGATAACAGATGACAGCTGTCGGCAACAGGTTATTGACCTATCTCTAATACCACTTACAGTGGAGGTGTGACGCAAGTCCTTTTATCCACTTACAAAAAAACTTATATCGGTGGGGGTGACGCTTACAGCTTCGAGTCGCAAAAAGAAAAGCAAAAATTTTATCAAAAAAATTCTGGAAAAAAAATTACCAAAAAAATTTTGCGTCACAAAGTGGCAGATGATTCGGTTTTTCCCCATTTTTCCCTATTTTACCAATTTTCTTAACAGTACTTTCCTCAACATCTAAGTAAGTGGATAAAAGGACTTGCGTCACACCTCCACTGTAAGTGGTTATGGACGATATCAGTTCTTTTGTATGATTTTTTTGAGAATTTGGTATAACGCAATAAAAACAGGGATTTTTTTGAAAAACACTGAAACATGTGTCGACTAAAATCCAAAACTCTGTGACTTCGTCTTTTAAACGAACTTTATATCTGCCGTATTTTCCTAGTTATGGCTGACATAGCTCACACTTAAAACGTTCATAGCTCCCAAATTGGCAATTTTTGGAGAAAACCTCGTAACACTTGTCGACTAGAATGTGAAACTCTATAAATTTGTCTTTTAAACGAACTTTCTGTCTGCCATATTTTTCGAGTTATAGGTCCCATAGCTCAATAGGTTTAAACGCTCATAGTTCCGAAATTATAAGCTTTTATGAAAATTCCTTAAAACTAGTTTCTTAGACGTCACGACACTTTACTATAACATAGGGCCATGATGTTCGGGCTTACTTATCATTCTGGCAAAAGATTGAGAACGACTAATTGAAAACTCTCAAATGAGCAGAGTTGTGCACAAACCGTCACAAAAAGACATTTCCCGAATAAAAAAATTTCGGCTCATGCATATCTCTCCTCAAATGATAATAGACAGACCTAATGTCACCTACTTAGTAGAACCTTGAACATTCCTTGTTTTTGTTATGTAAATAAAAGCTAAGTAATAACTCCAAGTGTACAGATTCAGCGATGACAAATATCACGTAATTATTGATGACAAAATCTTTGTTTCTTTGCACACAATTCCTGCGACCTTTAACCTTAAACATGTAATTAAAATTAGCTGATTATTCATCTAAAATCGCTGAGACCTGAGAAATTAATGTGATAGCTTTATTAAATCGGTTTTGTTCTATCTGATTCGCTATGAGATTGCCATTTGTCTCAGCTAAAATCGTATAATCTCTTGATTTTATTAATTAGAAAAAAAAAACATTTGTCGGCGACAGTTTTTTTGTTGTTGTAAAATGTATTTGCGTTATGTTAATTGCTGTTATTTACTTGTGAACGCTGAAGTGGTTTCATGAGATGGATATTGAATGTTTATGCAAATTTGTGATTGGAAAGAGAATTGATTTTATTGTACAGTACAGCTACTGAGGGACAAACGGTGGCGGGACATTTCCACACCGTCAATATCGTCAGGAACGATATTATCGTTTTTTTGGACGATACTATCGTCTAAAAAACGATACTATCGTTTTTAGACGATAGTATCGTCCAAAAAACGATAATATCGTTTTTTGGACGATAGTATCGTCTCAAAATCGATATTATCGTTTTTTAGACGATACTATCGTCCAAAAAAACGATATTATCGCCCAAAAAATGTTCATCCAGGTCGATAATATCGTCTAAATTGAAAAATTCTAAAATATTGTCTGAACGATAGTATCGTTTTCTTGTCGATATTATCGTTCAAAAAACGATATTATCGTTTTCTGGACGATATTACCGTTCTAGAAAATCTAATGGATATTTTCGTTTTCTGTACGATAATATCGTCCAAAACGATAATATCGTCCTGGGCGATATTATCGTATTCTTAAACGATAATATCGTCCAGGACGATATTATCGTTTAGTTTTGGGTGGTAATATTGTCCAGGACTCAATTTTACTCAGAGGTGCAGCTGCAGCAAGAACCGAATTCTCTTCCAAAACATCGAAAAACAATTGTCAGAGGAAATCACCTGCACATCAGTGTTTAAAAAAGGCGTTTAGTTCGTCCCTAAATAATTCATCTTTTTACGTAATGAATATCAACTTTGATTGTACATAAAAAGCGTTTTAACACGCCGAGCGATCCGGCCCATTGCCCCGGAGCGAAGCGGAGGGCCGCAATGCGAGCCGGGCGCCGGAACGGTGTCGGAACTTAGGAGTTAATTTTTTTTTCTCGCATTGTCTCATAATTAGTCTGTGTAATTTTTCTATATAACATTTAAATTTACGGAACCAAATGAACCAATTTTTAATATTTTGTGTTTCGTCTTCAACAACCATCCAGAACGATAATATCGCCCAGGACGATATTATCGTCTAGAATTTTTATTTTAAATAAATTAAAAACGATATTATCGTCCTGGACGATATTATCGTCTCAAATTTAAAAAAATAAATTAATTAAAAACGATATTATCGTCCCAAAAATTATCGCCCAGGACGATAATATCGTCCAAAATAACGATAAATTTGTTCAGAAAAAGAAAATAACGATAATATCGTCCAGCGGATATTTTCATCCAGGACGATATTATCGTCAAAACGAGCCATCAGAACAGTCGGAGCGTTTGCTGCGACTGAGCCCCGTACAAACCCGTATATCTATTGCGCACGTGACCCTAGTGCGTCTGTCACCCTACTTTGACCGTAAGCCTATTGCGCCGGTTAATGTAGTTAAAGTAAAATTATTATGTAATGTGTACATCTTAGAAATTGCGCATAGCGCAATTACGAAGCCCCGTACGACGTTCCTTTCACATGAAACAAAAATTTCAAATAGCTCTAAAATTTTATTTTTTGAAGGGCCTAGTATCGGCCTCAGTCCGAGGACCCAAATTTAATTTTTTTTTCAACAACATTCTATTCGGCCTTTGATTACCACCCAAATGAAACAAAAATTACGAAAAACGGATGAAATTTGCTCGAGTTATATGTGAAATACACATAGGGCCCTAGTAGCGGCCTTAGTCCAAGGACCCAATTTTTTTTTTTTTTCAACAACATTCTATTCGGTGTTCGATTATCTTTCAAATGAAACAAAAATTACGAAAAACGGATGAAATTTACTCGAGTTGTATGTAAAATACGCATAGGGCCCTAGTAGCGGCCTTAGTCCGAGGACCCAAATTTAATTTTTTTTTCAACAACATTCTATTCGGCCTTTGATTACCTTCCAAATAACACAAAAATTACGAAAAACGAATGAAATTTACTTGAGTTCTATGTAAAATACACATAGGGCCCTAGTAGCTTTTCACTTCTAAGGCCCTAACTCACGGTCCACTCACCCGATTTTAAAAAACTTTTTTTTCCTGGATTGGAATTGACAATACCTATCATTTGTCGTGTCATTTACATTTCCATCGTTTATTTTGCCATAAATATCACCAAAAGACCTTAAATCACTTAGGTGGCCCTAACTCACGAAGGGCCGACCCGAATATGCCCATCTTCGAACTTAGCCTCACTATTTTGACTATCTTTCAGGGAAATTTTTTTTTTTGAAATCGGATTTGATTTACTCAAGATATCGACGTGACGGACAGACGGACAGACGGACAGAAGGACAGACGGACAGACAAAATTTTTATTGCGGATTCGTCATCTATGAACATAGGCAAACACTTTGCCCTTACCCTCTGCTTCGAATTCCATCAATTACACACGGCATCGTAATCCTATAAGCCCCTTCGTACTTCGTACGGGGCTAAAAACGATATTATCGTTTTTTGAACGATAATATCGTTTTTTAGACGATAGTATCATAAAAAAAAAACGATAGTATCGTCCAAAAAAACGATATTATCGTTTAAAAACGATATTATCGTTTTTTTAAACGATAATGTCGTCCTGAAAATATTTTAAAATTTATAATTTTCGACGATATTATCGTCCTGGATGAAATTTTTTTGGACGATAATATCGTTTTTTAGACGATAGTAACGTCTTAAAAACGATACTATCGTTTTTTGGACGATACTATCGTCTAAAAAACGATACTATCGTCCAAAAAACGATATTATCGTTTCTGACGATATTGACCGTGTAGTTATGTCGCCTCATCGGGACAAACTGTTCCCAGAAATTCTGTCTTATAAAATCTCTTTATAATAACTCCTAACAATAATAAAGTTTGAGCTTTCAAGGGTCATTGCTTGCAACAAATGAATCACTTTCGTTAAAACGTACACATTTATTAACGTTGCAAGACTCCACGTATAATCGATTTGTTTTCCTCTTATTAATGACCAACCTCATTAAATTCATTTTTAATCACATAAACGACAACAACAACAACAAGATCATATCCCGGATGTATTAGTGTAATACAACAGTCTCTCTGCTACCGCCATTCTCATTCCATATGTTGTATGCAGCAATAAACATTCTTTATTCTCAATTCCGAAAAGAAGACAACCAATTTAATGGAGCAGAACAAATCAAAAGCTACAACAATGCCAATTTGAAATAAAATTCGATTGAAATTAATGTTGCTAAAAAATGTGTGCTGCTCGCTTTTTTTTCGGTTCGTATGTCTAGATGATATAAAATGCAATGAAACAAAGACTCGCAACAATTAAAATCGATACAGAAAAGACTACGCTGTCTACCACACCTCTAATGAATCGGGGCATATGGATCATTAATTCAATAACTGGAAATTATACTTTTTCCATTAAATAATTCCCGTTCGCAATGCACAAAGGATATTTTTCATGATGCCCCTAAACATCGTTTGGTAAAATTATAGATTATTGTTTTTAGCATTTGAACGATATTGATGGTTTTGCCATTTACTTTCAATAAATACTTGCAAGTACTTTTCCGGCGTTCGTGATTCGCTCAACCGTTAAACTAGTGCCGGCCCGAAAGTGTTATTCATTGATTATTACATTCATTTCTGTTCAATTCAGCTCAATCGTAAATTTAACTAAAACATCGTTTCATCCACATGAAGCTTTCGTATTATACCAACCATTTGAGTTGGTCGAAACAGAATGTTTAAAGTCAATGGCTTCTAGCTTTATGTATGGTCACACAGAAAATGTATTGCATAGTCTCAAGACTATGTGCGTTGTTACTACAATGCAAACATTCTATTTTGAAAGTTATTGCATCTCTGATGACAGAAAATATGTAAATTTCTTGTTGCACACCTAACCATATTAGCTGACGGACATTATGTTTAACTATAAATGGAAATATCAATATGAGTTTCCAGCAGTAACCCAGATTCATAAAAAAATATTCTCGTAAATCCAATAACCGATACATAACTCCATCGTGTGCATGAATAGCAACGTAAACTATTCTCAGCTAGAGCTCTTCATGTTCTGCATTTATGATGCCGATGGTAAACAATAATGCTGCGAAGTTCATAAATCAGTCAAAAACACTCAAAAGAGTAAAAGTGACGCAAGTCCCTGTGCATACTTCCAAAACAACTGATATCGCTGGAGGTGACGCATTCTGCGCTTGTACGCAAAAACTGTAACAGCAAAAATTTGACCAAAGAAATTCTAGAAACAAAATTTTACCAAAAAAAAATTTGCGTCACAAGTGGCAGATGGTTCGGACGTATTAGGACATATTCTTGCCTATTTTAAAAAATTTCTTAAAAGTACTTTCCTCAACATCTGCCACTTGTGACGCAAAATTTTTTTGGTAAAATTTTGTTTCTAGAATTTCTTTGGTCAAATTTTTGCTGTTACAGTTTTTGCGTACAAGCGCAGAATGCGTCACCTCCAGCGATATCAGTTGTTTTGGAAGTATGCACAGGGACTTGCGTCACTTTTACTCTTTTGAGTGTTTTTGACTGATATCAGTTCTTTTGGAAGAATTATTAGATTGAAAAAATTGAAAATATTGAAAAAATTTGAAAAATTTGAAAAATTTAAAAAATTTAAAAAATTTAAAAATTTTGCAAAATTTTGATAATTTTGAAAAATTTTGATAATTTTGAAAAATTTTGATAATTTTGATAATTTTGAAAAATTTTGATAATTTTGAAAAATTTTGAAAACTTTTAAAAATTTTTGAAAATTTTGAAAAATTTAAAAAATTTGAAAAATTTTGGAAAATTTTGAAAAATTTAAAAAACTTTGAAAAATTTTAAAAAATTTTAAAAACTTAAAAAATTTAGAAAAATTTAAAAAAATTTGAAAAATTTAAAAAATTTTGAAAAATTTAAAAATTTAAAAAAATTAAAAATTTAAAAAATACTAAATTTAGGAAAAAAAAATTGAGGCGAGCAGAGCTTACCAAATACCAAAAGCGAACAAATTTGTTTTGCCATAACCATCCACACACACCCACTTAAAGGTGTTCTTATATGGGGCCTATATGGGAACTTCGAGGAGCCCTAGCTCCGAAACGAGGCCGGTTCACCCCAAATTTTTTTTTTCTGGAACGTCTTAGAGTGACGACTAGAATCTACTCCCAAAATTTCAACAAAATCTAAAGAAGACTTTAGAAGATAGGAAACACGGACGGACTAACAAAGTAACGTAGGATTTTTTCATTTCGTTTAAAGTACTGAAATTGACCAAAATGTACGGAAGTGGGGCTTCTTGGAAGATTTTTTGCGTGGCCAAATTTTAAGCTGCAAGAACGTGTGATAGCTCGTTGAACTCGACGGACGCCTAGTTTTTTTAAATAGTAATTTGGAGTCATTTGTCTTTGAATTGTAGAACTTCAATATTTGCTGTATATATGGTTCTGCAGTCTACGACAAAAAAAATTTTTGAACTTTTTCTAGTAATAGGATTTGCGTCACGGGCGCTATGCTAACGCGCGCCCATGATCGATGCTTAAATGTAGTCAGAATGTAAAATTGTGAAGAAAAAAACAGAGTCGAGAGATGAGGTGTACATTCTTGGCAAAGCTAGTTGCATGTAGACAACGGGCGCTAATCTTTTCAACTTTTTTTTTTTTAAATATATTTTATCCCGATTCGGAAATGGAAGTCAAGCTACGTATTTTAAGTAAACAATTTTTCGTTTTTTGTAAATACAAAAATTGTTTGATTTCAACTATCGCATCGATGATGATGATAAACATCGAATCGGTCAACGGAGTTCATTATCATTATACACCGAGTGTAACAACACAAAACCTTATGTAAAGAAATAATAAACGAGTCAACAGAGTCATGAAAATCAACATCAATTGAACGATTGCCTGGTTAAGAAACTGAAGAAATAACAACTTTTCTATAATAAAACTTTCAACACACCAAACATACCCGGTACGTATATAATGCGTTCAGTAGTAAAATACACAAAAACAATGAAATTGAGATTGAGACGCACCGCAACGTACAATACCGTTCCAAGACGTCTTGGTATATTATATTCATCTGTGGCCAAAGAAAAACCATACAACATATCAATCGAAAATATTCCTTTTATGCGTTCGACATATTAAAAAGGCAATTGCTTCCATTGCTGGAGCGCTGCTTTTATTCAAGTATTTTATGAGTGTATATATGGCTGGCTATGTTTGTCTTTTGTTTATTTACACCACATATTCTTGCAGCATGTGGTATGTTATATTGTAGATATTTAACAGTTATCCACGTATGTCGCATTGGCTGCAGTGTGTTCGCTGGTAATATGACTTTAAAGAAAATGTTCATGGAACTGTGTGTACTCTGGGTACTGGATAGAGGTGTGCGCCTATCTTAAAATAATCGGCGGCGGTGCGCCGACTGGTAAGGGATCGGCGGTGGCGCGCCGAGATAATTTATAGTCGGCGGCGGTGCGCCGATCGGCGCGCCGATAAATCTACAAAAAATCTAAATTTTCGAAAATAATGCAAAAACATTTGAAAAAGCGTGCGCAATCCTTTTTACGAACACTGAATTCTTACTATCTTGCGATCTGAAGTATCAACAACTTATACAAGGGGAATCAACCGAGACATATCTCACCTTTTATATTTTGAATGTACAACCACTGCCCTTTTATTTTAAAAACATCTGATTTAATGAATCCACGAATGATTAGTGAGTTTGCGTAAATGACATATAAGCGAGAAGGCTGCAAAGCGCAACCAGTAAAAAACGATCTTTTCAAAAACAAGTATTTACAATAAATAAAAATCATCAACTCTGTTACGCCCCAAAGTCCCCAAAATGCAACTAGCGTTTCTCCGTTGAATTGCAATAGAAATCTTTTGTATTTGGTAATCCATGGAGCGTTGTTCGCCAGAAGCTTTTCTCATTAATGAACAAAATTTCTTAATTAATGTACTTGTTTCGGGACCCATGCAACCTAGTGATTCAAAAGCAATAGGTGTAAATAAAATTTTTTCTTTTAAACGTATGTAATGATTATGCTTGAATCTTTCAGCATTATCTGCAATTGATCCAGATTTTTTGGATGATTGATTTATCTAATTTATCTAATGGTTACATCGCACAAAATCCCAACGTCCGGTCTTTTACCGTCATCTCTAGAAATGCCCGGAGGTTGTAACAGATTGAGCATGAGAAAAGATTTTATTAACTTCATCATGTCCTGGAATCCATCGTCCGCTTTTTTGCAAGATAAACCGTGTAAGCCATCCTTCATAACCTATAAGCTATAAGTCAACTTACAAGTTGGAAATTTTAAGTCACATCATCATACTAGATGTTCTGCAGGTTTGTTATTTCCAACTTATAATTTATATGTCATTTACGCAAACTCACTACTATTATCTTTCGATTTATGCAATAACCGTTCCCGTTGTCTTTAGTCCATCTTCTATGTAGGAGTGAGTTCGTAGTAGAAGGTTTTCGCAAATAAGAGATTTAGATAAACTTAAATTTATAAGTAATAAGTGTATTAGCTGAGCAGCATAAAGAAACCTGACTTATAAATTAAGAGAGATAAACATTTGCTCAAACCTTTTACTCAAGCACACACTTTTGTATAGATATTTCAATTTAACTTTATATTACCGCCCATTAAAATGGTTGAAAGCAGTAAACGTACAAAATTTCGGCGCGACGAAAATACAATCGGCGGCGGCGGCGGCGTGAGCTATTATTTTTCGGCGGCGGCGCGCCGAAAATTTAGCAAAAAATCGGCGGCGCGCCGGCGTAAAATCGGCGGTGCACACCTCTAGTACTGGATATTGCCTTACAAACCACTACACAAATTTCTATCTCACATCTAATCTGTCAGTCACCATTTAATAACATTGCATTGCATGATGTGATCGATTTGAGGCGAGAACTAGTTAAGTGTTAATAAGTGAAATTTGAACTACGAGATTTTCTAGGCAGACCTCCGCAGCACGATTAATGCTTTTTTAATTTAGTTCAACCGCTCTGTGAGTTGTTAACGCTGCTGTAATTAATTTGTTTTAAATGAGTTTGAAACCTGTGAAGTTGTGTGAATTATCTGTTGTTAATTGATGATGGTAGGTACCTACTACCTACACTACATCATGTTCAAGTTTCGTTCTTAAAAATGTCAAAGATATACAGATACCTGAGAAGCTTATACGAATTGAGTCTCAAGCCTTTCATTTGCAATATTGAATAGAAGATAATGTGAATTTTAGCGAGTAATCTCTACACCCATCTTAATTAAAAGTCTAACGAAAAAGTAGAGTAGCAGCTATTTGAAAACTTAAAAATTTCCGCAATTATTTTACTCAAACTGTGCACTCCAATTTGTTAACTTTGTAACGAGTTTAATTACAAATGATGACTCAGATATGGGAAGTCGAAACGACTATTTTGACAACAATTTTCGATTTTGTTGGGTGTGAACAGTATGAACGTGTGATTAGACGTCGAATCTAATTAACTCTCGTTTATTGTTTGAGTAAAAGTGAACTTGAAAGTAGTGGTAGTCTTTAACACTCTCAAACCGTTAAGAGTCAATTCGTCAATTTCTCAGCCACTTGGAAAACAGGCTCGCGCAGATATTATTGAGTTATAGCTCATTCGATTCGTCGTTCAATTCTAGCTAGGGGGTGTCTGCCATTTTTTCTTAAAAAAATCCAGTTTGGGTGTAATGTGTCTACATGTGATGTGATGTCAGAGGGTGGTCAGAACACTTTTTTGAGGAAGGAGGAAATGTATTTTTTGAAAAGAGTTACTCGGAATCGATCGGCTAAAAAAACATTTTGGACAAAAATTTCGTTCAAATTTACTCTTTTATTCCAGCCGTAAGGGTCAACTTTTTTTCAAATGGTCCGCAAATCCTGCAACACAAAATTTCTGTGGTAGATTTTTGATATGTGATAGAGGCTGAAGCCAGCTACCATAATATGTAGTTCACCCATCAGAACAATGATGTTGCAGAGGTACAGTACTATTTGAAAGTTGACCATACTTTGACTGATGGCTGGCCATGGGTGGTGCGTGCGGAAGTCAGAGTGGACTCAAACAGTCGGCCGTGGATAGGCCAACAATCCTACAAAGTTTCAACTTTTTGTGTTACTCTTTCCTCAAGTTATTGCTAAAAAAGTGTTCTGACCACCCTCTGACATCACATCACATGTAGACACATTAAACCCAAACTGGATTTTTTTTTGAGAAAAAATGGCAGACACCCTCTCGCTAGAAATGAACGACGAATTGAATGAGCTATAACTCAACAATATCGGCGATAGCTTGTTCCCTTGACTGAAAGTCATGGGTCTTACGGATGATAAACACCCTAAAATGGTTGTCACACAATGATCACTACTATGATTGAAAATGCATGAATGTATGACCAAAAACCTTAAATACAGAAAATGTTTGTCACACTTTGATGATTCGTTGATAACACGATAACTTGAGTAATTTTCAACGGAATTTCAAAAACTTTTTTTTAATCGACGGGGAATTAAATTAATGAGGTTAAGTTCGAAGATGGGCTATTACGGTCGGGTGTTCTTAGAGATATTCTCAGGAGAATTTTTGTCTGGTCGCTTGATTCCACGATAACTCGAGTAGTTTTCGACGAATTTCCAAAAACTTTTTTTTAATCGACGGGGAATTAAATTGCTGAGGCTAAGTTTGAAGATGGGTCGTAACGGGCTGGTGATCTTAGAGATATTCCCAAAAGAATTTTTGTCTCGTTCCTTAATAACACGATAACTTGACGTAATCCTCAACGGATTTCCAAAAACTTTTTTTTAATCGACAGGGAATAAAATTACGAAGGCTACGTTCGAAGATGGGTCGTAACGGGCTGGTGATCTTAGAGATATTCCCAAAAGAATTTTTGTCTCGTTCCGAGATAACACGATAGCTTGACGTAATCCTCAACGGATTTCAAAAACTTTTTTTATTCGACGGGGAATTCCATTCCCGATGATAAGTTCAAAGTTGGGCTATGACGGTTGGGGGATCTCAGAAATATTCCTAAAAGAATTTTTGTATCGTCCCGTGATATTATCGTGTTATTAATTGAGTAATTCTTAATGGTCCACAAAAGACAATTATCCCACTAAGAAAGACATTTTTGGGTTAAGCTCGTTAATGGAATATACTGGAGTAATATTCTAGGATTCATTCCAAAATTTTGTGTGTGTAATATCTTTATATCGATGATAAGAAAAAAATCAAAGTTTGGACGAGTGTGAACTTTGCGGCCAGAGCGAAGCGAGGGCCGTAATCACACGAGTTTCATTTTTATTCAATATGTAAGCAAGAAATTCGCCTCTTTCCAGGGTCTGTATCTCGTGCTGCCTTTTTGATGGTATCTTTTCATCAGAATCCTTTTTTCAAAACACACGACCACACGACCACGAATGTATTAGCTTTCAACAGAAAGTAGATTTGGTTGTAGTCACTTGACCAGTTCTGAAAAAAGTGACCAGTGTATCGAAATTTTCATAAACTGCTCAGTTTTCTCAGGGTTGGTCAAACTGCTACAACCAAATCTATTTTATGTTGAAAGCTAACACATTCGTGGTCGTTATTGCGGTTGTACATACTTGAAAAATGATAATTTTGGTGGAAATATATCACCAAAAGACAGTATTTAAAAATCACCCAAATGTATACTTTTCAGCAAATCATCGATGCCTCTTAAGTACTGAAAATACGTATGAGCCAGTATATGATCAAGTGCTGGAATTTCTCATATACGTGTTTTGTATCGAAAGTAGGGTACGCATACCCTGGTATACTTTTATATACTTTTAGAGTGATTTTTTTTGCTCGGATTACAAAAATCTTCTTGAGAAAAGTAGTCAGTCAGTCAAGGGATCTGACCCATCCAAAAGATGGGGCCTAGTTTCAGAAATTGAAAATTTGGCTGACGAATTGGCGAATTGACTCTTAACAGACAAAATATTAAACGGACCGAAGCGTGCGAATTTATTTCTATTTATTCACTTAAAATCGTTGAATTGTTGCCCGTCTTTGCATCACCGAAGACCACAAAGTAAAACGAAATCTGTTTTGCGAAACACACAAATCTAATTTGCTCAAAATTATTTTTAATTTATATAAACCATATAATGTGTTGCAGAGTTGCGTCACTGAGACGATTTTTTTTTTTCGGTAATTAAATTGAGAAGATGTTCACCATTTCGTACGTATAACATTCGGTTCAGGTAAATTGTCTTGAGGAGTGTATATGTGTAGTCATCTAGTGGCTTCGATATGTTTATGTCTAGATCAAATTTATGGACTAAAATGAAATGAAAATGGGTGCGATTACGAGTGGTTTACATGTGTACACATTAAAATATTTGGCGGAAAAATTATGATCTTATTAAATACGAAAAATACAGATCATAAATTATAATACTTGTTGGCTAATAGCATAAGCATTTAACAAGTAGATTTGCAAATAAATTATTAATGGCTTGAAATAGCCATTGCTAAGAGCGAACTCAGTTTTTATCTGTCTTAAGTGGCGATCATGACATTGTGTGTAAGTCATTATGAGGAATTCTTTTGAAGAACAGGGACGGGCAGATGTTTTTAAATTTCGTTGACAACGGATTTTCAAAAAGATAAAACTAACTCTGATGATGCTCGACGATTCAAAGCATTCTTTAGTGATTCTGAATGGATTTTCAAAGATTTTCTTTTAAATTTTCAAGGATTTTCTATAAAAAAAGACCGACCGAAGCTGGAGGCATTTTCCAGTGTACTTTTTATCAGTCAAAAACACTCAAAAGAGTAAAAGTGACGCAAGTCCCTGTGCATACTTCCAAAACAACTGATATCGCTGGAGGTGACGCATTCTCCGCTTGTACACAAAAACTGTAACAGCAAAAATTTGACCAAAGAAATTCTAGAAACAAAATTTTACCAAAAAAAATTTTGCGTCACAAAGTGGCAGATGATTCGGACGTATTAGGACGTATTCTTGCCTATTTTAAAAAAATTCTTAACAGTACTTTCCTCAACATCTGTCACTTGTGACGCAAAATTTTTTTTGGTAAAATTTTGTTTCTAGAATTTCTTTGGTCAAATTTTTGCTGTTACAGTTTTTGCGTACAAGCGGAGAATGCGTCACCTCCAGCGATATCAGTTGTTTTCGAAGTATGCACAGGGACTTGCGTCACTTTTACTCTTTTGAGTGTTTTTGACTGATATCAGTTCTTTTGGAAGAATTAGTAGATTGAAAAATTTGAAAAATTTGATAAATTTAAAAAATTTGAAAATTTTGAAAATTTTTGAAAAATTTTGACAATTTTTGAAATGTTTGAAAAATTTTTAAAATTTTTAAAATTTTGAAAAATTTCGAAAATTGTTTAAAATTTTGATTTTTTTTCTTCAAATTTTGAAAAATTTTCAAAATTTAAAAAAAAATTAAAATTTTAGCTATATACTAACTATATATGTATATGTCAATATAGCTATATACTAACTATATATAGGTCAATGTAACTATATATGTCAATATAGCTATATACTAACTATATATAGGTCAATGTAGCTATATACTAACTATATATAGGTCAACATATCTATATATAGGTCAATATAGTCATATACTAACTATATATAGGACAATATAGCTATATATAGGTCAATATAGCTATATATATGTCAATATAACTGTATATACGTCCCGTTGCCCAACATACACCAAAAGTGACCAAATTTTTCCCGCTGCCCAACATACACCAAAAGTGACCAAATTTTTCCCGCTGCCCAACATTCACCGAAAGTGACCAAATTTTTCCCGCTGCCCAACATACACCAAAAGTGACCAAATTTTTCCCGCTGCCCAACATTCACCGAAAGTGACCAAATTTTTCCCGCTGCCCAACATTCACCGAAAGTGACCAAATTTTTCCCGCTGCCCAACATACACCAAAAGTGACCAAATTTTTCCCGCTGCCCAACATTCACCGAAACTGACCAAATTTTTCCCGCTGCCCAACATTCACCGAAAGTGACCAAATTTTTCCCGCTGCCCAACATACACCAAAAGTGACCAAATTATTCCCGCTGCCCAACATTCACCGAAAGTGACCAAATTTTTCCCGCTGCCCAACATACACCAAAAGTGACCAAATTTTTCCCGCTGCCCAACCATACCACACAATTTCCAACAAGAAACACATCCCAAAACAACACACATGGCCATCAATTTCATGTGTCAAAATATACAAAACACACACACACATATACAAATTGGCTTTTATATGGCATTTGTATGGAGACTTTGGGAAGCTCCAGCTCCCAAGATATGGGTTTTTTCCAACTTTTGAAAATTCCATTCTTATTTTTGGGCCGTTATTAGCCTATAACCAAAATTTCAGGAAAATCTATAGAAACGTTTAGGAGTTCCTGGATCCCGGAATCCTGGAACTAACTAACTAACTAACTAACTAACGTAGGCGATTTCAGTTATCTGAAAATTCGAAATTTTGCTTATTTTCATACAAACATCAATATTTCGAAGTTCAATATCTCGGCCAATTTTGAAGCTGTAGTAACGTGTGATAGCTCGTTGAACTCGTATTGATGCCCAGATTCTAAATATCTAAGTTTGGGGGTCGTTGGAGTTAAGGGGGAGAAGTAAAAAAGTTGCTGTAAATATGCTGCGCCGTCCTCAAAAAAATTTTGTTAAAACATTTTTGGTAGTGGACCTGCGTCACGCCCGCTAACTAACGTGCGGGCATGATGTGTGTCTAGTCTAGAAAGGTATTTGCCTTTAGAAGCCAAAACCACTTTCAAAAATTCCACGCTTGTAGGAGAAGATCGAAAACTTGCACTTTTCTCATGGAAATTTCTCCAGGCTCACGAAATGTAAAAGGTCAATTTGGGTGTCATTAGAAAGATACGCATACGTACTTTCGGGGCAAATACTGTCAATTGGGTTTAAAATTGATACACACTTCATTGTGAACAGTTGAAGAATGGGTAGAAATTAGACCCTATTTGCCCCGACACTACATGACATCTTTCTAATGACACCTCAAACGACTTTTTACGTTTCGTTTATAAATGTTAATGGGAGAAGTTCATGTTGTCGATTTTGGATCGCCTCTCAATAATTACACAAGCGTCAAGTAAGTATTTTGAAAGTGTTTTTGTTTTCTGGGCACATACAAAACAAGTCCACAGGAAAATGAGTCTGATTTCGGTAGACTGTTTTTCAAAAGAATCCTTCGATGTCACTCAGCCATTCTCACAACTACCTTCGAAGTCAATTGAGGGTGGCCGATTTTTACGCTTTCATGTCTTCCGATATGTTTTACTATTTCTGTTACTAACTTCAGATTAGATTCAGATGTTTTTAAAAAATCAACTAGGAAACGGGAGAACTGTTTAACATGCATTGTAAGCAGAATCTTAAGTAATAATTACTAAATCTATTACTTCTGATATTTAAAGAAACGTTTTTTGTTAAAAATCTTGTACTTCACTAATGTTAAAATACTTTTGGCTATATAAAAGCACACCAACTGGAGGTCAGATCTTATTTTTTTCATTGTCGCTAACAGATGAACTTGGAAGGCTTAATCATGCTAGCATTACTAGTGTCATCAGACATCGATTAGTCGACTCGACTTGCCAACTATTTTCTTCTGTAAATAATTCGACTCCACTCGTCTGCACTCTCTTGTGTGCACACAGCCGCAAAATCAGAAGTTTGTTGTGATTTACTCTGGGTATAAAATTCATCCCGTTTCAACAGTATTGTACAGTAGTTTCGTGCTAAAAGTAACTAAAATCACAGTTTAACCAGAATTTCAAAACAGGTTGACAAAATATTTATTTTCGCTAAATTGAAAGCGTTATGGTAATACCGTATACCCACTCGAAATTTGCATACCATGCACACAACTATAATGAAAGAAATGATAGAATTAGCAGCAGCCAGCCGTTTCCGACGGTTATCCTAAAAACAGAACCACTTGCGAATCTGGTTCTGAATACCGTCAACGATTATATGTATAAACACAATACCTCTGAAGACATAAATTCACCTAAACTCATATTTATAGTGGAAAGATTAGATTTATGTTTAATTATATTGAATTAGCTAGTCGAACCTGTTTGTGAGTTACCTGTTTCTATTGAACTAATTCTACGGCAGCATTCGATAGTTTCACGACATATCATTGTTGCAATGGAAATGTTTCTCGGAAGAATATTTATCGATCGTTTGTCTCTCCATTGTACTGATGTTTTCATCAATAGATGAAATTAGACGTTGAAGAGAACGAACAGATTTTCTAATATCGCATCAATGTGCCAGATATATCAGCTTTGTAACTATGACTAAAGCTAAAGCGGTGTGTCTACATTCACATTATGAACTTGGTATAAAATAAGGTTACGACTGATGCCGTTAAATTATTGGCTTGGTAACTACATTTGTTAAAGTTGAAACCATTTGAAGGTATTTATTGTTACCTGACTCCATTAACCCATCACAGTAAATGCATTTTGTCATTTAAATGAAAAATTAAATGTGAAAAGAAACTTCTTTTCAAAATCAATTTTGGTTCGATACATTCGCGCTCGAAGAAAAATAAATTTCTTCAACCGCTGCATCATCCACGGATTACTGCCCGAAACAGGCCTTCATCGTAAAATAAAACACAACATTCTCTAAAACAAATGAAAATTGAATTTAACTATTTCACTCCACTCTTTATCAGAACGTATTTCCATCACATAAACAAAAAACAAGCTGATTTCGTCGTTTACGACTCATCAGTGCACCTTTGTCATGACCATGTGCATATCAGCTCGTACACTTTTAGACTAAATCAAATCAAGTGTACGAAACACATCACACGCTGACCGTACTGATAGAACAATGGGTTACTGTAAATACGATTCGCTCGATGCTTCGAGAACCTAATTGTGAGTTTTTGGTTATTTTCATAGCAGAACTATGACCGAAAAATCGCAAACAAATATACATTCAAACGATCATCCAAGATGATATTTACGTTAGAAATTATTTTGCATATCGAAAGGCTAACCATACCTCCGTGTTTTAGAGCACACAACTCGGAATCATTTAAATGAAAAATTAAATGTGAAAAGAAACTTCTTTTCAAAATCAATTTTGGTTCGATACATTCGCGCTCGAAGAAAAATAAATTTCTTCAACCGCTGCATCATCCACGGATTACTGCCCGAAACAGGCCTTCATCGTAAAATAAAACACAACATTCTCTAAAACAAATGAAAATTGAATTTAACTATTTCACTCCACTCTTTATCAGAACGTATTTCCATCACATAAACAAAAAACAAGCTGATTTCGTCGTTTACGACTCATCAGTGCACCTTTGTCATGACCATGTGCATATCAGCTCGTACACTTTTAGACTAAATCAAATCAAGTGTACGAAACACATCACACGCTGACCGTACTGATAGAACAATGGGTTACTGTAAATACGATTCGCTCGATGCTTCGAGAACCTAATTGTGAGTTTTTGGTTATTTTCATAGCAGAACTATGACCGAAAAATCGCAAACAAATATACATTCAAACGATCATCCAAGATGATATTTACGTTAGAAATTATTTTGCATATCGAAAGGCTAACCATACCTCCGTGTTTTAGAGCACACAACTCGGAATCATTTAAATGAAAAATTAAATGTGAAAAGAAACTTCTTTTCAAAATCAATTTTGGTTCGATACATTCGCGCTCGAAGAAAAATAAATTTCTTCAACCGCTGCATCATCCACGGATTACTGCCCGAAACAGGCCTTCATCGTAAAATAAAACACAACATTCTCTAAAACAAATGAAAATTGAATTTAACTATTTCACTCCACTCTTTATCAGAACGTATTTCCATCACATAAACAAAAAACAAGCTGATTTCGTCGTTTACGACTCATCAGTGCACCTTTGTCATGACCATGTGCATATCAGCTCGTACACTTTTTATTTTACGATGAAGGCCTGTTTCGGGCAGTAATCCGTGGATGATGCAGCGGTTGAAGAAATTTATTTTTCTTCGAGCGCGAATGTATCGAACCAAAATTGATTTTGAAAAGAAGTTTCTTTTCACATTTAATTTTTCATTTAAATGATTCCGAGTTGTGTGCTCTAAAACACGGAGGTATGGTTAGCCTTTCGATATGCAAAATAATTTCTAACGTAAATATCATCTTGGATGATCGTTTGAATGTATATTTGTTTGCGATTTTTCGGTCATAGTTCTGCTATGAAAATAACCAAAAACTCACAATTAGGTTCTCGAAGCATCGAGCGAATCGTATTTACAGTAACCCATTGTTCTATCAGTACGGTCAGCGTGTGATGTGTTTCGTACACTTGATTTGATTTAGTCTAAAAGTGTACGAGCTGATATGCACATGGTCATGACAAAGGTGCACTGATGAGTCGTAAACGACGAAATCAGCTTGTTTTTTGTTTATGTGATGGAAATACGTTCTGATAAAGAGTGGAGTGAAATAGTTAAATTCAATTTTCATTTGTTTTAGAGAATGTTGTGTTTTATTTTACGATGACCATTTTGTCATCATTTGCCGCACCAGACATATCAACAAATGCATATCCATTTCAACCAACAATATTTGCAAGAGTCAAAATAATAAATGAATTTTGTTCGTGGTGTATGAAGGTCAATTTCTAGAGTTCAGTTTCACTATCACAACATTTATCTACGTCCTCATGAATCAAACTATTTATGGCCAGGGATTACCGAACATGTTTCTACAACTTTGCCGATAAAATTCAGCCTTTCATAACTTTAAATCAATTTATCAAAGTTTTTTTGTTAAAAGATTTTGCTTCTAATTTCGTTCGATAATGCAAAGCGTTATGTTTTCGTGATATGTTGGCTTAATGGACTGTATTTCCAACCAGATTTTCTTTCATCGTTTACACTGTGTGCTTGAAACGAAATGACAACAAAAGCAGAGTGTTTCTGGAGCCTTTCTGTTTTAAATTCAAACTAGCTAGAAACTATGTGACATTGTGCTCCGTCACTGTTTTTGTGAAAATTTAACAAGGGAAATTGGGATCAACAATAATTTTAGTTTTTCATTGCTGTCACTTACTATAGGTCGGCTTTTATAAATTTTAACAATATGTTATGTTGTATACATAGCATGAAATATAAATTTTCCCTGCAAGTGATTGAAATTGCACGAAAATATCAAGAATTTTGAATGAAGCTGAATTGAATTAAGCTTTCGTCAAAATATATAGGTCACCGATGCATAAAATATAGGTCAGTAATGGCAAAAATGTGCGCGTTTCCAATGCTCATCTGGGTTGTCTATAAAATTTCGAGAATTGTTTCAGCGAATTTGGGGAAACTTTTGTGAATTCTTGTTGATTGCAAGTCAAAGCCAAAGGAGAATTGTTTGCGATGTTAAATTTTATAGTAAATATTGGAGTTTCGGTTTCAGTTTGTAGCACAACTTTTCGAAAAATGCAAAATGACGACAAAATCAATTCGTACCGTTACATTGTCTGAAAGTCACGGTCTTACGGCGCGGCAGAAAATCACTTAAAGTGACAGTAACGATCTGTTTTTTTCATATGTTCTAAATTCTCAATATAACTCGTGTAATTCTTAGCAGATTTTCAAAAGAAAATTTTCTCTACCACGACAACTTGAGCAATTCTGATTATCAAAAAAAAAAACGAGCCGTCAGAACAGTCGGACGAAATTTACTCGAGATATATGCAAAATACACTTAGGGCCGTGTAGCGGGCTTAGTCCAAGGACCCAAATTTAATGTTTTTTCAACAACATTCTATTCGGCCTTCGATTACCTTCTAAATCAAACAAAATTTAGGAAAATCGGATCAAATTTACTCGAGTTATATGCAAAACACACTTAGGGCCGTGGAGAGGCCTTAGTCCAGGGACCCAAATTTTAATTTTTTTTTTCAACAACATTCTATTCGATGTTCAATTACCTTTTAAATGAAACAAAAATTAGGAAAAACGGATGAAATTTACTCGAGTTATATGCAAAATACACCTAGGGCCGAGTAGCGGCCTTAGTCCAAGGACCCAAATTTTTTTTTCAACAACATTCTATTCCTCGTTCGATTACTTTTCAAATGAAACAAAAATTAGGAAAATCGGATCAAATTTACTCGAGTTATATGCAAAATACACTTAGGGCCGAGGAGCGGCCTCAGTCCAAGGACCCAAATTTAAAACGTTCTTCGCCACATTATATTCGGCCTTCGATTACCTTTCAAATGAAACAAAAATCACGAAAAAAGGATGAAATTTACTCGAGTTCTATGTAAAATACACATAGGGCCCTAGTATCATTTCACTTCTAAGGCCCTAACTCACGGTCCACTCACCCGATTTCAAAAAACTTTTTTTCCTGGATTGGTATTGACAATACCTATCATTTGCCATGTCATTTACATTTCCATCGTTTGTTTTGCCATAAATAACACCGAAAGACCTTAAATCACTTAGGTGGCCCTAACTCACGAAGGGCCGACCCGAATATGTCCATCTTCGAACTTAGCCTCACTATTTCGACTATCTTTCAGGGAAAAAAAATAATTTTGAAATCGGATTTGATTTACTCAAGATATCGACGTGACGGACAGACGGACAGACGGACAGAAGGACAGAAGGACAGAAGGACAGACAAAATTTTTATTGCGGATTCGTCATCTATGAACATAGGCAAACACTTTGCCCTTACCGTCTGCTTCGAATTCCATCAATTACACACGGCATCGTAATCCTATAAGCCCCTTTGTACTTCGTACGGGGCTAAAAATTCTTGAGTCGACAAAAGCTTACGTACTTGAGTTTTGATCGACACTAGATCAAGGTGGCTTCTGGAATCGAATTCTCTAAAAAGCATAAGTTACAGTCAGAGGGAGTGAAATTTCAACATGAATTTGCAGCAGCTGTTTTTCAGCTGATCCACACAAACAATCAAAACTGTTTATATGGCTTTATACGGTTTTACTATGATGTGAAGCAGATTCAACCGTATAAACGTAGAAACAGTTTTGATTGTTTGATTGTTTTGATTGAAACAACTGCAGCAAATTCATGCTGAAATTTCACTACAGTCAGACAGTGTATTTGAGTGTCGGTATTGAAGACACGTGACAATTATCAACCGATTAAAAAAAAATTATTCGTTGAAGTCGAGCCGATATCAAAGTAATTTTAGAAAGAATTTTTTTTTATTTGGTCGATAACACGGTAACTTCAGTGATGCAATTTGTGACGTTTGAGGGCGGCCAGAGCGAAGCGAGTGCAGTAAATTTTTAGAGTTAGTGAAAATAATTTTATTTTTGTTTTCTCCTTGTTTAAGCCTTAAACTTTTAGGACTTGTTAGGACTTGCAGAAAATAGTGTAGAATCGCTACTCTTATGCGGTATCCTGGTGACCTCTTTACTGTGAAATATTTTCGCTAAATTTGGTTACTGGGCAATAAAAGCTTCGCCGAACAAACCACCAGGACATTGGAAATGTTGTGATCAGGGAAGGCACAAATTTTGACTGAGTTACTCTGATGAAAACCTTATTTTCTTGCCCGGTTTTCGGTCCCTTTAGTATCATTATTAAAAGTTCAAAAATCTGTCGAAAAATTAATTCAAGACCTGACACACCCAAGTACTTGGGGCTTAGTTCTATACTGTTCAATTTATCATGATGACACAGTAGTTTCTAGGTAACGTCTCTCGTACATTTTGTATAATCGGTAAATATTTCTCATATTTTTTGCGTGTTGTGTGTTCAAAATACGAAAGATTTGCCTGTATTAAAACTGAATTCGAATCCGCCTATTTTACATTTTCGCTAGAATATCAGTTCAGTTTTATCATATTTTAAAGAACAACAGACCATTCCGTATGAATAATTTTGCCCATAAATTGATTCGCGGTGAATACAATTTTCTCACTTTATATAACCAATATAGCACACACAACACACTCTACAGCAAACACAATCGTCTCTGTCCGCATATAAACACCACCAATTCTATATTATTCAATATTTAAATTATTTCTTTGACTTTCGTTGTTGACATTAGCTATAAAATATAAATATACAAAAAGAATTAACAGCCTGGCTGGTAGTTTCCATATATGTAGCAGAAATACATATGTTGCAAATATAAAACTCAAGCTGAAAACAAACACCAACGAAAGGTCTTATCATTCGAATTCAAGTGTTGTGAAACACAAAAAAAAACGAAAAACTAGAAACTAGTTTATTTAATTGATTGTAGCACAGGTATTTCATATAAAACACCGATCAATATGGGACTTAGTGGAATGGAATGGAGACAGTGTCGATAAATTAATTTTTTTCTTTCTACTAAAATAAAGCAAAAACATAGCTAACGCCGACCCGAACGAAACACCTATTCGTATCAAAAGCCTTTAATGTGAAACTCTTCATTTCTCTTACTTCATTTTCTTCTCTGCTGAAAAACTATTCTCCCTTTTAAATCACTTACATTATCCACTCTTTGCCATGTTATCATATACAATTAAATTGCCGGAGGCAATATGACAGCCCCGTACGAAGTCAAATTTCATAAATTCCTATTTAAACAGCTATATACCGCTGTATTTACCTATATTTTCCTATAAATAAACATTTCACAGATGAATATGCTATTATATAGCTCTATATGCCTATATATAGCTCAATATAGCTGTATATAGGTATATATAGATGTCCGTATATGGAATCCCTGAAACCCCACACACATAACAAATTATTTCCATGTTAACAGAAACTCTCTAAGTACCATTTTTCCCAAGATATATCACTTTTATTAAAATCCAATATGGCCACCGGCAGCCATTTTGTTAGGAGACCGGAAATAGTACTGACGCTTTACATTCGTTAATACCTTTCAAACAAAAAAAAATTCATGAAATTCGGTCAAAATTTACTCGAGATATTGACAAAATACTCCACGTTCACTGTACGGCCGAGTAGCCAGATAAGAGCTCACTCCAAGAGACCTAGCTCACGCTCCGGAGAACATAATTTCATAAACTTTTTTTCCCTGATTGGTACGGTCAATACCTATCTAATAAAGCTAAAACGAACGAAATATGTTTAAATTTGGCCGACCTACAAGCAAAAACTGCTTGTCGCCCTGTGCCTGTTTCACACCAAGGGGTCTAACTCACAAGTCGGTCATCCGATTTCCATAAACTGTTTTTTTTTTGTCGATCGGTATTGTAAATACCTTTTATTTGACGTATCACTTACAAGTTTAACGTTTAAATGTCCGGAGATATCTTCGAAAAACCGTAAAGCACTTATTGGGCCACAGCTCGGGAGGGGTCGATCCAAAATCACTCATCTTCGAACTTAGCCTGTCTTTTGACATTACCAAACGGGAAAAAAAAGAATTTTCAAAATCGGATGCGTTTTACTCAAGTTATCGTGCAGACAGACGGACAGACGGACATTTTTTTTTTCGCGGATTTGGCATCTCTAGACAACCACAATAGGTTTCCCCTTACTCAGGGAGTCCAATTCGACGTGTTACAAACGTATGCGTAAACCCATAAGACCCCAGTACTTCGTACGGGTCTAAAAATTAAATTGCGCCGTAGATTAACATTGGAGTAGTTTTGAGAATGACTGAAAACACGAAGTTCCTATACATCTTATAAACTTTGTGCTCTCACCATTCTTCGACCCTTTTAGTTGGGTATTGATGAAAGGTCGCTGTGTCATCAAAATAATTTATATTTTCCTAAACAAACTTCTTAGCCTGTTACAGACGGCTGTCATCTGTTATCGACAATGACAGCAATAATAAACGATAAGCTCTATCTAATGAGGTCTTATTTAGCAAAAATTATGTTCAAAACAAATGAAGTAAAAGATTTCTGAAATCAATCTCTGAAAATCTTCGATTTTTTTTTTTTTTTTTTTTTTTTTTTTCGATCTTCGATCAAATGAAGTAATAGATCAGATATAGTAAAATTGTTAATATGCTTGCCGTGTGTGACAGGTTAAAGCTTCTAAAGCACTAAACTGACTAAAACATTTCCTTGAATATCTCAGTTGATAAATTTTCTTTCAATTTCGTTTCAGCTCCCAGTCCGACGAATAATATCATCGCTCAAATGTGCCTAAAATAGACTTTTACAGTGAAACAATATAAACGGTTTTGTTACCTTAGCATAAATTAGTGATATAATTTTGTTCATTCATAACGTTTTATTGCGAAACAATTATGTGAAAAAAAGAGAGAAAGAAAAAAAAATATTTTGCAAATGGAATTAAACGAAAATAAAATCCAAATCTTATGCATACAATGAAACGGCTTACAGTGCAATGTGCTAATGCAAATGAGAATCACAAATTAATGCCTTGTGATCGTGCGGTGTAACAATACAAAAATAAATTTAATTTTTTTTTCTTTTTTTTTGTTATACTATTCTGTTTGTGTTTTATCGTCGTTACACGTCATACGTACCCAAACGATAACAAGAACAGATCTTGTATGTACGTACGGAAATTTATTTAAAAATTTAACGGCTACAACGTTTCGCTGCTGCGCCGAATTAGCAATCAGATGGCGCGCCTGACTTTGTGAAAATGATTTCGTTCAGCTAAGACGCAAACGTTAAACGTGTGGTTTGAGTTAACACTTCAGTGTGCGCAACACATTCGGTATGGATTTAAAGCACATACGGGCGCCCTCACTTAAGCGCGGTAAAAACGATGGCGGATTGAACGAACGGGTGAGTCATTTTTATCATAACTGAATTCGCTTTAATTGTTGGTTACATAGACAACATTACATTAGATTGTATTAATTATTCAAATTCATATGTATAACAATCACACGTGAATATGTAGGTAATGCGAGAATGGTTTGGTGTGTTTGTTAGCCGTGTACTTGTGTACAATGAACCATGACTTTACGTTCGTTGGCAGTGAAAAAAAAATAATCTTTTTTTATTTAAATACTTTTACCATGCGATGTAGCCGATATTTTTGTAGTTACAAAACTTAGTTGAAGTGCTACGACTACAATTTTTTTGTGTGGTCCACAACATGCTTAAAAATTAATTGAATCTCAGACGATGGTTTTGATTTAATTGAATGAAAAAAAAGAAAGACTTAAATTGCTACGAGAGAAAAAGAGTGGAGGTTCGTTCTAACTTCCGTTTCTCCTCGCTCTTCCACTGCGAATTTCAACATTGAGAAGAATTTTCCAGCTGCATTTTTTCGAACTTGCATCCTATTATCATTCTGTTACCCCTCGAAGTGTGACCTACAGTTTTTAGACCCGTACGAAGTACTGGGGTCTTATAGGTTTACGCATACGTTTGTAACACGTCGAATTGGACTCCCTGAGTAAGGGGAAACCTATTGTGGTTGTCTAGAGATGCCAAATCCGCGAAAAAAAAAAATGTCTGTCTGTCTGTCCGTCTGTCTGTCTGTCTGTCTGCACGATAACTTGAGTAAAACGCATCCGATTTTGAAAATTCTTTTTTTCCCCGTTTGGTAATGTCAAAAGACAGGCTAAGTTCGAAGATGAGTGATTTTGGATCGACCCCTCCCGAGCTGTGGCCCAATAAGTGCTTTACGGTTTTTCGAAGATATCTCCGGACATTTAAACGTTAAACTTGTAAGTGATACGTCAAATAAAAGGTATTTACAATACCGATCGACAAAAAAAAAGTTTATGGAAATCGGATGTCCGACTCGTGAGTTAGACCCCTTGGTGTGGAACAGGCACAGGGCGGCAAGCAGTTTTTGCTTGTAGGTCGGCCACATTTGAACATATTTCGTCTGTTTTATTAGATAGGTATTGACCGTACCAATCAGGGACAAAAAAGTTTTTGAAATTATGTTCTCCGGAGCGTGACCGAAGAGACCTAGGAGTGAGCTCTTATCTGGCTACTCGGAAGTACAGTGAACGTGGTGTATTTTGACAATATCTCGAGTAAATTTTGACCGAATTTCATGAATTTTTTTTTGTTTGAAAGGTATTAACGAATGTAAAGCGTCGGTACTATTTCCGGTCTCCTAACAAAATGGCTGCCGGCGGCCATATTGGATTTTATTAAAAGTGATATAAAGTGGGAAAAATGATACTTAGAGACTTTCTGTTAACATGGAAATAATGTGTTAAGTGTGAGGGGTTTCAGGGATTCCATATATGGACATCTATATATACCTATATACAGCTATATTGAGCTATATACAGGCATATAGAGCTATATAATAGCATATTCCTCTGTGAAATGTTTATTTACAGTGAAATATAGGTAAATATAGCGGTATATAGCTGTTTAAATAGGAATTTATGAAATTTGACTTCGTACGGGGCTGTCTATACTGCCTCCGGCAATTTAATTGTATATGATAACAAGGCAAAGAGTGGATAATGTAAGTGATTTAAAAGGAAGAATAGTTTTTCAGCAGAGAAGAAAATGAAGTAAAAGAAATGAAGAGTTTCACATTAAAGGCTTTTGATACGAATAGGTGTTTCGTACGGGTCGGCGTTAGCTATGTTTTTGTTATATTTTACGCTCATAGTTCGCATCTTTGACGTGATTCGTCTTAACATACAATTTGGTGTGAATACGAACCTAGTCACTGAGTTCCATTACCTTAAACACATGATCATCTACATCTCCGTAAACTTTAGCTTTCAATGAAATTTTCATCGCGGTCAGTCTCATTTCCCCGTGAGTTTCATTTAAATTGCTCTGACTCAGTAGTTGGTTTTTCCTCATTAGGAGAAAAAAGAGATTTATTGATGTTGCCAAGGCTACAAGTGATTTTTTATTGCAAATTCAACACTGTTTTCTGTCAGATTAGCATTTTTATTACATGTCTTTGATTTGGTTTTTTTTTTGGAACGTTTACACCCACCTGCTTATAGAGATAGATAATTATAATTACTATGTTCCCTTCTTCGGCAGTACTATAAATCGAATTTAATGCGTTTATTTGAGTTGCACTGCGATATTGCGAGGTTTATCTACCTGTCTCAATAGGATACTTTATTCCGTTGACTGAAAGTCAGGGTCTTATGACATAAAATTACTTGAAATGCCCGTAACGCTGAATTCACGTTTCTTGAAAATGTTATGCTTCGGTAAGAGACGTTAAATAAAGAAGATGTCCGCAACACTTCCAACAACGATAGCTTGACATAATCTTCACTGATTTGCAAATTTTTCTTTAATGGACGCAGAATGAAATTCCTTAGGTCGATTTCGTACATGAATAATATTGGACTCCAATAATTGGAGTACAGTGAACGACATCTCAAATGTCTCACTGTCATTTTTTTCAGAGAATGTCATTGTGAATTTGCAATGACACAATAAAATTCTCAGAAAAATTTGACAGTGAGACATTTGAGATGTCGTTCACTGTAGTGAGAAAATACTCCCATTTCATGAATAATTTTCCTTATCACCTCGATACGTAATATAAATCCAGTACAAGCTGGAGGCAAATTCTGGAATCGAATTCGCTGAAAAACTTTTTAGCATAAGTTAGGAACAATATTTTGTCTTATCGTGATTCGGAGTCCCACGACAAAGTTCATCTATTTATCAACCAACTTGAAAAAAATTGGATGAACTGGAAGATAACTTCAGCAACCATTAGAAAAAATCCTGTATCGTTACAGTGCTTTTTAGTGGACGAAAAACCTTAGAATCGTCGGCATGCACTTTTATAACTTCATTTTACCATTGTTTAATAGGGCGTATCGAATTTTGCAAATTTTAAGGACCGCGATAGCCTGTGTGCGGAAAACGTAGATCATCGAAAACTGTGTCCGGGCATGTGGTTGATGAATCCGATGGAGCCATGGAAGAAGTCCCCCCGGGCGGCTTTAAGTTTCCGATGGTCATAATTCGGAAAGTTGAGAGTATTTTTGAAAACAATGTTCTAGCGGGATGTAGAGCTTTGAAAACTCTACAAATCTACCGAAGAAACTTATGGTCCAAAAAGTGCCATTGCCAAGATTGCCTAACATCGAAAATGTGACCTTTTGGTTTTTGACTTATATTTCCTGAGAGACAAATGATTTTTTTTAGCCTGTGGTATGAGGTGGTAGAGGAGGTCGAGCACTTCCAGTACACTAGGCATGTTTTCGATGATATACGTTTTCCGCACACAGGCTATCGCGGTCCTTAAAATTTGCAAAATTCGATACGCCCTATTGTTTAAGCACTATTAAGACAAATCAACACAAAGCCTAAATTTGTGCGAAAAAATAATCTATTTTCGATGAAACTTCATGTACGCGTTTATTCTAAAAAAAAAGTCGGACCATCGTTTTGTGTGAAGAACAATGATTGAGTAACAATGATAAATGTTCACGAAAATTGCCACAAAATCTTAGACACAAAACGATAGTCCCACTTTTCCCAGAAAGGACGCGAATACTCAAGTTATCACCGAAAATATATCATTTTTTCGCACGAATTTAGGCTACAACTTAGCGTTGTGTAGATGCTTCTTAAGGACTTTATTCAGAAAATGAATTGGGGAATAAATATAAAGAAAGAGCAGAGAGACACTACTCTTAAGTCTCGTTTTTTTGTCAGTGATTTACCGTTGCTACATGCTATGGACATACATGTGTGGGGGCTCACTGCATAGATATTGTCCAGTAGATGCGGGACAAGCACAGATATCTTACATTTCCACCACAACTGTTCTAAAATAACAAAAATAACGTTTCAGTCAAGGGTTGGAAATTTTTATGAACTTCAAAAGGTGATATCTCGCACCTGGCGAATATTTATGTTTATATCAGTGGATGCATCCGAAAGCATCCTAAACCTGTTAATTTTATGACAAGTCGGATATCATTGTGCAGCTAGGTTAAGCGTGTATCAGGACATCCACTGATCTAAACATTTATTGTATTCATCCCAGACAGAACTCACTGACTGTGTGAACGTACTTCAGATTGAAACTTCAAAAATAAAAACTCAACCGAGGAACGAATTGGAAAAAGTGGTAGTTGATTGTTGACTGATTCATCGAAATTCACCCCAAAAAGTTTTTTTTTTATTTTATCTCAAGAAGAAATCAATTCGAAACTGCTGCACAAGTTCTATGTCTCATTTCAAACAAATTGGAATTTTTTCTGTAAATTGCCCTGTAGCAGCATAACTACATAACAAGTACACATCCACTCGTCTTTCGACGACCTTGTCCTTTTGAACAAGCCCAGTTAGGCACGTAAAGTGATTGTTCATCATTTGGATGACCTATTTTCGAGTTTTATTTTATGCGGTAGTTTGAATGTTGTTGGGGTTGTCAAAGCTTTTAAGATTGGTATGACGAACTAATTTAAAGAACAAATCATTATTTGAACGGAAAGTTTTAAGTTGCAATTTCATCTCGTCCATGCTGTGTGAATTGGGAAGATCTCCCCATTTGCTAAATTATCCGTTTCGGACATGGAACATTGTAATTGATCCCACATATCTGTGTATAAATGGTGTGCATTCAAACTGGTAAACAAAAAAAAGCTCTCGTTTTTTTTCCGAATAGCCAAACAAACGTTTCTCGTGACGCATCAATATAAAATGAAAACAGATGTGACCAGATTGATAAAAATAATGGGATATTATATTCGACCGATAAATTAATTCAATACTACCGATAAAAAGTAATAAATGACCGATAAATATGGTACCGATAGAAAATAATAAATGATCGATAGGAAATCCACAAGTACCGATAAAAATATTCAAAACTGCCGATAATTTTTTACCGATAAAAAGTACTAAAATACCGATAAGTTGGGATCTTTATCGATCGTTAATCACTTTTTATCGGTAATCTATTATTTTTTATCGATCATTCATTATATTCTATCGGTAGTTCAATATATTCCATCGGTAATTTATTATTTTTTATCGGTACTTCCGTTTTTTCTATCTCAATAAAATATATTCGAGCCAGAAAATAATGTACTTTTACGGCTCTGGATTATTATAGCCAAGAAGAAATATAAAAAAACAGAAAAAACATAGCTAACGCCGACCCGTACGAAACACCTATTCGTATCAAAAGCCTTTAATGTGAAACTCTTCATTTCTCTTACTTCATTTTCTTCTCTGCTGAAAAACTATTCTCCCTTTAAAATCACTTACATTATCCACTCTTTGCCTTGTTATCATATACAATTAAATTGCCGGAGGCAATATAGACAGCCCCGTACGAAGTCAAATTTCATAAATTCCTATTTAAACAGCTATATACCGCTATATTTACCTATATTTCACTGTAAATAAACATTTCACAGAGGAATATGCTATTATATAGCTCTATATGCCTGTATATAGCTCAATATAGCTGTATATAGGTATATATAGATGTCCGTATATGGAATCCCTGAAACCCCTCACACTTAACACATTATTTCCATGTTAACAGAAACTCTCTAAGCATCATTTTTCCTACTTTATATCACTTTTAATAAAATCCAATATGGCCGCCGGCAGCCATTTTGTTAGGAGACCGGAAATAGTACCGACGCTTTACATTCGTTAATACCTTTCAAACAAAAAAAAATTCATGAAATTCGGTCAAAATTTACTCGAGATATTGTCAAAATACTCCACGTTCACTGTACTTCCGAGTAGCCAGATAAGAGCTCACTCCAAGAGACCTAGCTCACGCTCCGGAGAACATAATTTCATAAAAAAAATTTTCCCTGATTGGTACGGTCAATACCTATCTAATAAAGCTAAAACAGACGAAATATGTTCAAATGTGGC
Source organism: Bradysia coprophila (assembly GCF_014529535.1). Lineage (NCBI taxonomy): Eukaryota > Metazoa > Arthropoda > Insecta > Diptera > Sciaridae > Bradysia > Bradysia coprophila. The sequence goes on from NW_023503376.1 coordinate 942,198, forward strand.
CGACCTACAAGCAAAAACTGCTTGCCGCCCTGTGCCTGTTCCACACCAAGGGGTCTAACTCACGAGTCGGTCATCCGATTTCCATAAACTTTTTTTTTGTCGATCGGTATTGTAAATACCTTTTATTTGACGTATCACTTACAAGTTTAACGTTTAAATGTCCGGAGATATCTTCGAAAAACCGTAAAGCACTTACTGGGCCACAGCTCGGGAGGGGTCGATCCAAAATCACTCATCTTCGAACTTAGCCTGTCTTTTGACATTACCAAACGGGAAAAAAAAGAATTTTCAAAATCGGATGCGTTTTACTCAAGTTATCGTGCAGACGGACAGACGGACAGACGGACATTTTTTTTTCGCGGATTTGGCATCTCCAGACAACCACAATAGGTTTCCCCTTACTCAGGGAGTTCAATTCGACGTGTTACAAACGTATGCGTAAACCTATAAGACCCCAGTACTTCGTACGGGTCTAATAAACCTATAAGACCCCAGTACTTCGTACGGGTCTAATCACGATCCCACAATAATAGAGAATTATTATCCCCATCTATAATTTTGAAATAACATTGAGATTGGAAGTAAGCAAGTCATGTTTGACTCTTCTTATAATAGACAAAATTTTAATTATTAGAGTTCGGCCCTAAACAACCATATACCCTACGGAGATCATTATAAGTAGGGTACATGTTTGCGCTGAAATACATCAACTGATTTATAAATAACTCGAATCAGTGAACATATTGCAGTGACAAAAGTTAGGATTTTGGACCTAAACAGCGATAGATCCTACAGGGGTGATCTACTTATACTGATACGCATCTACTGATACATAAATAACACAGATCGCACAATATTTACTGGACTTATCACAGTGACAAAATTGTCATTTTTTGGAGTTTTGGACCAAAACCTTTTTTTCTCTCATTTTTCAAGGATAGATGCTACAGGGGTGAATATCAATAGGGTTCGTATTTGTACCAAAGCTCGTCTGATGACGTATAAATCACCAAGATCGGACGACATCTAGTCGACTTATCGCAGTGACAAAAATTCCATGTTCACAGGCTTGGACCAAAGCCTTTTTTCTCTCATTTCTCAGGGATAGATGCTACAGGGATGAACATCAATATGGTTCGTTTTTGTGCCAACGCGTCTCTACTGATACATAAATCAAGAAGATCGGACGACATAGGTGTGTAGACCAAAAATAGAGGTGTTATCGAAGAAGCATCGGCGAGGAAACCATTTAACGGCGTGAAAAAGTATCTTTGACTTTTAGTCAAGGGATTTGTCCCGATTTCCCTCAAATTTATACAAATTTATCTGATTTTCCACGAATCTTCCCAATTTTCCTCATTTTCTGCATTTCCACGAATTTCCCTGATTTTCCACAAATTTCCCTGATTTTCCACAAATTTCCCTAATTTTCCACGAATTTTCCACAAATTTTCCAGATTTACCACAAATTACCGTCATTTTCCTGATTTTCCACTAATTTTCCTAACTTTTTCTGATTTCACACAAATTTCCACGAATTTTCCAGAATTTCCATACCTACCAACTTATGACTTATAACTTTGACTTATACCTATGATTTCGTACGTAGTCGACTTATAACTTACGACTTATGACCATCTGACTTATAACTTATAAAATCAGATTTATGAGTGAGATAAGTCACTTGCGCAATCCTTCTAGCAATATATAAAGGGCCGTTGAAAATTATAGACTGGGAGCCTCACCATCACCACACTATTACCACATTCGTATCATTCCTCTATTATTGTGGGATCGTGACCTTTCTGTTTTTTTTTTGTTAATATTTCTTCTTGACTGTAAGAGCCGTAAGAGTATATTATTGTCTGGCTCAAATATTTTTTATTGAGATGGTTTTATTTCGAGCCGAATAATTTCGAGGAATATTTCCCATAAACAAAAAAAAAAAAAATCCCGGCGAGACAGAACGGTATTTGGTCATTAAGAATAATAAACTACCGGTAGAAAAAACGGAAGTACCGATAAAAAATAATAAATTACCGATGGAATATATTGAACTACCGATAGAATATAATGAATGATCGATAAAAAATAATAGATTACCGATAAAGAGTGATTAACGATCGATAAAGATCCCAACTTATCGGTATTTTAGTACTTTTTATCGGTAAAAAATTATCGGTAGTTTTGAATATTTTTATCGGTACTTGTGGATTTCCTATCGATCATTTATTATTTTCTATCGGTACCATATTTATCGGTCATTTATTACTTTTTATCGGTAGTATTGAATTAATTTATCGGTCGTTTATTAGTATCCAAAAATAATTACCGAGTCTTGTGCTTTTCATTTTAATACTTTATATCGCGCACATATGTGTATGCGATTGTGATTGTTGGGAAAGTATAACACTTTGTGATTTCGAAAGTGTTGGTGTCAGTTCCAACTCTATGCATAAGTCTCGTTAAAAGTAAAACCTTTTAAAATTTTACGTAGGATCGTTAGTGTTAGACACAAAAAAAAACAAAAAAAAAACAACAGCCAAACGATCGAAGAAAACAGAATGCCGTTCGATTTATTTCCTTCTTTGTCGTACTCTAACCGTAGTAATTGTCGATCTATTGCCTTTCGTACACATGATTTACAAAAAAATCCAAAGTTATTTAATTACTGCGAGTATGTGAACACCAATAAATATACTCTTATCTATCGCATTATAATTTCTAATACACAGCACACAGATGTACCATTTTCTATTTGCATAGTCGTACCTTCACCGCTGTACACAGTCACTGTTTTTTTTTCTCTTGAATTTGAGTGGTTTTTGTACACACATATACTCGAATGTTACCCTACGGTGTATTACATTGAATCGAAACCTCGATTAAAACGCCAGTCGCATTATCACAGTGTGTCGGTTGTGTGTTTTTAAAACAAAAACAGTTTTAATTTTTAAGTTGAAAATACTCACAATTTACTTGAATAGTCAACGCGTTTTGTTTTTTTTTGATGTCTTGCTGTTAAGTAACCTAAATAATTGTGATGCGTACACAATAATCTCATCCTAAGTTTTAATCATTTTGCTCAGTTTCGTTCAACGGCCAAAAGCTGTGATGATAGCCACAATGATTTGCGTTGAATTTTAACGATTTAATCACTGTGTGTAAGTGTGGTGAATGGTAACCAGTGTTTGAAATACCATTAAAAATTGAATAGCCGATGATTGATTTCCGCATAGTAAAACTTTTGGTTTGATTATCATTGTTGGATGCGTTTGATGTTCTCAATTCGATGGATTATAATTGGAATTACGTGCGATGCGAAGAGGTAATAAATATTTATTGTTAGCCTTTTGCTGATTGTCCCATATTTTCATTCAATAAACACATTATTATGGAGAAGAGGTTGTTGACACGTCGATAAAAGATGAAATTATTATTATTGCGCTGTTGTCGTTCATCTGTTATCGATACCGACGACCAAAATAATGACAAGCTCTGGGTAATTTGGTCATTTATAATAGTAAAATGAATGTTAAAAAAATGAAGTACAAGATTTGGAATCAACCGATTAACAATACTTTGATCGATGGAAGTAAAAGAGCCAATAATAATACTGGTCGTATGCTTGCCGTCTGTAACAGGTTAATGATAGGGCCAGTAATCATGTCCGGAGCGATAGCGGAGGACTTGACGCAGTCTAACTTCCAAAAAAAGAACGAAGAAATTTTTTTGAGACGCGGCAACTTATAGGCGAGAATTTAAGTTTCTTTCCTTTGGCCTGTATCACCACAAATCCTAATCTATCTTATTCGCGCTTCAAATACGAGCAAAACGAGCTATCACTCGACTATGTAACTTTAAAATTGCCGGAGATACATCGCTTTGAAGTTGGTCATTTTGACAGAAAATGCACCAAATTAACGTTTTCCAAACAATCAAAATCTTTCCACTTACTCTGTATGTTTCTATCTGTCTGTCTATCTGTCTATCTATCGAGATATGTTATTGTTATGAGAGATAGAGAATTACTTTCTTCGGCAAAGTCTCAGAGTTTTACGAGTAGAACAGAGGGGCATATGTGAAAAATGTCGAAAGTTGGAAATGGGTGGGTCAATTATGTTTTTAGAGGTATTTCTTGAATGGCGGCAGATAGAGAGTTACTTTCTTCGGCAAAGTCTCAGAGTTTTACGAGTAGAAAAGAAGGGCATTTGTGAAAAATGTCGAAAGTTGGAAATGGGTGGGTCAATTGGGGTTTTGGAGATATTTCTTGAATGGTGGCAGATAGAGAATTACTTTCTTCGTCAAATTTTCGATTTTCGTCTTTCGAATTTCGTCAAATTTTCGATTTTCGTCAAATTTTCGAATTTCGTCAAATGTTCCATTTTCGTCAAATTTTCGATTTTCGTCAAATTTTCGAATTTCGTCAAATTTTCGAATTTCGTCAAATGTTCCATTTTCGTCAATTTTTCGATTTTCGTCAAATTTTCAAATTTCGTCAAATTTTCGATTTTCGTCAAATTTTCGAATTTCGTCAAATTTTTGATTTTCGTCAAATTTTTGATTTTCGTCAAATTTTCGAATTTCGTCAAATTTTTGATTTTTGACAAATTTTCGATTTTCGTCAAATTTCGAATTTCGTCAAATTTTCGAATTTCGTCAAATTTTCGATTTTCGTCAAATTTTTGAATTAAAACTGTAAACTGTTATAAAAAGCAGTGTTCTAAAACTTCTAAAACGACTGATATCCCAAAAAAATCTCTTCGAGAAAAGTGTGACGCAGTCTTTGAAGTACAATTTCTAAAATGAATGATATCGCTAGAGTTGACGCTTTCAGCTTCGTTACGCAAAAATTAAATTTTACACCCAATTTTAGTTCAAACAAGCTGGCTTAGTTTTTCTCATCATCTGCCAAATATTTTTTACCAAAAAAAATTTGACTGGAAACAACCAAAATTTTACCAAAAAAATCTGCGTCGCAAAGTGGCAAATGTTCACGAACAGACCAGCAAGAAAATTTATCTGCCACATGCGACGCAGATTTTTTTGGTAAAATTTTGGTTGTTTCCAGTCAAATTTTTTTTAGAAATTGTACTTCAAAGACTGCGTCACACTTTTCTCGAAGAGATTTTTTTTGGGATCATGAATGATCGAAGTTTTTCGCTATCCCTTTCGTCAACGAATTTTTATTTCACGAATTTTATTCAAACGGATTCAACGGATTAAAGTTGAAAACTTATAAAACCTCCATATATCTCGTACAAATTTCAGTATCAACTTCCAGTTTTTCTTTTAATATATGTAGCACAACCAGCACAACACTTCACCATACTCTCCGTACATAACAAATTACGTTCACGTGTTGTAAACGATGTCTGTGTAGTGAATAAAGATGCTGTTCACAATCTTTGTGAATTAATTTCAATTTTCTTCAAGTTCCTGCCATTAATTTGCATTTTAGATAATGCATTGAGTCATCGTAATAATTGATTACAGTAATACATCGCCATCGCGTCGTACTTGTTTAATAAAAAAAAATCTGTTCGAAAAGAGTAAACCAGAACTCATTAAACACAAAAATTCTGTCGTTGAAAATGGCTTGAAAATTGGTAACGTTTACAAACGACCTAGTGCAAAATTGGGCTAATGGTAAAATCAATCGTACAACATGCCGGAAAGTAGCCGATAACTTTAAAGATTCTGTCAGAGTCAGTGTAATTTCAGCATAGAATTTGCTCCATATGTTTTTCAGCTGATCCACACAAACAATCAAAGCTATTCATACGTCTTTATGAGGGATTCTTTTGAAAAACAGAATCTTGAAATCGGACGCATTTTCCATTGGACTTTTTTATATGTGCCTGAATTGGTATTGGTCCCTAGAACCTAAAACCACTTTCAAAAAAATTCTTCGAATCTTGTGTGGCTGGTGGTAGGTGATCGAAAACTGAAAACATGCTCTTTTCTTACAAAAATTTCTCCAGTTACACGAGCCGTACAGGGTCGTGTGGGGTGTCATTAGAAAGGTAATTGCATGTACTAATGGGAAAAATAGGGTCTTGTTGGGTTTAAAATTCATCCACACTGAGATATGTGCAGTTGAAGTTTTCAACCGAAAAAAGACTGAAAGCTTACACTTTTCTTACAGAAATTTCTCGAGTTGCACGAAACGTTATTGGTCGTGTGGGGCGTGATTGGAAAGGTAATTGCATGTACTTTTAGAAAACATAGAGCTTACAGAAGTTTGGTAGCATCTACGATGAGTTATGTGAAGTTGAAATGTTTAAAAGCTTATATTGCATCGAAGATGCTACCAAACTTCTGTAAGCTCTATTTTTCCTAAAAGTACATGCAATTACCTTTTAAATGACACCCCACACGATCATGTACGTTACATGTACCTCGAGAAATTTCTGTAAGAAAAGTGTAAGTTTTCAGTCTTTTTTCGGTTGAAAACTTCAACTGCACATATCTCAGTGTGGATGAATTTTAATCCCAACAAGACCCTATTTTTCCCATTAGTACATGCAATTACCTTTCTAATGACACCCCACACGACCCTGTACGGCTCGTGTAACTGGAGAAATTTTTGTAAGAAAAGAGCATGTTTTCAGTTTTCGATCACCTCCCACCAGCCACACAAGATTCGAAGAATTTTTTTGAAAGTGGTTTTAGGTTCTAGGGACCAATACCAATTCAGGCACATATAAAAAAGTCCAATGGAAAATGCGTCCGATTTGAAGATTCTGTTTTTCAAAAGAATCGCTCTATACGGTTTTACCAGTACCACCGGCATGCGTGTTGCATGCACCTTCAACCTTATAAACAGTCCACATATACAATGGATCAGCTGAAAAAGAGCTGAAGTAAATTCATGCTAACATACCACCACATCTGACCGTAGTTTTTCCCAGTAGCTGTGTAATAGGTAAAATCGTCAGCAATGACCTAAAAATGGATCTTTTCATAATCCTTGAACATAAATGAAGGAGAGGTGAAGTAATGATGAGAATGTCAATGTGCAAGAGACACTAGAACTCGTATCTCAACTTTTAGTTACGCAGAAAAACTAGAAAACAAAAAAAAAAATAAGTATTAGGACGTATGTATCTCAGGCTCCTGAATCATGACCGGTTGGCTGAAATCAGAAGTACTTGAATGTGTCTATTGAATGACACCTTATTTAAGAAAAATGGATTGAAAAAAGCCAGGGAAAATCACTTCAAAGATGATGAATTTTCCCGGACACTTTTTTGGGGGAATTCCGACTTCCGTCAAATAGAATTCTTCCATGGAAATATCGGCCCAAGTTTCCAGAAGAATGAAATTTTTCGAAAATATTTTGCTCTGTAGTTTTAAAAAAAAAGTGTTTTCACAAGTTCTTGCGCTTTAAAACCGATATTTTATTTGTCGACGACATGACAACTTAAAATCGGCTACCTACTTGTCACTGCTATTTTATTCGAAAGTTCCCACTGGCAGTACTATGTTGTCTGTTTACATCAATTAAACTTTCAAAAATAGCGAGAGCAGCACGGCATAACCATAAATCTATTACTGCAGGGGTTCAACCTACTTCATAGAGTTGTGATTTAAGATCAAATACTTCAGTAACTGAAAAACCAATTACTATATAATGCATCACTAGCTGACCGCCTATTTAAGTCTCCGTTCTCGCTAACAGATGACCAGTCGAGTTTTTGCGACTCTTGATATGGCCATTACCTTTTCATTTTGAAAGAAGTTTTTTTAGAAATCTAATAAAATGTTTGTCAGGTGGCTAGTGCTGGTTTTCTTGAATTATAGTTCATTTGCTCATAGAAGTTGAAAATGTGACCACCTCTCATTAACATTTACATACACTTATATCCTCACCGGATATCAAATTGCAAAATCACAAATGTGGACGACATTAAATAATTTCTCAATTTGATTCATTAATTGTTCGAAAAATATTAAATATTTCAATTAAGTCATTAATTACACCTGTGCAATGAAAAGAATGATTTTTTTTTGGTATGTCGTTCGCAATGCGCTCGCTATTCATGAATTATAATTTTAAAGTAACCTACACCAAAACTAATTCCTTTAATCCAAATAGACCACTTAACAAGTAAATTATTTACTTTTGTGTAGAAAAAAAAGCGCCTTGAGAATCTACACTCAACGTCGTACATATGCAACAATGTGAACGTGTGATGCGTAGGATTTATCATTTTGATTCATCTATTGTCATGTATTTAGTATTTTGTATGCGAACGGATTGAATTTTGGTTTACAGAGACGTGTTGACACCAATAATCCGACAATACATAAATTCGTTTTGCATTTGAATGCTTGTAATAAATCGATGCCCGTCACTATACGACCAGTATGCACATAATACATTGTATATCAATGGAATGGTGGACGCGCGGTATACTATTGTGTTTTTTGACCGTACATTCCAAAATTCTGAAAATTCTGTTCGATTACTGCAGGCGAAAATATTTATTTTCTATATATTGTTGTGAGGGAGTGTCATGGCTGTAACGAAATATTTCAGACTCGATTTCAATATGCCTCGTTAGCTTTAAACGTAACATGTATTGTAGTTTTTCCACTCAAATTGTAAGCTTATTGCAATATTTACCGACCAATTAAATTCGTTTAAATCTTAAGTCAGTCTACACAGTTTGTATGCCAGAGACAAGAACTACTCATAATTGATACGTAGTTCAAAAGTGACTTTAAATTTAAGAGAAACAAAAAATTGAATGTAAAGTTACGTAAGAGACTTATTTACCCAAATGAACACATCATAATGTTTTCATCTTTATTTGCTTAGATATTTACTAAGATACACCTGTAAGGCACATCTATCTCTACATACGAATTTATTCACAAAAATCAGCAAAAACACTTAACAGTCAACCATTCGTTAAAATTTAGCCGTCAACCATCGTTGAAATAATAAATTTTTATTTACTTTTTCATTGGCTACAACATCTAACCAAAAAAACAAAAAAAAAACATAGCTAACGCCGACCCGTACGAAACACCTATTCGTATCAAAAGCCTTTAATGTGAAACTCTTCATTTCTCTTACTTCATTTTCTTCTCTGCTGAAAAACTATTCTCCCTTTAAAATCACTTACATTATCCACTCTTTGCCTTGTTATCATATACAACTAAATTGCCGGAGGCAATATAGACAGCCCCGTACGAAGACAAATTTCATAAATTCCTATTTAAACAGCTATATATCGCTATATTTACCTATATTTCACTGTAAATAAACATTTCACAGAGGAATATGCTATTATATAGCTCTATATGCCTGTATATAGCTCAATATAGCTGTATATAGGTATATATAGATGTCCATATATGGAATCCCTGAAACCCCTCACACTTATCACATTATTTCCATGTTAACAGAAACTCTCTAAGCATCATTTTTCCCACTTTATATCGTTTTTACTAAAATCCAATATGGCCGCCGGCAGCCATTTTGTTAGGAGACCGGAAATAGTACCGACGCTTTACATTCGTTAATACCTTTCAAACAAAAAAAAAATTCATGAAATTCGGTCAAAATTTACTCGAGATATTGTCAAAATACACCACGTTCACTGTACTTCCGAGTAGCCAGATAAGAGCTCACTCCAAGAGACCTAGCTCACGCTCCGGAGAACATAATTTCATAAACTTTTTTTTCCCTGATTGGTACGGTCAATACCTATCTAATAAAGCTAAAAGGAACGAAATATGTTCAAATGTGGCCGACCTACAAGCAAAAACTGCTTGCCGCCCTGTGCCTGTTCCACACCGAGGGGTCTAACTCACGAGTCGGTCATCCGATTTCCATAAACGTTTTTTTTGTCGATCGGTATTGTAAATACCTTTTATTTGACGTATCACTTACAAGTTTAACGTTTAAATGTCCGGAGATATCTTCGAAAAACCGTAAAGCACTTATTGGGCCACAGCTCGGGAGGGGTCGATCCAAAATCACTCATCTTCGAACTTAGCCTGTCTTTTGACATTACCAAACGGGAAAAAAAAGAATTTTCAAAATCGGATGCGTTTTACTCAAGTTATCGTGCAGACAGACAGACGGACAGACGGACATTTTTTCTTCGCGGATTTGGCATCTCTAGACAACCACAATAGGTTTCCCCTTACTCAGGGAGTCCAATTCGACGTGTTACAAACGTATGCGTAAACCTATAAGACCCCAGTACTTCGTACGGGTCTAAAAACTTAAAATCGATATGTAGTGAGTTCATCTAGAAAAACGGTGCTGTGTAACAACTCCAATGGTAATCGCTATTAAGACGTAAAAATAATATGAATCCACAACCGAATTTGTTGGGAATACGTTTGTTTTTTCGGTTGGCGGTTGACGGCCTTGACAAATTTGTTTTATTTCGTCTTTACATTTTGTTTAAACATTTTTGTATAAATTTTGCAATATTTATTTGAACATTTAACTATTTTTATTTATGATTTATTTTGAATATTAACTATGGATGTGAGTGACATTGTAGACCAATTCAAAGTCAGGAAATGTATTCGTCGTATTTGCGACGATCATAATTTGCGGCAAAACGAGAGTAGTTCCATGAAAATCTGTAAATTTGATTGGTTCGAGAAAGACCCCCTGCTTCATGAGTTTCAAAAGCCCTTCGTATTTTTAGAACTCGCAGAGTGATGATGGTAATTGCGTCTGCTAGACCATTCATTCCGAATCGGTTCTTTTCGATGGGCTCATATTATGAGTCGTACTACGCAAAACATTTCAAATCCCGACTAATCATTTTGAAAACCTCAAGAAGAGTATAGCAACGACCAATTTGAGCTTTAAATTCTTCAAGTTCGCTGAATCGATCAAATAAGTCTTTTGGTTCCCACTCAAAAACCTTTCCCATTTTTGTGATGTTGTTTGTGTATTCTTCAATGAATTGCTAGTACGATCACGAAAAACTAACTAAACTGTATCGATGTCTTTGAACAGTATGATGCGTTCCATCCATGTCAGTCTCTCGTTAAATATTTTCTTCAAAATAATTGTCCAAACATGAACAACCAATGTCAATTGAACAAGGCCTGGCCTACGAATAATGACCAAATAAATGAAATGAAACTGATTCGTATTTGCAAACTAAAACTGGAGTGGAAAAGCTTCCGGTATTCAGTTTCTCAAAATCGTGATCTATTACTTCGCTTGTTAAAAGTATTGCTTAGTTCTTGATGCAAAATCATGCCAGATCTCAGCACCTATATTTCATGACTTTGTCGATAACAGATGACTAGTCGTTTCTGAAAGATCAAATGGACTCGTTTGTTGCATTACATCATTCTACTTGAACTGTAAAACCAGTCAACTAGTCAACCAATACGATATTTTAGAGAATGTTGCATAACATTCGATTCATGAAAATGCATTTTTAGTATTTGTTCGTGAATTATCGGAATGTACAGAATGAACACGCTAATTTGAATTAGTCGGTAATACGTAAAAATCGGACTTTGAATTTGTCGTTTACCATATTCATTACCAAGCGAATTTTCAATTCATGTTGTTCGGTTATATATACAACTGTGAGTTTGATACAAGTTTAGCTAACGCACAATGCTCCCATCTAAATACTGATGCGTATCAATCATTAATTATTTTTTTTCGCATACTTTACGATTGCTAACTGAGATTGAACGGCAGATGATTTAATTTAGCAAAATTAACTGCACCTTTAATTTATGTATGTATCAATGACTGAATGTATGGAATATACCGTACGTACAAATGTGTTTCGAACGATAATAATGATGAAAAAAATCATAACACTTTCTAATGCTGGTCGAATAGAAAAAAAAAATTTTTTTCTTCTTTATCAACTCCACGAAACAACGTGTAACGTATAGTACGGTAACTCATCTGTGAGAAAATCATAAAATTATTTACCATTTCAGCATTTTAAAACCACTTCCACGATCCCGCCGTACTATCAGCGCTTATGCGATTTTCAGCAAAAAAAGCGTGGACATGAATATTTATAGTTCTCAATTGAATTCGTGATCGAATGTTTTCGATTTTATTCAAACAAAAATATTGCAATAATGCTCTTGCTTATAGGAAGAAATATACTTTCATTTGTTTTCTATTTCAGAGATGAATTATGAACGTTCTATTGTTCGGATATTTCGTTTGTCCTATGAACTTTAACAGATTTTATCTACCATCTCGCAGTGTACATATATAATAAGTTCGATCTGAAAATATAATTACTATTTCGCCAATTTGATTGTCTTCGGAATTTCACTTTTTTCATCGCGCTTTGCGGACAAGATTTGTTTGTCTAAATGGTGCAAATCATTGCTCGTTACATTGTTAGAATTGAAATCTTTTAATAGGAAATGATCGTTGAGACCAATGATTACTGTACACTTAAGCCGAAACTCAAACCCATTACATGTTTTTATAAAGAAAGTTCAAAACTACACTTTAAAAACATAGCTAACGCCGACCCGTACGAAACACCTATTCGTATCAAAAGCCTTTACTGTGAAACTCTTCATTTCTTTTACTTCATTCTCTACTGAAAAGCTATTCGCCCTTTAAAACCACTTGCATTATCCACTCTTTGCCTTGTTATCATATACAAATAAATTGCCGGAGGCAATATAGACAGCCCCGTACGAAGACAAATTTCATAAATTCCTATTTAAACAGCTATATACCGCTATATTTACCTATATTTCACTGTAAATAAACATTTAACAAATTATTTCCATGTTAACAGAAACACTCTAAGCATCATTTTTCCCACTTTATATCGTTTTACTAAAATCCAATATGGCCACCGGCAGCCATTTTGTTAGGAGACCGGAAATTTTACCGACGCTTTACATTCGTTAATACCTTTCAAACAAAAAAAAAATTCATGAAATTCGGTCAAAATTTACTCGAGATATTGACAAAATACTCCACGTTCACTGTACGGCCGAGTAGCCAGATAAGAGCTCACTCCAAGAGACCTAGCTCACGCTCCGGAGAACATAATTTCATAAAATTTCCCTGATTGGTACGGTCAATACCTATCTAATAAAGCTAAAACAGACGAAATATGTTGAAATGTGGCCGACCTACAAGCAAAAACTGCTTGCCGCCCTGGCCTGTTTCACACCAAGGGGTCTAACTCACGAGTCGGTCATCCGATTTCCACAAACTTTTTTTTTGTCGATCGGTATTGTAAATACCTTTTATTTGACGTATCACTTACAAGTGTAACGTTTGAATGTCTGGAGATATCTTCGAAAAACCGTAAAGCACTTTATTGTGGTATTGGGCCACAGCTCGGGAGGGGTCGATCCAAAATCACTCATCTTCGAACTTAGCCTGTCTTTTGACATTACCAAACGGGAAAAAAAAGAATTTTCAAAATCGGATGCGTTTTACTCAAGTTATCGTGCAGACGGACAGACGGACAGACGGACTGACGGACAGACGGACAGACGGACAGACGGACATTTTTTTTTCACTGATTTGGCATCTCTAGACAACCACAATAGGTTTCCCCTTACTCAGGGAGTCCAATTCGACGTGTTACGGACGTATGCGTAAACGCATAAGACCCCAGTACTTCGTACGGGTCTAAACACTGCATAAGTAGGGAGAAACTACTAAATTTTCAGACTTTGGTAACATTCCCATCAATGGATTTGTTCATTTAGAAACCCCACTCTCTGGGCCAGTCTAGACCTTCGGCCTAACGTGACTTCCGAACCACGCCTTGAAGTATAGGTGATATCACGCCTAAATGTAGGCTAAAGACTTATGTACATAAATTCATCAGATTTTGGTTTATGCGTTTATGCGTTTATGTTTATACGAGTCATTCAGTGTGTACATCGTTGCAGCCTACAAACACCCAAATTATGAAGTTTGAGTGAACTTTAGGACGTTAATAACTAAAAGAATTCTATTCGGAATTGTCTGACACGGGAATTGAATTCGGATAGTACGAAACCACTGAGCCATCGCTTCCCTAACAGTATGGGAAAAGCAATGGCTATTCGCAAAGAGCACTTACCTCAATTCTTCCCCTCTCCCATGTACTTGTGTCTTGTGTAAAGAAAGGGTCAAACACACATCAACTCCAAGGAGAACACACACATCAACTCCAAGGGGACTCTGCTTGATCAGTAATTTTCTGTTGTTTGGTTTTTGATGATGTGCAACGTTTTGTCTTAGTTCCATTTATACCATTTTGAATCCCGAGGATGGTGTTTGCGTCCAAACTAAGGGAATAATTTCTCTTAACTTCCATAGAAGAAAAATCCTTCTTGTTTTCGGCAGAAAAACAACGCCGAAGACTTTCTTAATTATGATGGTTTTTATGTTAGCAAAATCAGAACGGATCGATGGAACGGATAGACTTTCAGACTACGACAATAAATTTGTACAAAGCCAATGTCTGCATATTTCTTCCGGTCTATCAACACGATACAGTTGAACATGTTTTCCAATAAATAAAACGTACGGACGTACACGGTTTCTTATTCAAGTTTAGTTTTTGTGTTAACAGTCGACGGGTAATGTATTTTGTTACGAAATTCGACCGACAAGAAAGTTTTCTAAAATTGAAACGTTCGCTTGAATTTCAATTCATTCCGGGCTGCCCTTTTTCACATATGCACCACATTCGTATATGTGTTACGTTGAACGTTGTACACATAAAGAAATCGAAACAGATAATTCATAATCTCGATATCTTAACTGAATTTAGCTTGATCTTATCTGGTACTCTATGTCTCTATGTATGCTAAGTACTTCCATTGTTGTCGGTCACGTCTTATGTCTTTTGTGATCGTAATTTTTAATTTTCAAAGTTATGATACAGTGATATAAATGACGTAGCAGTAATAGTTTTTCACAACTTTGTATCAGCAGCATATAACCGTAGGTTCAAATTAAAAGAAAAAAAAACTTTCATTCAAAACCTGTAAATGTACGCCTACCTAAAATGCATAATTACATTGATTCACAGAGTCACAGGTAAATATGTACACAAATTTGTCTGTTTATACTTCTTTCTAACTGTTTTTCCTCAAATTTTTCGTATGACACGTTTATTGGATCATTTTTTTTGCTCAGTTTGCCGTATTTGGTTCTCTAAAAGAATAGCGCTTTTGATGTCTAAACCAAATCGTAACAGACTGTGAGACTGTCTCACACTGATGTTTGTTTTGATCGTGAATTAAATGGTTTTGATTCATTTGTTTGTTCCTCTTAAATATAACTAGGAAAAAAAAAACTGAAATTAAATAAGGAAATCGAAGGTTTATGTTTCGGTGATCTACGACATTGTACTGTCTTTGAATGTTGAAGAAGAATGGACAGACTTTGCACAAGGTATTTGTACACTAGCGATACAATTTCATGTAAAGGCAAATTGTCAATATGTGTACGGATACTGCATCGGCGATTCATTGTGTAATGAATGAGATTGATGCATTTTCTCATTTCCTCAATGAACCCAAAGGGATTTATGCTTGACACCCGATATGTCAAACCAAAATCCAACAAACCAATAAAAGGCTACTCATCTGTTATTGACAACGATGGCGGAAAATGAGTTCTGACTCGTGTTCTCTTGTCTAATATAGCTAAATTCATGTTTGAACTGATGAAGTAGTAGATTTTGTTTCAAAGACCATACGACATTTTAACAAAAGAAGTTACAGATTTACAGATGTGTAGCACGTTTCCGGTTGCGAAAGACTAAAAATAATCGATTGATTAAATCTGTAATATTATGTAGTAGGATCGCAGAGCTGATATAGCGTAATTCTTCATTTTATCTTGCACTGCGCTTCACTAAAGGAATTCTTTTTCTGGAAGGTTTATTACAGTCCTAGACTCGTAACAACAAGGGTTCAAGGCTCTACAGAATTTATTACTCTTGGAGCATGATAACTCTCGATACGTTGTTGCTTTCTAGAACTCATTAATCTAGAAAAGTAGTTATGCCCAAGGAGCTCATATACAACAGACCCTATGGTGGTCTAGGTGAATGGTTTCCTGCGGATTCAACTCACTCGTTAAATTTTCCTACAACCTATGAAAATCAATTGTTAGGCGTAACAGACAGGCACCATATCGATTCAGTAAAATAGACACTTGCTTAAAAATGTGTCATGCCGAATCTGGATTACTTGAAAAGATGGAGTGAAATACAACATATACCGGTTGAAAACCTATTAGCAAGGAGTGTAGAAGTCCTTGGTTTCCGGTAAACGTCGACTTTTCATGCTGACGCGATTTCTTTTCTACCAAATTGTTTTCATATTCAAAGGATAATCGTCGGTGATTTTTTGTTCGTTTTTTTTTAGTCAAAATTTTGTTCATTTTCTCATCCACCCTTTTATCTAGACCGTACACGCCTCGTTTTCGATGATAATACTTTTCAAAAATGTTTAACACAAAACTCGTTCCATTCGTTAGTATCAACACCGAGACATGCTAGAATTCAGTTTCCGATCAATCTCTAGTGGGTGTCAACTGATGTCAAAACCGTGGACACACATTGTGGTTCTGCTTGTCATTCACCAAATAATTTAAATTTCTGATTGATCTTTTGAACACAAAATAATTTTGATATGTCATTGCCGAGTGTGCGATCCTATATTATTATAACCTTACCCTTACATGGTGTACGTGGTACAGCTAACCAAATTGTATGACGAATATTTGATTATTATTAAATGTACAGTTTACATTCAACAGCAGAAAAAAGGTGATTCTTCTCCTTCTCGTCTATTAAACACGAAATACGATGGCGTGTAATAAATTTCCGAGCACGCTTAGCAAAAAAATTAATTATATTTTAAAAGAAAGACAGAAAAAAACTCTTCAAAATTATACAAATTTGTTATGTCAACACACAGTGCACCTCTATAATGTGTTTGCTGTTTTTATAACATTGTATAAAACTTGATTGTGTGATGCTGGAAATTATCATACAAAGTAGTGGTGCCTGATTATGCTTTGGAGAAGAAAAAAAAATCTGTTAATATTGCTGTGCATACGGCATCCATTTATTATCGGTACATGATCCAAGTATCATTGTTAATAAATAAGTAAATAAATATTTATGTACAAAGAGATAGATGTTTTTACCAAACATCCACACCTATGTTGATTGTCGATCATTATAGACAGATATATCTTTTCAAAGTCTTCCTCTTGAGTGAAAACGAGCCATCAGAACAGTCGGAGCGTTTGCTGCGACTGAGCCTCGTACAAACCCGTATATCTATTGCGTACGTGACCCTAGTGCGTCTGTCACCCTACTTTGACCGTACGCCTATGCGCCGGTTAAAGTAGTTAAAGTAAAATTATTATGTAATGTGTACATCTTAGAAATTGCGCATAGCGCAATTACGACGCCCCGTACGACGTTCCTTTCAAATAAAACAAAAATTTCAAATAGCCCTAAAATTTTAATTTATTGAGTATAAATACACATAGGGCCTAGTATCGGCCTCAGTCCGAGGATCCAAATTTAATTTTTTTTTTAACTACATTCTATTCGGCCTTTGATTACCTTCCAAATTAAACAAAAATTACGAAAAACGGATGAAATTTACTCGAGTTGTATGTAAAATACACATAGGGCCCTAGTAGCGGCCTTAGTCCGAGGACCCAATTTTTTTTTTTCAACAACATTCTATTCGGCTTTTGATTACCTTCCAAATGACACAAAAATTACGAAAAACGAATGAAATTTACTCGAGTTCTATGTAAAATACACATAGGGCCCTAGTAGCGGCCTTAGTCCAAGGACCCAAATTTAATTTTTTTTTCAACAACATTCTATTCGGCCTTTGATTACCTTCCAAATGAAACAAAAAATACGGAAAACGGATGAAATTTGCTCGATTTGTATGTAAAATACACATAGGGCCCTAGTAGTGGCCTTAGTCCAGGGACCCAAATTTAATTTTTTTTCAACAACATTCTATTCGGCCTTTCATTACCTTCCAAATGAAACAAAAATTACGAAAAACGAATAAAATTTACTCGAGTTCAATGTAAAATACACACAGGGCCCTAGTAGTGGCCTTAGTCCGAGGACCCAAATTTAAAATTTTTTTCAACTACATTCTATTCGGCCTTTGATTACCTTCCAAATGAAACAAAAATTACGAAAAACGGATGAAATTTGCTCGAGTTATATGTAAAATACACATAGGGCCCTAGTAGTGGCCTTAGTCCAAGGACCCAAATTTAATTTTTTTTCAACAACATTCTATTCGGCCTTTGATTACCTTCCAAATGAAACAAAAATTACGAAAAACGGATGAAATTTGCTCGAGTTATATGTAAAATACACATAGGGCCCTAGTAGCGGCCTTAGTCCAAGGAACCAAATTTAATTTTTTTTTCAACAACATTCTATTCGGCCTTTGATTACCTTCCAAATGAAACAAAAAATACGGAAAACGGATGAAATTTGCTCGAGTTATATGTAAAATACACATAGGGCCCTAGTAGCGGCCTTAGTCCAAGGACCTACATTTAATTTTTTTTTCAACAACATTCTATTCGGTGTTCGATTATCTTTCAAATGAAACAAAAATTACGAAAAACGGATGAAATTTACTCGAGTTGTATGTAAAATACACATAGGGCCCTAGTAGTGGCCTTAGTCCAGGGACCCAAATTTAATTTTTTTTTCAACAACATTCTATTCGGCCTTTCATTACCTTCCAAATGAAACAAAAATTACGAAAAACGAATAAAATTTACTCGAGTTCTATGTAAAATACACATAGGGCCCTAGTAGCTTTTCACTTCTAAGGCCCTAACTCACGGTCCACTCACCCGATTTTAAAAAACTTTTTTTTCCTGGATTGGTATTGACAATACCTATCCTGTCATTTACATTTCCATCGTTTATTTTGCCATAAATATCACCAAAAGACCTTAAATCACTTAGGTGGCCCTAACTCACGAAGGGCCGACCCGAATATGCCCATCTTCGAACTTAGCCTCACTATTTCGACTATCTTTCAGGCAAAAAAAAAATTTGAAATCGGATTTGATTTACTCAAGATATCGACGTGACAGACAGACGGACAGACGGCCCAAATTTTTATTGCGGATTCGTCATCTATGAACATAGGCAAAAACTTTGCCCTTACCGTCTGCTTCGAATTCCATCAATTACACACGGCATCGTAATCCTATAAGCCCCTTCGTACTTCGTACGGGGCTAAAAATCAACGAAATCGTGTACGTCTTGAGTAGAAATGTTAAGTTCAATTTCATTGCTCAATCTCGAAGTTATCAATCTAAGTTGTGAACCTCAGATCTGTTCGTTGTTTGTTGCTTCCGAACCAAAAGAGAGATACACACCGAATGTAATATCTTTCAATCTATCGAAAATTTGTGTTCATTATTTATACTTTTGACTTATTGTTGATGCTGGGTTACCTTATAATTTTACCACCGAAAGTTAACTACACAAACACCATCTCAACCAGTTGTTATGGATGTATGAATATATTCACACGTATGAGAAGAGAATGAACGAACAAAATTATTATAATGAAAATGATATTCCTCCAACACATTCTTGTATAACATTTAGAAATTTTTCAACCAAATGGTAAGATATGTGTGTGGATTGAATCGTTGTTTTAGTTTACCTGTAACGCTTGTCGGTAACACATTCTAAAAAAAAATAATTTTGTCGTCGGTTTCGTGTTGTTTTTTGTTTTGCTATTTATTTTGATAATTTATCTATAGCAAAAATCGCCTTCGAAAACGATAAAATAAAAATTAATGCTTATGTGGACAAGATAAAAAAACAAACGGCAAAACGAAATTAATAGAGAATCGCATTTTAATTTAAACGAACTTACGAAAGAAAATAACAGAAAAAAAAATAATTATTTATTGAAGTGGTTCCCATTCAGTGAAATAAAGGTGTGGATTACTAAAATAAGAATTCTTACAAATTTGATTCTTATCCCAAAATTGGATTAACGATGTGGGATTACAGTGTTTCTTATTGATTAGTTACTCGATGTTTGCTTACCGTGGCATAACAATTAAATTTTGAAAAGAATCCAACTTTTTTTCTACCTCAACATTTCGATTGTACGTTTCGGTCGAAATGACTTAGAGAAGAAAAT
Source organism: Bradysia coprophila (assembly GCF_014529535.1). Taxonomy (NCBI): domain Eukaryota; kingdom Metazoa; phylum Arthropoda; class Insecta; order Diptera; family Sciaridae; genus Bradysia; species Bradysia coprophila. The sequence goes on from NW_023503376.1 coordinate 962,385, forward strand.
TAAAATTTGCAATCGAACTAACATCAATCGCTACCTTTATACGTCAATTCATTTACGATTGAGATGACGGTGTAACAAATTGCGCGTCTGTGTATATGGGAAATTATATATTTATTCACATTAAGATTTCATTGTCGTGTTCAGCTTTGAATCATTTTTTTGTCGCTACAGGAGACTTTTGTCTTCAAATTGGCAAATAGTTTTTCATATAAAAACTCAGTTTCAGTAGTTGTTTCTCGAATGAAACTATAAAAAAATGTTCGTTTTGATTTACTTGCATTGACGTTCCGTGCTTTGAAATGACGTCATTTTGCTCGATGTAAACATTTTCTACCACTCCTGGTCTTTTGTAATAAATAGGCCAGCACTTCACGATTTAATGTTCGTGCGAGAAATGGAAGGATTTAGTTTTTCATTTAAACATCGGGGAATAATGATTATGGCCCCGTTATAATTATTAGCCGAACTTTCACCCCAAGGTCATGGACTGTTATTTCTTAATTATACATTAAATATAGCTAAAATGAAGTTGTAAAATTCCTCTCCAAAGTAAAATTATTATTTGGGTTCGGTTTAATGTTATCGGATGAATAATGTGAAGCTATCATGCAACATCATAGAAAATGTTCATTACTTGAGAGCCCAATCGATATTAAACAATTTTTGGAATCCGTGCCGTAAATAACATATCTCCAGTAAACGATTTGTTATTTGTTTGAACTACACGGTCGCTAATTAAAACCAGTAAATGTTGTTTTAAACAGTTTTTAATAAGCGCAGTCGACGTTGTTCGCTTCGAACTTATAAAAAAATCAATTTTTTTTTATTGCCAGTTATCATGATATTATGATCTTGAATCGAAAATGTATTCATCAGATCAGATCGATAGATAGACATGTCGATAGAATAATTGATCGTCCTTCATTGGAATGTGTTTGATACTGATTCACTTCCGATCCGATACACAGACACGTTGTTATACCGCCATAAAAATTGATGAATCTTTTATTAGAAGCAGTAAAACCCTACGTACGACAGAAAATATGTTAAGTTTGTGTACATCTCAAACGAATTATTATAAGTGCAATTCATGACCATTCAACATTGGATTAAAAAAATGTTTGCCCCGCGAAATTCATCACCTGTTCAACTTTTTACCAGCGACGAAATAGCTGCGTATCAGGTTTGTAATATACTGTTCTGTTACTTTTACATTTTCGGTTGGTTGACTTCTTTCTCAAAAGTTACAACCAAAATGAAATCATTATTACCAGAGCAATATGTAGGCAATGTCAAGGTTAATATACAGAAAGAGGTGAATAAACAGTGAACAAGAATTTATACTTTGTGAATTTTACTCATTCCAAATTCATACCGGATCTTAGACGTGAATATTTTCGTTAATATGAAAAAAAATCGATTAATTTCCGGTATATACTTACACCACTGGTGAACAGCACCGAAAACAGAATAATGTTAATTAGCGTAACTAACTAGAATTTCCGTCATAAAGTCGCTGTGCGGGACAGTTTGAAAGTTTTGCATTTTTTAAATAAATTAATTGGATGCAATTATCGGAAATGGGTAAACTTAAGCAGTTGAAATAGAAAATTAAAATTAAAAAACGATTATTTTGGTAACGTGGTAGCAGGCTCAGTATCAAAATTTTTCCATGGAATAAATGGTATTACATGACCAAGTACTTTAAGGTGTCGTTTAATAACACTGTACCACAATTGTATAACTCCTTCAGCCTTCTGGATAATTTTATTCCCATGAACTTAATCCCAAGTCATTCAATTCACGATTTCTATCTGCTCTATAACCGATTAGTAGGGCGAATCGAATTTTTAGAATTTTAAGGGCCGCGATAGCCTGTGTGCGGAAAACGTAGATCATTGAAAACTAATTCCAGGCATATGGTTGATGGATCCGAAGGTACCCGGGAAGAAGTCCCCCCGGACGACTTTAACTTTCAAATGGTCATAACTCGGAAAGCTGAGAGTATTTCTGAAAACAATGTTTTAGCAGGATGTAGAGCGTTAAAAATCCTCTACAAAACTGCCGAAGAAACCGATGGTCCAAAAGGCGTGTCTGTCGAGGTTTTCTAACATCGAAAGTTCGACATTTTCGTTTTTGACTTTTATTTCCTGAGAGACAAATTATTAAGTTTAGCTTTTGGCATGAGGTTGTAGAGGAGGTTGAGTACTACCAGTACACTAGGCATTTTCCCGGTCGGCGATCCTTCCGAAACCACTTTTTCGACATTAATGAATGAACTTTTTAAGTGTACCCACGTCGCCCACGAAGCCAGTGCAGACACTGTAACCGGTGTTGCTGAGTCGAGGTAACCTTGGCCAGTAAGTGCACATAATATTCCATAACAGTAGCTGAACTCTTTTACAAAATATTTAAGAATTCGGTGTAGCACATTTTGTACTACAAAATCTGAGAAAGTGAAATTTGTGAGAAAAACAACAAATAATCGTTTTAATTAGTTATTTGACCCACGAACAGTAGTACGAAGTCGATTTCGTTGCAAATACACATTTTTCGATATTTTTACAAAAGGTTGAACTTCGTGGTATACCGTGTCAATATAATGTGCTACATCGAGATCCCAAATATTTTGTAAAAGAGTTCAGCTACTGTTATGGAATATTATGTGCACTTACTGGCCAAGGTTACCTCGACTCAGCAACACCGGTTACAGTGTCTGCACTGGCTTCGTGGGCGACGTGGGTACACTTAAAAAGTTCATTCATTAATGTTGGTTTCGGATGGATCGCCGACCGGGACAATGCCTAGTGTACTGGTAGTACTCGACCTCCTCTACAACCTCATGCCAAAAGCTAAAGTTAATAATTTGTCTCTCAGGAAATAAAAGTCAAAAACCAAAATGTCGAACTTTCGATGTTAGAAAACCTCGACAGACACACCTTTTGGACCATCGGTTTCTTTGGCAGTTTTGTAGAGTTTTTAACGCTCTACATCCTGCTAGAACATTGTTTTCAAAAATACTCTTAACTTTCCGAGTTATGACCATTTGAAAGTTAAAGTCGTCCGGGGGGACTTCTTCCCGGGCACCTTCGGATCCATCAACCATATGCCTGGACTTAGTTTTCAATGATCTACGTTTTCCGCACACAGGCTATCGCGACCCTTAAAATTCTCAAAATTCGATACGCCCTACCGATTAGTCTTTGAGAAGTTGAAAATTGAATTCTAAAATGATTCTTCCATCGGTACTTAGAACTAGACTATTTGTACCTAAAATGGATTTTGCTTAGCTGTCAAAGTAGATTCTGTGGGTGGGATTTGCTAACTAAGTGCCACTGGTGTTACAGACTAATTCTTTCACATCTCCCCCACTCATGTTCTTATTTTAATTTGATTACCATAATGGGTACGCTTACTTCAACACTTAACGCCCCAATATTTTTTTTGTTTTGCATTCCTTCGCACAGATAGAGATTTGGACGATATGGACCTAGATTTAGAATCTTTTAGAGAATACCGCGACCTAATCTTTTTTGGAATTAAAGTGTAATCCCTCCGGAATTACTTTCATTACAGTACAGCTCGAACGAGTACAATAACTGCATCTACTACCGTAGTTCTAAGTGTCGGGAGGTTTTTTTTATTAATCTGCAATGAGAAATGTTTGTAGAAAATTCTTCACGAACCTCATGAGATTTACGCTCGAGACCCACACTGTGGGTTCCACAGAACTCCAGCCGATAATCTTTACACTGAGTCATTGCGTTCTTAATCCTATCGTCTTACTTACTTACTTAGGCGGGCACTACAACCTACTATTCAGCAATCTTCTCCAATCGGACCTATTCCGCGCCAACGTTCTCCAGTTGCTCACTCTTAGTACTTTTAGATCAGACTCAATTGCATCTTTCCATCTCGCTCTTGGTCTTCCTGGTCTGCGTCTTCCATCGGGATTTGTATTTAGCAGTTTCAGTGGTACTCGTTCCTCGTTCATTCTTTGTACATGACCGAGCCATCTGAATCGATTGATTTTGATGAATTTGACTATATATCAGGCTCCTTGTAAAGCTGATACAGCTCATGGTTGCATCTTCTTCTCCAGTTGCCGTTCACATTGACACCTCCAAAAATTGATCGAAGAATTCTCCTTTCAAAAACAAAAAGTGTCTTTTCGTCACTTTGTGTCATGCAACAAGCTTCCAAGCTTCCATATGCTACAACTGGTCGAATCAGCGATCTGTACAATTCGCACTTAAGGTTGCGGTTGAGTGTTTTTGACCGGATGAGCTTTCCTGTTACCAAGCGTTACCCTTCTACGTATTTCCTCTCCGATGCTATTGTCACTATTGACCAGCGACCCAAGGTAAATAAAGCTGTCGACAGTCTCGAAGTGTTTTCCATTCACCTCCAGCGTATATTCCGTTGGTCTGCTATCAGACAATGAAGTTGTCATGTACTTGGTTTTTCTCTCACTGACCTTGAGACCGAACTCAGCACCCCTATCTTAAATTTTCATGAAATTCTCTTTAACGATGTCAATGTTCCATCCAATTAAGTCTAGGTCATCAGCATATCTTAATAACTGACTCAATTTTCTGAAGATTGTACCGCTGGTTTTTAATCCTATCGTCACATGAAAAAAACTCTAGAGTGTTGGCTTTACTAACTTCTTTGATTCAGGGCTTACTTTAGAGAATTAAAATTCTGAAAATTCCGAAAATTCTGAAAAAGTTCCGAAAAATTCTGAAAAAATTCCTAACAATTCCGAAATATTTTTTAGGAATTTTTTCAGAATTTTTCGGAACTTTTTCAGAATTTTCGGAATTTTCAGAATTTTAATTCTCTAAAGTAAGCCCTGCTTTGATTATATTGGCAATGAGAGCGAATAAATTATCCAGAATTGCTATTGCTCAGGAGAAAAGGAAAATTTTACCTCACTTCAATTTGTGAATTTAATTCGAAACATTACCAAAGTTTATGTGGGGCCTTCTTCTTCAAAACTTAATTTAACAGATAAGAATTACTTGAAGCCCAGTATAACTCAGTACATACTCCAAGCTACCGCTAAAATTTAATCAAACAATTTTTTTTTCTCGAATGATTGCTAATCACTTCATTATACCGGCGTAGATTATATCAACATAAACTTTGTTCTCAATCAGGATCCATTAATTAGCATAAATTTTTGTTGAAATTCGTAAAAATTGAAATTAAAATTATCATTTTTTTGCCCATCATATCTGTTAAGTACACATATTAACATCAACTCTAACTTGATAATTCACACCCACATAAAACCCGAATTTTGACCTTGCCATTGTGTTGAAGATAAACACATAATGCGAACTATAATTTATTTACGAAAAATGCTATGATTTAAAACACTGTTAACGCTCAAAAATGTTAAAAAAAAAAATATTTAAAAAATTCGACAGAAAAAAACAAAATCGAAAAAAAGTTTCCATTAATGCAAAAATCCAAAACAAGCGACAACACTTGTCATATCGTATGGTATTACATAAAAACAAATTGAATTATTAACGCGGTCAGTTGGTTCGTTTATATGTGAAAATGTTTAGTGGGCGATTGTTGTTAAACGCCCAAACTGTATAATACAAATTGGATTTTCAAGTTTTTTTTTTCTTCTTCTTCTTCTCTCTGTTCCGAAGAAAAACCATTTATATTAAGCTCTTTGTTTTGTTTGGTATGCGCTTTTTTGTTTACTAAAAGTCATAAGAAATTTTGCGAATTTTAAACGTCTTTAACTGCCTTTTTCAACCGATTTTTTTTTTTTACTTCTTTCAATTTTGGATTTTGCAATGCTACATGCTTTCAAATGTGTTTCAATTGTAATGAGGAAGTTGGACAATAACATTTGTTAAAATGGCATTTATAGGCATACTATCAAATTGGTTGATCTGAATCACATTTGAGATTTCTTTTGCGTCCACATTATGCAAATTACTTTGGTCTTACTCTACCATCGGAATGTTAGATACGAAAAAAAAGTGGAATTGCGAACTAAACGAAAATAGTGTAAAGCTATTAGATTGTCAGACAATTGGTAATGGATTAAGGAAGTGAGTAATAAATTGGACACAGAATTGATCGATCGGAACGCAGAGACATGTGTGAAAAACAGTAAATTGTTATGATATCGAACGTGACATTATTTTACGATTATTAGCACATCATAAGGGCCCATTGGCAAGATTATGTCACTCATCGAGGAGGGAGGGGAATTAATTTCCGCAGTGCAACCTGTTGTAACAATTCATTGATTTTCTATCCGTTGTTTTTGGTTGTTTTTGAATTGAATCTACAGTGAACCTGTAAACGATATTTCTTGGAATTGAATTCAACGAAATCTACTCATTTGAATGATTTAAGAGCAGTTGACCCTCTGCAAATTTTCAGCCTACATTTAGGCGGAAAAATATTCGTTTTTTGATGATTACTTTGAACCAAAATCTTTTTTCGAAAAAGAGGACATTGAAAGGAAAAATTGGTTTGTGGGTGATAAGTTATCCCGCTTGGAGAAACCTTTGCAGATTGTGTTTTATGCACAGGTTTCTCCAAGTGGGTTAATTCATAACTCACAAACCAATTTTTCCTTTAAAGGGTTGAAAGACTCACAAACCAATTTTTCCTTTAAATGAATGTTTTTCCGCCTAAATGTAGGCTAAAAATTTGCAAATGTAACAGGACTTTGAAAGGAAAAATTGGTTTGTGGATGATAAGTATCCCACTTGGAGAAACCATTGCAGATTGTGCAGACTTATGTACAGGTTTCTCCAAGGGTTGAAAGACTCACAAACCAATTTTTCCTTTAAATGAATGTTTTTCCGCCTAAATGTAGGCTAAAAATTTGCAAATGTAACAGGACTTTGAAAGGAAAAATTGGTTTGTGGGTGATAAGTATCCCACTTGGAGAAACCATTGCAGATTGTGCAGACTTATGTACAGGTTTCTCCAAGGGTTGAAAGACTCACAAACCAATTTTTCCTTTAAAGGAATGTTTTTCCGCCTAAATGTAGGCTAAAAATTTGCAAATGTAAAAGGACTTTGAAAGGAAAAATTGGTTTGTGGGTGATAACTCTTCCCACTTGGGGAAACCATTGCAGATTGTGCAAATTTATGTACAGGTTCCTCCAAGGGTTGAGTTAGGACTCACAAACCAATTTTTCCTTTAACGGAATGTTCTTCCGCCTAAGTGTAGGCTAAACATTTGCAAAGGGTTCATTGCTCTTAACAAATTCCTTAATAACATACCCTGCACTCAATAAATCGTAGGCGTTTATGAACCTCTTCCAGCCATCAATGCCAGAGTTAATCATTATAGAACAATACATTTATTGGATAATGACCAATAAATCTTCTGTTTCCTGACATACGGATCTGATATCAGAATAATAAAAATACATTTCCAACATCATCTTTGTATCTGATTTCAAAATCTTATTTTATTGCCAATTGCCATCCAGTCGAATGAAAATTCTCATGTTTTCTCTCTCGGCTGGCAAGTCACTGAGATTCCACAAATTTTTTCAACAAAAATCGTGTGGATAATCATGTTTTTCATTCGTAAAATTGAACTTACACGACAGTCTATGTGGTAGGGTACACAATATTATGTAATGCAATTTATTGCCTGAAGGTTCAAAATTTATGTCAAATTGAATCAAATTTTTATCGAAAATGTAACAACATTTTTGCTGTTCGAAATGCAATTTCAAATGCAATCCAGAAATAATTTTTTTCCGTTTTTACAATGCCACATATGCTGGAGAATGTGTTTATTATACTTGTCCGTGCAAAATGTGCTCGTTCCGACCGAGAGGTGTTAATTATATAATAAACACAACGCATTATTTCTGTTGGTTAATAGAACTGCGGGTAACTCTTGATGCGATTTAATAAATATTTTGATTATTATTTCTTTCATAAAATCGTTTATGGAATGCACTTGCAATTGAATAATCATTCACCATCTACCTACTCACTCACGTTCGATCAATATGAAAATAATTGCATGCAAAGCGGGATGTAATGTAATGAGATTTAGATGCAATTACTGTCTCAACTCAAAGACTAACAACCTTCAAGTTTTTTTTTTTATTGTGCATTCGGATCTAGCTAAAATATCAAAAAGGTTCTCTCGCTTCCCAATTAAACATTGAATTAGGTTGAATGTAAATATTTTATTGGACAACAGCAATTTAAAACTGATCCATCCACAACATTTAGTTTTATTGCGAATTTTATAATTGTCTTTCAGCTTTAAAACTATGTTTTTACCGATAAAATAGACCAACTATGTTGCAAAAATTTTCATTGTAACCAAGACTGTTAACTTAGAATGTTAACAAGTACTGAACATGATGGACAATTTAATTGTAAAACCAAATTAAGAACAAACGGTAAGATAGTGAGAAATTCAGTGGTTTTATTATGAGTCAATAGATTAAAGCCACGTAGGAAAGACAAAGGAATAACATTTACCTGACGGTGCCATTTTGCTGACAGATGCTAAATAAAAATTGTCGGTGCCATAGGAGTTGCATAATTTCTTATTCCATTGACTGTAAGTCATGGGTCTTACAGCAGAAAATACACCGTACATACGTAACACGATCACTATGTGATTAAAAATGTATGGAAATATGATGACAATCGTTAAGAGGGATTCTTTCGAAAAACGACCTGCCGAAATCGGACCCATTTTCCAGTGGACTTTTTTATATGTGCCTCAATAGGTATTAGTCCCTTGAAGCCAAAAATAATTTTTTGAAAACCGAAAACATGCATTAGAAAGCTAAGACCAGTAGCAATTAGGGGAAACAGTTTTTTGATGTTTTTGTTGCTTTTCGAATGCAGAGGAACCGTCAGAAGTTCGCAGAAATAATCAAGCTTTTACCCATACTTTCAACTGCTCGTAACTCCTCAGCGTTGCATTTTACCTCCCATGATCGACTCATTGCCCCGAAAGTACATGCAATTACCTTTCTAATGACACTTTACACGACCTTGTATGCTTCGTGTAGCCGAAGAAATTTCCAGATGAAAAGTGTATGTTTTCGGTTTTCGATCAGCTCTCGCTATCCACGCAAGCATCGATGAATTTTCAAAAAATTATTTTTGGCTCCTAGGGACCAATACCTATTGAGGCACATATACCAAAGTCCACTGGAAAATGGGTCCGATTTCAACAGGTCGTTTTTCAAAAGAATCCCTCTAAACGTAACACTGTTGTGCCTTTATTAACACGATATCTTTAGCCAATCTCAACCAATTTTCAAAAACTTTGTTTTATTCGATGAAGCATTGAAATCCTAAGTTCAAGGTTGAAGATGCGTTGGTATCGGTTCAACGATATGGTAGTAGTTCTCAAAAGAAGCCTTTTCTTCTCTTTGTTAACACGATGACTGGAGTAATTCTCAAACAATTAAAAAATAGCGGAGCGAGGCTCGGAATTCACACAAGAATTATTTTAACTGAAGACGCAATTTTTAGACCTGTGCATTTTATAGACAATAGTACCGCATGGAACATAAAGGTAACTTCGAACAAGAAAGCTCTGGGCGAAATTACCCCTGGTCAAAATGAAATTATCAATGAGAGACTAGGACCGTTCTAGAATTTCTTTTTCTGATTATGTTTTTGTGGTCATCGAAATTTACATTTGATTGAAATTATTCAGAAATCATTTCCCTTACAATCTATTGAGAAATTTAGACAGTCAGGGATCTGACCCACCCAACATGTAGACATAGTTTAGTTGTTTGCTTGCTTGTCTAATCTGCTTGTATAAGTTATTAGGTGGCTGTGATGCTTAACTCATAGAAGTCTGCTTAGTTTTCGACATAAATAACGTTTACATTACTTTCATGTTTTGAAATATTGATGCAGGCATCAAGAGTATTTGCAGCTGCATAATTAAATCCGTTTTCCATTAACATTTCCCTGTACAAACATATTGTTTGCACATAGCCTTTGATGTTGTACCCTTAAAAGAAAAATCTAGAAAATGATTTTTCATCTAAAAAAACCTTTCGGCAGAAACAAATGAAATGACTTGAACTTTAGTACACGGAAGAATTGTAATCAAAAGGAGCCTTACCCCTTCATTCATAATAAAATGTCAAAAGCACCGATTCGATTTCATTCTGAATGATAACACATTCAGTCAAATACAGTCAAAGAAAAGTAAAAGCAGACATTTTTGGGAGATACATTTGTGGTTTGAATTTGAAATCCACATAGTCTGTTTAACAAAAGAAAACCTAGATTTTGATTTTCTGTATTTTTTGCAAGATTGCAATAGTCGCGGAACGAAATGTTGAAACATAAGAATCTAGGCGTTCACTTGCTAACCAAACTACCAAATCAAAACCTGTCGGTATTTAGTTGTCTTCATCTGTAATTTTCCAGATTTGGGAAACACACGCAAAAAATACTGCCGATAAGATTATCATGCAGCTTATACACATTTTATCTCGTAATTCATAAGACTGTAGATTTTGTCGTTGATAAAATCAAAATTGTATTTTTACCGAAAAAAAAACAAACTAAGAAAAATCGACGACAGCAACTTATATTAATGGAAGCGGACAAATAAACGCCCACGAAATTGAATACGACGAATTTGAGAAATGGTATTTCATTCGAATTTGTATAATGTTATGAAGCCGACAGTTCGGTTACAGCAATAGAATTGTTGTAAAACAGAAAAGTTTCGATGTTTTGTTTTGGATTAAAAAATGTAAACCTTTCCTTCTCGTTCATTTTTGCAATGCCTATTGTCACAGATTAGAACCATAATTCAATGTTTAGACCTCAGTCAAAATAGTTATTTTCTCTACTCAGTGACGAAAAGTAAAACTTTCGTTGGCTTGATTGAGAAAAACGGTGTAATGCAACTCGGTGACAATAATACTTTTTTTTGGTACACGATGTACCTGCAGCCTCAAGCGACAAACTACACATCTAGCTCCCAAAATAGTTATTTACTTGGGCAAGGTGTGATTAATCAGTTTTCTCCACGAGACGCAAACGGCAAACATCAATTTAGATTTGATGAAATGTTAATTTCTCCCGTCTGGACATGACAAGGGAGAAAAAATACATTTTCTGCCCATAGCTGTCATCAGACAAACCGTCATTTTCTCATGGTGGAGAAAATTAGGCTAATCAAACCGCACAAATGAAACAGTTATTTGCTCACCGAGTGAAGAAAAGTTCGAAATTTCATTTCGATGGTGTTGTTTGTGACTAGAGTATAGCGAGGGCCACACATCACACGAGAAAATGAAATTTCCAACTTTTTCCCGAGGTCAACATAATGTTTACAACAAAGACTCCCGAAGTTTCAGCTGTGATGAGAAAATGACTATTTTCTCGCCTGCGTTTGGAAATAGAATTTATCACCACAACCCAGTTGCGGCAATTTTTAAAAAGCGGCAATTTTAGGATTATTTTGCTCGCAGGAAGAAATTCCACCAGCATGCTAAATTGTAAATGCTTTCTGAGGCACTAGATGTAGAGTTTGTCACTCGAGGCGCTGCCAAAGTACTTTACAATCTTTTATTAAGTCATTGCACCCTTAAACAGAATCCATTTAGTGTTTTAGGAACGGCTGGTCTATTGTTAACTACAATGACACAATTAAGCAAAAGATGTGGCAGAGCCAATCATTATAAATTGCGCCTGCCGTTCGAAGAAAGTTAATTTTGCCATGGCTATCACTTTCCGGCTTATATTAACAAAACGAGCCATCAGAACAGTCGGAGCGTTTGCTGCGACTGAGCCCCGTACAAACCCGTATATCTATTGCGTACGTGACCCTAGTTCGTCTGTCACCCTACTTTGACCGTAAGCCTATTGCGCCGGTTAATGTAGTTAAAGTAAAGTTATTATGTAATGTGTACATCTTATAAATTGCGCATAGCGCAATTACGAAGCCCCGTACGACGTTCCTTTCAAATGAAACAAAAATTTCAAATCGCCCTAAAATTTTATTTTTTGAAGGGCCTAGTATCGGCCTCAGTCCGAGGACCCAAATTTAAAATTTTTTCAACTACATTCTATTCGGCCTTTGATTACCTTCAAAATGAAACAAAAATTACGAAAAACGAATGAAATTTGCTCGAGTTATATGTAAAATACACATAGGGCCCTAGTATCGGCCTCAGTCCGAGGACCCAAATTTAAAATTTTTTTCAACTACATTCTATTCGGCCTTTGATTACCTTCCAAATGAAACAAAAATTACGAAAAACGGATGAAATTTGCTCGAGTTATATGTAAAATACACATAGGGCCCTAGTATCGGCCTCAGTCCGAGGACCCAAATTTAAAATTTTTTTCAACTACATTCTATTCGGCCTTTGATTACCTTCAAAATGAAACAAAAATTACGAAAAACGGATGAAATTTGCTCGAGTTATATGTAAAATACACATAGGGCCCTAGTATCGGCCTCAGTCCGAGGACCCAAATTTAAAATTTTTTTCAACTACATTCTATTCGGCCTTTGATTACCTTCAAAATGAAACAAAAATTACGAAAAACGAATGAAATTTGCTCGAGTTATATGTAAAATACACATAGGGCCCTAGTATCGGCCTCAGTCCGAGGACCCAAATTTAAAATTTTTTTCAACTACATTCTATTCGGCCTTTGATTACCTTCAAAATGAAAAAAAAATTACGAAAAACGAATGAAATTTGCTCGAGTTATATGTAAAATACACATAGGGCCCTAGTATCGGCCTCAGTCCGAGGACCCAAATTTAAAATTTTTTTCAACTACATTCTATTCGGCCTTTGATTACCTTCCAAATGAAACAAAAATTACCAAAAACGGATTAAATTTACTCGAGTTATATGTGAAATACACATAGGGCCCTAGTAGCGGCCTTAGGCCAAGGACCCAAATTTAATTTTTTTTTCAACAACATTCTATTCGGCATTCGATTACCTTCCAAATCAAACAAAAATTACGAAAAACGAATGAAATTTACTCGAGTTCTATGTAAAATATACATAGGGCCCTAGTAGCATTTCACTTCTAAGGCCCTAACTCACGGTCCACTCATCCGATTTTAAAAAACTTTTTTTTCCTGGATTGGTATTGACAATACCTATCATTTGCCGTGTCATTTACATTTCCATCGTTTATTTTGCCATAAATATCACCAATCACTTAGGTGGCCCTAACTCACGAAGGGCCGACCCGAATTTGCCCATCTTCGAACTTAGCCTCACTACTTCGACTATCTTTCAGGGGAAAAAAAATTTTTGAAATCGGATTTGATTTACTCAAGATATCGACGTGACAGACGGACAGACGGACAGACGGACAGACAAAATTTTTATTGCGGATTCGTCATCTATGAACATAGGCAAACACTTTGCCCTTACCGTCTGCTTCGAATTCCATCAATTACACACAGCATCGTAATCCTATAAGCCCCTTTGTACTTCGTACGGGGCTAAAAACCATTTCTACTGAAAGATTAGCCGCTCGTAGAGTAGAAAATTTCCTACATCAATTTAACAAGTCATAAATTAACATTACACCGCTCGCTAAAAGCCGCGATAATCAAAGTATGTCAAAACATCAAACTCAACATAAAGTAGCCGAAGAAGTTTGCTTTGAGAAGCGATTATGATAAGATGTTTTTTATAAGATAAATCTCGTCGTCGAGATACACGAACGATGATGGATTACAAAGAAAGTTAGTTTGTTAATTAATCTCGTTTTCCTTTCGCTTTTTTCTTGCGGTTACAGATGGATACTTGGTGCACAATACACAATAAACAATTTTTGTTTCCATCCACTTTTTTTTACAGTTCATTTCTAAATAATTGATGTGGTAATTAAGACTCATTTGGAATACGTAATTACTCAGCTTTTTGATGTATGATTCAACCTGTGTGGTGTTCAGGTGTCAATAAATTTTATTGAATTCTTTAATCATTGAAACGTTGCAAACTAGCATTCCTATATAAACATGTTATCGTGGGTTGATTGGTACTTAAAAAATTTCCTAGTTGACATACCCAAAAACACGTTACGAGAAGGTTACATTTTGGTTAAAATTGTATTTTTAAAGTTTTAATATTTAACTGTTGTCCCATTGGAGAGCTCCAATGTACGGTTGCATCATTACAATGTATTAAGGTTGGAATATAACATTAATTGTGTACAAAATTGGCCGAGTAAGTATAAATTGAAGTCATAGGATTATCGATTTTATTTACGTTGTGAAATGAAGCAATTTAATTTTGCATATGGCGTTGAGATCGTACCGTATATTGAAATATTGAAAACAACGCAAATTGTTGTTTTGCAATGTTTTTGCTTTCGTTACGCCTTTCCTTGATCCAGTAAAGTCTCAATAGTCTGGTCGGCTATATTAATCGAACGATTATGCAGACAATTAACTATGCAAATGTGTACCGATGCCAGACAATTTGTCTGAGTTTAAAAAAAAATGAATTTTAATTAACGTCTCTTGTTTGCCATTAGTTTATCGTCTAGGCTCTAAGTAAACGAACGAAATTATTCGCAAATTGCCATGTTATTAACCTTTGCTTCTTTTCGATTTTCAGATAAAACTGAAGAAAGTGTTGGGCCTAACAGTATGTAGCAATGCAGCGCTCGATGTGTCGCCTACGACTGGTGTTTTAGCCTATCCAGCAGGGTAAGTTCAAAAATCATATTATTGTTAGATTATTACCGAGATTATTACACTGTTTGAGAATTCGACGAACCGACGATTACAAGTCAATTTATTTCTATTTGTTCCACTTACTGTTTTGCACCCGTTAAAAATCCCATTTTCGGAACTAAGCTGTAGTCTTCTTGGTTTCCCTGATTTCTTTCATTTGCCATTTTAAATAGCGTACGAAATTGGATTAAGAGTGATATCGCGAAATCTTCGAACAACTTTGGGGCGAGGGGTCACGGATATTATTTAAAGCTCAAACGATTCGTTGAACTGTTGCGAGTAAAACGTGGTACTACGTTTGGTGTCATATATTTTGTTGTCGACGCTCGAGGTCATGAAGTAAGGGTCTGCCAAAAGGGGCCCAAAATCGTTTTCTTCCGATTAGGCGAGTAAAACAATTTTGGGAAAAAAACTTTTTTCGCTAGCCTTGTAGGCCCTGAAGAGACGCACATTTTGAGTATACACACCACCAGGTCCATGTTGACCTGTTGGTGATATCAATCATTTTAGGTGAAAAAATAGGTGATTTTCCCAAGTCCCTGACCGACTGCAGTGACATAAGTCCGAGACATGGTATGTATGGTGAGATAGCCTAGTCTCTATAGTACCATAACGTGTAAAAACCTCCTTGGATAAGTTTCACTGCAAAGGGTTGGAGTGACTTTAGCGGAAGTTCACCACAAGTCGACGAAATTTTATCCCTTCCTTTCGTTTGTCTTTCGCTTTTTTGAGGTTTTTTGTGCATTAATATCTGTGACCACTTGTCCCAAAATGTCTGATTTTGTTCGATGTTTTGGCGGTATCACTCTTAATAAGAGAAACGGAGAGGAATAGCAGCAACGCAACATCTATAGATATGAAAGTGAGATTATATTTTCAATTGGCAATGCAGTACCTTATTACATGATAACATCACCACGTACATATGTGTATGGTAAAAAAAACGTTTTGTTTTTCATGTGGAAGGAATAGCTTGAATCGAATTTGAAATTGCCGGTTTTCATAATTCCCTCACTCTGTACCGGTGTACCACATTAACCTTCTCAACAACAAACAATAAGATTGTTAAAAAATAACGTCTTTACTCTGTCATTGCTAAAATTAAACGACTGGACTTAATGAGGAATTTAATTTATTTTAACCAAATTCATATCAGGTCAATGTGGCTCTTCTGAGAATATATCCATTTCCATTGTACGTAAAACTCAATGCGGTCGAAAATGGTAAAATACAATTTAGCGAAAACGAATTCAGGCTTTTATTATTATTAGTTTTAAATGAAATTAAAATGTAATAATACTAAATTAGACCTTGATTTATTTTCGCTAAAGAAAATTATTTTATTTTCGAAAAACAAAAATCCGTTTCATTGACAACTTAATATTATGCCCGTACGACCGCAATTCATGAAATTGAATGATTAAGATGAATGCGAAACAATTTGCAATTTAATTGGGTTGTTATGTATCCAATATCAACCAATAAATATGCGTGAAATAATAATTTGTGGAATTTCATTTTATATTTATATTCAGAATTCCAAAAAAAAAAATTGCTTGAAATTGAAAGCCGCTAATGACATATATGGTTAGTGGTTACGTTCATCAATTCGATTTGTTATTTGTTTTAATAATTAACATCAAAACATTTGTACCAGTTACTTGAACAATTTTCTGCAGCTGCCATGGAAAGTGTTTTTCAAAAGATGATTGCATAATTGACTCAACATAAACTATTATAGAATAAAATGGTCTCATTCCTAATTAATTTAAGTTGTCAGTAGCAGGTGACTAGTCACTAGGTTTCCCAACGGGTTCAACGACAAGGACAAGCTCTGACTAACGTGTTCTTATAGACAATTGAAATCAACATATTCAAAATATTTAAATCAAATGAAGTAATAGATCCGATTTTTTTTTGGTTTTTCGACTACATCAATGCAGATCAAATCGGAGATGTTAAGAGTCATATCGCCAAGACTTCAGGTGATTGGGGAACAAGCGGTGTCCGATTTTAATGAGTGATAGCACGTTGGATTCGTCTTTCAATTCTAGGAAACACGTATCTTTCACTTTTTCTAAAAAAAATTGGTTTTCTGTGAAAAGTGTTCAAAAGTGATCACATGTCAGAGGGTACCGAAAACAGTTTTTCGACAATAACTCAAGAAAAAATTATTTTAAATTGTTGTAATGTTGTACGAATGTCGGCCTTGGAAAGACCTACAGATAGAGTATACGCACTGCTTGGTGCATGTTTATCCACGATGGTTATGACTAAAAATATAGTGAATGTTCGGAGAGTACTCCTTCTCTGCAGCTTCGTTGTTCCGCGGAACTGAGTATGGGGTGTTGTGGCTGGCCTCACCCACTATCGTTCCACATATAAATGAACCCAGTACTTTTGTGCTGCAAGCCCACAGAAGTGTTGGAAAAAAAGTTGGTGCCAAAATGCAGATTTTTTCCTTCTTTCTGGGGGCTCTACAGCTGGAGCAGCATCTGGAACGGTACTACGGCAGTCATTTTTTATCGTCTACTATTCTTTTACCTTATCAATAGAAAAACGCTTCGATATGTCGCGAATATATCAGATCTAACTAGTTTTTCAATTGGTCCAATATTTGCTACGTGACAGGAGTTTGGAAAACCGTTTGCTCCCACTTGATCATATCCTTTTTCCAAACTTCTGTCGCGTAGCAAATATTGGCCCAACTGAAAAACTAATTACTGTTCTGAAGTCCTGAGGTCATTTTCTATACGCTAACACTTTATTTGACTAAAATCCTCGGAGAAAAATTAAATAATTTTTCTCTTGATATTACTAACATTGGATCTGATATATTCGTGACATATCGAAGCGTTTTTCTATTGATAAGGTAAAAGAATAGTAGACGATACAAAATGACTGCCGTAGTACCGTTCCAGACGCTGCTGCAGCTGTAGAGCCCCCAGAAAGAAGGAAAAAATCTGCATTTTGGCACCAACTTTTTTTCCAAGACATCTGTGGGCTTGCAGCACAAAAGTACTGGGTTCATTTATATGTGGAACGATAGTGGGTGAGGCCAGCCACAACACCCCATACTCAGTTCCGCGGAACAACGAAGCTGCAGAGAAGGAGTCTCTCCGAACATTCACTATATTTTTAGTCATAACCATCGTGGATAAACATGCACCAAGCAGTGCGTATACTCTATCTGTAGGTCTTTCCAAGGCCGACATTCGTACAACATTACAACAATTTAAAATAATTTTTTCTTGAGTTATTGTCGAAAAACTGTTTTCGGTACCCTCTGACATGTGATCACTTTTGAACACTTTTCACAGAAAACCATTTTTTTTAGAAAAAGTGAAAGATACGTGTTTCCTTGAATTGAAAGACGAATCCAACGAGCTATCACTCCCCAATCACCTGAAGTCTTGGCGATATGACTCTTAAATAATAAAATGTCGCCCGGGACAAGATGACACTTTTTTGGTATATTTTTAAGGCAGACAATTCGAATTGAAATGTCAGTTGCTGTGAATCGATTTTGTTTAAATAAAATGTTTTCTAATACAGAAAAGAGAATTGGTCATACAAACGTTGGGCGTATGACGCATGATTTTGAGGCCTCCAAATTCTTTTTTTGTTCATCCAATTTCTCCACAAATTTTTTCTCCAAACTTTAGAACAGATCCAATTGTAGCAAGTTGAAACTGGATGGAAAAGCACATAAAATTACCTTTCAAATGATACCCCACACGACCATGTACGTTTTGTGTACCTCGAGAAATTTCTGTAAGAACAGTGTACGTCTTCGGTTGAAAACTTCAACTGCACATATTTCGGTGTGGATGAATTTTAAAACCATCAAGTCCCTATTCGTCACAATAGTACATGTGATTACCTTTCTAATGACACCCCACACGACCCTATTCGGCTCGTGTAACTGGAGACATTTTTGTAAGAAAAGTGCAAGTTTTCGGTTTTTGATCACTTCTCACCAGCCACACAAGCTTCGAAGAATTTTGTTCAAACTGGTCTTGGCTTCTAGTATCGAATACCTTTCTAGACACATATAAAAAAGTCCACTGGAGAAGGCGTCCGATTTCGGTAGGTTGTTTTTCAAAAGAATCCCTCTGCGCTATTCGCACCGGTATGTGTGTTTTACTCGGTCGGGTTAGAAACACTAAGTGATTGGAGCACATCAATATTTATTCTTAGAAAACGGCTAAACAGCTACTCGAGTCTATTACTTCCATCGATCAAAGTAAAGTATTTTTAATCTGTTGATTTCAAATCTTGTACTTCATTTTTTTTTAACATTTTACTATTTAAAAAGGACCGTATTGCCTAGAGTTTGTCATTATTTTCGTCGTCGTTATCGATAGCAGATGAATAGCCGTATGTACATCGCGTCATTATTCAGCGAAGAGTCTGTGGGTATGTGGAACTACTCGTACGATTGTTTGGCTAAAATTTGCGATAAAAATTGAGTAAATTACAATGACTTTTGAATAAGAACGGAACTCAAATGTCTAGTTTCGACGCCATCCAAATGCTTATCACTATTCGTATCAAAAATGTTTCGGGTTGGACATAAATTCGCTACTTAATGTTCTATTACCAAAAACCAAAGTTAATAAAAATGAGAAATGCGAAACGTCTGTCGCCTAAGTCAATACAAATATGCACCTAATGATTAATTGCATTACTCTCCGAGCTGAAACTGACCTTGCAGACCACCTCAGATCCTAAACAAAAAACAGATTTTCTTGTCAAATGCTGCAATGTAATTATCGTTTTAAAATGCACATTTTAATATAATCATTTTCAATCATAAATTAGGTTTCTGTACGAAAAAAAAAGAGAAGAAAAATTCTGATCGTTCATTAACATAGTTTTTAATTCAACGTATAAATGTGCCGCATTTTTTTCTTTGATATTTGTATCAGAAACCACTAACCATATCTGGATATAACCTCGACGATTTATCTGTAGTTAATGTTTGCATTTTATTTACGTGTTTAAAAGAACAACAACAATCTTCTCCCGGGTAAATTTGTTCTTAAATGAATTTTGCTTACATTGTGCTCAAAATTTCTTCATTTTCTTCCTCAATTTCTGCTGATATCAGGAAAATCAGGACTTTATACCAAGCCTGTCATACAACGTGTGTGTTAGGAGGAACTGAGCTATGAACAATTATTCTGTTCGACACAGAAAACGATAAGTTTTTACTCATACGGAAGCAGTGTTAAAGCAATTGAAGTAAAAGATTTTGAATTACAAATTCTGCAAACAAAAGACTTGTTCCTCGAATAACTGGTTGCTTGTGAAAATGGCAGGACGTTTGACCACGGTTTCCTAAGTTTCATATCGTATGGGGCACAAAAGCCAAACCTTGTGAAAATGATTAAACAGAACTTCCTTCGGTGGATAAGGTTCAAACCAGGGGAAGGCGCATCGTTAGTCTGCCATTTGTGACACAATTTTTTTTTAATATAAAGAATTGGCATTAAAGGTATCGGAGCTTTGAATGTCACCCTTTCTGATATCAATACTTTTGTAAGTAAAGGACTTGCGTCAACCATCCTCTTCTAAGAGGTTTTTGTCTGATAATGTTGTAACCTTCTACGGGCTTTCCCCTGTTGATCATTTTGTTACTTTGTTCAAGCTATCACTGCTTATTGAAGAGAAGCATAGTTTCTTAGGTAACAAAGCCTTTTACTTCTGCGGTTTTGCGATTACTAGAAGACATTGGTCAACGTTTATCAGTTATTTTTGTTGTCGACATCGACAGTTGAACCATTTCTACAATTTTCTTTTAAATCTGTTACAGTCGACGTCAGTGAAATTTAGACATGGATTTGCTTCAGCTGTTTTTCACCTGGTCCACTATACAAACAATTATACGGCTTTATACGGGTGAAAAAAGTACACGCACGCGAGTGTAGTGGTAAAACCGTATAAAGAAGCATGATCAGTTTTGTTTGTTTGAGTGGACCTGATGAAAAACAGGTGAATCAAATCCATACGTAAATTTCACTGACATTTACTGTAAATCAGTTTTAACTAAATGAATTCGATTGCAATCGTGCTTCGGTTGTAACAGCTGGTGCATCAAGCACCTATATATTTAAATTATTGCTGAGCTAAAGTGCCGCCAATTATTTCCAGTATTGCTTAATCAGACAAAAACCTCTTAGAAGAGGAAGGGTGACGCAAGTCCTTTACTTACAAAAGTATTGATATCAGAAAGGGTGACGCTCAAGGCTCCGATACGCAAAAATTTAACTTTAACACCAATTCTTTATATTAAAAAAATTGCGTCACAAATTGCAGATGATTTCGGTTCTATTTCTGAAGTAATTCTACTTTCGACTATACGCGAATTCAGTTTTCTCTTTTTTTAATTCCACTTTTTTAGTTTATTTTCATTCGCATTTTTTTAAATAAAATAAAATTATAAAGATTGAAGTCAGACGCTTCCAAGAAACCTCTACGGATATTCAAAATGTTTGCTCTGAAGTTTTAAGAGGTATTAATTCAGATTGCACCTGTGTAAGCTTAGTTTCTTGTATGTTAAAAATTTACATTCACGAAACATACTTGAACGAAATAGTTGTAATGGTGCCACGACAATTAATCACTCAGTTAGAAGGACGACAAAAATAATTTTTAATAAATTTGTTGTCTGGTTGTCCTCATCATCTGCCATTTGTGACGCAATTTTTTTAATATAAAGAATTGGTGTTAAAGTAAAATTTTTGCGTATCGGAGCCTTGAGCGTCACCCTTTCTGATATCAATACTTTTGTAAGTAAAGGACTTGCGTCACCCTTCCTCTTCTAAGAGGTTTTTGTCTTTACGTTTGTAAGTTTTAAGGTTAAAGCGTCAGTTATAACATATCAAAAGTTTTTATTTAGAGACGAAGAAAGCAGTTTTATATGTCCCGTAACACAAAAGATACCAAAACCACATTTTCATATTTGCCACTGTTTTCTGCTTCTAAAACACTCAGACTTTGTCGAAGACACCAACCATAAAATTGAAACACTTTTCCAGTTTTGGTCATTTCGCCTGTATTCTTCTCCCAAAACTCTAAGACTTTGCCGAAGAAACCAACCCTCCATCTGCCATAGTTCCTGAGATAAATCTAAAAACTGATAGCGCCCAAATTTTTCCAGTTTTTGTACATAGTGCCATATTCTACTCCCAAAACTCTGAGACGTTGCCGAAGAAACGAACGTTCCATCTGCCATAGTTCCTGAGATAAATCTAAAAAGTGATAGCGCCCAAATTTTTCCAGTTTTTGTACATAGTGCCATATTCTACTCCCAAAACTCTAAGACTTTGCCGAAGAAACCAACCTTCCATCTGCCACAGTTTCCGAGATAAGTCTAAAAACTGATAGTGACCAAATTTTTGCAGTTTTTGTACATACTGTCCTATTCTACTCCCAAAACTCTAAGACTTTGCCGAAGAAATCAACCTTCCATCTGCCACAGTTCCCGAGATAAGTCTAAAAACTGATAGTGACCAAATTTTTACAGTTTTTGTACATACTGCCCTATTCTACTCTCAAAACTCTTAGACTTTGCCGAAGAAACCAACCTTCCATCTGCCACAGTTCCTGAGATAAATCTAAAAACTGATAGCGCCCAAATTTTTCTAGTTTTTGTACATACTGCCCTATTCTCCTCTCAAAACTGTAAGACTTTGCCGAAGAAGCCAACCTTCGATCTGCCACAGTTCCCGAGATAAGTCTAAAAACTGATAGTGACCAAATTTTTACAGTTTTTGTACATACTGCTCTATTCTACTCCCAAAATCTAAGACTTTGCCGAAGAAACCAACCTTCCATCTGCCACAGTTCCCGAGATAAGTCTAAAAACTGATAGTGAACAAATTTTTCCAGTTTTCGCACGAACGGCCATATTCTACTCCAAAACTGAAAGTAAAAAACATTCCAATCTCCGAACAGCCTTCATGTCATAACATATCGAGAAACACATACAAATACTTACACACACACATACATAAAACTTCATTTTACATTTAATTATATGGGGAAATTGTATGGGAACTTCCAAAAGCCCTAGCTCCTAAACAAGATCATGTCGACCTAATTTTTTTTTTGCCAAAAGTCTTAGAATCATGCCCAGGAACTACTCCTAAAATTTCAGCAAAATCGTAGGCGCCGTTCTCGAGATAGATTCCACAAGCAAGCAAGCAAAGGTTGGTAAAATTCATCATTTCAGAATGGGTCAAATCTGACCTTTCCCATAGAAAAATCTAGACTTTGAAATGCAATATCTCGGCCAATTTTGAACTTAATGAGACGTGCGATAGCTCGTTGAACTCGTATTGACGCCCAGAATACGATTATCATACTTAAAGAGTCGTGGGAGCCAAGGGGGAAAAGTCAAAAAGTTGCTGTATATATGTTCCTTTGTCCCTAAAAATTTTTTTAGACCCGTACGAAGTACTGGGGTCTTATAGGTTTACGCATACGTTTGTAACACGTCGAATTGGACTACCTGAGTAAGGGGAAACGGATTGTGGTTGTCTAGAGATGCCAAATCCGCGAAAAAAAAAATGTCCGTCTGTCTGTCCGTCTGTCTGTCTGCACGATAACTTGAGTAAAACGCATCCGATTTTGAAAATTCTTTTTTTTCCCCGTTTGGTAATGTCAAAAGACAGGCTAATTTCGAAGATGAGTGATTTTGGATCGACCCCTCCCGAGCTGTGGCCTAATAAGTGCTTTACGGTTTTTCGAAGATATCTCCGGACATTTAAACGTTAAACTTGTAAGTGATACGTCAAATAAAAGGTATTTACAATACCGATCGACAAAAAAAAAGTTTATGGAAATCGGATGACCGACTCGTGAGTTAGACCCCTTGGTGTGGAACAGGCAAGCAGTTTTTGCTTGTAGGTCGGCCACATTTGAACATATTTCGTCTGTTTTAGCTTTATTAGATAGGTATTGACCGTACCAATCAGGGAAATTTTTTTTTTTTTGAAATTATATTCTCCGGAGCGTGAGCTAGGTCTCTTGGAGTGAGCTCTTATCTGGCTACTCGGCCGTACAGTGAACGTGGTGTATTTTGACAATATCTCGAGTAAATTTTGACCGAATTTCATGAATTTTTTTTTGTTTGAAAGGTATTAACAAATGTAAAGCGTCGCACAGTGTTCCAAAACGTTACTGCCACATTCATAAATCTATTTTTGACATCAGTACGTCACTTTGCGACCCCTTTATGTCCGGAATTACCCTACAGTAACAGTAGACTTTCGAAAAACCAAGAAAAAATTTTGTTGGTTTCTTGGGTTTTGGAGCCCATTTTCCCCGTGAGGGGTTTGTAAATTTTCCATGTTAAATATAAAAATCCTAAGGACGTTGCTACTTGCATTGAGACACCTCAAGCATACTCCTTATGGTATTTTCTATGTTCCCCTGCCTCTCGCCTTCACTTACTTCTGCAGAAATGTTAGAGACAACGATTTTATTTCATGAGGCTTTTTTGAATTTTTTTGATTATTGATGAAAATGAGGAATAAGAGATCTGTTTTACAGCGATTGGTGAGCAGGTAGGTTCGGGAACATAGAAAATACCATAAGGAGTATGCTTGAGGTGTCTCAATGCAAGTTGCAACGTCCTTAGGATTTTTATATTTAACATGGAAAATTTACAAACCCCTCACGGGGAAAATGGGCTCCAAAACCCAAGAAACCAACAAAATTTTTTCTTGGTTTTTCGAAAGTCTACTGTTACTGTAGGGTAATTCCGGACATAAAGGGGTCGCAAAGTGACGTACTGATGTCAAAAATAGATTTATGAATGTGGCAGTAACGTTTTGGAACACTGTGCGTCGGTACTATTTCCTCGGTCTATATTGCCTCCGGCAATTTAATTGTATATGATAACAAGGCAAAGAGTGGATAATGTAAGTGATTTAAAAGGAAGAATAGTTTTTCAGCAGAGAAGAAAATGAAGTAAGAGAAATGAAGAGTTTCACATTAAAGGCTTTTGATACGAATAGGTGTTTCGTACGGGTCGGCGTTAGCTATGTTTTTTAATTTTTTGTAGTGTGGACTTGCGTCACGCCTGCTTACTAACGTGCAGGCATGATTCAAAATCATAGTTTCGACTAATTTTCGCAATTGCTTCAACAAAATACAATTTTTTCTTCTATTTCAGGTGCACAGTCGTCTTATTTAACTCAAAGAAACTGAATCAATCATACTTACTGAATACGTCCAGAAAAGCCATTACCGCTATTGCCTACTCACAATGTGGACGGTAAGTTGTTGAGTTAAACAAGCGAAACTGATTCGATTCCAATAACAAATGATAATTTCACGTTTTTCAGTTACATTGCAACTGGAGAATGCGGTGAGTAGAATATTTTATATTTTCCGAGTACGAAAATGGTCATCGTCAAAATTTGATTGTTCGTTCGTCTTGCAATTTGTCGAAATTGAAGTCGTGTACCTGTCGTCTATTGTTGCTATCGGAAAAAATTTGTTGAATAAATTTAGAAATCGACTAATAACGATGACATTATCGTCATTTAAAGAACTTTGTACAGCATAGAGTACAACGACAATTTCTCTCTATTTTTGATCTCACTTAATCACTTATTTCGATTCAAATGTCGTTGCATGAAATTTTCGAGCAATTCGAACTCGGTTAATATTAGAAGCGAGTCATGAACGAGTTACCATTTCATCGCGATGATTCGTTAACAATTCGAACATCTTTTCATTATAAAATGCATTCCGAACAGGTCAAAATCCGGCAATCAAAGTTTGGGAACTGGATACGACAAATGGAAAAGCAGAGAGTGGCACAACTGGTGGCACTATGGTAGCCGAATTTCTCGGTCACAAATACGCCATCAGTTGCATAGCATTTTCACCGACCGGCAAGTATCTAGTGTCTGTCGGCTCCCAACATGACATGATTGTGAACGTATTCGATTGGAAATCAAATTTGAAAATTGCATCGAACAAAGTCAGTGCCAAGGTGGTGGATGTGTGTTTCAGCGAGGATGGAAGTTATTTTGTTACTGTAGGAAATAGACACGTTAAATATTGGTATTTGGAAGGGAGTAGGAAGGTGAGTGATCAGCATAGTAACTGGAAACTGTTCGGCTCGCTTACAATCAATTCCATTCCATTACAGTACAAAGAACCAATACCACTCATGGGAAGAAGCGCCATTCTAGGTGAATTACGAAATAACGATTTTTGTGCGGTTGCCTGCGGTAAAGGTGATGCTGCCGACAGTACATATGCTATAACTCGGAATGGCCATTTAGTCGAATTTAATTCAAGACGTCTGCTTGATAAATGGGTTGCGTGTCGAACAACATCAGCGAATTGTCTGTGCATCAGTTCCAAATACATTCTTGTTGGCTGTGCTGAATCAATAATTCGTGTGTTCAGTGCCGAAACGTTGGAGTATCTGACCACATTACCGCGAACGCATTACTTGGGTGCAGACGTGGCGCAAGGTACACACATCAGTCACATAACAGCCGTTCCACCAAATGCTAAATTTCCCGACACAATTGCAATGGTATTCGACGAGCCGCGGTCACGGGTCAGTTGCGTGTACAACGATCACAGTTTGTACATCTGGGATCTGCGAGACATTCGACGCGTCGGCAAAAGTCATTCGTTTCTGTATCATTCCGCGTGCATCTGGGGCGTAGAAACTGTGCCATCACACAATTACCTGAAAACTAATGTTTCGAATAAACTGCCATTGGATTGCTTCTTGACGTGTTCGTCGGACGATACGATTCGTGTGTGGGGTCTGGACGACTGTGAAAACAACGAAATTTATCGGCGTAACATTTACAGCAAAGAACTGCTCAAAGTTCTGTACATCGACGACGAACTGAACTACATCAAAGACGTGGACAATCCGATATTGAACATGGAAAAGCCGTCCAGTTACGATGGTCGTAACGGTGTTCGATGCATCAAAATTAGTCCCGATCACATCCATTTGGCCACTGGTGATAGAAGTGGCAACATTCGTATTTTTAATCTAGAAAATTTGAAATTAATCACAACTATCGAGGCACACGACTCGGAAGTGTTGTGTCTTGAGTATACCAGTGAGAAAATCGATCGAAAGCTGTTGGCCAGTGCCAGTCGCGATCGACTCATTCACATTTTTGACGTTGAAAACAGTTACCAGATACTACAAACGTTGGACGATCATTCGAGCAGTATAACTTCTGTGAAGTTTATAGCCGGCATCAGCGGGAGCGCTTTTCAAATGGTCTCGTGCGGTGCGGATAAGTCAATTATTTTCCGAACGTTCCAACAGAATCAATTCTTGCGCGGAAACAATTGTTCCGGCAAAAATACATTGTACGACATGGAAATCGACAGCAATTCGAAGCACATCCTAACCGCATGCCAGGACAGAAATATCCGGATCTACGGTACACAAAACGCCAAACACACCAAAACATTCAAGGGTTCGCATTCCGATGAGGGCAGTCTGATCAAACTCTGCTTGGATCTCAGCGGTATTTACATAGCCACATCCTGCACGGACAAAACGTTGAGTGTCTACGATTATTATTCGACCGAATGCATGGCTAGAATGTACGGTCACAGTGAATTGGTAACGGGCCTTAAGTTTACCAACGACTGCCGACACTTGATATCAGCCAGCGGCGATGGATGCTTGTTCATTTGGGACGTTCCGCACGATATGATGGTGACAATGCAGGCTCGACTGTCTCAACAAGCTTTGCGATCGGGTCATCCAAGTGTTCCTCGACACATAAGCCAGTCAACGGCTAGTGATGAATCCCTTACACCCCATGCAGACACATTCGGGTCGCCGCCCAATTTTCTGGATGATTTGCCAAATAAACCAGGTTATCGTTTCTCAGATGTTGGACAACTGCCACAATGGGCGAAAAAGAAAACAAATGACGATTCACCACCACCCAGTGCTAATGTTCTTAGTTCCAGTCCTAGTCAAAGTCAAGTGAGTGAAGCGGTTGTTCGTTCTGTTCGTTTTACTAATCTTATGTTCCACGACAGTTATTCGGAGCGGGATCGAAGCCTCGTGGTCGTTGGGCGCAGAAGGGAACCTTCGAACCGGATGCTTTGGAATTGCGACCAGCTGATAGTCCTAATTCATCGTACACAATACCAACCATTCAAACAAATAATCAGACTTCTGACTACAACAGCGGCAGTTCCAAAGATGTTTACAATACGTACCTTAGCGAAGACAGTTCGATTGACAGTGGCATGGAAAATCGACGAGATTTGTTGTCGGTGTCGAAGAATGTGAGTTAAACGGGGACAATCAGCACCAATTGAACGAAAATAATTTTTTTTTTCCATTTTTCAAAGGACAAGAAACTGAACAGCATGAACTTTGAGTCGAACAATGAGCACGATGGCGATGTGGAGGACATATCCGATGGAGAACGAACTAGCTCCGATCACGGAATGATGTTCTATCCCACTGTGGCACCTGGTACTCCAACGTAAGTGCCACTATACAGGTGTGTGTTTGCGAAAGAAATTAATTTTTGTTTTACATCCGTCGCAGGGATTTCAAAGTGAATGCAATGAACGAGGATGAGCTACGGAAATCGGTACGTCGGCAGAAATTTGAACGTCAAGGGTTAAGTTTACCAACTGCTACAACTCCAACTGGAACTGGCAGTTCCAGTCCTAGTCAGAGTCAAGTGAGTTACGTTTAGTTCTCTTATCTGTTTCTCTTACCCAGTCAGTTCTTCAAAATCAGAAGTGGTTTTCGTTTGCTTACGATCTTCTTAACCTTGTCAATTCTTACAGATGTTCAACACAACAGACGATGAAGATGAAGGCTCAACTCCTAGTGGTGATAATGCGGAACGATCGTTAGCGTCCACATTGGGTGGCAGTTCTGAAAGTATACCTCAACAAAGTTCATCTAGTTTTCTACAAGCAGCTCTCGATGGACCTGGTGCTTTGTCGGACAGAGGCGAGAGAAGTATGTAGTCTATCGTCGTTACCGAATTTTCGCATCAATTTATAATTGATTTCCGTGTCGACTTTTTAGGTCGACGAAGCATCAGTGCAAAACACAATACGGACAACAAGAATTCGTCGTATTCGAAATCGTTTTCAAATACTAAGAAAGAAGAACTGATGAAAGTGATCAACGAGGCCAAACAGAAATTGGAAAATGTAAGTTTCGTATTAAGGGGATCGTTCACCACAACCCCGTCATGTCATTATTGATTTTGTTTCATTTCTATGTGTTTGGAGTCGGTTAAAGTTTAAGTTTTTGTTTTTCTTCTCATTTTTGTGTTTAATTCGACGGTACACATTTTAGGCTGATAGCTATCGTAGCGCAGGTAAAAAACTGAAAACAATACACGAGGTGAGATACTGTTGTCTTTGTCATTGTGCCGAAAAATATTAATTTCATTCGTTGCGTTGATAATCTAACCATCTTGTGTAACATTCACCCGCCACCAACTAGATTATTGCTTTGTAATTAACAAAATGATCACCAATCTTAACTAAACACTCAATTGATATCACAACACAACACTTTAATATTGTTTAATTATTCGTCCACGCACACAACACCGTGCAGTCATTTTTTTTCGAGAACTTGAATTCAAAATCGGACAAAAAATTCAGTTTTAAAAAACTGATCACTGAAGTGAGCACCGGCATAATTGTAGGAAGTTTTTAATGACTCTCGAGGTGTGGAGTGAACAGAAAAGAGCCATCGCCTAACTAGTGGGTTTGAACAGCTTTCGAGTCTACAAAAGGCCATAGTTGTCTGAAAAAGTTCTGCCTGGGTTCCTCTTTTCAATCATGGGAGATGAATCTCGCTGGAAAATGACAAAATTTTTCGTACAAAAGTGACGTCATTTTCAAGTGAGATTAATCTCCCATGATTGAAAACAGTGAACCAGGCAATTATACTTAGACTTTGATTCCATTCCACATGCATATAAGAAGGTCATCAACCAGAGCCTAATATTTGGGAATTGTTTTTGAAAATGTATGTTAATTTAAGGCATTTTTTGGAAATTAATTTCCAAATATTAAGAGCGATATCTCCAAGACTTCAGGTGATTGGGGAACAAGCCGACTCCGATATTAATGAGTGATAGCTCGTTGGATTCGTCTTTCAATTCTAGGAAACACGTGTCTTTCACTTTTTCTTAAAAAAAATTGTTTTCTGTGAAAAGTGTTCAAAAGGGATCACATGTCAGAGAGTACCGAAAACAGTTTTTCGGCAATAACTCAAGAAAAAATGATTTTAAATTGTTGTAATGTTGTACGAATGTCGGCCTTGGAAAGACCTACAGATAGAGTATACGCACTGCTTGGTGCTAGTTGATCCACGAGAGCCATGACTTAAAATATAGTGAATGTTCGGAGAGTACTGCTTCTCTGCAGCTTCGTTGTTCCACGGAACTAAGTATGGGGTGTTGTAGCTGGCCTCACCCACTATCGTTCCACACATAAATGAGCCCAGTACTTTTGTGCTGCAAGCCCACAGAAGTGTTAGAAAAAAAGTTGGTGCCAAAATGCAGATTTTTTTCTTCTTTCTGAGGGCTCTACAGCTGGAACAGCATCTGGAACGGTACTATGGCAGTCATTCTTTATCGTCTACTATTCTTTTACCTTATCAATAGAAAAACGCTTCGATATGTCACGAATATGTCCTAGAATTGAAAGACGAATCCAACGAGCTATCACTCATTAAAATCGGAGTCGGCTTGTTCCCCAATCACCCTTGGCGATATGAATCTTAAGAGCGATATCGCCAAATCTTCAGGTGATTGGGGAACAAGCGGTCTCCGATTTTAATGAGTGATAGCTCGTTGGATTCGTCTTTCAATTCTAGGAAACACCTATCTTTCACTTTTTCTAAAATAAATTGTTTTCTGTGAAAAGCGGTCAAAAGTGAAGACATGTCAGAGGGTACCGAAAACAGTTTTTCGACAATAACTCAAGAAAAAATGATTTTAAATTGTTGTAATGTTGTACGAATGTCGGCCTTGGAAAGACCTACAGGTAGAGTTTACGCACCGCTTGGTGCTAGTAGATCCACGAGAGTTACTACTAAAAATATTGTGAATGTTCGGAGAGGACCCCTTCTCTGCAGCTTCGATGTTCCACGGAACTGAGAATGGGGTGTTGAAGCTGGCCTCACCCACTATCGTTGCACATATAAATGAACCAAGTACTTTTGAGCTGCAAGCCTACAGAAGTCTTGGAAAAAAAGTTGGTGCCAAAATGTAGATTTTTTCCTTCTTTCTGAGGGCCCAACTGCTGGAACAGCATCTGGAACGGTACTACGGCAATCATTTTTTATTGTCTACTATTCTTTTACCTTATCAATAGAGAAACGCTTCGCTATGTCGCGAATATATCAGATCCAGTATTAGTAATATCAAGAGAAAAATCATTAAATTTTTCTCCGAGGATTTTAGCCAAATAAAGTGTTAGTGTATAGCAAATGACCTCAGGACTCCGGAATAGTAACTAGTTTTTCAATTGGTCCAATATTTGCTACGTGACAGGAGGTTGGAAAACCGTTTGCTCCCAGTTGATCGTATCGTTTTTCCAAACTCCTGTCGCGTAGCAAATATTGGTCCAATTGAAAAACTAGTTACTATTCCGGAGTCCTGAGGTCATTTGCTATACACTAACACTTTATTTGGCTAAAGTCCTCCGAGAAAAATTTTATAATTTTTCACATGAATTACTAACACTGGGTATGTTGTAACGACCTATTTTCGAGTCAAAGCGAAGCGTATACGGTAAAGGAATAGTAGACGATACAAAATTACTCACGTAGAACCGTTCCAGACGCTGTTCTGGCAGTTGGGCCCTCAGAAACAAGGAAAAAATTTGCATTTTGGCACCAACTTTTTTTCTAAGACTTCTGCAAGCTTGCAGCACAAAAGTACTGGGTTCATTTATATGTGGGACAATAGTGGGTGAGGCCAGCTACAAGACCCCATACTCAGTTCCGAGGAACATCGAAGCTGCAGAGAAGGCGGACTCTCCGAACATTCACTATATTTCTAGTCATAACTCTCGTGGATCTACTCGCACCAAGCGGTGCGTATACTCTACCTGTAGGTATTTTCAAGGCCGACAATCGTACAACATTACAACAATTCAAAATCATTTTTTCTTGAGTTATTGCCGAAAAACTGTTTTCGGTACCCTCTGACATGTCTTCACTTTTGAGCACTTTTCACAGAAAACAAATTTTTTTAAGAAAAAGTGAAAGATACATGTTTCTTAGAATTGAAAGACGAATCCAACGAGCTATCACTCATTAAAATCGGAGACCGCTTGTTTCCCAATCACCTGAAGATTCGGCGGTATCACTCTTAAGCTCTGGCTGTAACATCACATCGATTGCACCGGATATCGGATATAAGGCTACCAAAATTAACGATGTACAAGCGATAAGTTCTGATGATGTAAGAAGTGGAACGAAAGCGACAGCAAAATATCCACTCCGAGCTAGAAATAGTTATTTACGTGTCTGTTGTGGACGGTATATTTTAGGCAATTTCGCGAGTTGTAGCCCGAACGAAGCGAGGGCGACAAGCGAAAGTGCCTAAAATAAACCGTCCACAACAGACACGTAAATAACACTTCATGCTGAGGGCCTAAATTACGAGAAAAATTCCTTAGTTCAAACCCAAGGCATGAAAATGAATTAATACAGATCTCAAGCTCTACCTGTAGGTCTTTCCAAGGTCGACATTAGTAAAACATTCCAATAATTTAAAATAATTTTTTTCTTGAGTTATTGCCGAAAAACTGTTTTCAGGTTCCCCTGACATGTATTCACTTTTGAAAACCGAAAATTAAAAAAATATTCGAAAAAACGAAAGACGAATTTGACGAGCTATCACTCATTAAAATCGGAGACCGCTTGTTCCCCTATCACCTGAAGTTTTGACGATATGCCTGGTTTAAGCTGAATCTGAATTTACCGAATATGCCGTTTTCAATGTTTTGAATTTTTGTTAGTTTCTTTTAGAAAGATTCTTTAGAAAAACAGAATCTTGAAATCAGCCACATTTTCCATTGGACTTTTTTATATATGACCAATAAGGTATTCGACCCCAGAGGCCAGAACCACTTTCAAAAAAATTCTTCAAAGCTTGTGTGGCTAGTGTGAGGTGATCAAAAACTGTACAATTGCACTTGTCTTACAAAAATTTCTCCAGTTACTCGAGCCGTATGGGGTGTCATTAGAAAGGTAATTTCATGTAATTCCGGGGCAAATAGGGTCTTATTGGGTTTAAAATTCATCCACACTGAGACATGTGCAGTTAAAGTTTTCAACCGAAAAAAGACTGAAAACTCACACTTTTCTTAAAACGATTTCTCGAGGTACACGAAACGTTCATGGTCGTGTGGGGTGTCATATGAAAGGTAATAGCATTTTCTTTCAGGAAAAGTAAAGCCTATGGAAGTTTGGTAGCATCTACGATGAATTATGTGAAGTTGAAATGTTTAAGTGCTTATCACTTATCGGAGATGCTACCAAACTTCCGTAAGCTCTACTTCTCCTGAAAGTACATGCAATTAACTTTCATATGACACCCCACACGACCATGAACGTTTCGTGTACCTCGAGAAATTTCTGTATGAAAAGTCCATGTTTTCAGTTTACGATCGACTCCCATCAGCCACACAAGCTTCGAAGAACTTTTTTGAAAGTGGCTTTAGGTTCTAGGGACAAAAACCAATCTAGGCACATATAAAAAGTCCAATGGAAAATGCGTCCGATTACTGACTCGAAAGATCATCGGACACTGTACATTGCAACATATTGGGACGAAACTGTTCTTTATAGATCATGCAGATTTTGCGTTCAAGCTCAATAAATTATTGTTTTTAAGCGAATATAACCGCGGATAGTGTAATGAGGTAATGGTATAATTAGATACGGTTACGTTCGCGAAGAAATGTAGTAACTGCAGTCGCAGTGGTCAATATATTTTCCGAATGGAACTTTCAATGTTGTTACGTATAGACTTTTAGAAACGGCCGATCATCTGTTATCGACAGGAATGACAGAAATAAGCGATGATTTACAGTTAAACAAATGAAGTAAAAGATTCTGCTTCAAACTCTGTGAGCTATTTTAAACAGTGGAAGTAACAGATTTAACCATTGTACGCCGTTTTTGAAAGGTTGCAAGATGCACTTGTAATAACATCGAAAATAACCCAATTAATGTTGACGTGCGTTCTGAATTACGCTTCAGCTTATTAGAATTAATTTTTTCTTGAATCAGATAAACATGAATTGAGTCCATGGTGGCGGGACATTTCCACACCGTCAATATCGTCAGGAACGATATTATCGTTTTTTTGGACGATACTATCGTCTAAAAAACGATACTATCGTCTAAAAAACGATAATATCGTTTTTAGACGATAGTATCGTCCAAAAAAACGATAATATCGTTTTTTGGACGATAGTATCGTCTCAAAATCGATAATATCGTTTTTTAGACGACACTATCGTCCAAAAAAACGATATTATCGCCCAAAAAATTTTCATCCAGGACGATAATATCGTCTAAATTGAAAAATTCTAAAATATTGTCTGGACGATAGTATCGTTTTCTTGTCGATATTATCGTTCAAAAAACGATATTATCGTTTTCTGGACGATATTACCGTTCTAGAAAATCTAATGGATATTTTCGTTTTCTGTACGATAATATCGTCTTAAACGATAATATCGTCCTGGGCGATATTATCGTTTTCTTAAACGATAATATCGTCCAGGACGATACTATCGTTTAAAAAAACGATAATATCGCCCAGGACGATATTATTGTTTTGTTTTGGGTGGTAATATTGTCCAGGACTCAATTTTACTCAGAGGTGCAGCAAGAACCGAATTCTCTTCCAAAATATCGAAAAACAATTGTCAGAGGAAATCACCTACACATCAGTGTTTAAAAATGGCGTTTAGTTCGTCCCTAAATAATTCATCTTTTTCGAAATGAATATCAACTTTGATTGTACATAAAAAGCGTTTTAACACGCCGAGCGATCCGGCCCATTGCCCCGGAGCGAAGCGGAGGGCCGCAATGCGAGCCGGGCGCCGGAACGGTGTCGGAACTTAGGAGTTAATTTTTTTTTCTCGCATCGTCTCATAATTAGTCTGTGTAATTTTTCTATATAAAATTTAAATTGACGGAACCAAATGAACCAATTTTTAATATATATTTGCCGTCTATAAAAAGGCGTTTATCTACAAGATTTTGTGTTTCGTCTTCAACAACCATCCAGAACGATAATATCGCCCAGGACGATATTATCGTCTAGAATTTTTATTTTGAATAAATTAAAAACGATATTATCGTCTCAAATTTAAAAAAATCGTCCCAAAAATTATCGCCCAGGACGATAATATCGTCCAAAATAACGATAAATTTGTTCAGAAAAAGAAAATAACGATAATATCGTCCAGCGGATATTTTCATCCAGGACGATATTATCGTTAAAAAAACGATATTATCGTTTTTTGAACGATAATATCGTTTCTTAGACGATAGTAACATCAAAAAAACGATAGTTTAGTCCAAAAAAACGATATTATCGTTTAAAAACGATATTATCGTTTAAAAACGATATTATCGTTTAAAAACGATATTATCGTTTTATTAAACGATAATATCGTCCTGAAAATATTTTAAAATTTATAATTTTAGACGATATTATCGTCCTGGATGAATTTTTTTTGGACGATACTAACGTTTTTTAGACGATAGTATCGTTTAAAAAACGATACTATCGTTTTTTGGACGATACTATCGTCTAAAAAACGATACTATCGTCTAAAAAACGATACTATCGTCTAAAAAACGATAATATCGTTCCTGACGATATTGACCGTGTAGTTATGTCGCCTCATCGAGTCCATTGAACCAACAAATTCATAAATTTTTGAGAGACAAAGTTGAAAATTGTTTTTTAATTTGGTTTGTTTAGACGTAGTGTCCTAATTGAAAAATTTCCATCATCCCTTTGTTGCACGACAGGTCTGAGACAAGGCCTCTATTTACAGATTTTTGGTTCATCCATTTATTCTAACTCAGATTTCCAGTTTTTTTGAATTGTTAAAAATATGAAAACTGCGTTTGATCCTATAACTGCGAAAATGAATGCAATCCTTCGGGATTGAATGCGATAACATAATCACTTCCGCTTAAGATCTTTATGTGTCCACTTACCTCAACAAATAACGTTTTAGCTGGTGTAAATTGCCTTTCGAAACGCCAACGTTCCGTAAAATCTCTTAATCAACACACCGTTATACACTTTCAGGTGGGCTATCGATCGAATTTACGAGCCAGTCAAAGTATAGCTGATTTAAGTCGATCCTCGCATGTCGATAATTCGTTGGCAGGTCGCTTACAACGAACCGGTGAGTTTGGAATTAGTTTTTTTTAATTAATGCAAATAATTCGTTTAGGGTTGAAGAAGCTAACACCGGTATGCTATGATGGCAACTAACCACTCGTAACAGTTGAGGCTTTAATATCAATAACCTTTTACAGATGGAATCTAGTAAATTTTTCACTTTTATCGAAATGTTCAAACTTGTGAAGTAAAAGATTTTGCTTTGATCAATTGAAAATATGTAAGACAAAAGACGCCGTCTGTGGAAGGTTAACATAGATTTGTGAAATTTGAAAAGAAATGTCGTGATCTGATTGGTTGGAAGAGAATATTGGGATATTATTGACACGTCATTGTTTTATGTTCTCTAAACTTCACTTCAACTAAATCATTAACCAAAGTTTTTTCTGTTTCCGGGAATCATTGCACATTTCATTTCTCTTTTCCATCAGAACAACGGCTTAATAACATACCTGTGTGCATAAATAGATAACGAACTTAGTTCACATGAAAATATAAATTTTTCTTCCTTCCAATGCTGCTTTTTCGGGTAATTTTTGAATGACTAACCAGGAGACAATAATAAAACTCATGCAAACTACTTGAACTGTGCTGCACCAAAATCTGTACTAACCCATAACTGTAACATCGTACGTCAATTACAGCGTGACTATCCACCGTATCCGTGTGAAATAGGTCTTTATCACAACGCATCCACAGCACATTCATTACCACAAAAAGCACAACCACCATTACCATCAACGAAATCATCAACACGTCCGAATACTTTAGAATTACCCAATTTGGATCAGGTGTCCACAACGTCGAATAAACCGACAGTATTGCCGATCAAAGGACAAAAGCATCCGAGTATCCTCAAACACTATAAATCGTGCCCGGTGTCGCCAGTTCACGAAGAAGTGGACTGGTCCAGTTTTGCCGCAGCCAATCAGGTTGGCAATAAAATCACCGTAACTGAACCACCAAAACGCCATTCCATGTACCATGAAGATGCCAAAACCATTTTGGATATGATACACAATGACACCGAGAAGATGATAGCGGAAATAACCGAAAAGTACGGTGATCTGGATGATTTTGATCCGAAGCGGTCATTCATACCGAAAAGCAATTCTACTGGCGATATGCTTAAGCCAAGATACAGTAAATCCACGCTACAAGATAATGAATACTTCGACAACGACGACGGTAATTTTAGTTCAGATTCGCTAGAAGACTGTAGCTTGGATCTTGATGTGCCAAATTTTGATCGTCGCAAAGCAACCAAATCAGTTTGTCCGAAACACAATCGACGAAATGATCAGCCAACCACACTTCCCAAGCGTTCAAGCTCAGACTACTTCATTTACGAAGATTTCGGTTTCGCTACGTATCGAAACGTGTCGTTATCCGACATTTTAAACGACGACAATGAACCCAAAGACAATTCATTGTTCAATTCCCACCAAAGACATTCAAGTGCTAGCTTCTTTCTGTCGGGCGATTGTAACAAGAAAAGCCAGGAAAGTTTGTTGTCCGACGAGTATAGTATCGGTGGGGCTGAAGGTGTAAGCTATTGTAACAGCATGGAAAGCATCTTGTCTGATGACTCGGAATGCAAAAGTGCTCCACTGGAAGCGTTATTCATTCGTACCAAACGAGAAATACTTGGCAGTTATGCGACGGCAAACAATGAAAGCCGAACCGTCGAACTAGCGTCTAAGTCTTACGGATCTAGTCCAAATGCTACGAGTGGCTTTGACTATTATATGCAAACCTACGACATGTCCGGCTATGGCTACGAAACTTTACTAGACAACCAAGTAGGATCAGATTCGTCCCGAACACTTAATCCGAAACCGTTTGCGACTAACACTGTTACATCCTCACCAACATTCCCTTGGTTATCAACTGCTGCGCCTACATCCAAAATTGATGAGTTCATTCCGCGTCTTACATCCAACAACTACAGTTCGTCAGTCAACAAAAGTTTGAGCAAAGAATTTGCCAACCACCGTCAAAACTGCAAAACCAATCCAATATTCGAATGTGCTGACGAGAGGTCGAGCCAAAAGAAAATGCCCTCGCAACCGAAAACGGTTAAACGAATCGATATTTTCAAAGATCCGAGTGTTTATGTGATGAAGAAGTCGTGCAGTTTCGATATCGATATGTTCGATGGCCGTCGAACGCAACGCAGTACCAAGAAGTACGAACAAAATCTGGAAAAATTTGAAAAGGAACGCAAAATGTCCGGACAATATGGAGGTACGCTGGAAATGGACTATGTTCCGCATAAGCCTCCGCCCGCGAAAAATCGACGATCGTCTAGTGTGAAAAGCAAACGAAGTCTGCGGGATAAGGATCGATATCACACGGTTGGAAACTGCGAAACAAATGTGCAGCAGTCGGATAAACCGAGCGATGAGAAATCATTCGACGTTTATGTGGCGGAAAAAGGTGTGACTGAAGATGAAAATGTTGATCATCTAAAACTGTATGACAAGCCAGTTGTTCCGAAAGATAGTTCCGCTGAATTGTTTGATCAACTTCACGAAAAACGGGATGGTATCGATGACGGGTCTGTGTTAAATTCCAAATTCCTGTCCCAATCTGAGTACTTAAAGTTCCAAGACATCGAAAAGAAAATCGATGTGATTAACAAACTGGTCGAATTAGAAGAGAAAAAACTGGAGCACGAACGTATACTCAAGGAGAATCGAATGAAACCATTTCAATGTAACAGCAAAGAGAAGGGTTACGTGAAATCGTTAACGATGAACTTTGACAATTTGGCGAAAACGTTGCAATACGAAAATGACTATGTGCTCACACAGCGACAATTTGAGCAGCGAATGAAACGGAATTTTAGCTTGCCGGATGTGCTGGAGGGGGCTAAATTGCAACTGTGCGAATTGAACATTGACGACAATTCGAATCAACAGTTTGAAAACGCATTGTCCCTTGAAGGTGTGAGAACATCCGCTTTCTATTTGTTACAGTTCCTTCTTATTTTTTCGGTCATCGTTGTTTTGCACGATCTTTTTAATGCTGCATGACCCTTGGCTGTTGTTTTTCGTTTTTTTTTTATTTGTTTGTTGATGCGCACGAACGAAACAAAAAGAAAAAAGAAAAAATCATTGACCGTCGTGTCGTGGTTGAGCACGGTGCGGTTGAGTGAATTTTAACTGAACATTTCCATGCACTTTTGATATTTTTGTATATTAGTCAACTCGGAACCCTGAACAAGATTCCACAAAATATTTTGATTTTCATCCGTATCCAGCGGAACATAGGCCATCCTGTCCACAGATGGACCGATTCAAAAAAGATAGAGCGAAATTAATTGGGGTTGCAATCGACAGTGGTTGGAATTCTAATAGCCAAAGTTCGTTCCCATGAGTGCAAGAGAAGCCGGCAGAGACATACCAAAGTGTAAAAGACACGATTTTCAAAAGGTCATAGAGGCGTAGATACTTGAGAGATGAAGCTAAAACATAGTGGTTGAGGGACCTCTATAAATATCCAAAAATTATTTTGGTAGACCGTTTACGTAGAGACCGGCAGTAGCTCAAAGTTTTTCCGTTATATTTGGTCACAGTCGTGAAACTCAGCGCCACCTGAAACACACTTATTCCAACCACTACCTTTTGCAACCCCAATGAGTTTTCAATCGCTCTCTCTCTGTGGACAGTACTGTCTATGCTCCACTGGCACCTATGGTACGGATGAAAATCAAAATATTTTTTTGTGGAACCTTGTTCAGGGCTCCGAGTTGACTAATAATACACAAAAATATCGAAAATGCATCGAAATGCTCATCTAAAATTCATTCAACCGCACCGTTAGAGCTTTCTATGATAAAAAGAAATGTCAGTAGTGTGGAGGATCAAATCAGGATTTTAATTATCAATGGATGGGTTTACCAACCAATCAGTGCAACATCGATTGAGGCACACCGATTCGAACCTGAACCATTCGATGTCGAGACTTCATTGAATCGTTGATCTATCGCCTTTTGAGTTCAGTTCGTCTGAAAGATTTCTTCGATTCACTCCAGGTCAACATGTTTTAGTTAACGAATTGGCATGGCTTCACTGGCTTTTAGCGTATAATATTAACCACTTTGCTTTACATTTCCTTCATTTTGATTATCTTGATGTTCTATTCGATGTTATTCGATTTGTTTTTTCTAAATTTGCTTACAAACATTCGTTCTAGGAAATCCAAAAAGCTTAAATTCAACTCAAAATGATGATTCGTCGTCAATTAGACGTGCTATTTCGCTTAGCGATTTAAGTATGGGAAAAGGTAAAATGTTGTTGTCTTTCGTACAAAAAAAAAATTAATCAGAAAACCAATTTAGTTCTTTGACAGTGTTTTTGTTGTTCGTTTTGCATTTAAATGTCCAGTTAAATTTTTCTTTTGTTTCAATTTGAATTCGATTTGACAATTTCTTTACAACCACTTTAATCGACCGAAAACTCATTTAACTCATTTGACCAATCCGACAAAATGTAGGTTATAAGTCAACGAATGTGTCGCTATCGTTCAAACCGATTCCATCCAATCGGCAAACCGTACCAAGTAGCAGAGTACCGCCGAAACGAAGCAATTCTTCAGTGGGAAAAAGTAATCCCTTTGCCACATCGTCAGCTCCAACCACAACCGGTTCGGGAATGGGAACAAGAAGTATCTCGGTCGGAACACTTAATCAAGCCGTAAGTTCTACCACTTTTTGATATTTAAAAGTCATATCGCCAAGACTTCAGGTGATTGGGGAACAAGCCGACTCCGATTTTAATGAGTGATAGCTCGTTGGATTCGTCTTTCAATTCTAGGAAACACCTATCTTTCACTTTTCTTAAAAAAAATTGTTTTCTGTGAAAAGTGTTCAAAAGTGTTCACATGTCAGAGAGTACCGAAAACAGTTTTTCGGCAATAACTCAAGAAAAAATTATTTTAAATTGTTGTAATGTTGTACGATTGTCGGCCTTGGAAAGACCTACAGATAGAGTATACGCACTGCTTGGTGCTAATTGATCCACGAGAGCTATGACTTAAAATATAGTGAATGTTCGGAGAGTACTGCTTCTCTGCAGCTTCGTTGTTCCACGGAACTAAGTATGGGGTGTTGTAGCTGGCCTCACCCACTATCGTTCCACACATAAATGAGCCCAGTACTTTTGTGCTGCAAGCCCACAGAAGTGTTAGAAAAAAAGTTGGTGCCAAAATGCAGATTTTTTTCTTCTTTCTGAGGGCTCTACAGCTGGAACAGCATCTGGAACGGTACTATGGCAGTCATTCTTTATCGTCTACTATTCTTTTACCTTATCAATAGAAAAACGCTTCGATATGTCACGAATATATCAGATCCAATGTTAGCAATATCAAGAGAAAAATTATCAAATTTTTCTCGGAGGATTTTAGTCAAATAAAGTGTTAGCGTATAGCAAATGACCTCAGGACTCCGGAACAGTAGTTAGTTTTTCAATTGGACCAATATTTGCTACGTGACAGGAGTTTGGAAAAACGATACGATCAAGTGGGAGCAAACGGTTTGCCAAACTCCTGTCACGTAGCAAATATTGGTCCAATTGAAAAACTAACGACTGACGATAAAGAATGACTGCCATAGTACCGTTCCAGATGCTGTTCCAGCTGTAGAGCCCTCAGAAAGAAGAAAAAAATCTGCATTTTGGCACCAACTTTTTTTCTAACACTTCTGTGGGCTTGCAGCACAAAAGTACTGGGCTCATTTATGTGTGGAACGATAGTGGGTGAGGCCAGCTACAACACCCCATACTTAGTTCCGTGGAACAACGAAGCTGCAGAGAAGCAGTACTCTCCGAACATTCACTATATTTTAAGTCATAGCTCTCGTGGATCAACTAGCACCAAGCAGTGCGTATACTCTATCTGTAGGTCTTTCCAAGGCCGACAATCGTACAACATTACAACAATTTAAAATAATTTTTTCTTGAGTTATTGCCGAAAAACTGCTTTCGGTACTCTCTGACATGTGATCACTTTTGAACACTTTTCACAGAAAACAATTTTTTTTAAGAAAAGTGAAAGATAGGTGTTTCCTAGAATTGAAAGACGAATCCAACGAGCTATCACTCATTAAAATCGGAGTCGGCTTGTTCCCCAATCACCTGAAGTCTTGGCGATATGACTCTTAATTGTAACAATAAAGTGGAGGGTCGTGAGTCTGGGAGCGCCACGACAGGTCACAAAAAACCGTTCAAATCGTTTGTTTCTTGAATTTTTTTTCCGTTTTTTGTTAAAGAGCGACTCAGACGCAGAAGGTGCAAATGCAAGAGGTGGAGTTGCACGACCTACAATTTCATCTCAAAATAAAGTCAATGGAAACGGCAACGGTATGTTACATTATACTCAAGTCTCTGAACTAAGACTAACGAAAGAAAAAACGTCTTTTTCATCTATCAGCTCCGTCGAGCAGACAATATAACAATTCAAAGACTGCAGCTGGTATCATAAATCGGCGTCGAGGCCTAACAAATGCCTTTAGTAGTGGTAAGTAAAATGTAATTGTTTTCTTAGAGAAGCCCTCGGTTTAACTTGTCTGCACCTTTTACAGTAAATTTGTCAAGCCTGGGTCAAGACGACTCCAGTTCCGAAGAAGCTCAATCGATCCCTCCAACCAATGGCAAACCAGCCGTTCCACCACGGCCGCGAAGTATATCAGTTGATCACAAACGCAACGGGGCCATACCGGGAATGGGTGGTTCACCGCTGAAACCAAAGCCGCACAATTACGAGGAACTGCCGACAAAAGATATTGATGTGGACAGCGCTGATTGTAAGTCGTTTTTTTTTTCTTTGTTCTGCCAAGACACGAATTCAATTTTCGGTTTTTCCTTCGTCCTGCAGTAACCTCACAACTATGCTCGAATATTATATCACAACTGATGGTGACGACGAATTCCGTTATGC
Source organism: Bradysia coprophila (assembly GCF_014529535.1). Taxonomy (NCBI): domain Eukaryota; kingdom Metazoa; phylum Arthropoda; class Insecta; order Diptera; family Sciaridae; genus Bradysia; species Bradysia coprophila. Next base: position 1,005,519 of record NW_023503376.1, read on the forward strand.
AGCTGCATCAACGGTTAAAACACAGCGATGAATCGTCGGGAGCAAGGCATAAGAATCTGATGTTGAAAGAGTTGGAAAATGCCGTTATTATGACACAATCCATGCTGACAAAAGTGACCAACAACAGGTGAGAATCAGGCTTTTTCAGGGCATCCCGTTCCAACAAATCTAAAATCGGAATTTTATTTTTTTGATCAGATCGTCGAATGACAGCACAAATTCTCATCAGCCATATCACTTGAAGGACAATCGAGGCACCACCCAAAACGGTGATTACGTTCAAATGATGGACAAATGTTCGGATATGCTACACAAAGTTCAAAAGCATGTGCAGAACACATAAGGAATTGATTGTCGTGCTTCGCAAAATTCGGCCATAAAGCTCAATGAGAGTGTTTTACGGTATTTTAGTTGTTTAGAAACTGTGTGAGGGATCCGAGTATTCCGTTGGAATTGTTTTCTGGTGTTGTATGTTATTGTCGTTGTTTATCCGGATAGGAAGAGTGAAGAAAGAAATGGACAAAGAAGAGTGTTTTGCCAGCCAAATTAAATTTAAGAAAAAAATAATCCAAATTAATGAGAAACAAGAAACGTCGGTTGAACATTCCGATTGGACATCCGCTGATGAATTGTTTTTTATTTGGAAATTTTTCTTGATTTTTTTTTAAAGTTTTCTTTCTTGTTAATTCAACAGTTAAAATTTCGTGTTTTTGTTGTATTTTAGACTTTAATTATTATCTTGATCAACCTACTTAACGTCACTTTTTGCTTTAACCAAAATAACGCTTAATAGAAACGCTTACTATCACAATGCAGCGACCAATTCATTACGTTCAAATTGGCTGAGAGACCGCACGTCGACCAGTTCTCACAAAATCAAGGTTTGAAACCATACCGAAGACGAAAAATGTTGGTTGTGAAAAATTCAAATTTTACAGCAACGTCCGTCAGTCCTGACAAGTCAAATTTTACGATTTTTTTTTGTCCGTTAAATTTTCAATTTAATATTTCGTATGGCACTGACACTTTCAGTGTGGCATCAATTTGGTTCATCTACATTGCAGGGCTTACTTTAGAGAATTTTAATTCTGAAAATTCCGAAAATTCTGAAAAAGTTCCGAAAAAGTTCTGAAAAATTTCGAAAAATTATTTCAGAATTTTTCGGAACTTTTTCGGAATTTTTTCAGAATGTTCGGATTTTTTGGAATTAAAATTCTCTAAAGTAAGCCCTGCTACATTGTAATCTAGGCTTCGGTGCCTTATTTTTCGAATTTTATTTTGGAAAAATTCGGAAAAGTTCCGAAAAAATCCTACAAAAAAATTCGGAGTTTTTTCAAAATCAAAATTCCCCGCTATACTCACCCTTCTGAGGGCGGGACTAATGGTGCACAACGGTTGCAAACCTTGGGACCTTGTAAGGCACTGGCAAGACGGTCTGCTCTCGGTCTCAAAGCATTCAACAACGCGTTGAGTGTGGATCAATTATGTTTAGTTTGTGGTTCAAAATTTTTGCATTCTTGAAACGGCTGACAGGCTACAAGATTCCGGTCTTTTGAAACAGACTGTCAACAACCATTTTTTTTAAAGCCGACACATTATTTGTGAAGGCAAAGCTTTTCTGAAACATTTGCAAAAACGAAATCCTCAAAATTCATGAGTTTTACGACCATCAAACCGTTAAAGCCCCGTTTGGAAAGGCAACTCCATTTTTTTGGTGTGACTTAAATTGATTTCTGTTGTTTCCATAGACTCACAGTGACTTGCCAGAGGGTTACTAGGAATCTCGCGCCGCGTCATTCACAATAATTCACATTTTGACACATTTTGTATAAGGAAGATGTCACTTTGTGAGTTATTGTGAATGACGCGGCGCGAGATTCCCTAACACCTTGCCAGATCACAGAGCAAAAATATTTCCACTCAAATTTAGGTGGTTGCCTCAGTAGCACAGTCTTATTTCACGTTTGATTTGAGTTCAGGTCTTTGTAGAAACACCATCAATGTCACCTTCACAATGCTACAACGAGTCGTGCACACAATCCAACTGCAAATGCAAAATTGTAGAATTTAAGGACTTAATGTGTGATGGCTTCCTTACTCAGCCTAACAAAATTTTCGCATAATTTTTCGCTTTATCACATCCTAATATGCGTAGCAATAACTAACCAATAACCACAACCCAATACAATTGATCTCCACTCTAAAGTTGAATATTTTTTTGGAACTGGATGATTGTTACATTGTTATTGCGGACAGATAGACCATCCATATGCGGGCAGAGAGAAAGAGAACGTGTATTTTTGTTGAAAGTTTTCGTTTTTACGTACAAAAATTGACACAGTTCGAATTTCTGCCGTGCAAAACGGCTGCTAACGGCTGCAAACTGCCAAATAAATTCATTTTAATTCAATTAATTGACTCTCGTCGTTGAACAAAGTAAATAAATTTTTAAAAATTTAACAAAGAAAATCTAATTTAATTAGCTAATCAATTTCCCGTCCATATCCGTGTAAAATTCATTGTTTTAATGCCGAGTAAATTGCAAAAGAAAATAGTAAAAAGCTTTAAGTCGCAGTGGAGCTTTTAGGAACATTTTGTGATGATTGATTTAACTGCGCAAAAAATTGATTTCTTAACGTCAGCGATGTTTTTGCAATTTATTCGGATCTTAAAGGAAACTTTGTTTTGTTTTGTTTTAGCATAAAAACTCCACTGAAATAGCAAATAATTTTATTGTAGACAAATTTCACTCAAATTTTCTTAAATTAAATTTTTTTCGTTTTGTTCGATTTATACGTTAAATTAACTTAGGTAAAAAAATGAGCTTTAGAAGAGAATCATATCATTTATTGTTACAAAAAAAAAATAGGAAAAGAAGAAATTATAAAAAGATACAGGGGCTGCAAATCGTTTAAACAAAATCGATTTTCTTTCTTCCTAAAAAAAAACATTTATTTTAAGACACATCAAACAAATCAAAATTCTCTGGAGGACTGAGTACGAACGTGGCGAAACAAAAATACGGGGATTACATTTTCAGTTTTTCGTACACAAAACGCCCTTTCAAAATTTCAAACTTTTGTTGTTTCCACTATAAGTGATTCTGCATCAATTTACAACGAATTCCTGAAGAATGATGAAGACAGGCAACACATTTTTTTGAGCCAATCGGTCGTAGTTGAACTACACGTCATTGGGACAAGCGGTTGCTGTACTTAATGCATCGAAACCTATCCAAGTTCCAAAGCACTATGCCACCACTTGTGCACATTCCAAAAACTTCAAATTGTTGACTAGTAAAGGTGAGCCCGGACCGGGCGGATCTTAAATCGGTCGGGTTAGTTCATCTCGGAATTTTTAAAACGAGACTCGGGCCGAGCTTGAGTGGATTTTAATCAAAATTATTCAGCCCGCCCGACAAGAGCTTTAAAAAATTGGAACTTATAAGAGTCGGAAGGACCTTGGCAGGAAAAATGTTGCTAGCGGAAATCGTCGTAGTATATGCGTCTAAAAATGCAGACCTGCGCCTCTTACAATAGTGTTGCATGATCAGTTAACTGAGATCAAATTTTCAACAGTTTGAGGCAATGATGAAGGAAGGATCAATCTAATGCCTGAAACTGCAATTCTTTCTTGAAACTAGAGTTTTGAGTCTAAAATCTTGTTCCTCGGAAAATACCCTTAAGTAAATCCGGGAGACATGTTTTGGATAACATTTTGCCATATTTTAAATCAATTTTGGGAAAATTTAGGAAAACTTGGAAAAGTTTGAGAAATTACGCAAAAGTAGTCCCTGGTGAAATCTTATATTTAACGTCAAGAGGCAACTTTCACTTCAATTCAATCAACAGATAATTTATCTGAAATGCCCTGCCAGGAGAAGTCGTATAAGGCTCGCTATCGACTTTTTATTAGCGCAAATCTCGCTTAAAAATACCATCATCAAACCCAGCCATATTATTCAGTCCTCATTTTATGAATATTACTTACGTAGTGCACATTTCGATTTTTGACCTTTCAGAAACGGCCGTCGGTGACAGACAGAAAAAAGCGATGAGTTGAGACTAGTGTGAGGGATTCTTTTGAATTTCGACTGACCGAAATCGGCGCTATTTTTTCCGGGACTTTTTTATATATGCCTAGTTAGGCCTTGGTGCCTAGGCCCCAAAACTAGTCTCAGACATTTTTGATCTTCCATACCTGGCTGGTTGTAAGTGGCCAAAAGTCGAAAAATGAGGTTTCGTAGTTTGGATTTCATTTCAGTAAGGTGGCGAGGACACGGGCGTGTATGGGTTCGTTGGAAAGCTGAGGTCAAGTACTCCTGGGGCAAATATTAACTTCATAAAGTTTGCTGATAATCGGCCCAAAAAGATGGCTTCTGGAAAATTTCTCAGAATCGATGGAACCTCCGTGAACTTTGATGAGAGCTGTGACCTCACTAATGCAATTATTTGATTAAATTATTACTTATTATGAATGTGGAAGGCCTCAGCTTTACAGCGATACGCATATTTACTAGTTTGGCGGAGTGAAACACACAGTTTTCATCTGTTACGTAGTCACGTACCAAACTACCAAATATGGATATCGGTGTAAAGCTGAGGTCCTCCACATTCATAATAAGTAATAATTTAATCAAATAATTGCATTAGGGAGGTGACAGAACTCATCAAAGTTCACGGAGGTTCCATCGCTTCTGAGAAATTTTCCGGAAGTCATACTTTCGGCCGATTATCATCAAATTTTATGAAGTTAATATTTGCCCCAGGAGTACTTGACCTCAGCTTTCCAACGAACCCATACACGCCCGTGTCCTCGCCACCTTACGGAAATGAAATCCGAACTACGAAACCTCATTTTTCGACTTTTGGCCACTTACAACCAACCAGGTAAGGAAGATCAAAAATATCTGAGACTGGTTTTGGGGCCTAGGCACCAAGGCCTAACTAGACATGTATAAAAAAGTCCCGGAAAAAATAGCGCCGATTTCGGTCAGTCGAAATTCAAAAGAATCCCTCTGTTCCTTAGTAGTGAAACAAATGAAAACAGAATTATCAAACAGTGTGCGCGATTAGTTTAAACAAATTAAGAATCAGATTTTAATCTTTATGCGTCACGGATGCCATTTCTAAAAGGTTTGAAGAATGAAAATCCCGTTTTTCATTTAAAATCCGAAGAGAATTATTTTTGCAAAAAGACTGACCACAACAAAATAGAATATTAGTAAAATAACCGAGAGAAAAATTGGATAAATTAATTTATTCAAAAAAATAAGAAGAAAATACGAAAATTAAATTATTTTAATCGAAAAACATTAAATTTAAAAGTGAAAAAAAAAATTGAAACGAAAAATAAAAGACACCAAAAACAGACTATAAGGAATGTATAAATCGCTGCAATTAAGTGATAAGGAATTAAAAAGTAAAACAATTACTTAAATTGTTGAACGAAAAGGCCGGAAGAATTGAAATGAACTTACAAATAGTTCATCTCCTTAACAAATACTTATTATAATATCGAATGGTAAACGTTTAACCAATTTTTACTCATACCACCACCACTTTGAAAATCGCGACAATTAAATCGGGCATTGTGGTTGAAGTTAAGTTAAAATAGTAAAACCGAAAAATTAATTAAAACTTTACCCAACTAACCGCCAGCGGGGGACACACCTATACAATTAATTGCGTTTTAAAACAAATGTTTAAAATAAAATTTATCAAAAAAAACATTATAGATCTTGTTGAGTGGTAAGAATATAAAACTCAATGATAAAAAACAGTCCTAACAAAATCTAGTTTCTTAAAATCTAATCCTAATAAATTACACAAAAGTTAAATGTAAATGTAAAATGAGAATAAATAAAATGGAAGAAGAAAAAGAAGAAATATTTTTCTGTATGCACTTCATTCACATAACACTGATACAGTGTAATGATTGACGGTTTGATTGTAAGTATGGAATTTTTAAATTGTATTTTAATGACGAATGTGGAATTTGAAAGAAATTAGACAGAAACAAAATATTGTATTAACAGTCGAAGGCAGGATTTAATAATAAATAAATAATTTATATAATAAAAATAAAATTAATTTGAAATTTGGAGTTTTTATCTGGAGGACGAGTGGACCGGTGAAGCCATTTTTAGCCCCGTACGAAGTACAAAGGGGCTTATAGGATTACGATGCCGTAATTGATGGAATTCGAAGCAGACGGTAAGGCCAAAGTGTTTGCCTATGTTCATAGATGACGAATCTGCAATAAAAATTTTGTCTGTCCGTCTGTCACGTCGATATCTTGAGTAAATCAAATCCGATTTCAAAACATAGCTAACGCCGACCCGTACGAAACACCTATTCGTATCAAAAGCCTTTAATGTGAAACTCTTCATTTCTCTTACTTCATTTTCTTCTCTGCTGAAAAACTATTCTCCCTTTAAAATCACTTACATTATCCACTCTTTGCCTTGTTATCATATACAACTAAATTGCCGGAGGCAATATAGACAGCCCCGTACGAAGTCAAATTTCATAAATTCCTATTTAAACAGCTATATACCGCTATATTTACCTATATTTCACTGTAAATAAACATTTCGCAGAGGAATATGCTATTATATAGCTCTATATGCCTGTATATAGCTCAATATAGCTGTATATAGGTATATATAGATGTCCGTATATGGAATCCCTGAAACCCCTCACACTTAACAAATTATTTCCATGTTAACAGAAACTCTCTTAGTACCATTTTCCCCAAGATACTTCAATTTTACTAAAATCCAATATGGCCGCCGGCAGCCATTTTGTTAGGAGACCGGAAATAGTACCGACGCTTTACATTCGTTAATACCTTTCAAACAAAAAAAAATTCATGAAATTCGGTCAAAATTTACTCGAGATATTGTCAAAATACACCACGTTCACTGTACTTCCGAGTAGCCAGATAAGAGCTCACTCCAAGAGACCTAGGTCACGCTCCGGAGAACATAATTTCATAAATTATTTTTTCCCTGATTGGTACGGTCAATACCTATCTAATAAAGCTAAAACAGACGAAATATGTTCAAATGTGGCCGACCTACAAGCAAAAACTGCTTGCCGCCCTGTGCCTGTTCCACACCAAGGAGTCTAACTCACGAGTCGGTCATCCGATTTCCATAAACTTTTTTTTTGTCGATCGGTATTATAAATACCTTATTGGGCCACAGCTCGGGAGGGGTCGATCCAAAATCACTCATCTTCGAACTTAGCCTGTCTTTTGACATTACCAAACGGGAAAAAAAAGAATTTTCAAAATCGGATGCGTTTTACTCAAGTTATCGTGCAGACAGACAGACGGACAGACAGACAGACGGACAGACGGACATTTTTTTTTCGCGGATTTGGCATCTCTTGACAACCACAATAGGTTTCCCCTTACTCAGGGAGTCCAATTCGACGTGTTACAAACGTATGCGTAAACCTATAAGACCCCAGTACTTCGTACGGGTCTAAAAATTTTTTTTTGCCTGAAAGATAGTCGAAATAGTGAGGCTAAGTTCGAAGATGGGCATATTCGGGTCGGCCCTTCGTGAGTTAGGGCCACCTAAGTGATTTAAGGTCTTTTGGTGATATTTATGGCAAAATAAACGATGGAAATGTAAATGACACGGCAAATGATAGGTATTGTCAATACCAATCCAGGAAAAAAAAGTTTTTTAAAATCGGGTGAGTGGACCGTGAGTTAGGGCCTTAGAAGTGAAAAGCCACTAGGGCCCTATGTGTATTTTACATAGAACTCGAGTAAATTTCATCCGTTTTTCGTAATTTTTGTTTCATTTGGAAGGTAATGAAAGGCCGAATAGAATTATGTTAAAAAAAATTAAATTTGGGTCCTTGGACTAAGGCCACTACTAGGGCCCTATGTGTATTTTACATATAACTCGAGTAAATTTCATCCGTTTTTCGTAATTTTTGTTTCATTTGGAAGGTAATGAAAGGCCGAATAGAATGTTGTTGAAAAAAAATTAAATTTGGGTCCTTGGACTAAGGCCACTACTAGGGCCCTATGTGTATTTTACATATAACTCGAGCAAATTTAATCCGTTTTTGGTAATTTTTGTTTCATTTGGAAGGTAATCAAAGGCCGAATAGAATGTTGTTGAAAAAAAATTAAATTTGGGTCCTTGGACTAAGGCCACTACTAGGGCCCTATGTGTATTTTACATATAACTCGAGCAAATTTCATCCGTTTTTCGTAATTTTTGTTTCATTTGGAAGGTAATCAAAGGCCGAATAGAATGTAGTTGAAAAAAATTTTAAATTTGGGTCCTCGGACTGAGGCCGATACTAGGCCCTTCAAAAAAATAAAATTTTTAGGGCGATTTGAAATTTTTGTTTCATTTGAAAGGAACGTCGTACGGGGCTTCGTAATTGCGCCATGCGCAATTTGTAAGATGTACACATAACATAATAATTTTACTTTAACTACATTAACCGGCGCAATAGGTTTACGGTCAAAGTATGGTGACAGACGCACTAGGGTCACGTACGCAATAGATATACGGGTTTGTACGGGGCTCAGTCGCAGCAAACGCTCCGACTGTTCTGATGGCTCGTTTTAACCATTGAAAATCATGAACATTATACGCCAGTGTCAGAGCTTGAAACCTATGCCAAATTGTTTTATTACTAGACACATAAAGTCAATTGTTCTGCGACTTTTGTTATCTAGCGCCAGAAGTAGAACAATTTGGGGTCAAAACGGGTATTTTAGCCAAATAATGGTATTGAAGTGAAGTCAAATAAAGAATGATGAATTGAGAAATAAATTTTCGTTGGCGGCTATTTCGTGCTTGACAGGTCTAGCCCGTAAAAAAAATATTTCTCATCTTTATTTGGCCTCAATACCTTCATTTCCAATGTGGTTTTCCTACGACGTTTGATTGCCGAGATATTCACTAGGGCTACACTCGTCTCGCCTTTCTTGGGCTACATAACAAAAGTCGTAGGAAAAATGGTACACAGGTTTGAAGCCGTGGGGACTCAAAGTGCCACGGTTCACTAGTCTAACATCACAAACGCGGCTGTCACTGTAATCCTAAGAAGGGTTGTACATTTGGGCCACTTACCACTTTCATCTATTCCTATTCGAGCAGAAACTACTAACGGGAAAGTAGAGAAAATTTTGATTTGTTTTCCTTAACTGATCCGAAATTTAGTGCTGCCTTTGTGATGATTAGATTATTTTTTGTGATATTTGTTTTTTATGTAACCTTCTAGTCCCTTAATTATCCGAATTAATTTAATTTATTTTTCTATTTTGTTTTTCTTTGACAAATCTCTTTAAGAGGATTGATCTATCGACCTAAATGTATTTATCTTTGTATGTGTATATGTATAAATCATCGTTCGTATCCCACACACGTCAGTCAAGGGATGATAATAAAGAAATTAAAAAAAAGGACAGTTGTAAAAAAATATGAAGAACTTTTCCCGATTGGCCAAGTGACAAATCGCGATAGTAAACAACTTCACCTGGCCTTGACTTGTATTTTTTTCTAAAACCATATCAATCAGAGGTCATCGTTTAGTTTTGCTGTTTTTATTGTTGTCTTGTGGTAAAGGTGTTCCCGTATACTCACAGGAATCTTGGCATAAAACTGTATTTTAAATATCGGATTGATTTGAGTTACTTTCGATATAAGTGAGGTGTTCCAAGATTGGTCTTTTGGATTCAGGTTGATTTCTCTAGCATTTTTTAATTTCCATAAGGTTTTTTGATGTTGTCGACATGACATACTTACAAAAGTGGTGATATCAGTCTAAAAACCCTTAAAGGGTAAATGCGACGCAAGTCCTTTTTGATACTTACTTACTGAGATAATTACAAATGCGAGTTGCGACGTTCTCTAAATATTCATACAAACAACAGAACTAATTACTTCGATACATGATTAAAATAGTCGAAAAGGTTCAGCTCTTGCATTGTTCAAAGCTTAATGAAATTGTTGAAACCGATGAGGCGACATAACTACACGGTCAATATCGTCAGGAACGATATTATCGTTTTTTAGACGATAGTATCGTCTAAAAAACGATAGTATCGTTTTTTGGACGATATTATCGTTTTTTAGACGATAGGAACGTCCAAAAAACGATAGTATCGTTTGTTAGACGATACTATCGTCTAAAAAACGATATTATCGTCCAAAAAAATTTCATCCAGGACGATAATATCGTCTAAAATTATAAATTTTAAAATATTTTCAGGACGATATTATCGTTTTCTTGACGATATTATCGTTTAAAAAAACGATAATATCGTTTTTAAACGATAGTATCGTTTTTTTTGGACGATACTATCGCTTTTTTTGATGATACTATCGTCTAAAAAACGATATTATCGTTCAAAAAACGATAATATCGTTCAAAAAACGATAATATCGTTTTTTTTGACGATAATATCGTCCTGGATGAAAATATCCGCTGGACGATATTATCGTTATTTTCTTTTTCTGAACAAATTTATCGTTATTTTGGACGATATTATCGTCCTGGGCGATAATTTTTGGGACGATAATATCGTTTTTAATTAATTTATTTTTTTAAATTTGAGCCGATAATATCGTCCAGGACGATAATATCGTTTTTAATTTATTTAAAATAAAAATTCTAGACGATAATATCGTCCTGGGCGATATTATCGTTCTGGATGGTTGTTGAAGACGAAACACAAAATATTAAAAATTGGTTCATTTGGTTCCGTAAATTTAAATTTTATATAGAAAAATTACACAGACTAATTATGAGACGATGCGAGAAAAAAAAATTAACTCCTAAGTTCCGACACCGTTCCGGCGCCCGGCTCGCATTGCGGCTCTCCGCTTCGCTCCGGGGCAATGGGCCGGATCGCTCGGCGTGTTAAAACGCTTTTTATGTACAATCAAAGTTGATATTCATTTCGTAAAAAGATGAATTATTTAGGGACGAACTAAACGCCTTTTTTAAACACTGATGTGTATGTGATTTCCTCTGATAATTGTTTTTCGATATTTTGGAAGAGAATTCGCTTCTTGCTGCACCTCTGAGTAAAATTGAGTCCTGGACAATATTACCCACCCAAAACTAAACGATAATATCGTCCTGGGCGATATTATCGTTTTTTTGAACGACAGTATCGTCCTGGATGATATTATCATTTAAGAAAACGATAATATCGCCCAGGACGATATTATCGTTTAAGACGATATTATCGTACAGAAAACGAAAATATCCATTAGATTTTCTAGAACGGTAATATCGTCCAGAAAACGATACTATCGTCCAGACAATATTTTAGAATTTTTCAATTTAGACGATATTATCGTCCTGAATGAAAATTTTTTGGGCGATAATATCGTTTTTTTGGACGATAGTGTCGTCTAAAAAACGATATTATCGATTTTGAGACGATACTATCGTCCAAAAAAACGATAATATCGTTCCTGACGATATTGACGGTGTGGAAATGTCCCGCCACCACTCGAACGTTGTTGGACCGTAAATTCTAACATTATCTAACAAGCAAACGTAAGCAATCACAAATGTTTGTCTGGCTTCTACTCCTATATAACGCTCGGAAGAAACATAACATTCGATCTGGCCATCATTTTATCTTTGTGGCTAATTATAAAACTTTTACGACATCAGAGCTTTTTATTATTTCTTTAACGATAAGATTAAACGCCCAAATAAACAACAATGCATTCGAATTTCGCTTGTCGCTGAGACATTTAACTATCAAGTCTTAATCTGTAAACAACCTTTGCAATGTTGCTATTGTCTTTCATTGTCGTTACCATACTTTGCTATTTCTGGCTAAGACATCGATACACGTACTGGGAACGACATGGAGTCAAAGGTCCAAAGCCAGTGTTCTTCTTCGGCAATTTGTTCAAATCGTTAACGTTGCAAGAGCACCATAGCATCGCTCCCATAAGATGGTATAATACATTTAACGATGTTCCGTTTATTGGTTTCTACAAGCTGTTCAAGCCGGCGATTTTGATTCGAGATCCGGAATTGCAAAGAGAAATCCTGGTCAAGGCCTTTCCGAATTTTCACGATAATGATGCCAACGTTTCGGCCGATGATGATCTGAGAAGTACGAATCCATTTTTCAAGAACGGCGAAAACTGGCAACGAGGTCGAACCTATTTCGGGTCATTTTTTTCGGCAAACAAAATTCGCCAAACACTTACTTGTGTGTTAGAAGTGGGAAGGGAGTGGGAACGATTCGTGCGGAGTTTGGGAGAAAATGCTGAGGTGGACGCGAAAGACGTAAGTGTGGTGTTTTGTCGTAAAATTAAATTAGTGTAAATTAGTGGCAGCTACTGCCGAAGAATTACGCCAGAATCAGTATTGTCTTAGTTACTCTAGTGACTCATAACCCGAATAATTAGGTATGTTCCCGTTACACTGTTGAATCTATGATTCGAAGCACCTTTAGCATTGACGGTAGATCCTTTGAGCAACAAGCCGAGTTCGTAGACATGGGTAAATCAATGATTGATCCGGATGCAATAACTGCTATCAAAATGATGGTCACGTTCTTCGTGCAGGACATTTTGAAGTACCTTAACGTTGCGTAAGAAAATATTTCTAACAATCATCGTAAGCGGATTAAATTAACGATGATGCTCTAGCCTCGTTTCGCCGTCAATGTCAAATCGTCTCAAGCAAATTGTTAGCGATCAAATAAAGGCTCGTGACTCGGGAACAGTTCGGTGTGAAGATTTACTGCAGACAATAATGAGTGGCCGCGAAAAATACGGTACAACTTGCTTTGACTGACGTCTGATGACAGAGGTCAAACTATATGTTCCCAGCGCCTCATTCAATTCATTTTAGGATTGAACGAAACCGAAATTGCTGGAATTTGCTTTGCCTTTTTCTTCGAAGCATATGACACCACACCCAATACTTTGGTATTAGCTCTGTACCAACTAGCCAAACATCCACACATTCAAGATAAATTGGTGCAAACTATTGACGAGGCAATTGCAGCTAACGATAATCAAGTAACCTACGACCTTGTCCAGAAACACGAATATCTTGAAAAGGTTCTGTATGGTAAGGCCTGATCAAGGTAAAATGCTTCGAGGTCCTTGAGTTTCCTTGTTGTTGTCATATAGAAACTATGAGGGCTGAACCATTTCTGTTTGGATTGCTTAAGCTATGCACTAAAGATTACACAATGCCACTTCTTCCTGGTCAGAAGATACCCGTGACAATACCAGCAACGACTCCAATTGTACTACCCTTTGCAGCAGTTTATAAGTAAGTGGATGAGTGAAACTGTTGTCATTTCGATTTATGTTAACGAAATTTACATTTCCATAACGAAGAGATCCAACCTACTTTCCCGATCCTGATGTATTTGATCCAGAGAGATTTTCTCCAGAACAAAAGCTCCTTCGACCAAAGTCTGCCTTTATACCGTTTGGTGACGGTAAGTATTGGATCCAAAAAAAAAAAGTTTTAATTTTACAATTGATGAAAATGCATGATTAGGGCCCAGGATGTGTATCGGCATGCAGTTGGGATTGTTCAATATGAAGATGGGACTGTTCGAGATGATTCGATATTTCCATGTTAAATTGGGTCCTAACAACAAACCATTCGAATTGCATCCGATGTCGTTTTCGAATGTTGCAAAGAATGGCGTCAAGATAATTTTGACTCCACGAAAAAGGGAGTGATTCGACGACAGATTGTCCGGTGCCTTAATAAGTCAATTTTCAGATAAAACACTTTATCTTGTAAACGTTTTTTTTGAAGTTCGGTGGAAACATTAAATAATAATTTTCTGGATTCCAACGAGTCGGAAAACAGCGGGAAACAGGCAAATACGCCGATTGTTTTGAGACCCCACACAAAAAATAGAGTTACCTTGTTTACCTCTGTTTTACTTAACTTTCTATCGACCAATGGAAGTAAATCATGGGCGCGCGTTAGCATAGCGCCCGTGACGCAAGTCCTATTACTAGAAAAAATTAAAAAAAAAAATTTTGTCGTAGACTGCAGAACCATATATACAGCAAATATTGAAGTTCTACAATTCAAATCCAAATGACTCCAAATTAGCTTCAAAAAAAACTAGGCGTCCGTACGAGTTCAACGAGCTATCACACGTTCTTGCAGCTTAAAATTTGGCCACGCAATAAATCTTCCAAGAAGCCACTATCCCATACATTTTGGTCTATTACAGTACTTTAAACGAAATGAAAAAATCCTACGTTACTTTGTGGTTTGTCCGTCCGTCCGTGTTTCCAGTTATAGCCTATCTCCTAAAGTCTTCTTTAGAATTTCTTGAAATTTTGGGAATAGATTCTAGTCGTCATTCTAAGACATTCCAGAAAAAAAAATTTGGGGGGAACGGGCCTCGTTTGGGAGCTAGCGCTCCTCGAAGTTCCCATATAAGTCCCATATAAGAACACCTTTAAGTGTGTGTGTGTGTGTGGATTTTTTGAGTGTGAAAATTTGAAAAAAAAAATTTTAATGTTGGGTAGTAGGAAAAATTAAATTTGGTGTATGGTTGGGCAGCGGGAAAAATTTGGTCACTTTCGGTGAATGTTGGGCAGCGGGAAAAATTTGATCACTTTTGGTGTATGTTGGGCAGCGGGAAAAATTTGATCACTTTTGGTGTATGTTGGGCAACGGGACGTATATACAGTTATATTGACATATATATAGCTATATTGACCTATATATGGTTAGTATATGACTATATTGACCTATATATAGATACGTTGACCTATATATAGTTAGTATATACCTACATTGACCTATATATAGTTAGTATATAGCTAAAATTTTAATTTTTTTTTAATTTTGAATATTTTTCAAAATTTGAAAACTTTTTCAAAATTTTATAATTTTTTCAAAATTTTTCAAAATTTTCAAAATTTTAAAATTTTTTCAAAAATTTCAAAAATTGTCAAAACTTTTTACAAATTTCAAAAATTTTCAAAATTTTCAAATTTATCAAATTTTTTAAATTTATCAAATTTTTCAAATTTTTCAAATTTTTCAATTTACTAATTCTTCCAAAAGAACTGATACCAGTCAAAAACACTCAAAGAGTAAAAGTGACGCAAGTCCCTGGGCATACTTCCAAAACAACTGATATCGCTGTAGGTGACGCATTCTGCGGTTAGGCGCAAAAATTGTAAAAGCAAAAATTTTATCAAAAAAAATCTAGAAAAAAATTAACAAAAAAATTTTGCGTCACAAAGTGGCAGATGATTCGGCTTTTTTCCGTTTTTCCTTTGCTTCAGGACGTATTTTTCCCTATTTTAACAATTTTATTAACAGTACTTTCCTCAACATCTGCCACTTGTGACGCAAAATATTTTTGTTAATTTTTTTCTAGATTTTTTTTGGTAAAATTTTTGCTTTTACAATTTTTGCGCCTAACCGCAGAATGCGTCACCTACAGCGATATCAGTTGTTTTGGAAGTATGCCCAGGGACTTGCGTCACTTTTACTCTTTGAGTGTTTTTGACTGATAGATAGGTATGGCCAAATGTTCAAATTGGTTCTAGCCGGAGCACATACGGATTTGCATGGCACCACCTCAAACGAACTCATTTCTAGTGCAAATTTCCACTAGAAATGAGTTCGTTTGAGGTGGCGCCATGCAAATCCGTATGTGCTCCGACTTGTATGGACTGGCCATACCTACTTATCTACTTTCATTGCTATCGACAACGTTTCACTCAAATGGAAGTGCTCTCCAAAACATCGCCAGAACTGTTACTGTGACTATGAAGGGACTTATAAAGTGAATATAACTGTGAGAATAAAATGGCATGGGTATAAGGCTGCCTTCTGGTCACATCTGAACAAAGTATTGTTCCATGTGAATAAAATTCTAGAAGCTGTAACTCGGGAAAGCAGTCCCTTACTGCTGGTTACTTTTAAAGAAGCAATGAACAAAAAAGAAAGTTTTCACTGGCTGCATTTTGACATCGTGTTTTGCCTGTTTTTCATTAGTTTTTCAGGTAAATGTTTTCGCTCAAAAATGGTGTGCCATATGTCAAATGAAAGGTACCGACGAAACTAAACGAAATATTGAATTTTTAAGAAAATCGGTTTTGTACAACAGTAGCTATTGGTGACAATGCAAAACTGGTTTTTTTCATACTTTTTCTGTTTTCCCGCACCTCTCTCGAGATTTAAATGCTATGAAACACGTTTCCGTCGGTCCTATACCACATATCAAAAGTCATTTTTTACATCGGATGGCACCACCTTCTGACTCCACACTCACATTGGCAAAAATTACACCGTCAGCCCTAGATCGAGATCCTTTTCTTTAAATGCCTTTTTTATCTTTAGCCCGACATTAAACTGCATTACAGGTATCAATAAAATATATAGGAACGCGTAGGAGTTGCGGGCATCAAAACCTTGCGGTAAATATGTTCCTCAGTCGCTTAAAAAAATCCCAACAAAATCTCTTCGAGAAAAGTGTGACGCAGTCTTTGAAATACAATTTCTAAAATGAATGATATCGCTAGAGTTGACGCTTTCAGCTTCGTTACGCACAAATTAAATTTTACACCCAATTTTAGTTCAAACAAGCTGGCTTAGTTTTTCTCATCATCTGCCAAATAATTTTTACCAAAAAAAATTTGACTGGAAACAACCAAAATTTTACCAAAAAAATCTGCGTCGCATGTGGCAGATAAATTTTCTTGCTGGTCTGTTCCTGAACATTTGCCACTTTGCGACGCAGATTTTTTTGGTAAAATTTTGGTTGTTTCCAGTCAACTTTTTTTTGGTAAAAATTATTTGGCAGATGATGAGAAAACCTAAGCCAGCTTGTTTGAACTAAAATTGGGTGTAAAATTAAATTTTTGCGTAACGAAGCTGCAAGCGTCAACTCTAGCGATATCATTCATTTTATCAAAGACTGCGTCACACTTTTCTCGAAGAGATTTTTTTTGGGATATCAGTCGTTTTAGAAGTTTTAGAACACTGCTTTTTATAACAGTTTATAACAGAAATTCGGAAATTTGGCGAAATTTGAAAATTTGACGAAATTCGAAAATTTGACGAAAATTAAAAATTTGACGAAAATCGAAAATTTGACGAAAATCGAAAATTTGACAAAAATCACAAATTTGACGAAAATCACAAATTTGACGAAAATCAAAAATTTGACGAAATTCACAAATTTGACGAAAATCGAAAATTTGACGAAAATCGAAAATTTGACGAAATTCGAAAATTTGACGAAAATCGAAAATTTGACGAAAATCAAAAATTTGACGAAATTCGAAAATTTGACGAAATTTGAAAATTTGACGAAGAAAGTAATTCTCTATCTGCCACCATTCAAGAAATATCTCGAAACCCCAATTGACCCACCCATTTCCAACTTTCGACATTTTTCACAAATGCCCTTCTTTTCTACTCGTAAAACTCTGAGACTTTGCCGAAGAAAGTAACTCTCTATCTGCCACCATTCAAGAAATACCTCTAAAAACCTAATTGACCCACCCATTTCCAACTTTCGACATTTTTCACATATGCCCCTCTGTTCTACTCGTAAAACTCTGAGACTTTGCCGAAGAAAGTAATTCTCTATCTCTCATAACCCAAAAAGATATTAGTCCTTTCATCCTACGCTCGAGTAGCTCAAAATTTGGTCACTCTAATCACTCTAGCTCAAACGAATCTGCCCCGATTTTTTTAATTATTTTTTTGTTCGAATCGTGTTATGAATACCTTTCATTTGATGGGTCGCACACCTCCGTAGGTTTCAATACAGCTAAGCTACAGCCGAAAACGCGTTCCCGACCCTCGAAAACCACACTCAGAAACCACTTCGAGGCCAATAAAACAAAATTCTGGTTTTTCCTGGGGTAATGGCGTATCACATTCTCATTTTTATGCCCACCCTGAGGTTCCTGCAAAATTTCATGGAGATTGGCTGACTAGTTTCCGAGATCGACCGTCGATAGATAGACAGATAGATAGACAGATAGATAGAAACATACAGAGTAAGTTGAAAGATTTTGATTGTTTGGAAAACGTTAATTTGGTGCATTTTCTATCAAAATGACCAACTTGAAAACGATGTATCTCCGGCAATTTTAAAGTTACATAGTCGAGTGATAGCTCGTTTTGCTCGTATTTAAAGCGCGAATAAGATAGAATAGGATTTGTGGTGATACAGGCCAAAGGAAAGAAACTTAAATTCTCGTCTATATATAGTTGCCGCGTCTCAAAAAAATTTCTTCGTTCTTTTTTTGGAAGTTAGACTGCGTCAAGTCCTCCGCTAACGCTCCGGACATGATTTGGAAATAATTTTGTAGTTGTGGACTTGCGCTACGTCCGCTGACTAAGTTAGTAAGCAGGCGTGACGCAAGTCCACTACCAATACTAACGTGCGGGCATGATTAAATCAAAACGAAATAGGTTGAGATGAAGAAAAGTCTTCAGACCAGGTACTTACAACTCTACGACGAAATCAGAGTTAAAATTTTCTTTTTGTTATCGAGTAGAAATACGTTTTGGTGAGCTATTGGTGAAATTGTTCCATACATTTTGCTTAGGCTTTGTGTGAAGATTGTTGAAGCTAAACTACAATGTTACTAACCTTTGAGTTCTTCCATTCAATTCTCAATTATTGTACTTCGATAGAATGGAAAATTTGTGATAAAATGTACGTTGTCGACATTGTAATCCTTGTGTCCTTACAATGGTTTGTCCCCATTCCTGTATGATCATCATAACAAACATTTGTAGCTCTTGTACTCGTATATTTATATTTCATTTATATTCCTTCTATGATGTAGTATGTACAATCAAATAAATTTTTTTTATGCTAAAGTTTTACTTGATTTTATGTTAGTATAATGTCTTATACGTTAAGTTAGTTTTCAATAAATACAATTTAATATTTGATCAGGTGCACTAAAATAAAATGATATGATTGCATAGTGTTTTATGTATAATATGTATAAGTTATCATTATATGTATATAATATGGTGTATGTAAATAAATTTTCCTCTTCTACAATGATTAATTTCATTTCATCAATATTTTAAAAATGCTCTTCAAGGTACAATATATCGACAGCGAAAATATATTCAAATACTTTTTTTGTTCATTTCATTTTTTTTTTAAATATTTTTAAAATTTCATAAATAGTTTTTTTTGTTGTTAAAAAGCTTTTATTTTTAGATGCAATCGCATTCGATTTAAAATGCAAAACATATAAAGAGACATTATCACAATGAAAACAAGAAATTAAATCAAAAAAGAAGTGTTTGTATAGCATATGATGATATTTTATCGACATTTATTTTCATAATCTAAATGTTCGTATATACCTTTCACAGACGGCGAAACTGGCCAAAGAAAAAAAAACGAGTAAAATTAACGAGTCCATCAGGCATGAGCGCCGCCGAAAATAAGCCGCCGATTAAGCCGCCGCCGGCCATTTTTGAGCAAGCCGCGCCGCAGCCGAGCCGTTGCCAAAAACACGGCTCAAGCCGGCTTGAAACGGCTGGAAAATGAAATAAAGATTTCGAAAGGTGAATGGGGTGAAATAATTTTGAAAACCGAGATTCCTGTTAATCCTAAGCAGCTCAAGTACTTTTTGATTTTTTTTTTTCAAAATTAAGAAAATTTTGAAAATTTTCTTGAATTTTCATGAATTTTCCAGAATGGTATATTACGTCCTCGCTTCTAAGTTTGTTGTTTTGGCAAGTATGACCTTTGCGGAACGAGCCGAAGGCGCACAATCAGTTAATTCACAAATTTGAGAAAACTTTATCGATCTTTGCGAATTTTCTCGATTTTTTTTTTCTTTTCAATTTTTACTTGATTTTCGTGAGCTTTCGATTTCTTCTCGAAAACCATTTTCTTAATGAGTTAAATGAGTGTACCGGAGCATGATTTTCCATTTAGTTCAAGTTTTGAGGCAATTAAACTTGACGTGTTAGTGAACCTTAGACTTAGAGACTTGCTTGTAACAAGGCCAGTTCCACTTGCACTTTGAACAACCTAATCTACCTACATTTTCGCTTTCCGTACAATTTCATTTTCATGCTTACTAGTTCATTTTCCATGAATTTATCTAAACGTTTTTATTTTGAAAATAAAGTTAAAAGGAACCTCCAGCCGAGCCGTTTTAAGCCGGCTCAAGCCGACTTTTTCGCCGCAGCCGAGAAATTTTTTTCGGCTAGCCGCCGCCGAGGTTTCTCCGTCGGCGCTCATGCCTGGAGTCCATTACTTCTTTTGATCTAAGTACTTTCATCGAACTGAAACAAGATCTTTGACCTAATTAGTTTAAACTTTATGAAACAAGATTAGCCCGAGCTCATTCCTCATTTTGGTAATGTCGCTGACAGATGACATAGCCGTCTGTAAAAGGTTAATGATTCTCTTTTGTTTTTGTTTTTTTTAAATGCAATTTTATACATTTAATGGTCACGACGAACATTCGATAGTATTACGAAGGTGTTATTCACTGATACGAAGTTCATTCAACCACAATAAATCATTTGCTGGCAATATAATCTTGTTCTGGTAAATGTGGACAATAAATTTGTTACACGGTTATATTTAAGAACGATTTATGTTGAGTATAATTTAAAATGGGACAACTGGACGTTACGAAATGGATTAAAAATATCAAATGCACATTAAGCAATAAATTTTCAAAATAAGAAATAAGGAAGCGATAGGAAACATTTTGTAACATAAAGTAAATAAAGTTTTGTAACACTTAACTAACAATCGTCACACTGTTTAAAAATGGGCTCCGTTACTTCGAAAAATATAAAAGTTTCTCAGACCAGTTCGATAAACAATTGATTGATACAAGTGCTTTGATAATGCACATTGATAAGAGTAGTAGATTCGAGACTAGATTGCAATTCGATCGTCACATGGGAACGAAATCTCTGGCTGAATATTTAGAGTTTCAGTTATCTGGTTGATGAGTTTCTGACCGGTTTCGTTTGGGTTATACTTTGAGATAGATTTGATGTGGCCAATTTTTATCTTAGAATGCAGCTTTTTTGGTATGAGAAACATTGGACTAATTTTTGTATGGAGATTTATATACAGGAACATAATCTAGAGGCAATTTGCTTATACGCTTAAGTCGTACTCAAAGATTAAAACTGCTATTTACGAGAATCCGGATAATTGGATCGAATTTCAAATTATTTTCTTTTCCGTTGATTAAAATCGTGGCTGTGAAAGACACATTTTATGGACTAACATTTTCGATGATACAACTACAACCGTATTTTATGTTATAAATCTATTCCTCTACCTCATCGAATAAAAGTGGTAGAACCTAAGCATGGGAGACGTTCAAAATTATCGAAAATGTGAATCAAAAGAGGTTATCAATAAAATTGATATGTCGAGTCAAATCGTTATCGATTTGATGATCAAAATATCGAAATTCGATTATTATCAAAATGTCGATATGTTGATATTTAGCGCAAAATTAATGACATATTGATTAGGGCGTATCGAATTTTGAGAATTTTAAGGGTCGCGATAGCCTGTTTGCGGAAAACGTAGATCATTGAAAACTAAGTCCAGGCATATGGTTGATGGATCCGAAGGTGCCCGGGAAGAAGTCCCCCCGGACGACTTTAACTTTCAAATGGTCATAACTCGTAAAGTTGAGAGTATTTCTGAAAACAATGTTCTAGCAGGATGTAGAGCGTTAAAAACTCTACAAAACTGCCAAAGAAACCGATGGTCCAAAAGGTGTGTCTGTCGAGGTTTTCTAACATCGAAAGTTCGACATTTTGGTTTTTGACTTTTATTTCCTGAGAGACAAATTATTAACTTTAGCTTGTGGCATGAGGTTGTAGAGGAGGTCGAGTACTACCAGTACACTAGGCACATTTTGTACTACAAAATCTGAGAAAGTGAAATTTGTGAGAAAAACAACAAATAATCGTTTTAATTAGTTGACCCACGAACAGTAGTAAGAAGTCGATTTCGTTGCAAATACACATTTTTCGATATTTTTACAAAAGGTTGAACTTCGTGGTATACCGTGTCAATATAATGTGCTACATCGAGATCCCAAATATTTTGTAAAAGAGTTCAGCTACTGTTATGGAATATTATGTGCACTTACTGGCCAAGGTTACCTCGACTCAGCAACACCGGTTACAGTGTCTGCACTGGCTTCGTGGGCGACGTGGGTACACTTAAAAAGTCCATTCAAAAATGTTGAAAAAGTGGTTCGGATGGATCGCCGACCGGGACAATGCCTAGTGTACTGGTAGTACTCGACCTCCTCTACAACCTCATGCCAAAAGCTAAACTTAATAATTTGTCTCTCACGAAATAAAAGTCAAAAACGAAAATGTCGAACTTTCGATGTTAGAAAACCTCGACAGACACACCTTTTGGACCATCGGTTTCTTTGGCAGTTTTGTAGAGTTTTTAACGCTCTACATCCTGCTAGAACATTGTTTTCAAAAATACTCTTAACTTTCCGAGTTATGACCATTTGAAAGTTAAAGTCGTCCGGTGGGACTTCTTCCCGGGCACCTTCGGATCCATCAACCATATGCCTGGACTTAGTTTTCAATGATCTACGTTTTCCGCACACAGGCTATCGCGGCCCTTAAAATTCTAAAAATTAGATACGCCCTAATATTGATAAACATCAGATTTTACGACCGAAATATCGACAATCGATATATTGATAACAATCGATTATCGGTATTTCTTTGATATGACAACGATGTCCAAAAAATTATCGATTTTCGATATATCAAAGTAATATCGCCCAAGCTCACGAAATTTCATTTCCTGTTTATATTCATGAATTACGTATCGCTTTTACAGTGCTGTCATCAAAACTAAATCTCAAATAACTCGAGAAATACGCAACCAGTGAAATTCGAACTATGTTCTATCCCCTATTTTATGTTCTAAGGGGCAGAACATAGTTTTAACTTTACAGGCCGAGTATTTCGTCGAGTTATTTTAGTAAGTTTAATTTTGATGACAGCACTGAAAAAGCGTTACGTAATTTACGAATGATCCCGATGTTTGTAAAAATAGGTTTACGAAAATTCAAATGGTTAATAGGACTTTATGAATTTACGAAATCGTGTTAGCCTCGGACTTACCCCTAATGTTTATCGCATCAACGACATTTTATTGATTTTTATCATGGGGTGTCTCACATACACTACATGGATGAGTGGGGGAACAGATTCTTCTAATTTGCTACGTTAGACCACAAGCTCTCCTCATTGCTAAAATGTTGTTTATTTTGTTTTGACGGAATTGGTTCAAGACTAACTGTTAAAATTTGCGCTAAAATTAAAAATTGCTTTAGCGAGGCTGCTTTCATTGTTTTGAATATTGATATTTTTCCACAAAATGGTTTTTTTTTTCACTTTATTGCACTGTGACTGTTTAACGAGTAATAATTTTTTGTAGTAATTTTAACTATTTCATTTAAAATGTTTTGCTCATTTAAATCTCCTTTTTTTATTTAAATTTTACGTTTCATTTCCTTAAATTTAATTTTAGATTTAACGACCAAGTACAATTTGTTCAACAATTACACAAATTTGTTTTTTTCAAACAGAAAATTAAATGTTCTTCTTCCATTTAATTTCGATCTTTTTATCGATACACCAGACGATTATTGATTAGGTAAAATTTTGTTAAAAGAAATTTTATTTTCTGTTCTTTGTTCACTTTAAAATTACTATTTCTTTACTGGAATAGGTAACAACTAGAATTTTCTTCTCTTTTATTTATCAAAAACGAAAAACAATTTACTTGGCAAACGGATTACGTTGACCGCCGCCACCTCCGGGTACATCCAATGCTCCACCAGTTGTATGATACGTTCCGTACTCATTGTTTTGATTTTGTAGATCATTTAAGCGCGTACTTGACAGAGCTCGTGGAATCGGATTCGATGGTACTCCGTGTGGAGCCAAATGTGATGTCTCTTCAGCAACCTGAAGGTGACGAATTAAAATGTTAGCTTACATTTAGCAAACGCCCCACAGATTGAACATTATGAAAATCGATTTAATCTTTGATTGACACTTGTTGTGTTGGTATGATTCGAGGTTCACACAGTAGCTATATCAATAACAGATCACTTATTACTCGTTATGTCAGTTTCTGAAACCAGCAATTTCATCTGTTAATGACAGCGACTACAAAAATAAGCACGATCCGTCGGTATTGTTGCCTTATAAAGCCGAACGCATGTTAAAAAACATTGAAGTACAAGATTTCGTTTCAATCTTGTAAAAATGTGACCAATGCTATTCGACACCGGTGTCAAACAGTATGCATCGTGTTGTGTGTCTATCCGTATCCGGTGTCGAAATCACTCCGTAAAAATATTGAAATCCAAAGAAGTACTAGATTCGACCATTGCTTACCTTATGTGGATCTTCAGTTTGAGGTATGTCGGTAATGAATCCCTCGTCTTTGCGATAAAAGTTAATGAACACAAATCCTCCGAGAACGAAAATGCACAGAATGCCTGCAAGTGTCACATAGCAACATTTAGCGAATGCATTCTAGACATGATTTCAATTCGATTTACCGTATCCACGAAATGTAGACGTAGTTCCGAAATAACTAACGAAAATTCCACCGATAACCGCACCACAACCACGTCCTAAACCATGATGTAGACCCTGTAAAACTCCTTGTGCAGACGAACGAAATTCTTTTGGTGTATTATGAGCTATATACGAACAACATGCAGCCCAAACTGCAGCGTGGGTGATTCCTTGCATAAATTCAAACGGCAAGACATACCACGGATTTGTTAACCAAGAAATGTATAGGAAACGAAGAATGTTTCCTACAAGGCCGAGACACAGTACCTGAGAATAATTGCAAACATAGTCAGACAACCAGTTTGGTTTTTGTGAAAACGACATGTCGAACCAACCTTAACGTGGCCAATTTGGGTGATCAATCGGAAACTGAAGAAATAGGCGAAAATTTCGGAAATGTGATTGATTACAGATGCTACGCCGAAGAGGGTAGGCGAACCTCCGAAGTCCTGTAAATGCCAGAACAGGAATGTGAAGATCAAACCGATTCCGAATCCCATAAACCAGGCGACAAACAAGAACGAGGCACATTTAATGTCTTTGAATTGTCGTATAACGGTTACGAATTCCGGCATTTCGCGTGTGGTTTGAGCAAATATCTTGGTTTGGGCTCCAAGAGCCGGTTGAACTGGGGCTGAGCCACCAACTGGCGCTGCCAAACCTGTATTGAGAGAAAATACAACATGGGTCGCATTAGAAACGTATGGAGGGTTACACATTCTGCGAATTCGAACCTGGTAAATGTAATTGAGCAGCTAGCTGATTTTGCATTTCATCTTCGTAAGACGGTTTTTGTTCCACCGGTTCCGGTTCTGTGTATTCCTCAAAATCATATTTGAATGTGATCTGCGTAGCAGTCAACAAAGCTGCCCCCATCAGAACCGAAAATGTTGCGAAGCAAATTGCATAATTTTTCTCTTGCTTTTCCGGACCGCACGGATGTTTCGGGAACGCAGTGGAATGATCGAGGGCTATTCCAACGAAAAACATGGCTAAACCCCATCCCAACGATCCGAACATTCTCTGATGTCCATATTTGTCGGCATCTTCACCCAGTAACGTTATGACCGCTGAATCCGCTAGCGTAATAGCTGGAGCCGCAAAGAATTCTCCGATTATAATCAGCAACAGTAGCAAGAAAAATGCCTTCTGAATGTCGTCGGTTGTATAGACAATCGACGAAAACATTGGCGACACCCAATCCTTGTGCAATTTAGGAATAAAATTAACGGCATAGCTAACATCAAGGGGACTGATTCCAGCATCGGATTCGGGTGGAGCGGCACGTCTCACACGATTGGCTATTGCATTGATACCATCGATAGACACTGGGACAGTAGCTTCTCTTTTATGAATTCTCGAAATCGGTGCTTGGGGTACTTTCAGTTCGTATGTCGTATCGTTGAAATATTCAATACAACTCGTCGCTGGTGGTTGAATGAATCCCAATGGAAGTGTAAATATGATCCACGATGTTAACGAGGCGAGAAGAAGTAATTTCCCCTTTTTACATCGGTCAGCATACGAACCCCAAAATGGGGCCGACAAAAACTCAACGAATGGTCGAATGCCGATTAAAAATCCACATTGTCCGGGATTCATTCCCATCTGCTTAAAATAAACGCCCATCAATGGAAACAACGATCCGAATGCCGAATAAAAGAAAAAATAAAAAATTTTCACGAAAACAAGTTCCTGATCGACAGAACCACACAGCAACTCTATCACATCCGATCGTCCACGAATTTTATGCGTCTTATCCTTTGCTTGTGGATATCTGACAGGTAAAATGGGAAAAATAAGCAACTGGTACGAGAATCGTTAGACTATCGGTACTTACAATGACGGATCAACTTCACCTTCAGCATCAGGATCGACTTTAGGTCTCACCTGGTACTTAGACGGTGGTGCTCTTTGTTGAGATTGTGCTTCATAATCGTAATTTTCATGGCCGTAGCCATCATTGCCATCATTGCCATATTGTTCCATCGCTGTGCTGCTGATTATCCTTGATGCAAGTACTTCACTTATTTAGTTAACGGGTTGATTGTGAATTTTGTTCTTCCTGCGTCGACTATGTACAGTTAGAGTTTACCATGACCAATCGAAGAGAATCAGTTTACCATATCGTCATAGTTCGAACCTAATGTGAAAGTTTATTAATGAAAAATGAAAAGGATTAAGGATAAGGCATAACATACATCAGACTAGAAAGGAATTGGTTCCTTTTCTTATGAAAATTTCTCCAGGTACAAGAAACATATAAGGTCATGTAGGGTGTCATAAGAAAGGTAATTGCATTTACTAACAGGAAAAAGGAGTCTAATTGTGTTTAAAATCCACAATGAGTTATGAGGAGCAGAAAAAATGGATCAATATGTGATTATTTTGGTAAACTGCTAGCGGTTCCATTGCATCCGAAGCCCAACGAAAACATTAAAAACGGTTTTCCCTGATCATTAATGCTCGATTTCAGTGTCAGCAAATATGCATGGGTAGTGTCACGCTAAATCATGTCCCGAGCGATAGCGGAGGACTTGACGCAGTCTAACCCCAGTTTTACTAGTAGAACAGATTGGCGTATGTGAAAAATGGCGAAAGTTAGAAATGGGTGGGTCAATTAGGGTTTTAGAGTTATTTCGTGAATGGTGGCAGATAGAGAGTTACTTTCTTCGGCAAAGTCTCAGAGTTTTACTAGTAGCACAGAGGGGCACAGAGTGGATTTTCGATTTTCGTCAAATTTTCGAATATCGTCAAATTTACGATTTTCGTCAAATTTATAATTTTCGTCAAATTTACGATTTTCGTCAAAATTTCAATTTTCGTCAAAATTTCAATTTTCGTCAAAATTTCAATTTTCGTCAAATTCTCAATTTTCGTCAAAATTTCAATTTTCGTCAAATTTTCAATTTTCGTCAAATTTTTAATTTTCGCAAATTTTCGAATTATGTCAAATTTCAACAAAAATCTCTTCGAGAAAAGTCTTTGAAGTACAATTTCTAAAATGAATGATATCGCTATAGTTAACGCTTTCAGCTTCGTTACGCAAAAATTAAATTTTAATTGGCTTTGAAACTTGAATTTGCTTACACCAACACTATTAACCCCTCATATCCACTGTATGCCATAAGAGGTATTTTGGGATAATTGTCAGTAGAAACATCTCTATTTTGACATCGGCTTGGTTTTGCTCAATGGCTGAAGTGTCAGAGCTAACTTAGGGTCTCAGGTAGCGTAATAACATACGGCATAGATTTTAAATCTGGCGGTCACGATCGAATTGTTGCTCCTAGCACGAACACTCAAACCTCCAAATTTTCAAACGAATTGACTTTCGATAAGTTTTTTCGTAGACCACCACTACTATAGCATATTGTCTTATTCGAAACCATTTCCTCTGATTTAGCTCACCAACCGATTTGATTGGGACTGCATGCACTTATCGTGTCGTTACATAATTGTCTTTTGTTTCGTATACAATCACAATAGAATGGAGAACGTTAAGTCATTATCAGGAGCGAAAAACCGGCAGACAATTGTTGAAGGATTGAATAAATTGGATGTCGTTTCAAATTGTGAAGCGAATCCGTCTGAGAATGGTACGGGTGTCGTAGTCTGAAAAAGTTTTCGAAAACGACATTGTCCAAAATAATTTTATTTCCATCATTCCAGAATGTGACGATGACGTCATATTGATTGAACATGAGATTCCAGTCATAGACTTGTGTACGCCAGATGTAGAACGGATGCCAAGGACTCCATTCGCTGATCTTTACGATCAAAATTTTGGAAGAAACGCTTCCGTTCAACATGGGAACTTTCTTGATCGAATGAGGCAGACAAACACTAAGAAAGCATCGAAATCGACAAACAGGCAACAGTCGGTACGATCGGTTAACCATGGAGAAGAAACGCTTGGAGAATTTTTCGATCGAATGAGGCAGAAATACACTGAGATTGCATCAAACGCGCCAAACAGGCCACAGTCGGTACGATCGGTAGAAGAAACGCTTGGAGGATTTCGCGATCGAATGAAGAAGAAGAGAGAGATTACATCAAAACTACCAACCAACAAGACATCGATTGTATGCAACGCCTCGGAAAACCCATCAGTTATGTGTTCTATCTGCTTGAGATCAGCTATTGGGCGACAACCTCAAGCGACTTTCTGTGGCAACGTTTTTTGTAAGTAGTGTATCGAACGCGCAATGACTGTGAAAAAGGAATGTCCGACTTGTAAGAGGCCTATGTCTTGTGTTAATCCACTTTATATTGAGAGAGCTTTGAAAGCCCTCATTTACTTGGTTACGGAACAAACAGAAAATTTTCACACGACGTTACATAAACATAACCTGGGCTTCACCGGATGGACGCACAAAAAACCAGATTGACCATGTCTTGATTGATGGACGTCACTGTACGAACATATTGGATGTCAGAAGCTGCAGAGGTCCGAATGTCGATTCTGATCACTATCTGGTAAAGGTAGTCGTCAGAGCAAAAATCTCCATTCTGCACAATCGGCAACCGGCAATGGAAAAGTGGGACGTCGAAAAACTACAGAATGCAGCTATTAAACAGCGATATGTGGAAAATCTGGAAGCAAAAATCATCAACGGAATGGGAGGCGAACAGCAAAGTATTAACGATGTATGGAATCAATTAAAACGTAACGTAGAGGCTGCTGCAACAGAGACTGTAGGAAAGCGAACGGTACGAAAACGAAATGACTGGTTCGATGAGGAATGTCAGGAAGCACTAAACGACAAAAATGCAGCTCGACTTAAAAATCTGGCTAGATTTACTCGAGCAGGCGAAACAGAGTACCGTTTAAAGAGAAATTTCGAGCGAAAACTGTTCCGAAGGAAAAAGCGACAGCAAGAAAGGAAAGTTCTCATCGAAATTGAAAGGTTTGGAAATCAAAAGGAGACTCGAAACTTTTATCGGAAGATGAACGAAGCTAAGAAAGGTTACAGTCAACAACCCCTATTGTGCAAAGATAAGAGTGGGACGGTTTTAGCTGATGAGGAAAGGTGCATCAAAAGATGGGCTGAATATTTCAAAGAACTGCTAAACGCGGACTCCCCACCTGGTCAGACCGAAGATAACGATCCACCATTTCAAACCGCACAGCCGCTCATTGCACAACCAACGCTTCAGGAAGTCGAAAGGGAGATATCAGGGCTTAAGAACTTCAAAGCCGCGGGTATAGACAATCTCCCTGGCGAACTTTTTAAAAACGGAGGTAATGCGTTATGTGTGGAACTTCACGACCTCGTGGTGCGTATCTGGAATGAAGAGGAACTGCCCGATGAATGGAAGACCAGCATACTCTGTCCGATATACAAGAAGGGTGATAAGTTGGATTGCAGTAATTTTCGAGGAATAGCCTTACTGAACATTGCCTACAAGATATTCGCGTTAATTTTATACCGTCGAATGCTCCCGTACATGGAATGGTCAGTTGGTGAATACCAAGGTGGATTCCGAGAAGGTCGTTCAACAACAGATCAAATGTTTGTAATCAGACAAATATTGGAGAAGTGCAAGGAATACAACGTCGAACTGCACCAACTTTTCGTTGACTTCAAAGCAGCATACGACAGTGTGATCAGAAAGAAACTGTGGAGAGTGATGGCCGAGTTTGGCATCCCCGAAAAACTGATCGCTCTGACGAAAATGACGTTAGAAGGAGCTAACAGCCGTGTAAGGATTCGAAACAAACTGTCAGAATCGTTTGACATTGAGGAAGGACTACGCCAAGGAGATCCTCTCGCAACGCTGCTTTTCAATCTGATTCTTGAAGCAGCAGTGAGGGCCACCCAGACAGACACCAGCAGCACTATTTTCAACAAATCCAGTCAAATACTTGGTTTCGCAGATGACCTGGATATAATCGGCAGAAATATGGAAGTTGTTAAAGAAAACTTTGTGGCCTTGGAGAGGAAAGGTTCCGACCTCGGGTTAAAGGTGAATGACACAAAAACGGAATACATGATCATCACCCATTCGAACCGACCGCGCGAGCAGAATGTACAAATCAACGCTCACACTTTCAAGGTGGTGAACGAATTCGTGTACCTGGGATCTCAGCTAAATACCGACAACAGCATCATGGACGAAATCAAACGGCGAATAACTTTAGGAAACAGAAGCTATTATAGTCTGTTGAACATCCTCAGGTCCAAGTCAGTTAGCAGAGTTTCTAAGTGCACATTGTACAGATCGGTAATAAGACCGGTTGTAACATACGGCTCGGAGTCGTGGTACATGACACAAAGAGAAGAACAGACGTTACTCACGTTTGAAAGGAAAGTCCTGCGTACAATATTCGGACCGATTCTGGATCCGAATCAAAACAGATGGCGCAGACGATTCAACTTTGAGCTAAAACAGCTTTATGGAGAGCCAGACATAGTCAGGATCATCAAACTGAATAGACTTCGGTGGCTCGGTCATGTGGAACGGATGGAGGAAAATCGTATTCCGAAGAAAATATTGAAAACCAAACCTGAAGAGAAGAGGAATGCAGGTCGACCAAAGGCCAGATGGTTCGATGCAGTCCTCTCAAATCTTCAAACAATCGGTGTCACTCGTTGGGAATCGTTAGCCGCTAATAGGTCCGGTTGGAGAAGCATGTTGGAGAAGGCCAAGACCCTTAATGGGTTGTAGTGCCGGTAAAGTAAGTAAGTAAGTATTTGCCTCAGATGTGTTTCAGCTGATCAACACATCGTATCAAAACTGTTTATACATCTTTCTGCGGTTTCACCACTACCAGGTGTGTGATAGCAGCTTCAACCGTATAAACAAGTGAACATACGTCTTTGATTGGATGTGTTGATCAGCTGAGAAACAGCTGAAGCAAATTTATGTTGAATTTTCACTGTTTCTGACAGTATTTTCGGTGCAATTGATTTTTTGCTGTTTCACTTTTAATTTTATTTTGAGAACAACAAGGGTAACCTTATACAAATGTTCTAAGACTAGTTAAATGAACATTTTACTAAACATCAAAAAGGCAACAAATATTTAAGTCGTTTCAGCCTCAGTAATCAGTATAGATAAAACAGTAAGGAATTTTGGCCTATCTTTCGTTTTGATTTATTTGCCTAGTCAACTTTTTGTGACCAGTCGTACTGTTTTAAAATTTTATTTGTCCTTTAAACGCTTTGTATCAATCTGAATTTCAATGAAAAAGAAGAACTAAAACATTGAGCCATCTTTTTATTGGGTAAAATATGACTATTTTAGCTTCTCGACTCGCTGGTTTCAGAAAAATAAATAAAAAATAAAATCATACCAAAAAATACGACCAACCGTACTCACTAAAAGGATTTGGTGCAATTTATCTTGAGGGATTTTTTGATGAGTGGACCAGTTTCCGTCGGAGCTATTTTTTAGCCACGGTTTGTTTACATGTTTACATATAGCCCATATTAAGTCCAAAACCGCAATCATTGAATATTTTGTTGTGTTTATTGGCTGGTGAAATTCGAAACTATATGTGGGGGTTAATTAGATAGATACTGTCCAGTAGATACGGGAATGTTTCAGACAAAGGCCGAAAATTTTGATGAACATTAGAACATCTGGCGAATGTTTTTCTTTAGATCAGTGGATGCTTAGTGGATCAAACATCAAACACAGCATAATTCGTGGATTTTTCAAAAATAAAATTTTTACTTATTTTGGATGTTGTATTGCTTCGGACACACCGACCGTTAGACTAATTTTTGAAATTGAAGAGTGCAAAGTATGAGAGATCAAATTGAAATTTTGGAAATAAAATTTTTGCTGTTCGCGCCCTAATGAGATTCGAACCCGAGACCTCTTGCGTATGAAGCAAGCGGTCAACGATCTGAACCGGTCTCGGGTTCGAATCTCATTAGGGCGCGAACAGCAAAAATTTTATTTCCAAAATTTCAATTTGATCTCTCATACTTTGCACTCTTCAATTTCATAAAATTTTTACTTTCGAGTGCAGGAACACTACAGTGGTTCAAAACTGCAGAGAACATTCACTACATTTTTAGTCATAGCTCTCGTGGATCTACTCGCACCAAGCGGTGCGTATACTCTACCTGTAGGTCTTTCCGAGGCCGACATTCGTACAACATTACAACAATTTAAAATCATTTTTTCTTGAGTTATTGTCGAAAAACTGTTTTCGGTACCCTCTGACATGTCTTCACTTTTGAGCGCTTTTCACAGAAAACAATTTCTTTTTTTAGAAAAAGTGAAAGATACGTGTTTCCTAGAATTGAATGACGAATCCAACGAGCTATCACTCATTAAAATCGGAGACCGCTTGTTCCCAAAGTTAAAAAAATTACCTGAAAATTTGGCGATATCACTATTAATCAATCGATTTTGTTTACTTTAGTAATTATAGCGCGCTACGCGAGACTAGACTTGAGCTAATTTCCGTTTTACACAGTTTGTGTTTTTGAAGTTGATCAAAATTTCCAACCTTTGGTTGGAACATTCTGTTCGTTATTTTCGAGCAATGGTTCAGGACATATAGGATATTGTCCCGTAAATAAATAAATAAATAAATCTCCTGGACAGTAACTATGCAATGAAGTTTTTCGCATTGAGTTTCTTAGTCTGTAGCGGCAGTAAATCACGCACAAAAAAACACCCTTTTTCGACTTTTGAGACTCCATCACTAGCTAATAATGAAATGTTAAAATCCGAAGACTACGGTTTTCGACTATTAGGGCTAAGGGCTGTATGGGCATAGCTCTGACGAAGCCTGGTTCACTTTTAAAAAATCCCTTTATATAAACTCGATCCTTTTGATGAGTATGATCTTGAAAACCCGTAATCGTGATACTTGACAGGTTTGTGTGGAACGACACTGTCGCTAAATTGTCTTCCATTGAAGGAAAAACCATCTTTGCTACAACATTCCAGATTCAGACAGAGAAACTGATTAAAGAACAAAATGTAAAGCAGTGGGCGGATTGTGTGTAGGTGGTTTCAGCATCTGCTTTAATTCAAAATAAATATTTTCTCAAGGAGAACGAAACGACGAGTTTTCCGAGTAAGTAAATTCGAATACATAGAAAACGTTGTTGCAATCGTGAAAAGAAAATTTGAAAAAAAAATGTTCTTTGAGGAAATCAAAGTTCCAGTCGAGGTTCCAGTGAAGGAGTTGAATTTGTCAATGGTAAGTAAATGTTCTAAGACACAAATTTGTACAAAGAATAGAACAAAATACCGAAAATTCATTCCGATTATATTGATCCAGCTTTGGTGGTATAATAATGTCTAATGTTGGAATCCGAGATATAGCTGTACAATCTACAGCAACAACACATACGTATGCGTGCATATTACCAAACTCCTACTATTACTTATCCAATGTAATTAATTAATTGGATTAATTACATGAACGCTAATTGATGTTAGCATTCAGTTCAATACATTTGTCTAAAGGTTGACTAGTCCACCAAAACGTTATTCAACAATTTTATGTTAAACTTTGCAACCATTTTCATCGACATGAAAACCTTGTGTCTCTCATTGAAATTGATACGAACACTTTCTTACGAATTCTCAACTGGATCCGTTAATCACCGATACATATCGACACCAGGTCAATGTTGAACGATTTATAATTGCAATAAATTGTGTGAACTTACACTTTGGATATAGTTCTGCCCAAAAATTAACCAACTTTTTGACGATAAAAAGTATTTTTTTACCCGAAACAGACTGAATGAACTGAATCTCACGACAGGATCGATATTGAAAGGTGAACTTTGCACGAAAGCTCACGTAAATGGCATGCGCAGAGAGCAGGTTAATTGTGTTGTCTTCATTGGGAGTGAGTTTTCGTCTTATCAGTAAGTGGTGTTTCGTTGCTCTTTTGTGCGAAAAGGTAAAGAGTGTGACAATATTGAACGGTTCTTGTAACCACTGATACTATACGACAAAAGCTCCACTTTATCATAACGTCTTGGAAACTTATCGGATCCGATTCGATTGTTCGCTTGAATGACTCTCAAAATGTAATTGTTTAACGTCCTTTACTGAAAATTTGATGGAATGGCAATAGTTTGTTGGGGTTCCGGTTTTTCATATAAAAGCCTTCCGTTGAATGTTTAACTTCGTAAAAACACACTTGATATCATTTGATAACTAATTTATCTCATTGAAAAAAACGGAAACAAAAAATTGATTTAATTCTGTTTCCTCTCGTCACCATAGTACAACATCTTACTGAATGGTAGCCGAAGCATGAAAGCGTTTATCTGCTCAAGCAACATTGGTTCCCACATTTTCCTTGTTTCCGGAATAATGTCCCGGTAGAGGAATGGCCAGTACTGATTGATAAATTCCACAGCTAGTTTGTCTGCAATACAAATTAATCGTTTACACCAACCGAACCTTCGAATTCGTATCCGTTTTTCTCACTTAATTCCGGATCCGGGAAAATGCCGGTCATCTGAACTTTCAAGTCACCAATCGTTGGAATTATGTCGTAGCTTTCGATCCGGAGATATCGTTCTCCATCGACCGTTTCGAAAACTCCTTTCATTTTCTGTGTGATTGCCGTATCCTTGAACGTCATGTTGAAGGTGCCCTTAGCATTTATTTTGAAGCTATTCACTTTGCCAGTGGCTTTGTACAATCCTTCAGCATATATGCGTGGCATAAAGACATCGATTTCGGTGCTCATGCCTAATTCGTCGATTTTCGTTCGTACATCCTTTATCTGGGCCTTACTCATACCATGGAACGTAACGGTTTTCACATTCAATGTGGCAGCTATGTCCCCTCGTTTATATTCGAATGTAGTACCATTCACTGTGTAAGGGTCAATCGGTGGAATGTTTAAATAATCCATGCCTTTCTGTCGGTTCGAATGTTTAGTGTTTGCATTAGCTTATTGTTTCAAGATTTTGTTTTGTAAAAGTTACCTGTAGGTTTGGTATCATATCCTGGATAGCCTCTTTAATGCATTCATCCCTAGTCGGACTGTCGATTTGGCAAGAAATAGCTCCATCGGCTGAAAGAACAAGTTTTGAGTTGAACAATTTATTATGTGAAAGAAAACTCGATATCAAATCATAAGTCGAGGACTTTAGAAAGGTCAAACGAAGAGTGATTACAATCATTGAATCTGTTACTTCTTTTGTTCAATTTACTTCATTCCTTATCATTCTACTATGTAAAGAGGTCATTAGGTCATTACCCATTCTTGTCGTAGCTGTTGATAACAGGACAGCCGTTTCAAATAGGGACTATTTTTGGGAAACGGTTTTGCCATATTTTCCGAAATTTTTCCAATAATAGTCCCTGGTTTCAAGTAAATGAGTTTGTAATGAACAGATTATTCAACCTGATCACTACACGGTGTGAACAACTTATTCCTTAAAGAGTTGGTGAACAGGGGAAATTTTTAAGGAAATTATAAAGCGAAACGAGTAATTTGAAAATTCGAAATCTTTTGGTTGGGTCTGCTCAAGAAAACTCTACTTCGCCGGTTAAAATGTCTGCTGTCATCTATGGTACGTCTTTATGATTTCCTATAGAAATTTCCCATGTTCCCGAATCTTTAAAAAAAAGTTGTTCAACATTCAAACACACAGTGACAGACAGATGGGATAAAAGAGATTAGTGTATCGCGCAAACTATCAAAATAAGAAAGAAGCAGATAGTAAACCGAGAGGTCGATAAACGAAAATTTCGTTCGTACCGGCATTGTTTAGATTCATTCATCTTTGAACCAATAATAATACTGGCCAAATGACTGCCGTCTGTTACAGGTTAATCTGTTACAGACGGCAAACATATGACCAGTATTATTATTGGGTCTATTACTTCCATCGATCAAAGTATTGTTAATCGCTTGATTCCAAATCTTGTACTTCATTTTTTTAAACATGCATTTTACTGTTATAAAGGACCATATTACCCAGAGCTTGTCATTATTTCTGTCGTCGTTATCGATAACAGATGAAGAATTGAAAGCTCGAGTAAAAAGTTTATTAAAGCGAGGTACTAAGTATGAATTGAAGGTTTCTTTTTTGAATCAAGTTTACTTTATAAATTTAACTTTTCTCATAATTTCATAATCAATGTTTAACTCTTGAAAACGATCATTTGCATTTCTAATTGTGTAAACAAGTTTTTAATTAATAATCTGGGGTCACGTAAATTTCTACTTTTTGAAAATATATTTTCATTGCATGGCAGCATTGTCGCAATTCATTTTACCTTTATAATTACACAGTTAAACGGTTCATTGAGAACAGTATAATTGACGGTCAAGGTTTGATTAGAAACTGCTGTTTCATTGTACTGATTTACGTTTCAGATCAAGTTTGAGAAACAATTTACGAAATTATTCATCGCTATACTTCCACATATTTATGCCATTCGATGCCTAAGTGGAAGATTCATATTACGTGGAATGAGGATATATTGTTTTACTGGTAATAAGGGAAGTTGGTTTCAATATGCTCTAGTTTGGTTCCAGATTTCTTTAGGGATAAATGTAGAAAGCCGTTTGTCATCCAAAACTAATTGTTTGGAAATCCCTAAACTTAAGGAAAATCCTTAGAAGACAAATCTGAGATTCACTGTACTTTAAAAACGAGCCATCAGAACAGTCGGAGCGTTTGCTGCGACTGAGCCCCGTACAAACCCGTATATCTATTGCGTACGTGACCCTAGTGCGTCTGTCACCCTACTTTGACCGTAAGATTATTATGTAATATGTACATCTTACAAATTGCGCATAGCGCAATTACGAAGCCCCGTACGACGTTCCTTTCAAATGAAACAAAAATTTCAAATCGCCCTAAAAATTTTATTTTTTTGTAGGGCCTAGTATCGGCCTCAGTCCGAGGACCCAAATTTAATTTTTTTTTCAACTACATTCTATTCGGCCGTTCGAAAAACGGATGAAATTTGCTCATACACATAGGGCCCTAGTAGCGGCCTTAGTCCGAGGACCCAAATTTAATTTTTTTTTCAACCACATTCTATTCGGCCTTTGATTACCTTCCAAATGACACAAAAATTACGAAAAACGGATGAAATTTACTCGAGTTCTATGTAAAATACACATAGGGCCCTAGTAGCGGCCTTAGTCCGAGGACCCAAATTTATTTTTTTTTTCAACCACATTCTATTCGGTGTTCGATTATCTTTCAAATGAAACAAAAATTACGAAAAACGGATGAAATTTACTCGAGTTATATGTGAAATACACATAGGGCCCTAGTAGCGGCCTTAGGCCAAGGACCCAAATTTAATTTTTTTTCAACAACATTCTATTCGGCATTCGATTACCTTCCAAATCAAACAAAAATTACGAAAAACGAATGAAATTTACTCGAGTTCTATGTAAAATACACATAGGGCCCTAGTAGCATTTCACTTCTAAGGCCCTAACTCACGGTCCACTCACCCGATTTAAAAAAAACTTTTTTTTCCTGGATTGGTATTGACAACACCTATCATTTGCCGTGTCATTTACATTTCCATCGTTTATTTTGCCATAAATATCACCAAAAGACCTTAAATCACTTAGGTGGCCCTAACTCACGAAGGGCCGACCCGAATATGCCTATTTCGACTATCTTTCAGGGAAAAAAAATTTTGAAATCGGATTTGATTTACTCAAGATATCGACGTGACAGACGGACAGACGGACAGACAAAATTTTTATTGCAGATTCGTCATCTATGAACATAGGCAAACACTTTGCCCTTACCGTCTGCTTCGAATTCCATCAATTACACACGGCATCGTAATCCTATAAGCCCCTTCGTACTTCGTACGGGGCTAAAAACGGTCTGAAACTCAATGAATATTTATGAAGATCTTCGAAGCTCGACGGAGAAAATTGAAATTAACGAAGTAAAAGATTTGATAACAAATAGGAAACAAATAGTACACAGACGGCAAGCATATTAACAGTTTTACTATCTGATCTATTACTTCATTTGATCGCAGATTTTCAGAGATTGATTTTAGAAATCTTTTACTTCATTCGTTTTGAACATGTTTTTCGCTATATGAGACCTCATTAGTCAGAGCTTGTCGTTATATTGCGGTCGTTGTTGATAGCAGATGACAGCCGTCTGTAACAGGACAACAAAGACTGTTCATTGGTTTTTTATGGAGACTCTTAAATCGTTTACAAAAGGTTCATACAAAAGGAAAGGGAGAGAGATCATTTATTTATAGAATTAAAGGGACTATAGTCCCTCGTAACAGTGGTTGATTTACATACACTGTATAGTGTATCAATCTATCACTTCCATTTATATTACTTCGGCGATGTACTGCATTGACCGTCAGCATATGAAAAGATTAATTTAAACTGTTGGCAAGGTTAACATCTATGTAGAATGACAATAACATAAATGATACTCATGCAGCTGTTTTGCCCGACTAATCAAGTATTTTGAATAGATTTTGAATCGATGCTTTTGTCTATTTTGAAGCAGCATCGAATCTATTCGACAGACAATGACAATGGAAAGTGATAAAAATTTGCTTCGTCATTTTTTTTCAACATGGCAGTTCCGCCTGTTATTCAAATACATTTTTGTGCTATTCCAATAGCTTCGTCATTGTTTTTAATTTTAGGGAGCGTTTTCAATCGTTGATGTCCAATATGATGGAAGGTTTATTGCAAGTTTAATAACTTAGGTGGTATTTACTGGGCGGGTGACAGCAATGCTTTCTGTAACTATGTGCCAGCCTGCATTGCACTGAACTTTCGATAACATGAGTATCGAAAACTTACTGAAGAAACGATGAGTTGCTGATGAAAAAACGACTTAAACGACGTTACTTCATAAACCCACTGTGTCTTCAGCAAGTCTTTCTTAAATATTTTGTAAAAGGAAACAGCAAGGACCTTAGGAAACGTTGACTTGTCCTCGTTTCTTCAGGAACTCGCCATTTCTTCATCAGGCTGCAGTTTCAAGAATCAATTTCATGAAAATGGGCTAGCAAGCAATCACATAACGATATTAATTTCGCGTAACATTTTTTTTCCATTTTTGTAACATTTCTCATTGCAAACATTAATATTCAAAGTTTTTTTTTGCTAAAAGCACAATGACACTAATTTTACCACTGACAATAATGCAAAGCCAAAAGCCTTAACAGTCCAATGCTATTATACGACTTGATTTCAATAAAAATAAAAATTAAACCAGCCTGGATTAGACTTATCGGGATTCGGCGTTCTAAGACACCTAACCATCCAGAATCATTTATGCATCCAAACATCATTTTATTGTATAATCTTACGTAGTTCGACAGTTGCTTTATCAGTCTGGATCTCACTAGGTATGGCTAAACAGGGCACCAAAATCAAACAGAAAACTATCAACTTCATGATGTTGCCAATTCAACTATTTTCTTCACTAAAGAGTTATATACACACAACAGATAATAAGTTTTATCAACTACTTGTCGTATGAAAGACCAGTTCGTTTTTATATGCAAGCGAGATAACCTTGAGAAGAACAGCATCACTAAGATTTTTTTTTTACGAGTAAGATTTTAATTGTGTTTGTGTTTGTTTGTTTATTATTTATTGATTTTTTCTTCGTTTCATTTCAACGATTCAAACAAAAAAAAAAGCAAAAGTATCTATATTAATTGCTCTTCTTTCTGTTAGATTTTGAATATAATATCCTCGTCCAGACTGGTATGTTTACCAGCCACAAAAATTTCATTTTATAATCGGTTTCGACCATGAAAAACAGTTGTTCTCTTCGTTATAGCATAATCAAAGTGGCCAGAGCGACGATTCTCGTGCTTTCGTAACTCCAAATATTCGTAACTTGACAGTTGCATGTAAAAAATCCCATAAGAACTGTCAAATTACGAATTCTTGCAGTTACGAATGTTTCGAGAATCGGGGCCCAGATGAACTAATTCATGAATTCATTAAAAAATTAATGCGGATGCTCTGAATCAACGCAATTCAAGCATTCATGGTACCAGGCCCTAAGATTGGGGAAGTAATTCCCAAAATTCCCAAAAATTCCCAAAAATTCCCAAAATTCCCAAAAATTCCCAAAAGTTCCCAAAATTCCCAAAAATTCCCAAAAATTCCCAAAACTCACAAAAATTCCCAAAATTCCCAAAAATTCCAAAAATTCCCAAAAATTCCCAAAATTTCCAAAAATTCCCA
The DNA here is from genome assembly GCF_014529535.1 of Bradysia coprophila. NCBI lineage: Eukaryota > Metazoa > Arthropoda > Insecta > Diptera > Sciaridae > Bradysia > Bradysia coprophila. Next base: position 1,046,325 of record NW_023503376.1, read on the forward strand.
AAATTCACAAAAATTCCCGAAATTCCCCAATCTTAGGGCCTGCATGGTACTCTAAATAGAATACTGAAACGGGACAGTGTAACAAACAAATTTTGGCACTCTTTTCATACAAAATAACACTCTATTTGACAGCTGTCACTCGAAGCACTTTTGCTCAAATTCCTCAACACTGTTTGTAAAGGGTCAGGAAGGATGTTTATTTTCTCTCATGAAACATTTTTGTGTATTCTCCCGAACATGGATCTGTGTTTTTTTCCTGTTTTTGTTATCAACTCTTTCTTACCAAAATTACAGCTGCAGGAAACGATATATAATACGAAAATGTGTTGGGACTCCATCAACAGCTACTTAACTGTCGATTTAGACAAATCGGTGTCTTCCCTACCCCAGATACCAAAATAATTTATTAACATCGATTTTTTCCGTTGAATCGTTTTACATCGTTTTGAGCCAAGGCTGTATACTTGGGGAGGTCACGCAGATACAGATACGCGGGTTACACACCACAGTTGATGATAAAATAGCCGATTTCATACAAAAATTCACCTACTCTGATGATTCTCGTCGTCTTGATGATGTGGTGAATTTTTTGTATATGTAAAGTCATCAGAAGTGGTGTGTTCCCGCGTATCTAATAAAATGGCGGTATGCGTGACCTCCCCAAAGTATACAGCCTTGGTTTTGAGCAAGCTAACCTGTCACTGTAACAGTGTCACATATGTTATCGAAAACGACGACAAAAATAATAACAAGCTCTGGGCTCTGGATTCTTTATATAATAAAATTCGCGTTAAAATAATTGAAGTACAAGATTTGAAATCAAGTGATTAAAAATACTTTGATCGATGGAAGTAATAGATTCGCCGATAATAATACTGGTCATATGCTTGTCGTCTGTAAGAGGTTAAACGCTCACATGCAACATTTAAATCAAAGAGTTTCTTTCATCATTTTTAGTTAAAAATTCACTCGACTGGTCTTGGCTTCGAACTTTGACAACCCACAAACCAATATTTTCTCGACAAAGTTCATCCGAATTCTATTCGATTATTAATAAAATTTAACAGCGCATCTAATTGCTGCCATTTTATTTGTTTATTCCATTACTAATACCAACTATAGGGTAAAACTACCAAATATAAGCCCATGATGTAGTACGAACCCTAAATACTGTCTTTCCTTTGGCTCGCTCCAATATTACTTTAATCAGTAATTTGGTACGAAACGTCCGAGTCGGAAAAGTCCATAATCGGTTCTTCTATGCAAATTTTCGCAAATTGTTGGTTTTATGGACCTTTTGATCTCTGAACCATCGCCATAATTCTTTTAATTCGAATTCCGTTCTGAGAATTGGAATTTTTTTAGTGCAAATATTGCAAACAGAACAAACAAAGTACGAGAATACTAATGGCTTTATTAAGTGCATTTACATAATAATTGTTCATAGTTAAGACACCATTTACCATTTTATTGGTCAATATAATTGCGAATGACACGTGGAACAGTGCGTTGTGTATATGTGTAATGTCACAAGATCAACTTTGCACTTAATTTTTTTTCTTCAAATTATTAATCAAATTTATCAAGCTCACCAAAGTTCACCAAATCTTTTATCACTTAATAGATCCCTTCTGTTGTCGAAACTCAAGGCTCATGGGGAGGTCACGCAGATGCAGATACGCGGGTTACACACCACGTTTCATACAAAAAATTCACCACGCCATACAAATTCAATTTTGGTGAATTTTTTTGTATTGAAAAGGTGTGTTCCCGCGTATCTAGTAAAATCAATGAAAGTATAAACCAGGTATGGTCTATTCATTCAAACCGGAGGACATGACGATTTCATATAAACAAACTCACCTCTCATGAGAGGTGAGTTTCTTTCTATGAAATCGCTATGTCCTCCGCTCCATACAAAGTTTGACATTCGACCATACCTTATGTTGACGTTCATTGGATAAAATGGCGATCTGCGTGACCTCCCCAAACTATACATCCTTGGACGAAACTAACGACAGAACCTAGTTCACGTTGATTATTTCGTATGCTAACTAATTCTAATCAACTTCACAGAAGCATGATCTTTTTGAATTTGTGGTAAATTTCGTAAATTCATCAATTGATTTCGGCATAATTTTGAAGAATTCCATGCATTTACTTTCCTCCGCTTCGAATATAAATTATTTTTGATTAGTCCGACTTAGCTTTCTAATTAGTTTTTTTTCTATTTAATCGTTCTCTTTTTAAGAATTTCAAAAATATCCCGCTTTTGTGAAGTTGGCTAGCACACAAAATTCAGCAGGTGATCGAAGCGTGAGTGGCCAAAATTGGTACATACATATCTATCGACAAGGTAAAACTGACTACACATATCTAATCTGTTACTGTTTCTACTGCAAAAACAAAATATTTTCTGGAGAATGTTTTAAGCAACTAGTTTTGGTCACAACTTGTAAATTTAAGCAATTATCAACTCGTCATCGTTATAGAATCTCGTCAGAACAGAATTCTGTATCTCATTTTATGGTCACGGTCGTTGGCGAAAATTAAATTAACATTTAAATACTTAGTATCTAGATTCAATAGCTCAATTTCTGTCAGCTCTGCTAAATTTAACAACAATCCGATCAAAAAATAAGGTTCGGAGCAACAATTTTACCGATCTATTAAAATTTAGGACGAAGCGACACAGTGCTAAATTGTGGTCTTAGCTATAATTTAGCGTTGTGTCGATTCGTCTTAACCAGGGCCTATTATTTGGGAATCGATTTTGGGAATATTTGAGAATATTTGGGAATATTTGAGAATATTTGAGAATATTTGGGAATATTTGGGAATTTTGGGAATATTTGGGAATTTTTGGGAATATTTAGGAATTAATTCCAAAAAATTGATCCTTTTGAATATATTCTGCCAAAATGTTAGGTTTCTTTTTTTGTATTGTTATCAACCAGGCTTTATGAATCGTGTCTAAATGCCACTGACATTTAATGACATCCATCAGAAGTTTTTTTTAGAGGGTATTCTTTTGAATTTCGACTGACCGAAATCAGCCCCATTTTTTTCGGAACTTTCTTATATGTAGTGGTAGTATATAAGAAAGTACCGGAAAAAATAGCGCTGATTTCGGTCAGTCGAAATTCAAAAGAAAGCTAAGAGTAGCTGTTCACGAGTGACTTAGGAATATACAGCGACATTACAGCAGGTATTTTCTATCGTATACATTTCTTCAATCTTCTACTTCCCAAATATTCCCAAATATTCCCAAATATTCCCAAAAATTCCAAAATATTCCAAAAATTCCCAAATATTCCCAAAAATTCCCAAATATTTCCAAATATTCCCAAAAATTCCCAAATATTTCCAAATATTCTCAAATATTTCCAAAATCGATAACCAAATTATAAGCCATGAACGACATCTATACGCGAAGCAGCAAAGCGTATTTATATCGGAAGACTTGAAGAAGAGAATACGATAGAAAATAATTGCCGTTCTACGGACTCATCTCTACTGGATCATCTCTTTTCTAGAATCACGGCCGACTAAAACCAGATTAATTTATCAGAAATCAATTTAGGGACTTAGATGACAAGGTTTTTGATGTCAAAGCAAAAATTTGGAACCTCGGACGTAGTGTGCTTGACGTGATTAGGCAATGTCAATGCATATTCCTTATGAACAAAGTGTTATTTTCATTGCACTTAACACTTAAATCTTTTGGGGTTCCTCCATCGGCTTAAAACAGGTCATTTTGTGTATTAAAAAGTTTATAAGGATAATATCCACTGATCGTTCAAATATGTAAAGGGTAGTTCCTGAGTGAAAAGACATCTGCGTCTCTACAGACGACTTCTTCAATTCAGTTCAATATTTGGGAATATTTGAGAATATTTGGGAATATTTGTGAATTTTGTGAATTTTGGGAATTAATTCCCAAATAATAGGCCCTGGCTCTTAACCGAATTTTACAAAAGAGTTAAATTTATCAGCTCCATTAAATGCTGACGGGAATTGGGCTAATGTTTGCTTCGGGAGTTATAACAACACAAGTGCTAAATGGTTTACAACGTCGTAGCTAGAACGTTCTTTTAGGGTGAGCTCGAGAGCCTCTGAATTACAAAGGAATTAAAATACCACTAAGCTCTTGGGAATCAGCACTCAGGGATACAAGCACTGAACCACGAATACATACTATTGAAGAAACAGACCACTGGCCGATAGGACCACCACCAACAGAGGAGCACATTCAGTCCTTCTTACGCCGAATGAGAAATGGTACTGCTGCCGGTGTCGATACAGTAAATGTGGAATTGCTCAAGGCCGCACCAGAACCGCTCATTAAAGAACTTACTGAACTAATAAGTGACATCTGGTTCCAAAACAAAGTTCCATCAGAATGGTTGACAACCATACAGATACCGATCCCGAAAAAAGGGCGACCAAAACGGATTGAGGATTTTAGAAGAATCACACTGTGTTCCGTTGCATACAAGGTCTATACGATGTTCTTGCTTGAAAGATTACTAGGACACGTACATATTCCATTATACCAAGCTGGATTTCAACGGAACAGATCGTGCGATGATCAAATATTTGTGCTAAAAAGAATACTAGAAGAACGCTGGAGGAAAGGACTGACAACATACGTCCTAGCTATCGACCTGAAACAAGCCTTTGACCAAGTGCTACTGAAAGATATGGCAACAATCCTTGGACATTATGGAGTACCACAACATCTTACCAATCGAATCATCAACGCTTGTCTCTACGAGGAAACAATATTACAAGATAATGGACGCAGGACAACAAAGTACCGCAAAACGACAGGCGTTAAACAGGGGTGTCCTCTTTCTCCCAATCTGTTCGTTATTATACTCCATGCGATCTTGGAAACAGTTACAGAAGTCTTGGGCAACTACGACCTTAGCGGAATTAATCTATCACTTCCTTTTCTCCTAGCATATGCCGATGATTTGATACTGCTGACAGACAACAAAAATGACCTCGACCGATTCGTAGAAGAATTTTCAGATGTAGCTCAGGAGGTAGGACTTCGTATCAACCCCGAGAAATGCGAGCTGTTAATCCGAGATCCACACAAAGTCGAATTGAACGATGTACCAACGCTTCAAGTGGGCAAACTAAACATCAAAGTAGTGGAGAAAATGAAATACTTGGGCACATACATAACCAGCAATCTAAACCGGCCTTTGGTAGTACGCGACAGAATCAAAATGGCATATAAAATTACGCATTCACTTCTGCCGTTCTTACGCTTGCACAAACTTCCAATGAACTTAATAACGAAAATATACAATACCGTTATCGCACCAGTAGCTATATATGGATTGAAAGCATCAACGATGACACGCCGAAACAGAATCTCGCTTACAAATATGGAACGTCAGATACTACGAATTATGTCCGATACGTCGAGTGACAAGCCATCCAGCACGCAACCAAAAATAATGCTACAAAATAAAACGATAGTCAAAAGGGTGATGGTTCAACGAATACGCTACCACCGGCACATTGAACGAAGACCACACGATCATATTCTTAAAGTCGCGAGACGCTTTCGAATCAATAGCAAGTACAAAGTGGGTCGGCCGTGTTTCATATGGGAAGACACATTACTTAAAGAAGCAGCAAAATCGGGAACCACCGATCTGTTACCAAATGTGGGAGACGACGAATTCGATATGAAAGCCGTAGAACAGGCCATATACGACGGCAATATATCCGAAGAAGAAGAAGAATAATACCACAAGTTTGTATCGTTATAATCTGTTATTAAATTCTTACCAGCTAAACCTGAGTATTCAAGAAAGGTGAATCTCACAAGGAGATCTTAAATAAAGACAATTAATATGAACCATTCTCAGAGCAAACGCACGATAGTCATCATAGATGAAAGGTGAATCTCTCAGAGAGACCGGAAACTCGTCACTAATGTGATAGATGGTGAATCTCCCACGGAGATCGGAATAGCAACAACAAACTAAACATAAATGTCGTAGTTAGTCGAACTGTACACCAGCTGAGGGTCAGTTCTTTGTGTGTTTGTCCATTTTCCACATACCTGGTTGGCCTAGCGTAATCTAGGAGGCATAGCGAATGGAATACATCGCTCGCTGGGTATAGTGAAGTCGGAGTCGGAGTCGGAGCTCGAGAGCCTCTGAATTACGATCGAAATCATACTCTGGCCGATGGCACCATGTGCACCATTTTTTGTTTCCGAAGAACATTGCCAATTTGAAACGAAATGATTTTTACTAAAGGATGTTGCAGTATAAGCGTACTTACCTTAAGAGTGAATAAGTATATTCATTTGTACATTTGAAGCTTTGCGTCGAAAAGAAATCACTTCGTGTCAGAATAATAATTCAAATCTATTACTTCTACCGTTCAGAGTATCAGCCAGCGTTGGAAATAAAATCTTGCTTTTCATTTTGCTATTATAAGAACAAAATAGCAATGGATTGTCGTTTATTTCTTTCATTGCTGTCGATAACCGATGATTCAAATCTAGCTCAAAGTCAGCATGTTCGCCCAATCTCATTCAAAAATTCGTGTATGTGACCAGTTGGTGTTTCACACGAAGAAATGCTAGGACTGGATTGATTAAAAGAACTTTTCGTTTCGATTTTACTACGTTTATATTCGTCGGAAATGTGTCATCGCAGTGGTTCTATAATAAGTTCTCTTAATTCAAACTTTCCTGTCTTTAAGGTTCTTAGTGATCCATGGCAAATAGTAAGTAACTCGCGAATAAACACCCGGATACTGTCCTTTTCCCTGTCGAAAGAATCGAATTATTCACAGACATGACGTCATTCCAGAAACAAATTCTTACACATCCAATTCCCCAAGATACGATGCCCACTTGTGTCCACCGTCCATCATTTACCATAAGCGGGCCACCTGAACAGATTGAACAGTTTTTTTTTGGTTGTTGTTTAACAGAAGAAGCAAACGCTTCGGCTATGCACAGATTCATCATTTACCTGAGTCGCCGCTACAAGAATCTTTTGCTGGCTGACCAGCGCATAACATTGACTCAACGATACCACCTGGTGCTGCAGGACCATATTTCCGTCGGCACTCAGCATTCGTCCAAATCGGAATCGATACCTCTTGCAGAATTGCTGGTTGTGGTCCATCTATTTACGATAAAAGCAAGTGTTGGAGTACCTACACCACAATTTCACAAATTTTGAAGTGTACTCACTTTCCCTAAGGCTACCCCAGCCAATTACAGTGGCTGTATTGCCCGAATATTGTTTTGAATTACTTGATGGCAAGCAAATCGGCCGAACAGAATGAGAAAATGAAACTGGTGAATCCATTGTAAGAACGGCCACATCATTGTACAGCGTTCGTGAATCAAAGCCTCTGTGTCGGACAACTCGTTTGATTCTACGTTCCACATGCCTGACTTCGGTATCCGATTTGATGTTATGGTCACCCAATCGTACTGTTAATCCGGCCACATCCCACGAGGTCATGCTGTAAGTACGTAAGATAGAAAAGTTTCATCTGACCCGGACAAGAATTCGGAAGATTTGTTTTTACTGAGCAACACAATGAGCAGCTGTTAATATGTGGATGTCATCAATCAGTGAACCTCCGCAAAATTGGCGTCCGGCATTGAATAGAACCGCAATGAAAGGCCACTCGTTTGGTTCGGCATTGTGTCCGCCAATAATTTTTGTTTTGTCCTAAGAGTAAAAAAGGCAATTAACAGCACAAAGTGTCTGCTTATCCTATTCTCACTTACTGGACTTCCATTTTTCTGGCCACACATTCCTTGAATCGTATTGTCCTCTTGTGGTAGCGGACTCTGAGTGGTCGTGTAAATTGGATTCGGAGGTCTTGTGGAATGAGTTGGAACTTGTGGTGGCCAATTGGGATACACGGTAGTTGTTGGTCGTGTGGGCCAAGTCGTAAGTGGTCTTTTGGTTGTCGTTGTAGTGATTGGATGGATTGGCTGCACTCCGGGCGGCAGCGATCCTGACACTGGTGGATGCTACGAGACAATGTGACGATGAAATTTATGTAAGACAGAGAGTCGATTTATTCAATGCGCTTACTGTCGGAGCTGCATGATCTGGTGGATGAGTTGGTGCAGCTGGTAAAGGTGGTGGCCAATTCGGATAATTGTTTTCTTTGTTCTGTACCCAATCGTCTATGTCCGCTGGATTTTCGGTTGTGGTTGTAGCTAAAGTTGAACAACAGACTCCAAACGCCTGTCGTCCATCATTGTTCCAAAAACTGCATGTGTCATAGTTGCCCAGAACCCATGCTTCCCAAATGGATATATCGGGAATTTTGAAGTACGGATAGCAATGTTTAAATGATGTACAGGCACCGAGTTGACCTTTCGAAGTTACACATGGAGCACCTTCACCCAAAACATCATTCCATGTCGGTGCACCAAAGAAAATTTGCCTGGGCTTCCGTGGAGACGCTGTCAAAAGGAGGTTTTATTCAATAGATTTTCAATAGATTCGCATGGAAGATGAAATTGTCGAACAAAAGTTATTCAAAAGAAAAAAAAACTTCAACGCTTTTAACTAGACGTGCATGTGAAGTTGACAAATATTACTCATAGACTAGTAAGAGTACTGTTAAGCAGTTGTGCTGACACGAACAATTTAGTGTACCATCAGTTGTACCGAGTTACGATTCCTCTATATCATGATTGAGATAAATCATGGGCGCGCGTTAGCATAGCGCCCGTGACGCAAGTCCTATTACTAGAAAAAATTTCAAAAAAAATTTTTGTCGTAGACTGCAGAACTATATATTCAGCAAATATTGAAGTTCCACAATTCAAATACAAATGACTCCAAATTACCATTAAAAAAAAACTAGGCGTCCGTACGAGTTCAACGAGCTATCACACGTTCTTGCAGCTTAAAATTTGGCCACGCAAAAAATCTTCCAAGAAGCCCCATTTCCATACATTTTGGTCAATTTCAGTACTTTAAACGAAATGAAAAAATCCTACGTTACTTTGTTAGTCCGTCCGTCCGTCCGTCCGTCCGTCCGTCCGTGTTTCCTATCTTCTAAAGTCTTCTTTAGATTTTGTTGAAATTTTGGGAGTAGATTCTAGTCGTCATTCTAAGACATTCCAGAAAAAAAAATTTGGGGGGAGCCGGCCTCGTTTCGGAGCTAGGGCTCCTCGAAGTTCCCATATAGGCCCCATATAAGAACACCTTTAAGTGTGTGTGTGTGGATGGGTATGGTAGAACAAATTTGTTCGCTTTTGGTAAGCTCTGCTCGTCTCATTTTTTTCCCTAAATTTATAATTTTTTAAATTTTTCAAATTTTTTTAAATTTTTTAAATTTTTCAAATTTTTTTAAATTTAAAATTTTTCAAATTTTTCAAAATTTTTTAATTTTTTTAAATTTTTTAAATTTTTCAAAATTTTTTAATTTTTTTAAATTTTTCAAAATTTTTTAAATTTTTCAAAAGTTTTTAAATTTTTTTAAATTTTTCAAATTTTTTTTTTTTTCAAAATTTTTTTTATTTTTTTAAAATTTTCAAAATTTTTTAAATTTTTAAAGTTTTGTATTTTTTTTTTAAATTTTTCAAAATTTTTTACATTTTTCAAAATTTTATAAATTTTACAAATTTTTCAAAATTTTTTAAATTTTTCAAATTTTTCAATCTACTAATTCTTCCAAAAGAACTGATATCAGTCAAAAACACTCAAAAGAGTAAAAGTGACGCAAGTCCAAAAAAAATTTGCGTCACAAGTGGCAGATGTTGAGGAAAGTACCTTTAAGAAATTTTTTAAAATAGGCACGAATACGTCCTAATACGTCCGAATCATCTGCCACTTTGTGACGCAAAATTTTTTTGGTAAAATTTTGTTTCTAGAATTTCTTTGGTCAAATTTTTGCTGTTACAGTTTTTGCGTACAAGCGCAGAATGCGTCACATCCAGCGATATCAGTTGTTTTGGAAGTATGCACAGGGACTTGCGTCACTTTTACTCTTTTGAGTGTTTTTGACTGATCTTAAATTAAAAATCAAAATTCTTTCACAGAAGTTTAAGTTGTTATTTTCCTAAAACCAAAATTATCTTTTCCGTCTTTTCGTAGCATGAATGTTAAGGATATCATCCGTTCTTGATAACGACCTCAGAAATAAACGATAAGCTGCGACTAATATAGCAGAAGAAAGTGAAGTAAAAGATTTGAAGTCAATATCGTGAAAATACGCAAATATGTAGATGAAGCAACAGATCCAATAGTAAGGGTATTCGGTCAAAATAACCCCACCAAAATAACGAATTGTAGTAATAACTAATGTCAAAAAAATTATTTGAAAAATGACGAGATGACCAGTATATCGACAGAATTCGAGGATTTCGACTATATTCCAGTGTATCGACAGAATTCGAGGATAACGACTATATTCGAGGATATCGACTATATTCGAGGATATCGACTATATTCGAGGATATCGACTATATTTGAGGATATCGACTATATTCGAGGATATCGACTATATTCGAGGATATCGACTATATTCGAGGATATCGACTATATTCGAGGATATCGACTATATTCGAGGATATCGACTATATTCCAGTGTATCGACAGAATTCGAGGATAACGACTATATTCGAGGATATCGACTATATTCGAGGATATCGACTATATTCGAGGATATCGACTATATTTGAGGATATCGACTATATTCAATAGTAAGACTGTCAGTAAGATTTGTGTGCGATCACAATTTACCTAAACTAGAGTAGATCTTACAATTAATGTGAAGCTTGATAATTTTCAAGTTGCTGTCGGTAACAACCCTCTGCAGAAGGTTTTACAGCCGTCTGCTAACATAATAAAATGGTAACATAATAAGAAAGTCGTCCGGCCTGTACTCATAAGCTATATGCGCAAGAGGTTAATAATCTTCAAATCTCAATTCAAAAGTTTTAATTTTACGGTGATCGACAATAACAAGAACGTAGATTAGACGAGTACAGCACACATCTATATAATGTACATCATACGCATAATAGAATCAGCGAAACGAAATAAAATACTGGATTGAATCTGAATCTACTTATTAGTTTTTAATGGTCTTCTATATATATTTGTCAAACACTCAATGGTATATGGGATTGTACGTATGGAACGTATAGTATAGATGCTCGTATCTATGTGCATTAATTTATTTCATTTACCAAAACGAAATTGTTTATGAATATGTGCCATGAATATTTAATATTTTGGAATTACAAATTTTAAATTATTTTTTTGTTGACAGGATTTCGGATGAATAACACCAAGAAATTGTTTTAAAAAAAAACATTTTATTAGTCAGCGAATTGTTCGATGGAACACAAGAAGAAATAAATAAAAATTATTATTTTCTTAATGGCGCGTCGTCGTTCTATTGACAATTTTACATTTTTAATTTGAAAGAAATGAGGGCACATTTTATTCAGGTCGTTAGCGTATTTTTGGGATGTTCTAAGAAGCTTATTCAAGTGCGCAGTATTCAAAATAAAGCCGCGAAAACAAAATACTCGATCAATTACACTCTCTTTCTGGTTGCGCATGGACCGAATGGTCTGTGTGATTTTCCCAGTTATAAATTTTGTTCCAGGAATCAATCTTCAAAATTTGATTAATGTTTTTAAAACAAATTTGTTCAAAGCTTCGCCTAATGTTCGATCAACGCACTTCAAGCAAAAGTAGTACTCTTAATAGTGTAATGAAACTAGACAGTGCTCGATACAAAATTTTACACTGTAAAAAGAGTGGGGATAAAATTTCATACAAAATAGTACTCTATCTGACAGGGGTCAATCGAAGCACCTTTGCTTGGAGTGCGTTGGTTCGATACAAAATCTTTTACCTCGTTAGGTTTAACATTTTTTTGCTATATTAGATAACTGTAGGCAGAGCCCATCGCCCATTTTTTGCTAATGTTGTTTGTTTAATGCCATTACCGAAAGGTTGACGTTCTATTATCAATTTGTATTAATTGTTGTGCTGCCCTATTTCTGGCTTTGTACAAAATAGATTCGAATTTGATTATTGACCTCAAGCCTTTTCTTCATATTTTCTTATTCCGCAAATATTGGATTGGATTGGATTGGATTGGATGGGAAGGGGGTTAGCCCAGCACCTAAGCCTCTAGTGGGCCTGTTGTGCTATTGCACAAGTCACTTGATCATATGAATTGTAATTTTTCATCATATCTCTCCGGACTCAGATAGTTCACAAATCGACCGTGTAAACGTCCCATACGTTGTGAATTCTCTAAGCCACGAGTGGTATGCGAAGACCACAACCATTACTAATGACTCATGCATTTTCCCAATGAGCGACTAGTCGATCATAGATGGCGCTTATCCTACAGTCTGTTGTAAATTGTGAATTGTGTCATTGACATTATGTCAATATGGCGTGATTGTTGCGAAGAAATCGAATATTGGATTTCTTTGAAATTTGCGACTTTGTTACGGTCGTACAGCCATTAGATAACTAATAGCGAGTGCTTAATCACCAAGTGATTAGAATAAAACCAGGCAAGCATTTTTGCACCGGGAGTCGAACCCGGGACCTCTTGGGTATGAGTCCTATGCTCTACAGATTGAGCTACCTGGATCCGCAAATATGCGCACAATGTAAGTTGTGAAAAGAGAAATTACATGCTAAAGGCGTCGAAAGAAGTATTTGAAACATGAAAAGTACGGTTTTAGACGCATGCAGCCAGCATGTAAAATCCATAATGAAACTCTGAATAAAAGTTGAAAAGTCTCGTTTTCGTGTGTTTATTGACATCGGCTTCGCCTCTGATCAACAAAATACACGAAAACCCTACTTTTCATCTTTTCAAGCTTGCAGGTTTAAAGGCGTTCGTTACATGAAATGGGGGATTGCAGTTTTGACCAATTCGACGCAGAACGTTGTTCTAAGCAAAAAAAAATTTTAACGGTATGCCTCTCAAATGAACAGATTTTTTCACAAAATTAATTTTGTTTAAAAAGTACGACCTTAAATCGACCCAATTTTGTCAGCCGCCTAAAATGTACCTGAGGCCGTTTCCAGTCTCGATGAAAATAAGTATGTGTAAGGTGTTCTACAGCAAGAATTACATGGGTATCGACAATTCTGATCAAAAGAGTTTCTAAAAACAGTGTAAAATCAAAAATATAGGGCCACCATTTTGTAATTTTCTTACAGGCGGCTGTACGATTCGAAGCATAGACGAACTTATATTAAGATCAGTGCATTTTAGAGACATACCGGTCGAACCATTTTTTTGTTTAGAATAATGTTTTACGTCGATTAAAAATAACTTATAAAAACTTCAATCCCCCATTCCATAAACTTTCGATGGCCCTTAGCATATAATAAGTAGTTTACATTGGGTGTTGCGAAAATAGTTCATTACATGAGGTATCAATTTGTGATACGAGCATAGCTCACGAGTGTGTTTGAAACAATAACTGTTGAAAACTGTCATTTTGACATTGACACGGGTAGTTGTATAAATCGTCTTCGGGTCGGAAATGCAGAGGGTTGTATCGACGACAACTTGAAATTATCGAGCTTCACGACAACTTATGTGAAAATGTAAATCTCTTCCCTTGTCAAAATAACAGTTTTCAAATCGAGTTGCTTAAAACACACAACTGAGTTCACCAATTGATTCCGAGTTAATGAATTATTTTCGCAGCAACCGATGTATCTACTATTTAACTATTTCTAAAACTTTGTGTGCATTTGCTTATTTACACCAAATTCAATTCAATACAAAACCGTTTCAAATTTATGATCATGACAGACATTGCTCTGTGGAAGAATTTCTGTATAGTTATTTCCAACAGACGGCAAGCAGTATTATTATCGGGTCTATTACTTCCATCGATGAAAGTATTTTTTTAACGGTTGATTTCAAATCTTGTACTTCAATTTTTCAGCATTTATTTTACTATTTAAGGCCCGTCATTGGGAAATGACAGGACAGTTTCCCGAAAATGTATGGAAAATTTTATCACAAAAATTCAACGAAAAATCCTAAGAAACTCACATCTTATGCTTTCCACTGCATTCAGGCATAGTCTCTTTAGGGCGCCAAGGCATATTTGAACACTAAACACTTTTTACTCGATGCAAAAACAAAAAGTTTTTTTTTGTTTTGTCGCGACTAAAACACAGAAAATATTTCGACACAACTGTGACACTCCGCTATTATAAGGACTAGAATGAATGTTTGCTGTGTTCACTTCGGCGGTAAAATATTTTCATTCAAAAAAGTGTCGGACGTTTAAAAACAATCATCAAACGGTTGACAAAGGGTAGCGTATACATTAATGCTCATCGACCATTTTTTAACGCTTTACGAGAGCTCAGCGGACATTCTTTCAACGATGGGAGAGCATTTATTAAAAATGTAGCCTCTCGTAAGACTGCGCTGAACGTAAATAAATGTTCGTTCCTCTTTAGTAAGCTAAGAAGACTTCGCGAAGTCTAATTATGCCACCTCTTTGAACAAAAATATCGGCTGAGGTCGAATAATTCTCCGCGGAGCTCTAATAATTCTTCGCTGAGCTTTAACAAACCTCCGCTGAGCTCTAATAATTCTCCGCTAGGCTTCAGGAAGTGTCCGTTAGGCCTAAGCAAGTTGCAGGAAGGCTTAATGGAGCGAATCGGACACTCAGCGGAGATCTGCCAAAGCTAAGTGGAGTCTTATTAAATCATAGCAACAATTATTAGGTATCCGCTGATGCTTATTGAGTGTTCGCTTAGCTTCATTGCCTTACTACAACGTGCTAAGGTCTGACGGACTCTTACTGAAGCCTAGCGGAGAATTATTAGAACTCATTAGAGGTTTGTAAAAGCTCAGCGGAGAATTATTAGAGCTCAGCGGAGGTTTGTTAAAGCTCAGCGGATAACTATTCGACCTCAGCCGATATTTTTGTTCGAAGAGGTGGCATAATTAGACTCAGCGAAGTCTTGTTAGCTTACTAAAGAAGTGGGAGAGGTTACAATTTTAATAAATGTCTACCATCGTTGAAGTGTCGGACACTTTTTTGAATGAAAATATTTTACAGCCGAAGTGAACACAGCGAACATTCATTCTAGTCCTTATAATAGCGGAGTGTCACAGTTGTGTCGAAATATTTTCTGTGTTTTTGTCGCGACAAAAAAAAACTTTTTGTTTTTGCATCGAGTAAAAAGTGTTTAGTGTTCAAATATGCCTTGGCGAGCTAAAGAGACTATGCCCGAATACAATGGAAAGTATCAGAGGTTAGCTTCTTTGAATTTTTTCGGTGAATTTTTGTGATAAAATTTTCCATACATTTTCGGGAAACTGTCCTGTCATTTCCCAATGACGGGCCTTAAAAGGACCTTATTACCCAGAGCCTGTCATTATTTTTGTCGTCGTTATCGATAACAGATGAACAGCCATTGATTGCATGTGTTGTATTTAAATGATTTTACTTTCGCCGAGGAACAAACAAAAAATATTCCAAAATGTCTCACAATGAAAAGTAAGTAAAATTCAAAATCTACGTCTGATTATTGATTATTGATCTTCACTTCACCTTGGATCAACGAAATTTCACACGGAACCTTCACTTTTCACTCTTCCTACCTAGTGATGTGAATGACTATTTCAGAAAGAAAATTGTCGTTTACAACTGGAACAAAGATCCGAAAGCAAACGCGTCGATGGTAAAGGACGTAAATTATAACACTAAACACGACAGACAGAACCATTAAAAGTTACGTCTTTTGAAGCATCACATCGATTTCAATAAGCCAAACAACAAAAAAGGTTTAAATCCCATGAAAAACGTTTAAATACAATCTCTCTCATTCCACCGACGCCAATAAAAACTTTATTGAACAAAGGCCACAATAAAATCTTTAACAAATTAATTAATTTAACTAGAGATGTTGGCTGGTGGATGAATCACACGCAAAATACAGAAAAAGTACGAATGAAAATCTGTGTAATTCTGGAGGCGAATCGTTTTCTCGACAACTACATATGGGTAATTCCAGCTAATTTGTGACTGTTCGAAATATTTTCACCAATTGAAATGCAATTTCGGCAAACTTTTTTTTCCTTGAAAGCTGTCGTATAAGCCCCATATTACGTCGGTGGCCAAAAATCTCGGGGAGATACAACCATGAAAATGTATGCTTGTTTTCAGAAATTTTTTGAAAATTCTAGTTCATTTTAAAGTTCAAAATTACATTTTTTCATATAAAAACTGAAGATCGGTGTCATTCGAAAGCTACAGCATATGACTTCACAAGGAAAATAATTTTGGCTCGGATCAGGTTAGTTGGGTGAGTAAAGTCGGTGAAAACAGCTTCCCAGTGGTGATAAAAGTCATCCTTGAATTTTAACTCGTCGAGATTATCTCGATAAATTTTGTAACCATTTTGTTAAACGGTTTTGAGCCGAAACAACATTTTCTGTGGGGTAACAACCACCAATTGTGAAAAAAATAGATTTCTGTCTATTTATGACCTCCGAAAAATATCACTTTTTTAGACATATCTCCCCCAAATTTTGGGTTACCAACCTCATATTGGGCTTAAACTGCGCGTCTTGACCATAGCTTTCAGGAAAAAAAAAAGTTTACCGAAATCAGTTTTTATTTGGTGAAAATATTTCGAAAAGTCACAAACGTGTAACGCAACTAACCGCCGACTTTTGCGATCACACAAGTCAGACTTCGCAGGCTAAAAATTCCAATTCTTGTTGGTATGAAAGCACTGTGTCTCCTGAGTATTAGAAAATTTATAGACTGATTTGTTACCGCAAAACATAGCCAGCACATAGCACAATTAACTTTATGACTCACAGTTAACGAAATTTGTAACGCAACTAACCATGGAATTACCCATATATGCATTACCATTAAAAAATCAATTGAAAGAGAAACTGGTTGACTTCAACAACTGAGATGTAACAATATTTCGTTCGAATGGAAAATGTTCTTGTAGCAACTGATTTTTCCCTAGAACTAATTGCACTGTCAACGTAATATAAATGTGTACAAAGTCGACATGTACACATAAGAAACGCATAAAAAGGCAGCGAAATAAACGGTACATTTAATTGTTGTTTTGCTTCCATGCATACAAATATCAGGTTTTGTTTATTTTCGTCTTAGAACAGAGGCAATATTGCAGAGACAAACTTGAAAAGATAAATTTTACAAGAAACTCTTGTTACCTTCTATGACAACAGAATCATCATCCACTTCGACTGATTCTGCAGACGATTCAGCATAGTAATTGCACAATATTAAAACTAGTAAGATCAGAACGTTAGCCAGACGAAACATTACCACGTTTTTATGACACAAAAAAAGATTGAAAATTTAAATTTATTGATCACCGCGAACCAGCCTTCCACCCGTTTCCGTTATTGAATAAATTGTTCCGCGAGTTGTATAACCGTGACATTGACTTCAGCTCACTTAAAAGAACTGGTGCTACATAAAAATCATCGATGGTAAAATTCTGAAAATTAACAACAAAAACATTGATGCCGCGCGCTACAATTGAGTTTATGCACTCCCCACCTCTAAACTTCTCCAAGAACGGCGAATACAGAGTGTAATTGGAAATTAAAATTAAAAACGAAATGTACTTACAGCTCTGCTCGCATGAATGGTACCTTTATGTTCGTAAAGGTAAGAGAGATTTTCATTTTCTATTTCTTTTCTCTTAAGTAACGAATAGGTACCTAGCCTCTCAATTGAAAGTGTTCTAACAGAAAGTTCATTTAGTCGATAAATGTTAAATTTTACCGGAATTTCTACAATCTATTTCCACGTTTTACTGTGAACTTGTTGATCAGGGCCTTTTTTAGTGAAAACCGGCATAACATCGGTTAAGTGATTTATAATTGTAGAGTAAATGTTTCGAATGTTTGCTCCCGGGTGTTTAAACGAAAGAAGTAAAAGATTTTGAAGAACTTGAACCGATTTTAGTGAAAATGAATGCTATGGTTCAGCGACCCGGGCAAGCTATTTGAATTTGAATCGTCTTTCAATTATAAGAAATCTTTTACTTTTTTGTTTAGCTTTCCATTTTTCACACGTGAATAGTGATAGCATGTCAAAGGGTAGTGAAAACAGTTTTTTTGTGATAGCTCGAAATAGACCTGTTACAGACGGCTGTCATCTGTTATCGACAACGACAGTAATAATAAACGACAAGCTCTGACCAAAGAGGTCTTATATAGCAAAAAGCATGTTCAAAACAAATGAAGTAAAAGATTTCTGAAATTAATCTCTGAAAATCTTCGATCAAATGAAGTAATAGATCAGAGAGTAAAACTGCTTGCCGTCTGTGACAGGTTAAAAGTTGAAATTTGACAGACCTCTTCATAAAGAGTATAATCATCGGTAAGGGCCGCCATCCATTCTGGACTTATGACTCAAAATATGGTCAATGTTTGGACAGTCCTGCTGGCTTACAACAGTGCGTATCCGCGGAAGTGGACTATAGGGTAGTGTAGCTGGACTTGCTCTCTTTCGTTCAATGTATAATACACCCCGATGATAAATTGTGTTACAAGCCAAAAACTTAGTCGAAGTAAAATCTCTGGCTAGAAGACCCATATTTTTCGGTGTTTTCAACTTTTTTTTGGTTTTCAAAGCGATGCAGGTGACATAAACGAGATCAAAATTACATGTTCAGCAAAAAAATTGTCCTGAACCGTGCGATCATTGGCCTTGAAAATGTTACTTTCCTCCTACTTTGTAGTAGGTGGAAAACCTCATTTATTTGACTTCATAAAATGAACAGAAACGGAAATGCTTGAGACGAATATGGGCTTATTGTAAAGGAGAGATACAGAGATCACCGAGCCGTTGTTTTCAAATTGGTTCCAGTCTTAAACATTATCACTTTAAGCAAAAAACGTAATAAAGAGACTAAATAATCGTTGTAAACACTACCAGTAAAGAAACTCTAAAAGTTTTAACAACAAAAATTTGTCTCAAAAAAATTTAGAAAGAAAATTTTAACGAAAGAAAGCTTGCACCACAAGTGGCAGATGTTGAGGAAACTACTGTTTAGAAAATTCTAAAATTAAGGAAAAAAATAACAGAACCGAATCATTTGACGCAAACTTCTTTTTTGGCTATAAAACCGCGAAATTCCGCGAACAAAGTTTTTCTGGAACAGGGGTTTTCCCCATGTTTCAGGAATTCAATATCTCGGCCAAATCTCAACCGATTACAAACATCCAAGTTTGGGGTCATTGCAGCCAATGGATACAATTGCTAAAAGTTTCCTATGTGCAGAATGAGCACCAGCTGAATATCACCAGCTGGTGTGTACATGTGCAAACAAAAACACTTTATATTGTAAACAATTCAAAGACAACCTACACACAGTGCATTTCTACGTTAACGTCATCTATGCGCGGACATAACACGTATGAATGAAATAAACACATTGTTAAGGATGTATTGCGATTGTTTATCATGCAATAAGTGTGTGTTGGTAGATCCAGCTGGTTCAGCTGGTGCTCATTCTGCACATAGGAAACTTTTAACAATTGTAAGCTAAAATGTTGCTGTAAATATGTTCATTAGTTCCTAAAGCATTTTTGGAAATTTTTGTACTATAGTCACGCCTGCTCTACAATTCTGCAACATTTATCACTCTACGATGAAACCTGCACAGTGAAATGATTGAAAATATTTTTTAGCTTTTTCAGCTTTCACAATTTGTTCGAGCTTTTCAGGACCGTGTGTTAAACCATCGCGTTATTTGTGAACGACTTCTTACCACTATGAACAGGTTGGCGGATTAAAGTTTGTATTTTTCAGAGGATTATTTTCGGGCTTTACGATTGTTATTAGTTAAAGTTTAATAAACAACAACAAAAAAAAAGTTACAGGCGAGTAAAATCGGCTACCTACCATAAATATTTGTTCTTTCGATCATAAAATCACTTCGCTTAGTCATGCTTCCTTAAGGTTCACTCATTTCAATTATGTTAATAAGACATTAAATACAGAAATCCAATTACGTTAATCCAATCAAAATTTTAATTTATTGGACATGATTAAAATGACGACAGTGACGAGTGGAGAGCTTGTAAAATAATGGAATAAGTTTCTCAGTAAAATTCATTATTATCAACTGATGTTATGCAAATTACATTTTTTTCCCATTGTCATTGTTGTAAAAGCTTGACACTTAATATGGATCAACGTCAATGAACTTAAGAACAAGATTTTTTTCTTACTTACATTATAAGTAGTTAGCAGTGCTGATGACGCTGGTGATCGTATTCAACACGATAAACATTCTGTGCAGAAAAGAATTGTAAATTCGAACAACTCAACTTAATAAAATCCGTTGTCTTTGAATATTATTTGCAATGATTTTAAAGACTTTGCAATCGTATTGATGCTATGTCCACCAGAACACCGTACTTCGTAAACGGTTAACTACAACCGCCCAATGGAGTCCTATCAATATCGATGATGCAATTTACTCCATCACTGTTTAATGTTACTAATACTGTTTCGCACACGTTAAACATCCCACTGTCGAATCTAAGCTGTTCTGAGCTCCTCTCTCATTTGCTAGTTGAAATAGTATATGAAACGAGAGAAATCAGAGAAACTAGAGGAGATGAACAGCTGTAACATCTTATATACGAAAGTTGGACTTTTTACGTGGGATTTTCAGTAACATGTCCAAGCTTGAAATTTAAGCAATTTTTTCAAAATTTTCAAAATTGAACCAATTTATGAACAAGTTGCAATGAGACCTTCAATTTTCACAGAGATGTTTGCTTAAGGTAGAAGTTCGTTGTGTTATAGTCTCCGCTATAAACTAAAATCTTGTAACTCTTTGTTAACTAACGTTTCTATCTTTCTATCTACAAATTTTATGGCTCAAACAATGATAATCCAGTTAATGTTGAATTAGATTCTGTATAAATCTTTCAATACAGCTAACAAAAGTAAGTTAGAAACTTTTTAGCCCCGTACGAAGTACAAAGGGGCTTATAGGATTACGATGCCGTGTGTAATTGATGGAATTCGAAGCAGACGGTAAGGGCAAAGTGTTTGCCTATGTTCATAGATGACGAATCTGCAATAAAAATTTTGTCTGTCCGTCTGTCCGTCTGTCACGTCGATATCTTGAGTAAATCAAATCCGATTTCAAAAAATTTTTCCCCTGAAAGATAGTCGAAATAGTGAGGCTAAGTTCGAAGATGGGCATATTCGGGTCGGCCCTTCGTGAGTTAGGGCCACCTAAGTGATTTAAGGTCTTTTGGTGATATTTATGGCAAAATAAACGATGGAAATGTAAATGACACGGCAAATGATAGGTATTGTCAATACCAATCTAGGAAAAAAAAGTTTTTTAAAATCAGGTGAGTTTACCGTGAGTTAGGGCCTTAGAAGTGAAATGCTACTAGGGCCCTATGTGTATTTTACATAGAACTCGAGTAAATTTCATCCGTCTTTCGTAATTTTTGTTTGATTTGGAAGGTAATCGAATGCCGAATAGAATGTTGTTGAAAAAAAATTAAATTTGGGTCCTTGGCCTAAGGCCGCTACTAGGGCCCTATGTGTATTTCACATATAACTCGAGTAAATTTCATCCGTTTTTCGTAATTTTTGTTTCATTTGGAAGGTAATCAAAGGCCGAATAGAATGTAGTTGAAAAAAAATTTAAATTTGGGTCCTCGGACTGAGGCCGATACTAGGGCCCTATGTGTATTTTACATATAACTCGAGCAAATTTCATCCGTTTTTCGTAATTTTTGTTTCATTTGGAAGGTAATCAAAGGCCGAATAGAATGTAGTTGAAAAAAATTTTAAATTTGGGTCCTCGGACTGAGGCCGATACTAGGGCCCTATGTGTATTTTACATATAACTCGAGCAAATTTCATCCGTTTTTCGTAATTTTTGTTTCATTTGGAAGGTAATCAAAGGCCGAATAGAATGTAGTTGAAAAAAATTTTAAATTTGGGTCCTCGGACTGAGGCCGATACTAGGGCCCTATGTGTATTTTACATATAACTCGATCAAATTTCATCCGTTTTTCGTAATTTTTGTTTCATTTGGAAGGTAATCAAAGGCCGAATAGAATGTAGTTGAAAAAAAATTTAAATTTGGGTCCTCGGACTGAGGCCGATACTAGGGCCCTATGTGTATTTTACATATAACTCGAGCAAATTTCATCCGTTTTTCGTAATTTTTGTTTCATTTGGAAGGTAATCAAAGGCCGAATAGAATGTAGTTGAAAAAAATTTTAAATTTGGGTCCTCGGACTGAGGCCGATACTAGGGCCCTATGTGTATTTCACATATAACTCGAGCAAATTTCATCCGTTTTTCGTAATTTTTGTTTCATTTGGAAGGTAATCAAAGGCCGAATAGAATGTAGTTGAAAAAAATTTTAAATTTGGGTCCTCGGACTGAAGCCGATACTAGGGCCCTATGTGTATTTCACATATAACTCGAGTAAATTTCATCCGTTTTTCGTAATTTTTGTTTCATTTGGAAGGTAATCAAAGGCCGAATAGAATGTAGTTGAAAAAATTTTTAAATTTGGGTCCTCGGACTGAGGCCGATACTAGGGCCCTATGTGTATTTTACATATAACTCGAGCAAATTTCATCCGTTTTTCGTAATTTTTGTTTCATTTGGAAGGTAATCAAAGGCCGAATAGAATGTAGTTGAAAAAAAATTTAAATTTGGGTCCTCGGACTGAGGCCGATACTAGGGCCCTATGTGTATTTCACATATAACTCGAGTAAATTTCATCCGTTTTTCGTAATTTTTGTTTCATTTGGAAGGTAATCAAAGGCCGAATAGAATGTTGTTGAAAAAAAATTAAATTTGGGTCCTTGGACTAAGGCCACTACTAGGGCCCTATGTGTATTTTACATATAACTCGAGCAAATTTCATCCGTTTTTCGTAATTTTTGTTTCATTTGGAAGGTAATCAAAGGCCGAATAGAATGTAGTTGAAAAAAATTTTAAATTTGGGTCCTCGGACTGAGGCCGATACTAGGGCCCTATGTGTATTTTACATATAACTCGAGCAAATTTCATCCGTTTTTCGTAATTTTTGTTTCATTTGGAAGGTAATCAAAGGCCGAATAGAATGTAGTTGAAAAAAAATTTAAATTTGGGTCCTCGGACTGAGGCCGATACTAGGGCCCTATGTGTATTTCACATATAACTCGAGTAAATTTCATCCGTTTTTCGTAATTTTTGTTTCATTTGGAAGGTAATCAAAGGCCGAATAGAATGTTGTTGAAAAAAAATTAAATTTGGGTCCTTGGACTAAGGCCACTACTAGGGCCCTATGTGTATTTTACATATAACTCGAGCAAATTTCATCCGTTTTTCGTAATTTTTGTTTCATTTGGAAGGTAATCAAAGGCCGAATAGAATGTAGTTGAAAAAAATTTTAAATTTGGGTCCTCGGACTGAGGCCGATACTAGGGCCCTATGTGTATTTTACATATAACTCGAGCAAATTTCATCCGTTTTTCGTAATTTTTGTTTCATTTGGAAGGTAATCAAAGGCCGAATAGAATGTAGTTGAAAAAAATTTTAAATTTGGGTCCTCGGACTGAAGCCGATACTATACCCTTCAAAAAAATAAAATTTTAGGGCGATTTGAAATTTTTGTTTCATTTGAAAGGAACGTCGTACGGGGCTTCGTAATTGCGCTATGCGCAATTTGTAACATGTACATATTACATAATAATTTTACTTTAACTACATTAACCGGCGCAATAGGCTTACGGTCAAAGTAGGGTGACAGACGCGCTAGGGTCACGTACGCAATAGATATACGGGTTTGTACGGGGCTCAGTCGCAGCAAACGCTCCGGCTGTTCTGATGACTCGTTTTTTCTGAATTCCAGAAGTTCCACTGCTTATGATACTTAGACTTTGAATAATAATATGCTGAGAGCAACATGCATGTTACACATGATGATGTATCACAGTCACCTGAATGCGAGTGGATAACATTTGTGGGTAAATTAAACTTAAAGAAATAAAAAGTTTTCACGACAATGTCGTTGGCTGTAAATAAATTCCGTAATCTACTTTATAAAATGTAGTAAATTTGATTTAGCAACTCTTATTTAATCTAAGATTGCAAGATCACGTAAACATAATCTCTGCCTGAATATTTATTTAAAGCCAATTTCACTAACGCGCAATATTAATATTGTGGAGCTTTGAGGTGAACATCAATGAAAGTTTAAAACAGGTATGGTCTATTGTCCGTCCGGAGGACATAAAAATTTGATTTTCGTACTTAAACGCACTCATTTTCATATTATTTTGACATAAAATGTGAGTGCGTTTAAGACGAATTCGCCGATCGACCATACCTGTTCTAGACTTTCATTGGTGAACATTACCGTGTGGATGTTACACATACACTAGTACAATAGTTATTTTCCTAACAAACGCTAAAATGCTATCTTTTTTTTAGCAATTGATTGGTTTCCAGCTCGAGCCGGAGGCGAGTACTGGAATCGAATTCGGTAAAAAATCCTTTTTGTGAAAAAAAAGTTAGCTACGACCGACGCTTTTCTCCTGAACGACATGGGAAATAAGTGACAAAGTCGCGATATTTCAACACTAGTTAGGAAAAGACTATTAACGTGAAATTAACAAGTTTAAATGAGTTGAAGGAGTTATGATCATAGACAGAATGCCAAAAGAAAAACTTTGCAACTCAGCGAGGAAAAGTAAAATATTCGTTACCTTCATTGAGACAAAGCTAAATGTTGCAACCGAGTGTCACAATTCGACAAGTTTTGTTCTCATTAGAGTGTGGAAATGTGAGATTTTTGAGATGTATCACATTGCTTTTCAATTTTACACTATTTTTAGTTATAATTAGTTTATAATTCGAAATATTCTTCGAAATTAAAGTCTTTTAATCTTCGTACGTTACGTTATGTTGACGTTTGCTACGGCCTGATATAAACGCATTCCCTTGTAATGGACGAACGAAATCCTGACATTTTGCTAAACCCCAAATGTCAGACCTTCCAAGTGAATGCGTTCTATTCGGTCCGACTCGAATGTGCAAACTAACCGTCCAGTAGATTCCTTTGGTGTTTCGTCAGCACACACCCTAAATTTTCCTTACTCGCTCCGCTCGGAAAATGTGGGCTAGTGCTGAAAAATTTATTTTTTTTTGCATAAAACGCTGCATGCAACACGTTGCGAAATTGGTTGTTTTTGTCAATGAAAGTATACTCACTATTGGTATGGTATAATATCAAAATTTGTATGGAGCAGAGGAAATGGTGATTTTATATAAACAAACTCACCTTTGTATGGACAGACCATACCTGGTTTGTACTTTCATTGGTTTTTGTCACACGATGTGTGTGTAACTTTACAATCTAGTTGCAAAAACAACCACTTCTTGGAACTTGTTGCATAAATGACTATTTAAGACATACGATGTGTTTAGCCTTTAGTCTCGAGGTGCCTTTCGTTTATGACGCGCGCCGTTGAATCAGTTTGATGAAACGTGTTTGACGGTTCTTGGTAGTGGTTCCGTGTGGTTCCCCTTGAGAAAGTTTTTGGAAGCCACTAGCTGTTTCAGGCTCGAGCAGTCGGTGCATCTCCCCACTGCCGCTTGGAGTGACAATCGTTCAGTTTATAAACGGATATCATAAGGTGTGTTGATATGCCCTCTCTTTTAAAAGGCCAACAAAATTGACCGTTCAGTAAACGGAAACGAGAAGTTGTCATCCCAATGAGGATCAACTAATGCGTGGGAACTGAATATTCGGATGTCTTAACGATGAGTCTGAGTGAGAACCCGAATTTGCATTTCAATTTCTCATCATTCTTTCTCTTTTGTATGTGAATGACATGTTGATCAGCTTATCGATGAGCCATGCTAAGAATGGAAATAACAAAAAGAAATTGAGAGAAATTATTTCTATCTTGCAATGCTCTACAACTTGAGTCGATTGAGTTGATAAAAACTGATGAAGTAGCTAGTCCGACCACATAGATCGTGCGACGGTGGTTGAGTTAGTTACCACAGAAAGTACTCTGTGGTATATAAGGAAATAGTAGACCAGAGTGGTGTGCCCTACACTGATATCATTCAAAGCACACATAAGGGTAGCCGAGAGAGTGGAGACGCTTTAATGATGTGTGCTTTGAATCTAGTCAAGGAGAACGAAAAGGGGGGATTAGGGGCTGATTCACAATCGAGCCAAAGTCCTCACGTCCAATGAAAGTGTAAAACAGGTATGGTCTATTGTCCGCCCGGAGGACATAAAAATTTGATTTTCGTACTTAAACGCACTCATTTTCATATTATTTTGACATAAAATGTGAGTGCGTTTAAGGCGAATTCGGCGATCGACCATACCTGTTCTCTACTTTCATTGCTCACGTCCAATGTTCTCATGGGAACGCTCACAGGAGCACGTTTTGGTTACTCAAGTCAAGTCAAGTTTAGCTAAACCACCTCTGTTTTCAATTGTTTATCTGGATTATCTGGTCGAGAAGTTACTCAGTTAAAGTAAATAAATAAATCTATGCGTCTACGTCAGCAGAATTGAATTAATGCAGTAAAATCTACGAAAATATCAATTTTTTCTAGTGGTTTAATACGTCGTTAGATTTACTAAAAACCGTGAAAACCAGGTTTTTTAAAACCGGTTATTACGATATATTACCTGATTTTCCTAGTTGCATTATTTCGACGTATTTTGCTTATACCATAGCTCTGCTCCTAGCATGAAAATAAGAAATATTCGGAGGCTAATGCAGTGAAAAAATGTCTTGCAATCATAAAGACAAGGGTCTTGAATTCTTGGTGTGAATAGTAACAAACAACACATGCAATTAATTATTATTGATCGTATGGCAGATACTACATTTTCATTCACATCTTCATTAAATTAATTCACTAAATTCTCATGGTCCAAGTTCTTAAGCCACTCAACGACCTCCACCGTCACTAACCTTAAATCGCTCAAATCACCTGAGAAACGTCTAAGATGGCAATCACTCAAAATGTGATTCATCGTTTGAACAGTCACATTATCACAGTCACAGAACGGTGAGTCAACGAAATTCCACCGATGTAGTTGTTGTTTGCAGCAGCCATGTCCACATCGGAATCGGTTCAACATCCTCCATCCAACATTTCATTCGGGTTTTCGATCAAAGATTTGTTCGAAAAGTTGAAATGTTGAAATCTCGCGCTTGGATAACATGATCATTCCATATATTGGAGTACGCGAAGTCAGCCTTTCCGGTGGTAGATTTTCCAATTCGACAACGATCGGAAGTGTATAGTTTCTGGAAGCGTTGGAGCATTTTCCCCACTCATTATGTGCCGCAGCCTGTCGTCTTAGATGGGAAGGAGCGATGTTGGATAAAACATGAAGCCATGGAACCGGAGTCGAATCAACTGCACCTGTGATTGTTCTCTTAGCGATGTTCAATTGTGTGTCCACATTGCTCACATGACTGCTCCGGTACCAAACACATGCAACGGTACACGCATACATGTTTAAAAATTTGGGACGCTCGTTGACGTTAGAAAAGTTAGTATGCGTGCTAGGAGCAGTGCCACGCTCATACTCGTATTATTATTGTTTGAATTCGATTTTTCTGAGTGTAGATATGAGCATATATAATTCAGATGTGATAAGACGTCTGATTAGATTTATGTCGACTAAGCATCTAAGTGGAGAAGTGTGGAGTAGTGAATTCAATTGCTAATAAGCAAGACGTACGTGTTTCAACGAGCTGGAAAATATTTTTGTTTAATAAATGTCTACAAAGCAAATAACATCAACAGAAAAAGTTGAAATTGGTAGCAATGCGATTGACAACAATAGTAGTGGAAATGACCCGAATGAACTCACTCGACGAGCGGCTACATTACAAGTGAATTTAATCCAATTCTTAAGGCCCGTCATTGGGAAATGACAGGACAGTTTCCCGAAAATGTATGTAAAATTTTATCACAAAAATTTACCCAAAAAATTCAAAGAAACTCACCTCTTATGCTTTCCATTGTATTCGGGCATAGTCTCTTTAGGTCGCCAAGGCATATTTGAACACTAAAACACTTTTTAGTTTTTTTTTTGTTTTGTCGCGACAAAAACACGGAAAATATTTCGACACAACTGTGACACTCCGCTACTATAAGTACTAGAATCAATGTTTGCTGTGTTCATTTCGGCGGTAAAATATTTTCATTCAAAAAAGTGTCGGACATTTAAAAACAATCATCAAACGGTTGTCAAAGGGTAGCGTATACATTTAATAATGCTCATCGACCATTTTTTAAAGCTTTATAGCTCAACGGACATTCTCTCAACGATGGGAGAGCATTTATTAAAAATTTATCCTCTCGTAAGACTGCGCTGAGCGTAAATAAAAGTTCGTTCCTCTTTAGTAAGCTAAGAAGACTTCGTGAAGTCTAATTATGCCACCTCTTTGAATAAAAATATCGGCTGAGTTCTAATAATTCTCCGCTGAGCTCTAATAGTTCTTCGCTGAGCTTTAACAAACCTCCGCTGAGCTCTAATAATTCTCCGCTAGGCTTCAGGAAGTGTCCGTTAGGCCTAAGCAAGTTGCAGGAAGGCTTAATGGAATGGAATGAATCGGACACTCAGCGGAGATCTGCCAAAGCTAGGTGGAGTCTTATTAAATCATAGCAACAATTATTAGGTATCCGCTGATGCTTATTGAGTGTCCGCTTAGCTTCATTGCCTTACTACAACGTGCTAAGGTCTGACGGACTCTTACTGAAGCCTAGCGGAGAATTATTAGAACTCATTAGAGGTTTGTCAAAGCTCAGCGGAGAATTATTAGAGCTCAGCGGAGGTTTGTTAAAGCTCAGCGAAGAACTATTAGAGCTCAGCGAAGAACTATTAGAGCTCAGCCGATATTTTTGTTCGAAGAGGTGGCATAATTAGACTCAGCGAAGTCTTGTTAGCTTACTAAAGAAGTGGGAGATGTTACAATTTTAATAAATGTCTACCATCGTTGAAATGTCGGACACTTTTTGAATGAAAATATTTTACCGCCGAAGTGAACACAGCAAACATTCATTCTAGTCCTTATAATAGCGGAGTGTCACAGTTGTGTCGAAATATTTTCTGTGTTTTTGTCGCGACAAAACAAAAAAAAACTTTTTGTTTTTGCATTGAGTAAAAAGTGTTTAGTGTTCAAATATGCCTTGGGGACATAAAGAGACGGTGCATGAATACAATGGAAAGCATCATGGGTGAGTTTCTTTGAATTTTTTCGGTGAATTTTTGTGATAAAATTTTCCATACATTTTCGGGAAACTGTCCTGTCATTTCCCAATGACGGGCCTTAACCAATCAACTTACCGATTGCTTAAATTAAAGATCATCGCGTCGCTAGTTGCAAGCTTGTCGGTAACATCTCCCGGAATAGGTTTAGGCTATCCGGCTATTACGACAGAACTTCTATCGTCACCGGACACAGAGGTTGTGCTAAACGCATCAGAGATATCATGGTTTGCCTCAATTACGGCAATTTCGAGTCCAATTGGAAGTTTGCTAGCGGGTTACCTGTCAGACAAAATCGGAAGGCGAAACACGCTTTTCTTTATCAATTTGATTACAACAATTTCTTGGATTATCATTGGATTTTCGAGTCGAGAAGATGCTGCGATTCTATTTATTGAATTGATGATAGGACGCAGTTTAATTGGTATCGCAATTGGAATGGTTACCACACCAACTGTAATGTACAGTTCGGAAATTTGTCACCCAAAAATCAGGGCACGAATGACTGTGATGTCGACACCGTTTTTTATCTCATTCGGGAGTCTAGTTGCCTACTTCTTGGGATATTTATTTCCTGTAAGAGCCAGTGTGTGTGCGAAAAGGTCAATTTACAATTTTAAAATTAGAATGATTTCAGATTAGTGAGCTTGATAGCAGCGGGTATCACTGTTACGACAATGCTTTCACTGTTCTTCATTCCTGAATCTCCAGTTTATCTAGTGACAAAGAATAAGATAGACGATGCTCGCAAAACTCTGGCAAAGTTTCGAAATCTACGTAAGACCATTCCCTCATTTCCGTCCCTGAAAATCGATTAAATTACAACTTAGCGATCCCCTTTTAGATGTTGGAGACATACGAATCGATAGCGAAATTCACAGAATCGAAGCGTCGAAAACTGTCAGCACAGACTCATTTTTCTCGAAATGGAAGGAGTTCGGCAAACCGGAACTGTATCAACCGTTCATAATCATGATGATATTCTTTGCTGTGCAACAGTTGAACGGTATTTTTGTGATATTAGTGTACAGTGCTAGGTTTTCCGTTGAAGCCGGCGTTGAAATCGACGCTTTCCTTAGCGCCGTATGCATAGGAATTATAAGATGTGTAACGACAGTCCTGGTCGGCCTCGCTTCAGTCAGATTCGGGAGAAAACCAATGGCAATTTTATCGGGAATTGGAATGCTTGTGGGCTTGGTGGGGATAATATTGTGTGACGTACTTCAAACAAGTGACGGCAAATACAATTGGCTGCCCGTAGTCTTTTTGTTCGTTTTTGTTTTCGCCGGAACGCTCGGATTTCTAACCCTTCCGTTCGCAATGGTTGGAGAAATGTTTCCACAGAAATCGCGTGCTTTCGCTTCGGGTATCACATTGTGTCTGACATACGTTATATGCTTCGGTCATGTGAAGATGTTCTCGACGCTTTTCGACTATTTTGGAAATGTTGCCGTCTTCTCCTTTTATTCGGTGGTTACATTCGTCGGGCTATTGTTTGCCATTTTCATCTTACCGGAAACGAAAGGAAAATCTCTTCAGGAAATCGAACAATATTTCAAGAATAAATAAGTGACGAACAGCCCTTCTGTTCATTAGACTATAGTAAACTGATAGTAAAATAAATTGTGATTTCGTCTACTAAACTGTGGTAGATGCCATTCACCCAATCAGGGATCGTTCATAAAATATGTTACGCATACGAAAGAGAGGGAATACATGGTTGAAAATGTCTTAGAAAGAGATGTATGTATACAGTCGTCACGCGTGACATACTTTGTAAATGATGCCCGGAGGATCAATATTTTTTTTAGAATTAAAGAGACACATGCTTCACGATCAAACTTAGTTTTTTGTCCAAAGTCTCTTACCGTTTGCATGCCAGTATATCATACAGATATGTACTTGATTCTACTTCAGATCACAATGTGTATGATTTGACGGACTCAGTACGTACTAGCCTTCCACCAAAATGATCAAGGTTCGAATCCCGTGTCAAACAATGGTAACGCCCTAAAGTTCACTCAAGCTTCATAATTTGGGTAGTTGCAGTGCATTTGGTGGCTGCAACTAGGCATGGGCGATAATGAAAATGATTATCGATAATTATCGATTATCGATAATTATCGATAATTATCGACTTTTTTTATCGAAAATTATCAAAAAAATATCGATAATCGATAATTATTGATATTTTGATAATTATAAAGATATCGATAATTCGATATATCGATATTTCGGTCCGAAAATCCGATATTTATCGATATATCGGTATATTGTCATGAATTTTCAGATGAATATCAAAATATCGATATTTTGATATTTAAAGAATTTCGATATTTTGATAATTATCGATAATTATTAAATTATCGATAACGATATGATTAATCGATTATCGATAATTTCTTTCGATTAATATTATCGATAATTTTGAACGTCTCCCATCCCTACCTGTAACGTTGTACACACGGAATGACTTACCCAAATACGATGAATTTGTGTGCATAATGTTTAGCCTACATTTAGGCGAGATATCAATAAAGCGTCTAACTTTCTTCAGAGAGTATTTGCATATTTCGAGGCGTGGTTCGGAAGTCACGTTGATCCGGTGATCCAAGCTGCACTTGTTATTGGCTGTAAAAGGCTGTTGATGAGTCCTTTCAACGAACAAATGCAAATTTCAAATCAAATACGGATTAATGTATGCAAAATGACTGGTCGTAAACTCATTCAAGTTTGATTTTTTCAACAATTTTATCGGGCTGATTGGGCTGATCAATATCTGGCCAATCCGTGAGAGACGTTTCGATATCACAACTGTTCATTCGACATTTCTTTAGCGGAGTGACTATTCGACCGCGCGGCCAAATTGCCAGTTCTTCTTTAGTAGACTATTCGCCCGCGCGGTCGAATAGCCAGTTCTTCTTTAGTAAACTATTTGACCGCGCGGTCGAATAGCCAGTTCTTCCTTAGTAGACTATTTGACCGCGCGGTCGAATAGCCAGTTCTTCCTTTGTAGACTATTTGACCGCTTCTATCGTGAAATCATTTGAAAATTTTTTGTTTCAAGCTATATTTTTGGGAAATATATTTCGTAAAATATCATCTAAATACCCGTATCGTATAACTTTTTCATGCAAATAACAGGCACGATAGTTAACACATAGGTAAGTCTAGTTGATAATTTCCACTGTCGAAAAGAATAAATTGGTTTTTCTTCTTTTTTGTTCGCAAAAATGAATGCGATACATTGCAAAAAATGTCGCTAAAGCTCGTTGTGTGTAATACAACTCGATGGTATTTGCTTGTTTTACATCCAGATACAATAATTTTATAATATAGCTAAGTTGTCAATTTTTATAAATTTTATAAATTAAATCATAAACCAAGGCGTTTCGGACAAATTAGAGAAAATTTCCCTTTACAAACTAAATTTTAAAACTAGGTGTTTCACGCAGTTCGGAGTAGATTTTCCTTTTACGAAACTTTTTTTGAGTCTTAGACGTTTCACATATATTAGAGTAGATTAGTGCTGGAGGTCTACTTTCGCGATGTTTTGCGATGCATGGAGGGGTATGTATGATGGATGTGGACTGTCAGGGATGTATGAATTAATTAGGAAGACAAAAATCAGGAATCCAATAATCAGTAGACAAAAATCAGGAAACATTATTCAGGAAACACAAATCAGGAAAAATTAATCAGGAACTACACTTATTAGGAAGCATTAAGCATTAAGAAAACCATGAATCAGAAATTGTAATGAGCTCAATGAGCATTGGTCATATGCTCGACTATTCCCGGATATAGTCGATGTACTCGAATAAAGCAGACGACGTCCTCTAATATAGTCGATGTCCTCAAATATAGTCGATGTTCTCGAATATAGTCGATGTTCTCGAATATAGTCGATGTTCTCGAATATAGTCGATGTCACGTAATATAGTCGACATCCTCGAATGTAGTCGATGTTCTCTAATATAGTCGATATCCTCGAATATAATCGATGTCCTCGGATTTAGTCGACATCCTCGAATATAGTCGACTTCATTGAATATAGAAGATGTTCTCGAATATTGTCGATGTCCTCGAATATAGTCGATGTCACGTAATATAGTCGACATCCTCGAATGTAGTAGAAGTCCTCTAATATAGTCAACTTCTTTGAATATAGTAGATGTCATCTACTATAGTAGATGTCATCTAATATAGTCGATATCCTCGAATATAGTCGATGTCACGTTATATAGTCGACATCCTCGAA
Organism: Bradysia coprophila; assembly: GCF_014529535.1. Classification (NCBI taxonomy): domain Eukaryota; kingdom Metazoa; phylum Arthropoda; class Insecta; order Diptera; family Sciaridae; genus Bradysia; species Bradysia coprophila. The sequence goes on from NW_023503376.1 coordinate 1,079,928, forward strand.
CGTAGTCGATGTCCTCGAATATAGTCGATGTCCTCTACTATAGTCGATGTTCTCGAATATAGTCGATGTCTTCTACTATAGTCGATGTTCTGGAATATAGTCGATGTCCTCGAATATAGTCGATGTCCTCGAATATAGTCGATGTCCTCGAATATAGTCGATGTCCTCGAATATAGTCGATGTCCTCGAATATAGTCGATGTCACGTAATATAGTTGACATCCTCGAATATAGTCGATGTCCTCTAATATAGTCGATATCCTCGAATATAATCGGTGTCCTCGGATTTAGTCGACATCCTCGAATATAGTCGACTTCATTGAATATAGAAGATGTTCTCGAATATTGTCGATGTCCTCGAATATAGTAGATGTCACGTAATATAGTCGACATCCTCGAATGTAGTAGAAGTCCTCTAATATAGTCAACTTCTTTGAATATAGTAGATGTCATCTACTATAGTAGATGTCATCTAATATAGTCGATATCCTCGAATATAGTCGATGTCACGTTATATAGTCGACATCCTCGAACGTAGTCGATGTCCTCGAATATAGTCGATGTCCTCTACTATAGTCGATGTTCTCGAATATAGTCGATGTTCTCGAATATAGTCGATGTTCTCGAATATAGTCGATGTTCTCGAATATAGTCGATGTCCTCGAATATAGTCGATGTCCTCGAATATAGTCGATGTCCTCGAATATACTAGATGTCATTGAATATAGTCGACATTCTCGAATATAGTCTACTTCATTGAATATAGAAGATGTTCTCGAAGATAGTCGATGTCCTCAAATATAGTAAATATATTTGTAGATGTCATCTAATATTGTCGATGTACTCGAATATAGTCGATGTCTTCTAATAAAGACGATGTACTCGAATGTAGTCGACATCCTCGAATATAGTCGACATCATCGAATGACGAGTTATTGGTGAGAGTCTATGCAACTCTCATGGAAAAAAAAACTAATTTTTCTTCCAACTTTTCATATTTTTCGTGTTACTTGTTTTATGTTTTCCCAATTTCACATTTTCCCAATATTTGGTTTCGTAAATATTTTTCCTAATTTACGTTTCGTAAAAATTTTTCCTGATTTTTGGTATTCTGAATTAAAATTTTCCTGATTAATGAGTAATACCGACTGTCAGATCCCCGGTAATTCTCTATAATGTTTCACTATATTGAAAATACATAAAGTAACTAGTTTGACTGCATGCACAGTAATATTTAAGTGCTAACATTTAGGACAGTCATGTAATGTGTGTTAATGATAATGACAATGATGTCCTCTATGGTCCTGCAGAGAACTTGAAACTAGTCAAGGCAAAGGCGCAGTTAGATGTCATGTATGACTGCTACTATCGCTTTTAAAAAGCTGTCTAATTGGAAGTGGATCCAGATGTGAAGTGTGAGTCAGTCCAGTCCACTTTCGCAGTCCCAAATAAATAATTGAATTAATTTTACAATGTTTCGTGATTTGGAGGCTTTAGTAGAAACGTGAAAAACTGTTGCGCTATGCGTTGGTGAAAGTAAGACAGAAAATTATTTACAAAAGGGTGAATCAATATTAATATTATGTTATGATGTTTCTCGGTTTGTAGTAGCATGAATTTCAAGTTTTGAAAGCCCTTAACAGATAGAGTTCCCTCTCATCTTTAATAATTACCGCAAAAAATATATCAGGAGTCAAAGAAAGCTAATCCTACCAGTGTAGACTATTTGAACGCTCAGCGCAGCGCGAAATTTTATTCCGCCATTTTTTGAGCGTTCAAATAGTCAAATAGTCAAAAAATGGCGGAATAAAATTTCGCGCTGCGCTGAGCGTTCAAATAGTCTACACTGGTAGGATTGGCTATTCGCCCGCGCGGACAAATAGTCTGGACTCACGGGAATGGCTATTTGACCGCGCGTTCAAATAGTCTACACTGCTAGATCTGGCTATTCGCCCGCTAGCGGTCAAATAGTCGTCACTGCTAGGAATGGCTATTTGCCCGCGCGGTCGAATAGCATCACTCTTTCTTTAGACCACGAATACAAAATTCAAAGTTTATCTGCTTCCACTCACACGACCGACCGGTGAGCTGGTCATATGTATCGGAAAAACGTCGGAGAAACAGCAAGACAGGGAGCGGAAACAAGACTGCAAAGATGCTCGAAATTCAAAGCCATTGCTTCCGCTGACGAAACTTCGAGGGAGTATGACTTCGACCTTCATGACTCCTTCTACAGGTTATGGCCCTTTCTATACATACCACCATAAATCAAAAGATTCGAGGTAATTTTTGGATTTATAGGGCGCAACGGTTGGTCCAAACTCTGTACAGAGATTAAGAGGCATCGGTGCTTTGCTGAAAAGCATACATTTGGGCGTTTTTGGGTGTTAGCTTTAAATAAAAATTAGTTTTGGTTGTACCAATTTGACCAGCCCTGCTCCCGTTTCTCAGAGCCACATTCGTGGTAGTTATTGGGGTCGTACATTTTTCGAAAAGGATTCTGATGAAAAGATATCATCAAAAATAAAATACGAGTCGGAGACCCACAAATGTAGGCTACAATTTTAGCTAAGTACCGATGCCTCCTAATGTTGGGTACACTAAGCCTGTGAAATCGATTCTCAACGAAAAAACCTCATTTGCTCTAGTGTTGTTGGCATAATTTATTTTAATTAATTTTAGTTCAACAAATTATTGATGATTATTCAGTCACATACACACATCATAATGCACACAATTCACGCGCACACAAATCACCAGTTAAATTGACACAATAAATTATCGAAACATTTTTTTTTTTGATTTGTCTTCAATGACTCTTCGCGCGGTAAAGTTAAGATAATTTTGAGTAAGATGGAGGCGAAAATTTCTTGCGCAGAAATTTGATGACATAGAGTGGTAGACAGGATACTAACGTAATCACAGACACTTTCCATAAGAAGTCCCACGACCAAATGAATTCCCAATCTGAAACAAAAATTAATTTTACAATTGCTACGCATGGCGAAGACCTTGCAGTCGACAGGGCCAGACTGGCACATCAGGCGATTTTTGATGCGACAGGCGATTTTTATTAGAACTAACGCCCGATCACCCAATATGACCAGTCCGAGTCTGGTATAGTCGACGTATCTTACCGAAATATTCATGCAGAACTGCTAACGAAATTAGGTAAAGAAGCAAACTAAATATCTCAGCTAGGACCATCAATCTGTAAGGAGACGAGAGAACGAAGTTGAAATATTGCTTCGAACGAAACAATCGCCGATTTATTACTGACCTGTGCCATGTCCTTATTGTTAGTGCAACCATTATTAGTTCAGTTAGTATTAAAGCGGAGAAACTTATGGCTACGATGTGTATAAATTCATCCTCGAACAGAATTAAGGCTCCGTACATGATGACGCCACCTGAAATCGAATTTGAATTAATTTGTGCAATTGCGATAACGCTTCGCCTTCACTCACCCTGATAAATGCTGATCAGCACCCACATGAAAAAGGTCTTGTAGCTCAAACTCCTTCCTTTCGACAATTCTTTATACAGTTCCGGATAGGTGACCGCAATGTACGAGCTTATATCCTGATCCAGTACGAGCGAGAACACTGGAAACATTGTGTAGAGAGTTGCGTATCCCACCTGATTCCAGAGAACAGAAAGAAAAAAAACCGAAATTTCACTGACTATCGTGCATTTGCTTCCCAAATCTGGACATTACCTGTAGTAGGGCCTGATACAGCGCAACGGATGACAAGTAAAAAACGGCCGAAAAAACGGCTTGCATCGTTGAAATGATAAGACCACGATGAATAACGAATTGTGATAAGGCTGCGGATCTTTTGTACGAACGTCTTCCATGCACCAGGAGCAGTTTCGAAATGTACGAAAATGATGGAATGCTAAAATCACCGGCCAATGACGCTTGTCGACCCTCTCTGCCTTCGATGCCAACGCCTTGGACACGAGATCAAATTTTACAATCTTTTTCCTCCCCACCAAAAACTGCAAGGACATCTCACCCGCATCCGATTGTTGAATCATGGAAACGTCATTGCCACCATCGCCAACCGCACATGCTCGTTTACCGGTATGTCGCTGAATTAGGGAAACCACTTGCGCTTTTTGTGTTGGACTACATCGACAACAGACCACTGCTGGACTGGCTGTGGCCAGTTCCATGAACTCGTCTTGATAGTACTGCAGACACACTTCGAGGCTTTCACCCGACACAACCAATGCACAATCTTGTTTGCGACGAAATTGATTTAATTCTAAATGGGCGTCCGTTCTGATGGAGAAACGTTGTGTGTAATCCGGTGTCGCCACGGACAGATCGTTTACTTACCTCGTCAGCACACTTTTCAGAACATGAAGTGATTGATTCCTTCCGACCAAGTGCGAACTCTTTGCAATGCAAGTGGCAGTCTCCAGTTTATCACCCGTCAGCATCCAGATTTTAATACCAGCGTTGCGTAGCAGTTCCAATGTTGGCCGAACTCGGTCTTGTAGACGATCTTCAACTCCTGTTTCATGAAACAATTTTGGATGTGAGTCCAGAACCACTACACAGACGCGTAAAGTCACTCACCAGTAAGACACAACAATTCCATTTCTCGTTCCAACGATTCAATCACGGCAGACACTTTGATTATTCGATCAGTTACACTCAATCGAGCTGCATTGTATCTGGTCTGCAAAATTATCGAGAAAAATCAACTTGCTGAATCAACCGCGAAACCATCCCAGACGCACTACCAACCTCAAAATCATTGTATTGATCCTCTGTCAAACTTTTCTTAGCCACAACCAGCGTTCGCAGTCCTTCTCTGGCCATATTACCGCTTTCCTCATTCAACCAGTCGTTGTACTGAACGATTGCGGCCATCACAACATCGGCGCCCTTCAAATAGAACGTTATTTCGCCGGTCTTCACATCCTTGACGATGATTCCCATTCGTTTGCTTTCGGAAGTGAACGGAAACACTTGCAGAATCAAATACTTCATGAGCCCATTGCTCAGTGAGTTCAACGATGCTGTACTGCTGGTGCTGCTCGATGGTGAATTAATGTCCGACTTGCTCGAATCGTTCGATAAAATCGTAACGGCCGTGTTAATTGACGTACTCTCGGCGTTCAAGGAATTTTTCGAGAGCTTCGGATTTGTGAATGGATTTCGTAACTGGAGTGTCATCGAGTTTAGGTTCCTAGCAACCAACGCTAGTCCGATCTGTGATCAAAACGTTTAAATTAAGAGACTGGGCTTTCCAAGTATAAACACCAAACTATCACCTGCTCCGTCCATTTCACCAAAGCAATTTCATCCGGACTGGACGCTTGGTATGTAACCTCCTCTTTTTCCGTTTCGATTTCAATTCGTTTCGATGGCGATCCGCGTTTGCTCTCGACTTCATTCGATTTATTGTCATACACCGGCGTTACGTTGTGACATAATGCCAACGCCTTTACGGCCTCCCAGACTCGCCATCCTTCAGGACGTCGCATGCGAGTACCGGTGAAACCTGACGGATGTTTTACCGGTGACACCTCCAAGTTATTTATGTTCGCACTCAATGACTGTATGGTCGATGCCACCTAAATAATTCGGGAAGATTGCTTTCAGATTCCTGGTAAGCATGAGAGATTGAAGAAGTCTGCTCACCTCATCGAATGAGTCGTTTCCGTAGGCAACAGTTCCCAGGTGAATTTTCTTGAAAACCATTTCATTTTGCGTCAGGGTCCCCGTTTTATCGGTCAAAAGATACGAAATCCTGCCAAGCTCTTCCGGAATTGTCGTAGATCGAACAACAGTGCCTGGTAAAATGAAAGGGTCAGCACGACGATCGCTGAAAATTGAATTCGTTCCATACCTGGAATTTCGGGATCATTTTGTATTTGATACGAGTAGAACGCTTTGCCCATGTCCAAATTAACGCGAAGACTGATGGGAATGATGTACGAAAACAACAGCACAAAGCGGAACATGTACCGGTACCACGGACCGTTGAAACCTTTCAGACACATCATTGCCAAACTGAGACCAATCACGGCGCAGAACAAAACTTTCGTCAGTCCGTTTATCTCCATGTCGAGCAGTCCAACCTTGGACCGTGGTTGCGAATTGTTCATCACACTTCGAGTTTCACAACCCGTATAGACAACGATTCCCGTAGCTGTTCCAGCAGCAACAACCGTATTCGCCCAGATTGTATTTTCAACGTCCAAACTCTCTTCTTCCGAACTGGTTTGCTTGGCAAATGTTCCAATGAAAGAATGAATGTCCCGTTGCGGTTTCTCGATGTAAATGGTTGCGTCAATGTTAAACAACTCCGAGTCGTTCGCCAATTTCTGTGTGGCCGGCACAGCCAGTCGAAGCTTCCAGTCAGTTTCGCCGTCGAGTTGATCGGTACGAACGAAAACCGCACCACTTTTATCGCTGGTTCGCAGTAGAACTAAATCAGCCGGAACTCGTTCGTCTTTCTCGACCACTATAATATCGCCCACCTAATCGAAAAGCAAATGATTTGTCACTGAAGCAATGACGGTCTCATGTTGGTAAGTGATTTTTACCTTCAATTTTGATGAAGGAACTGACTCGGTCTGTTGATTGGGTCCCGATAGTTTTGTGTATTTCTGTGAGTTTACTTCTCGATCACGTTTATGCCGCCTCAAATCGTCAATAGCCTCACGACATATGGTTACGGTCAATACGAAACCCTACAATCGAGAACATTAGGAATGTTGTCCCGACGTTTTGTCGATAAGACAGAAATGTTACCAATGGTCCCCAGTATGTGTATAAATAGCCTATACGAATGTCCGGTATGAATTGACTCAGTGCCATGATAAGAAAGTACAAATTGAGAAAAAATCGAAATTGTTCGAACAGTACCAGCGGTAAAAATGTTATGAAGTTGTATTTCTGTGGACGTAGAATCACCAATAGATCATAGCCGCTAGAGGGTCGTTTTAAACGGGATAGGCTTACCTGATTTCGAATTTTATTCGGTGGGAATTTCTCCTCACAAACTTGTCCGACTTTAATGGATCTGGCTCGAAGTTCACGAGGCGAACACCATCGACGGAATGCCCAGCACCAACAGCTGAAAGCGACAAAAGAACGTTAAATGATTCGTTATACGGAAGGTTACTTCCCCAAAATGAACGGTATTCGGTCAAAATAACCCCACCAAAATAACGAATTGTAGTAATAACTAATGTCAAAAAAATTATTGGAAAAATGACGAGATGACCAGTATATCGACAAAATTCGAGGATATCGACAGAATTCGAGGATATCGACTAAATTCGAGTCTATCGATAGTATTCGAGTCTATCGACTATATTCGAGGATATCGACTATATTCGAGGATATCGACTATATTCGAGGATATCGACTATATTCGAGAATATCGACTATATTCGAGGATATCGACTATATTCGAGGATATCGACTATATTCGAGGATATCGACTATATTCGAGGATATCGACTATATTCGAGGATATCAACTATATTCGAAAATATGACTATATTCTAGTGTATCGACAGAATTCGAGGATATCGACTATATTCGAGAATATCGACTATATTCGAGGATATCGACTATATTCGATTATATCGACTATATTCGAGGATATCGACTATATTCGAGGATATCGACTATATTCGATGATATCGACTATATACGAGGATATCGACTATATTCGATGATATCGACTATATTCGAGGATAACGTCTGCAAAGTATGAAAAAGCTCGCCGCTTTTAAATTATAAGAAAACGAGTTCGAGACTGACCCTAAATATTATGGGTAATTATCAGTGTTTTGTCCTCTTTTTTTTCACCGGGGTTATTTTGGTAGTAGTTATTTTGTCTCGTCGATATTTTATTGGGGTTATTTTAACCTAGAGCCAAATAAACCATGTACCCATGCGAAAGTATAATGCGACGCAGAAACAAAGGAAAAGACTAGCACAATAACTAAATATACTGTTAAAGGTGCTGATATACTGATAGCAGAAATGGGTGTAACTATCCAGATTTTCACTTAACGCAGCAATTGTACAAAACTTAAAATATTTTTTGAAATGAGAAAATCGATCTAATTCACAGATGAGGTGATTTGGTTACATGACTGCTGTTAAATACAATGCGCCCACAGTTTTAATATGTTTACAAAGTATTCCATTGCACAATCGAGTTTCGATCGGTTTGCCAATGACGATGAATCGTAAACGAAAAACAAAAACAAAAAGAAAACTCAACATTTACCTAAAGAGATACCATCGTCTCTTGGATTTTGTTATCAATGGTATTGTCTCTTTTGCCATCGGTGTTGTTGGCGTAATTCCATCATCCATTATCGATTGACTCGGTTGGTACTGTACGAGTTCCACTTTGAATTATTTTCTTATTTAATCGTAAGATCGTAAAAGTTAAAACATTATTTTGTCGGGGATATCGCAACGATTGGTCGACGATATATGAAAATTGAGTCAAATTTAAGAATTTTTTTTTTTTTTGCGTTATAAATATTTCTTTCTACTTCTCTACTTTATAACAATGAAATGTCAAGTTGGATGTGTCATCATCAACATTCTAATAGGAAAAAAATTACTCTGTGCATACAATGCAAAATATTCGAATTCTATGTTCGAATTCCAGTGATGTGTTTTAGCGCCTGGATTTGAAAGTGTCTATCAGTACGGAAAACCCAAAACCATATTTGTCATTTAAAACCAAGAGACACAACAGTATTTTACATGACAAGGGATAAAAAGATGAAAAGTAGAGTTTTCGTGTAAAATTTGTTGTCGAGGTCAATTATTATTATTTCGTATGGTACAGATTACATGAACACAATTTTCCTCTTTATAGAAAAAAGAACAGCAAGAATAGAATTCTCTAAGTCGTTGAAACGTGAAAGTCAATTAGAGGAAAGAGAGTATACCAAGAATAACATTGAAAAATCAAAAAAAAACAGTAATCACAGTTTGATGTCTAAAAGTCGTATCCACTGTATCGCTTCGAGTGTGACTTTGTGTAGTTCGGAAATTCCACCGTCAAATTTTCTAGTGACGCATTCGTTTATGATGTGATCAGTGGTTTGAATGATGTTTCGATCGCAGTCGCAATATGGAGAGTTGGACACGTCCCATATCAGTCAAAAACACTCAAAAGAGTAAAAGTGACGCAAGTCCCTGTGCATACTTCCAAAACAACTGATATCGCTGGATGTGACGCATTCTGCGCTTGTACGCAAAAACTGTAACAGGAAAAATTTGACCAAAGAAATTCTAGAAACAAAATTTTACCAAAAAAATTTTGCGTCACAAGTGGCAGATGGTTCGGACGTATTAGGACATATTCTTGCCTATTTTAAAAAATTTCTTAAAAGTACTTTCCTCAACATCTGCCACTTGTGACGCAAAATTTTTTTGGTAAAATTTTGTTTCTAGAATTTCTTTGGTCAAATTTTTCCTGTTACAGTTTTTGCGTACAAGCGCAGAATGCGTCACATCCAGCGATATCAGTTGTTTTGGAAGTATGCACATGGACTTGCGTCACTTTTACTCTTTTGAGTGTTTTTGACTGATATCAGTTCTTTTGGAAGAATTAGTAGATTGAAAAAATTTAAAAAATTTGAAAAAATTTAAAAAATTTGAAAAAAATGAAAAAATTTGAAAAAATTGAAAAAAATTGAAAAAATTAAAAAAATTTGAAAAATTTAAAAAAATTAAAAAATTTTAAACATTTAAACAATTTAAAAAATTTAAAAAAAATAAAAAATTTTAAAAAAAATAAAAAATTTGAAACATTTAAAAAATTTTAAAAAATTTTGTAAAATTTAAAAAATTTGGAAAAATTTCAAAATTTAAAAAATACTAAATTTAGGAAAAAAAATTGAGGCGAGCAGAGCTTACCAAATACCAAAAGCGAACAAATTTGTTCTACCATACCCATCCACACACACTTAAAGGTGTTCTTATATGGGGCCGGGGCCTATATGAGAACTTCGAGGAGCCCTAGCTCCGAAACGAGGCCGGTTCCGCCCAAATTTTTTTTTCTGGAATGTCTTAGAATGACGACTAGAATCTACTCTCAAAATTTCAACAAAATCTAAAGAAGACTTTAGAAGATAGGAAACACGGACGGACGGACGGACTAACAAAGTAACGTAGGATTTTTTCATTTCGTTTAAAGTACTGAAATTGACCAAAATGTATGGAAATGGGGCTTCTTGGAAGATTTTTTGCGTGGCCAAATTTTAAGCTGCGAGAACGTGTGATAGCTCGTTGAACTCGTACGGACGCCTAGTTTTTTTTAATGTTAATTTGGAGTCATTTGTATTTGAATTGTGGAACTTCAATATTTGCTGTATATATGGTTCTGCAGTCTATGACAAAAAAAATTTTTTGAAATTTTTTCTAGTAATAGGACTTGCGTCACGGGCGCTATGCTAACGCGCGAGCATGATTGTGGAGCATATCGGCGCTACGACCATGCCCAGTTCTAAAACGGTTGATCTGGCACCATGTATTCCGGCTTTCGTCCATTCCGTTAAGCTTTTCCGTAGGATCGTTGATTAGGGAATTATTTCGTACATTTTCCCGGTGCCAGGACTCTCTCCACTTGTCCAGAATATCGAAAGTGTAATTTTCAGAGTGTCGAGGTCAATAAACACACGAAAACGAGACTCTTCATCCTTTTATCCCGAGTTATGTAATGGATTTTACATGCTGATGGCATCGAAAGAAGTGCTTGAAACACGAAAAGTATGTAATGGTTTTCATCGCATGTAGAGTATGTAAATAACTATTGTGCCACTGAGAATTGAAATACGACGGATTTCTTTACCGAACACTAGATTGAAAAGTCAAAAATTTCAAAACTAAGTGTTTGTATGAGTTATTACAACATTCGTTTTAGAAAATGCAATGCAATGTGATCGACAGGCGTCCCACTTGTCCGAAATGTCCGAAATTTCACACATTTGTCCGAAATTGTCCGAAATTGTCCGAAATGTCCGAAATTTTCTCTAAGATTTGATCAGAATTAAATATTGAAACTATAAAAGCCCCTAAATAAAAAAATCGCCTGCGGCGCTCTTCATAGTACTTTTAATTGCAGTTTCATTCCATCAATACTTTGTCCCTAATTAAGTAGTTATTAAGCTTTTATCCGATCAAATATTTCAATAAGAAGCTTTAACTCCCCTGCATCACATATTGGCTGACTCCAATATCTTTTTAAAGCATTTATTCAGTATGGGCACAACTGAACAGTTTCAATTACATCAATAGATGCGAGTATGCTTTCGAATTTTTAATGCAAGAGTAGGAAAGTATGTATAAATTCCAGATAGATTTACTTCAAATCAATTACAAAGCCTCATCGGCGCATCGAACATCTGGAATCAAAATTTAAATGTTGACGTAGAGAGCAGAAATTATAAGTAACATCTCCATACAAAGTATATGAAGGGTCAACTTATAATTTTAACTTGTAACGAAAAGTAAAAATCGCAATCTCCCTATTATTGCTTCCATGAAATACATGCGACTGATGTTTGAGAGGTCAGTGTGTCAAGTTTAATGTTCGTATAAAATTTGCGGAATGGAAACTCTACCTAACGGAACCAATGCGGTAAAAACTGTTTCGCCTGAAAGTATTAAGGAAGAAACCCATCCCGTTTTAAACCTGGTTAGATTTATTCGTAAATATTTCAGAATCTCTATTCAGGTTTCTGATCAGTACAGCTGCAGGTCACATCAAAGTAAACTTCGAAAAAATTCTCTAGTTTAGAGAACTTCAACTTACGTATTTCCTGATCAACTCATATAAAACCTCAGGGGTTTTTAGTGGGATGGACTAACAGACTTTTTCTTTTAAGATTTATTAAAAATTGGAAAAAAATTGTCCGAAATATTTGCAGGAAATGTCCGAAATTTTTATAAAATTGTCCGAAATGTCCGAATTTCGGACAAGGCAAAATTTAGTGGGACGCCTGGTGATCGATCAAATTCGAAGAAAGATTGTAATCGATCCACTCGTATGGAAAACTTGGGTCTAGTGTTTGAAAAAATCATTACAATACTTGTAACACAACATACTATTTCCTAACTAGTGTTAAAATATCGCGACTTCGTCGGCCGTTGCAGAAATACCTATCACTTAACTGGGGAGAAAAAGTGAAAAGTAAAGTTTACATATGAAATTTTGTTGATCCGAGGCGAAGCCGATGTCAATAATGACAAGCAAACATAACTATTTACTCCCGAGTTACATACTGCGCTTTACTAGCTAAAACTATCGAAAGTTCATGGAATTTATGGTTTGCTCCAAAAACGCACAATTAACTGTGAATTACAAAAACGATTCTAACAACCAAGAAAATGATTCGGATGCTTCGAACTTCTTTAATTTTAGACTTTTTTTTTGCTATTCCAACAACACTAGGCCCACTTTTGGGCGGGTCAGGTCCATCGACTGACAATTTTTTCAATATATCCATTATAATTTTAAGGTCAGGTTAAACTTACGAAGCATGGCAGATCACTGTACTGATACGACAACCTTCACTTGATTTCAACTTATGTTGTCATAAGCTCTATTCCTAAAGGTTTATTGTAGGGCCTAGCACATTAATATTTGTCAATGACACGCAAAATTTTTAGTCAACCATAAATCATAAATTAAATGCAACGACTCGTGTGAATAGCACCTCTCGCTTCGCTCTGGCCGCAAACTTCATACTCGTATGAGTTTTCTATTATTCTGTTTCGTCGTATTTTTGTTAACTTTAACTAGAGTAGGTGCGAATATGGAACGATGAGACGACTGTTTCACTATGGTACAAAATTAAAAAGTACGATAGATGTTCTTCTGTTATACACTTATGTACAAAAATGGCAGTCCCCCGATACTTACGAATAAAATGTTACGACTGGTGTGAATTACGGCCCTCGCTTCGCTCTCGTGGGAGTATTAAAATATTCAGGTTGATAGTTTTTGAATGTCATTCCATAAATTTAGATGGGTCAGAAATAGATTAAGGTTAGCTCGCTCAGTAAGCATTTATTCCCTTGACTGAAAGTCAGGGTCTTACACCAGAAAATACCGAAAAATGTGGGTAACAAAAAGGTTCACTGTGATTGAAAATGTATGAAATGGTATGAAAAACGTTAAATGTGGGTAACAAAAAATCGTTGAGGGCACGATAACTTGAGTAATTTTTAACCAATTTGGATGAATCTTTATTTTAAATGTGTGGAAGTAAAATACCGAGGCTAAGTTCGAAGATGGGCTATGTGGGACGAAGGATCTGGAAGCTATCCGAGAAAAACGGGATTTTATACTGTTGATCAGAGCCTCAATTAAAAAAGATTACTTTGATGAAATTTGATTTTGTTTAGTAGTGTGGGTAAATCCCATCTTCTAAATTGTAAACATCTCTTCCTAAAAACTTGATAGTTGACCATCAAATTTGATAGTTGACTATCAAATTTGATAGTTGACTAACAACTTGATAGTTGACTATCAAGTTGTTTGTCATTTATCAAGTAGGTAGTTTTTTACTCCTTTTACAACCACATATTACGCCAGCAAAATGCCTGTTATCAAATTAGCACACTTTGATTAAAAAGTGTAAGAAATTTTAATAAAAAAGTTAAATTTTTGCAGGGAATATAAGATGAATTATCTCAACAAATTTTTGAAGATTTTTTTTAAATACATGGAATTAAGTGAATATTGTAAAAATTTTACGAGTGTGAAGTTTGCGGCCAGAGCGAAGCGAGGGCCGTAATTCACACAAGTCGTGACATTTTATTCACGATTGATTGAAGGTTTTGTGAATGGGAAATCGAGGGATTATTTTTTCTCGGTCTACCAATAAATTTCTCCTTTTACAAATATTTTTCATCCCTTTACCATTATAGAGTGGTACCAATTTACCGAAAATATTGGTAAACTGAGATATTTTTAACGATGAACCAAAAACTAATTAAGTTCATTTATTACCATGTCACCATATTAAGTACAGGGGAACTTTTTTTTACGCAAAATTGTAAGAGAAGAACATCTATCGCACTTTTTATTTTGTAAAAAAGTCATCGTTCCACATTCACAAAACAAACTTCGCATCTACTCTGATGTAAAAAAAATGCAATCAAACAGAATAATAGACAGCTCATACGAGTGGGAAGTTTACGGCCAGAGCGAAGCGAGTCATATTTTATTTATGATTTGAGGTTGATGCTCAAAAAGTGGTCAAAAATAATTCCACCTTACCCTCGATGGTTTACAAGGAACAAAAAATTGTCAAATTTTACTGTCATTTGCCTGGAGTCATTAATATAGTAAATATGTTATGTATTAAATGTGACAAGTTTTCATGAATACGTCAAAAATACATTTAGAAAAGTGTCAGTCAAGGGACCTGACCCGCCCAAAAGGTGGGACCTAGTTGTGTAGGTGGAAGCACGGGTGTTCAGGGATATGTATACTGTGCTAACTTGTTGTGCATAAATTAAAAAAAAACATTGGTATGAAACAAAGATAAACCGTTGGCACGTCATAATGAAGGTATAAAACAGGTATGGCCTATCGGCCGATTTATCTACACCGCACTCAAAATATTTATGTAAAAAAAAGTATAAAAATGAGTGCGTTTACAGAATCTCTTTGTACTCCAGGCTGATACGAGACCATTCCTGTATTATACTTTCATTGCCCATACCTTCCACATTGAAATGAAAGTATTGACCCGAAGTTATCCCGAGTTGTTTGTGCTGAGGACGTTGAAAGGAGTACTTTACTCATTCTGTTTATATCACAGTCGCAGCTTTTTCAGATTTACTTGTTGCTTGTAGGCATATACTCTACCTATAGTCTGAATTTATGGAACAAACCGATTTTCAAGTCAGCAATATGATAAATTTTCAGGCCAACAACACATTGATTGAGGTCTATCACAGTTCGAACACCTTACGTTTGATCAACACAAATTTAGAATTGAAGTGAGATAAGAAAATACCTTCTAATGTGCAACGTGTTTGAATTTCAAGCGTGCAATACAATTTAGCAATAGCTTCAGTCTGTGGTGGACATGGTGAATAAGTAAAGAGGAATTTATTTCAAAATTATCACGACGATTTGCACTAATCAATTTCTTGTGGATATATACAGCGGCATATGAGGCATATATGAATATAATAACATGATTCAAGAAACTCACCCGCAAAACATTCTTACGCAATTTCTCATTCTTCCCACACTGTGCTTCCTTCGATTCCTTGGTGTTTCAATTACGATTTCTCGTTTATTTATCGGTTCTAATAGCAGTTCCGTTTCAGAATCACTTTCATCAAAATCATTGCCATGAAAATGCATTTCCATGACTTTCAGCCACTAGACATTTAAAATTTACGATATATGCACGACACACTTTCCACTGCTTTTCTCGTTAGTCAGCTGGAAGACTTACTCAACACTTTGTGTTATCTTCGCTTCCATTAGTCATCACAACATTTTTAATTCAAGGTTCACATTCAATTTTGTTAAATCCTTCACTTGTTTTGTTTACATTTGGGTAAAAATTTTGAGACACTTTTCAGTAGAAAAATTTAAGTATTTAATGTCACTTTTCTCAGCAACAATTCGACGATTGTGAATTATTGCTTTTAATGACATGACAGACGGTCATGTTCGAATGTTCGAAACTTTACAATTTTTTAAAAGTATGGTGGAAGATCGGCGTATGCTCGTAATGGCAATAATACCAGGTATGGCCTATTCTTTTTGAACATACTCTTTATTCATGTCAAAATAATATAAAAATGAAAGCGCTGGAATTCGTTTTTAAAATCGTTTTCGTGTGGCTGTTGACCTCGGCTTCGCCTCGGGAATTCACACGAAAACTCTACTTTTCATCTTTGTATCCCTAGTCATGTAAAATACTATTTACAAAAGATCTATAGGAGCTATTTCGGTAGTTTGTCAAGCGAAAAATTGGTTTACTTCAGGACGTTCGCGAAATTTCACCGCGGTGTTTCTCAACTTAACAAATAATCTTACGATGTTTATGGCCACAAATTTATTTGAAAAATATTTTTTGTCTTCCCTAAATTGAGCTTCGTATTATAAAAACTGGTTCGGCTTTCGGTATTCATATTACTAAAATTTGTAATTGACTATGGGACAATTGGGTTGGCCTGTAGAGGCGCCACATTTTCTTTCATAGTACTTCATTCTCTGTACTGCGGCTTATTTTCATGTGAACCAACTTCACATTTTGTCATTACAGAACAAATGTGTGAACATATGAAGTTGGTTCACATGAAAATAAGCGCAGAAATTTTATGACAAAATGTACTAAAATATGGGAAAACTCTATTACAATTCTTCTTAGTTTCTAAACATCATTCTCCTATATGTACGTCAGAGTAGGTACTCATGAATTTGTGTCTCAAATTTGTTTTCAAAAATTCTCTGCCGTTATACGGGTCTGATACAATAAACTCTTCAGTCTTGAGTTCGATAAGTTCATCGAAGCAGCCTTTTAAAATCGTTTCCACTGTCTGTATGCAGAACACCAAATATGCGTTGCCTTCCGAACCTCTTGTCGTCATCAGCAATTCTAAGATTTTCATAATTCACGCTGTAAGTGCGGTCGAAATTCAAAATGGAAAGTGCGGAGGTCTTTTTAACGTAGCGTCATTTTCATACAAGTGAGCGTTGAATAGTTATTTGTGTTTGTTTTTGATTGTTTTGTGATTGTTTTTAGGCAATTTTGCGAGTTGTAGCCCGAACGAAAATGAGGAAATTTTGAGATTTTTCTCTGGTTTTCGACCCCTTACATGCAAATTTTTTTGAGTATCTGTTTTGGACAACTTTACAGCTCGCGAAATTGCTTAAAAACAATCGTCCAAAACAGATACACAAATAACTATTTCGGTTAACTTTTTCATTGATTCGTCGAATTTTTCAGGAATCTGATGTAATTCTTTGGGATCGATTTTGAAAAAAGAGGCAAAAGTATTCACGCCGTAAGTGTGCCTAAAATTTCAATTTTAAGTGAACGATTTGATGAAAAAGTGAACCGAAAAGTACATTTCAACGCTTCATTATATGAAAATAAATGATGGAATTTGTTTATGTACTGTCCGTTTGACAAGCGGATCGCCACGGTTCAGCAGTGGGTTTTGAACATTTGTTTTTTACACGTTGGCACACATGCTCTTGTCAGATTCAAGATTGTTTTTACGAAGGTTACGCTGATTATACTTTGTGAAAAAGGCCAATACCTTGCAAATATGTCACATCTTGGACAGAATTTGACACTGCAATATCTGCAACATGAAAAAACTAAATGTTCGAAACCCACTGAAACCCCGTGCTTCCATCTACGTAATATACACATACTAGGTGAGCCAATCTTAATCTATACCCAGATCGATTTACGACTGTTTATTATCGGTGAAACGTGAAACTCAGTGCAGTCAGCTGAATGTCAATATATGCACTCGTCACTAATTTTCATCCGCACGTTTTTGTGTTTCTAGATATTTTTTAACAATTGCGGCTTGTCAACTTTCGGCACCCTGGACTTTACTTAAATAGTCGTGGAAAATAAATTTCTAAAAATCTAGAATTCAGTTTTGGATTTTTAGAAATTTATTTGGAGGCATTCCTCGACTATTTAAGTAAAGTCCAGGGTGCCGAAAGTTGGAAAGCCGCAATTAATTTCAATGTATTAATTACAAAATTATTCCAATTAAGAGTCGATGAAATGATTAAATGTTGACGGCCTCTCATGATAAGATTGACTTTAAGTTATGCATAACTTTCATTGTTAATTCAGCTGATAAATATCTAATTACGTAATAAATACTCTGACGATGTTGTTGTGCACTTGTGCAAACTTAGTTTGAATGTTGGATAAAACAGGGGTAGACCATTAAGGTTCGTAAAGTTCGTGAGTATGGTAATTTCGTGAACTTTTAATCAATTTAATCAATGATGATACCCAACAAAAATCTCTTCGAGAAAAGTGTAACGCAGTCTTTGAAGTACAATTTCTAAAATGAATGATATCGCTAGAGTTGACGCTTTCAGCTTCGTTACGCAAAAATTAAATTTTACACCCAATTTTAGTTCAAACAGGCTGGCTTAGTTTTTCTCATCATCTGCCAAATAATTTTTACCAAAAAAAAATTTGACTGGAAACAACCAAAATTTTACCAAAAAAATCTGCGTCGCATGCGGCAGATAAATTTTCTTGCTGATCTGTTCCTGAACATTTGCCACTTTGCGACGCAGATTTTTTTGGTAAAATTTTGGTTGTTTCCAGTCAAATTTTTTTTTGGTAAAAATTATTTGGCAGATGATGCGAAAAACTAAGCCAGCTTGTTTGAACTAAAATTGGGTGTAAAATTTAATTTTTGCGTAACGAAGCTGAAAGCGTCAACTCTAGCGATATCATTCATTTTAGAAATTGTATTTCAAAGACTGCGTCACACTTTTCTCGAAGAGATTTTTGTTGGGATATCAGTCGTTTTAGAAGTTTTAGAACACTGCTTTTTATAACAGTTTATAACAGAAATTCGGAAATTTGGCGACATTTGAAAATTTGACGAAATTCGAAAATTTGACGAAAATCGAAAATTTGACGAATTTTGAAAATTTGACGAAATTCGAAAATTTGACGAAATTTAAAAATTTGACGAAATTTGAAAATTTGACGAAATTCGAAAATTTGACGAAAATCGAAAATTTGACGAAATTTAACGAAAATCGAAAATTTGACGAAAATCGAAAATCTGCCACCATTCAAGAAATATCTCCAAAACCCCAATTGACCCACCCATTTCCAACTTTCGACATTTTTCGCAAATGCCCTTCTTTTCTACTCGTAAAACTCTGAGACTTTGCCGAAGAAAGTAACTCTCTATCTGCCACCATTCAAGAAATACCTCTAAAAACATAATTGACCCACCCATTTCCAACTTTCGACATTTTTCACATATGCCCCTCTGTTCTACTCGTAAAACTCTGAGACTTTGCCGAAGAAAGTAATTCTCTATCTCTCATAACCCAAAAAAATATTAGTCCTTTCATCCTACGCTCGAGTAGCTCAAAATTTGGTCACTCTAATCACTCTAGCTCAAACGAATCTGCCCCGATTTTTTTAATTATTTTTTGTTCGAATCGTGTTACGAATACCTTTCATTTGATGGGTCGCACGCCTCTGTAGGTTTCAATACAGCTAAGCTACAGCCGAAAACGCGTTCCCGACCCTCGAAAACCACACTCAGAAACCACTTCGAGGCCAATAAAACAAAATTCTGGTTTTTCCTGGGGTAATGGCGTATCACATTTTCATTTTTATGCCCACCCTGAGGTTCCTGCAAAATTTCATGGAGATTGGCTGACTAGTTTCCGAGATCGACCGTCGATAGATAGACAGATAGACAGATAGAAACATACAGAGTAAGTTGAAAGATTTTGATTGTTTGGAAAACGTTAATTTGGTGCATTTTCTATCAAAATGACCAACTTCAAAACGATGTATCTCCGGCAATTTTAAAGTTACATAGTCGAGTGATAGCTCGTTTTGCTCGTATTTGAAGCGCGAATAAGATAAAATAGGATTTGTGGTGATACAGGCCAAAGGAAAGAAACTTAAATTCTCGCCTATATATAGTTGCCGCGTCTCAAAAAATTTTCTTCGTTCTTTTTTTGGAAGTTAGACTGCGTCAAGTCCTCCGCTATCGCTCCGGACATGATATTTTATGTCAAAACTCTACGAAATCATAATGCTCACGAACTTTACAAACCATAATGGTTTACCCCTATTAGGAGTATCGTCTGGTCGTGTTTGAAAAGAGTGTTCTTGATTGTGATATTTACCTCGGAGTAGTAGTAGTAGTCGTTTATTAACAATATATGTGTAAGGCAAAACCTTTTCTATTTTACATACATTCCGCGATGAACGTTTGACAAGCAAATTATGTAAAAATAAAAATTTAAATAAAGTTACCTTAACTTAGGATAGCTCTCTACCAGAGTCAATGTTTGCGATCTTTTGTCACAATCATCGAAAGACTGTTAGACCCTATTAAGTCATCAAAGAAATGCTTATGATTCCATTCCTAATAGATCAGTGTCAAATAGCGGTACTTCTCTCTAAAAAAGTGTCAAATAAGTTGTCAATTTCACAAAGCTAACCTCAAACAATGACAGCTTCATATAAATTTTTTTAATATTGTGGTTAGCTTTGTGTAAATGACAGCTTATTTGACGTCTCAAACGACATTGACAATGATCTATTGACATAATGTAGCCTACACGATTTATGTGGTCGAGTATTTATACAGTCAGCGACTCTGAAATAAGCTATTCATTTTGTTTCAGCTGTTCTTCAGCTGGTTAACTCAAACAAACAACAGTGTTTACACGGCTGGAATAGTAACACGCACGTGGTAAAACCGTATAAAGACGTTGCGTTTGTATGTGAATAGATCAGCTGAAACGAAATGAATAACTTATTTGAGAGTCACCGACAGTCACGTGACGTGTTAGCGTAACTCTCCTCCTCCTCATCATCAGAAAAAAAACCTAATATTTATAAGAAATCACTGGTACATCCTGTCATTCTGTAGTTTTGAGTAATTTTTCTCTCGCGTCAGATAGAAAAGGTCATTCAAATTACATAGTACGTGTATGCATAATATGCATACGCATCTTCGCATGCATGTTTTACATGCATTTAAAAACTAATGTCTGACTGCCGTGTCATTCTCAGCGTTATAGTTATGTTGAGAATTTTCCCAAAAGAAACGAATTAACAGTAAACTGCAAAGCACGTACGAGTCACCTTAAAAACGCCTGAAGTAATTCGCATCACCTACTACTCACTTTTCATTATCGAATCTTTTGTGTGATAGTGGCAATGTATTGAAAATTAATATAATCGTCAGCGATAAGCGAGAAAATTGTCGGTATATAACTCAGTATCGTCTATACTGCGTTCCATTATTAATCCATTCAAAAA
Source organism: Bradysia coprophila (assembly GCF_014529535.1). Classification (NCBI taxonomy): domain Eukaryota; kingdom Metazoa; phylum Arthropoda; class Insecta; order Diptera; family Sciaridae; genus Bradysia; species Bradysia coprophila. The sequence continues at coordinate 1,100,981 of NW_023503376.1, forward strand.
TTACTAATTGCCATGGATACGATCACCGACGAAGAAAAGGCGATCGTTGAGAAAGTAAGAAAACAGACAAAATTTAGATATTCTTTCACAGAGGGTACACCTCTTTCAGCTTCGACAAAACGTTAAAGATGAGTTACCGTTGTCAGTTACAACCCTTTCCGCTGAAGATCAAGATTTATTTCTGGTTAGATGGGTAAGAGGTATACACAAATGAGGAGCAAAGTATAAGACTGGGAGCCAAAGTGTATATCAGTCTCTTCAGAGGCCACTGTTGGACGAGAGATGTTTGTTACGGAAATTTTGTTTTTAAGCAGGGTGAAGATGTGTGTAACAATATGACAATACGTTTCAAACAGTACCTAGCCTTTGTAGAGACTGTTATATACCTGCGATTTTGCTAAATTAAACCGTCGCTTCAATTCTGTTTTTGTAGCACGTGACCTCGACCTTGACAAGGCCACGAATATGTTACGGAATGTAGGTGATATAAAGATATATCGGTAGTACCATGTCTAAGATAAACTCTAATTTTAGTCTTTAAAATGGCGAATCGAGAAAAGGGCCGACGATGCTTTGAACTTTCAGATCCACCCCTTTCTTGCGGAGAATTTTGTCGTCCGCTTTTCCGGCACGGATAAGCTAGGTCAACCTGGTGAGTAATTGAAGTCTCATTGAATCAATTTGTCAACTGATGGATTAGTGTTCGTTGTGCCGTTAAACGAGTGGGACTTACGCAAGGTGGTAAATGACGCTGATCGGCTGGCTGGATTTGACGACTTTGCAACGAATTTCTTCGAAGTTTTGAGCTATCACATCAAAGATGAACATAACAAAAGGAAAAAAGCCGGCCAAGGAGCAATAACACAAATGACTTTGCTGCTGGATGTGAAAAATTACTCTTACTGGCAGCTGGTAAATTTCGGAGGTATAACGCTCTTGATACAGAATTAATTGTGACTGTTAAGACGGTTCCTCTTTCAGCTATCAAGAAAATATTACAAATTGCGGTAAAGAGATTTTAACTTTCACACGGTTGGTTTGAAACGAGATTAAATAGGGACCGCCGACCACCAATAATTTTTTTTCATATTTATAATGAGTGATGGACAAGAACATCACACAGGAAAAAATTAGCCCGAACCCCTGAGCCGTTTCTGAGAACCAGTGGATGCGCTGCCACAAGCAGACAGACACAGCCTGATCACAAATTTTAATGGGCATCGGTAGAGGGAAAAATTCTAAGATATACTGTGTAAAAAATATTTCCTTCGATCATCTGCTCTCGGAGCAATAACTGTCAAAATTTCACCATTTTCGAAGAGTGATATATCTTTGACAAAGTTTCCGCGCCAGCCAGTGCAAATTGATTCTAGACGCGGTTAATAAGCTCTTTCAAATGGCGAAAAAAAAAATTTGAAAATGTTCTTTTAAGTTACATTTTCAGAGAAGTTAATTTTTCCGATACCCTCGGTGAAATTTGGCCACTTCTGTACCTTGCTGGTAGCCTTGTTTCAAACTTATTTGCCCCTAATATTATAGCCTGAGGAATAAGCTTTTCAACGATACCAAACATGCCATACTTGATCCACAACAGGTACTGTTGATGATTCAGTTTTCAATCGAAGTCAGTCTACTCGAAAATCTGGAGTCCTCGAAGACGAAATTATTAAATTTCAAGATTTTTTTGAAAAGAAGTGGACTTTAATGACTCTCTGAGTCAGTACCATACATATAATTGTGTAAAAGACATTCAATTGTAATATTATCTTGAAATTTAATAATTTCGTTTTCGAGGGCTCCAGATTTGCGAGTAGAGTGACTTCGATTGAAAACTGAATCATCAACAGTACTTGTTGGGGATCAAGTATGGCATGTTTGGTATCGTTGAAAAGCTTATTCCTCAGGCTACAATGTTAAGGGCAAATAAGTTTGAAATAAGGCTACCAGAAAGGTACAGAAGTGGCCAAATTTCACCGAGGGTAGCGGAAAAATTAACTTCTCTGAAAATGTAACTTAAAAGAACATTTTCAAATTTTTTTTTTCGCCATTTGAAAGAGCTTATTAACCGCGTCTAGAATCAATTTGCACTGGCTGGCGCGGAAACTTTGTCAAAGATATATCACTCTTCGAAAATGGTGAAATTTTGACAGTTATTGCTCCGAGAGCAGATGATCGAAGGAAATATTTTTTACACAGTATATCTTAGAATTTTTCCCTCTACCGATCCCCATTAAAATTTGTGATCAGGCTGTGTCTGTCTGCTTGTGGCAGCGCATCCACTGGTTCTCAGAAACGGCTCAGGGGTTCGGGCTAATTTTTTCCTGTGTGATGTTCTTGTCCATCACTCATTATAAATATGAAAAAAAATTATTGGTGGTCGGCGGTCTCTATTTAATCTCGTTTCAAACCAACCGTGTTCATAGTGTCACAGTCATTATGACATTTTACGACTGTCACAGGCCATGTATGAAGCTCACTATCCGGAAATTCTGTATCGAGCCGCTTTCATCAATTGCCCACACTATTTTGGCATGTTCATTACCTTGCTCAAACCAGTACTTGCTCCGAAAACTCTGTCGAAGATAGTGTGCTACCCGAAAATGTCGGATTGGCAAAACGATATAAAGGAATTGATGGATCCAGATCAGATTCCAGAACGGTATGGTGGCACCAAGATCAGCGAATAGAAACAAAGCAATAATTTTGTAAGTTAATTTTACTCCGGGTCGGGTCAGGAAATGAAACACTATGAAATCATCAGAAACAGATGTAACCAAATCAAAAGCAAGTAGTTTCCGTCTTCACACTTATTGAATCGTTTCAACAGAAATTTGGTTAATGGGAGACCACTGACCTCGCCACTGACCATCTTTTATGTTTCTCATCATTCTCATCGGCAAAGACTTGACCGTTCGTTAAATGTTAATCAGTAAATAACAGAAATCAGATTTTATATTAGGAGGGGCTCAGTCTAAAGGTGGATTCGTTTGAAAAGACAGCCTACAAAAATCGGGCGCATTTTCGTATTGGTCTCTAGAAGCTAAATCATCAGAAATGGGAACAAATATGGTCGTAATGGGTTTAAAATTCATCCGCAATTCATATCGTGAGATATGAGCAGTTCAAAAAGTTGGTAAAAACGTGACTATTTCGATGAACTTCTCGCGGTGCATCTGCTTCCGAAACGTAACAAAAATAAACTACCTTCCCTGATCACTACTGGCCTCAATAAGCTGAACTAGCTGATTTCTCATTTCGGAGGAAACTATGGAATGCGATGGTGGAACTTGGTTACCCCAAAAAACTTATTCATTTGGCTAGAATGACCCTGTCACATGTGAGAGCCAAGGTCAGAATTCGGAACAATCTATCTGATACCTTTGAAGCCTTGGAAGGACTTAGACAAGGCGATGGACTGGCAGCTTTATTCTTCAACATTGTTCTTGAAAAGGTGATGAGAGAGAGCGACGTGGAAACCAGCGGTACAATCTTCAGAAAGTTGAGTCAGTTGTTAGGATATGCTGATGACCTAGACTTAATTGGACGGAACATTGACATCGTTAAAGAGAATTTCACGAAAATTGAAGATAGGGGTGCTGAGTTCGGTCTCAAGGTCAGTGAGAGAAGAACCAAGTACATGACAACTTCATCGTCTGATGGCAGATCAACGGACCATACGCTGGAGGTGAAGGGAAAACACTTCGAGACTGTCGACAGCTTTATTTACCTTGGGTCGCTGGTCAATAGTGACAATAGCATCGGACAGGAAATACGTAGAAGGGTAACGCTTGGTAACAGGAAAACTCATCCGGTCAAAAACACTCAACCGCAACCTTAAGTGCGAATTGTACATATCGCTGATTCGACCAGTTGTAGCATATGGAAGCTTGGAAGCTTGGTGCATGACACAAAGTGACGAACAGACACTTTTTGTTTTAGAAAGGAGAATTCTTCGATCAATTTTTGGAGGTGTCAATGTGAACGGCAACTGGAGAAGAAGATACAACCATGAGCTGTATCAGCTTTACAAGGAGCCTGATATAGTCTAATTCATCAAAATCAATCGATTAAGATGGGTCGGTCATGTACAAAGAATGAACGAGGAACATGTACCACTGAAACTGCTGAATACAAATCCCGATGGAAGACGCAGACCAGGAAGACCAAGAGCGAGATGGAAAGATGCAATTGAGTCTGATCTAAAAGTACTAAGAGTGAGCAACTGGAGAACGTTAACGATGGCGCGGAATAGGTCCGATTGGAGAAGATTGCTGGAAGAGGCCAAAACCAATAGTAGGTTGTAGTGCCCGCCTAAGTAAGTAAGTAAGCTGATTTCTCATTAGACGAAGTACAATGTCGTATTGATCTACGTTCGACTTTGTAACATTGGAAACTGATCTATGCTTCCATAGGGAAAGTTGCTCGTCTATGCCTACGGATGACGAATCAGTAAGAAGAAACCGAATGAACTTTTTCTTTTGCGTGAACTGAGGTTCCTGAGGTCAAATGAGGAAGAATATAAAAAAAAGCTCCGGTCCTCACTGCTCCTAGGACGAGAATTCTTAGATTTACAGAGATTTTTCAAGTTTTTTTTTTTGGGGTTCTCTTCTCGACATTCGAACAGGCGTCCCACTTGTCCGAAATGTCCGAAATGTCCGAAATTTCACACATTTGTCCGAAATTGTCCGAAATGTCCGAAATTTTCTCTAAGATTTGATCAGAATTAAATATTGAAACTATAAAAGCCCCTAAATAAAAAAATCGCCTGCGGCGCTCTTCATAGTACTTTTAATTGCAGTTTCATTCCATCAATACTTTGTCCCTAATTAAGTAGTTATTAAGCTTTTATCCGATCAAATATTTCAATAAGAAGCTTTAACTCCCCTGCATCACATATTGGCTGACTCCAATATCTTTTTAAAGCATTTATTCAGTATGGGCACAACTGAACAGTTTCAATTACATCAATAGATGCGAGTATGCTTTCGAATTTTTAATGCAAGAGTAGGAAAGTATGTACAGGGATTCCACGGAGAATTTAAAGTGAAAAAGTCGAAAAGTGAGCATAAGTCACGAAAATAGTTGCTAGAAATAGTTGATTTTGTCATCTAAAAGTAGGTAAAAAAGTGAGTTTTCGGGAAATTTGTACATACCCTGTTTTTACGCGAAGCCAAAGTTATTCCGCAAGTAAGTTTCTAAAAATTAAAATTCGTCAAACTCAACTAGAACCTAGAACTTTGTTGCGTCACATCAGCACTTTTCGAATCATCATGAATTGCTTGTGAAAAAATGGTTGTAAATTCAGAAAGAATCCAGGTTTCGGCATGTTGTCGTAAACTTAGATGTGGAGGACATTGAGGACATCCGTTACCTCCATCTTACTTCTTACATTTCCTATGACTCAGTCAGGAAGGCTTGAGAAAAATTTGTAACGTTCAAGAGAAATCGGCAGATAAAATTGACTGAAAAGCAGAACGGCATTTTTTGTGCCGATTTCTGTTGACATTATGGACCCGATATGCATAAAAAATAAACATTTCTGTTGGAAATTGATAGAACAATTACGGCGCTACAGAACTTTAATGGAGGTTGCGTGTGAGAAGCTTTGGTGTAATTTTTATGGTCAATCAAACAGACTTTCATCCTCCCTCATCAGGATTTCAATAAACTAACTATTTTCGAGCTCAACATTTAACTCTTGTTCTTGTGTCTGCTGTTTTCATTTGACGTTTGTTTCATTGATACTTAATCCATACCTGATCTGAACACCCTCCACCATAATAAGCGTGCGTTCTGTTTGAATGACTCAAGCAATGGCACAAGCTCGTGGTGGAATCAAAAAGTAGATTGAAGTCGACGCAAAGTTTCTGCGTACACTAACTCCAGAGGTAACATTTCTAAATGATAATGTACAAGACCAGAAAAAAGGAGAGTTTCGAGCGCCGCAGGCGCAATTTCACAAATCTAACATGGTTTCCAACCTGTTTTAAGTGGTTTTGAAAAAAGTGAGTGAACGGACTGAAAATAGTTGAAAAAAGTGAGAAATCGAGCAAATAGTTGCTCACTTTTTCACATGTTGAAATTAGTTGTAAAAAGTGAGAAAAGTGAGTGCGTGGAATCCCTGTATGTATAAATTCCAGATAGATTTACTTCAAATCAATTACAAAGCCTCATCGGCGCATCGAACATCTGGAATCAAAATTTAAATGTTGACGTAGAGAGCCGAAATTATAAGTAACATCTCCATACAAAGTATATGAAGAGTCAACTTATAATTTTAACTTGTAACGAAAAGTAAAAATCGCAATCTCCCTATTATTGCTTCCATGAAATACATGCGACTGATGTTTGAGAGGTCAGTGTGTCAAGTTTAATGTTCGTATAAAATTTGAGGAATGGAAACTCTACCTAACGGAACCAATGCGGTAAAAACTGTTTCGCCTGAAAGTATTAAGGAAGAAACCCGTCCCGTTTTAAACCTGGTTAGATTTATTCGTAAATATTTCAGAATCTCTATTCAGGTTTCTGATCAGTACAGCTGCAGGTCACATCAAAGTAAACTTCGAAAAAATTCTCTAGTTTAGAGAACTTCAACTTACGTATTTCCTGATCAACTCATATAAAACCTCAGGGGTTTTTAGTGGGATGGACTAACAGACTTTTTCTTTTAAGATTTATTAAAAATTGGAAAAAAATTGTCCGAAATATTTGCAGGAAATGTCCGATTGTCCGAAATGTCCGAATTTCGGACAAGGCAAAATTTAGTGGGACGCCTGCTTTCGAATTTATCCCTAAAATTCCCAGAGCAGGAACTTGTGTGTATTTTGGTCGGAGTACTGAAAATATTGCCCCGACCAAAATACACAGCAATCAAGAGTTACTAAATATCTTGTCAGACAATCGGATTATAGAATGTACGCTCCGTAGTACATAATAGAACATGTTATATATAAATGCCGAGCCATAACTCTTTATGTAATAGGATTTGTTATGGACGCACACACACACACACACACACATAAGGTTAAATTGTTACTAGTCCTCAATTTTTGGCTTTGGGCTAACTTCACCCCGATGAAATTCTGAATTAAAGGGAAACGGACGAGAGGAGATGTAGAAGAGATTAGATGCAAGAAAGAGAAGATGACGAAAAGATGATATGAATTAAAGGCGAAGTGAAGAAAGAAGAGGCTTTTGAAACAATTTCGGTCCGCCGTAGCCCGATTTTCGTAATAATTATGTCGTCGATTGACGAAATAAAATTTCAACTTTTTCGATGATCCTGTACCGAATTTTCGAACTTTCGATTGGAGATTATTAATCCTGATCTCCATACACTCCGTTTGCTCCATTCAACCGATGATAAACACTGTCTCTATCAAACGTTTACAAGTTTTATTTCACAAATCGTTTTGTGCATTGAAATTTCTCCAATTCATTTTGACATGTCATGCCAAACGACAAAACATCAAAAACCAATAAAATGTTCACCCACAAGTGACGGTTAGTTGTTGAAACCAAGCCGGTCAAAGACACTCGAAATCGTTTCGGTCTTTTTACTCTTCGCAGAACGTTTCGCATCACGATCCTTCAGTGTCAATCGACTCTTGATCGACGCATTCTTCGTGTCAATTAAATCGGACTTCATTTTGGACCAGATCTGTTTGCTTGGCTGAGTTTTGGTGATGGTCCGCAGATCGGCTTTCGTTTGTGTAACTTTACGAGATCGATTCAATGAGGTGTTCGGTTTACTCGTTGCCAGTCCTGCAATGAAGGAAATTGTAAAAACAAATTTAAATTGTCCTGTGTCCCATTCTGCCATACCTAGCCGTGTCTTAATGCCGCTACCGTTTGCAACCTTTTTTGCGTTAAATTGTTTCGGAACCGGTCGGGCTTCGATTTCCAACACCTCATCTTCGGACGAAAATGACACAGATTTTTCGGGTAGGTCATGTCGCTCGTCGTCATATTCATCGGCCACCATTGTAGCAGCTTTTGCAGGTCGTTTCTGCACCAAAATCACTTTTTGTTGCTTCACAGTCTTCTTCGTCACACCGCCGAGTGTCTGCCGGGTTGAAATGAAAACAAAATGAAATCTGCAGCCGTGGTTGCTGTAACCGAGTCAACTCACTTTGCGTTTTTCTGAGTTCTTCAATATTCCAGCCAATTCTACGGGTGGAGAGTCACGTAAGCCGCCCAAACGAGCGAATACCGATGAAGCGGGCTTGTCTAGACCGGTTATCCGGATCGACGGTTCCGATGCATCTGCGTTGTTTTTCTGAAGCCGTTCGAAAACGCTATTCTTTTCCGGCTTGTCGGCGTAAACTGAAAATTGCAAGTCTCTCACAAACTGACGCAACTAGAAAAGTCATGGGTGGTCTTACGAAGTGCGCGTTTTGCTAAAATCTCTTTGCTTCGTTGTGTGGTGCCAGTTGGAAGGACGATTTTGTACGCACCTTCATGCTCCGGTAATACTCGTCTGGCTGGTTTGGGCAGTACAATGGCGGTTTCCGTTTTGTTAGCATTATTCGAAGACACTTCGCTCCTTAACGAGACTCGGTCTAAAAATTGCAAATAACAAGGCATTTCATAATGAAAGTGTTCATGGCCGGACTGTGTGCGTCACTGTGTACTTACTACTTTTGGGTATAGTCGCCGGAACGGCTGCAACTGGTATCCGTGCTTCATTTTCATTGAGAATTTTATCTCGCGCCGATTGTTGATGAACATTTTTCGCATGCCGAAGAATGGCAATAACATCACCCATCGGTGTGATGCCCATCTCCCGTAAATATTCCTTGTTCAAGTCAGCCAGCATGTCCATTTGCATTCGGTTCTCGTAGAAAACGTGAGCGTAAGATAATGAATTGGCACTGGGGATTCCTGCCGCGATGAAAAATTTCACCCACGTATCTGCAACAATTTGCGATTTTACTCGGGATATAATTTTGGGTAGAAAGTTAACTTCATCACTGTTATGTTTCGTGATTGGTCGATACTCACTTGCGGTTGCTTGCATTTTTAGCGAAGAATTCCGTGCCTGTTATTGCAAAATTATTACACTTATGCGAACCTACGGAGATCTTAGGTCAATTCTGCAAGCAGTCGATTTATTTTGGTGATATTAACAGGACATTCGCCTCTAAATAATAAATTTTATTTATGGCATTTAATTGATGGATAACTGAAATGTCAAACTGCATGAAAAACTGGTAGAAAAAAATATTTGACAGCCAGTGGTGCCAACAGTGGTAGTGGATAAAAAATGACGCACAAAATTTGAAAACTTCATTTTGGTGTGTTGTCATTTTCAGCCCTCAACATTACTCAGGGCAATGATACTCAGCTAAATTTATAGCATTCATTTGTGCGTTTCGTATTATTAGACCCGTACGAAGTACTGGGGTCTTATAGGTTTACGCATACGTTTGTAACACGTCGAATTGGACTCCCTGAGTAAGGGGAAACCTATTGTGGTTGTCTAGAGATGCCAAATCCGCGAAAAAAAAATGTCCGTCTGTCTGTCTGTCTGCACGATAACTTGAGTAAAACGCATCCGATTTTGAAAATTCTTTTTTTTTTCCCGTTTGGTAATGTCAAAAGACAGGCTAAGTTCGAAGATGAGTGATTTTGGATCGACCCCTCCCGACCTGTGGCCCAATAAGTGCTTTACGGTTTTTCGACGATATCTCCGGACATTTAAACGTTAAACTTGTAAGTGATACGTCAAATAAAAGGTATTTACAATACCGATCGACAAAAAAAAAGTTTATGGAAATCGGATGACCGACTCGTGAGTTAGACCCCTTGGTGTGGAACAGGCACAGGGCGGCAAGCAGTTTTTGCTTGTAGGTCGGCCACATTTGAACATATTTCGTTCGTTTTAGCTTTATTAGATAGGTATTGACCGTACCAATCAGGGAAAAAAAGTTTATGAAATTATGTTCTCCGGAGCGTGAGCTAGGTCTCTTGGAGTGAGCTCTTATCTGGCTACTCGGAAGTACAGTGAACGTGGTGTATTTTGTCAATATCTCGAGTAAATTTTGACCGAATTTCATGAATTTTTTTTTGTTTGAAAGGTATTAACGAATGTAAAGCGTCGGTACTATTTTCGGTTTCCTAACAAAATGGCTGCCGGCGGCCATATTGGATTTTAGTAAAACGATATAAAGTGGGAAAAATGATGCTTAGAGAGTTTCTGTTAACATGGAAATAATGTGTTAAGTGTGAGGGGTTTCAGGGATTCCATATATGGACATCTATATATATCTATATTCACCTATATTGAGCTATATACAGGCATATAGAGCTATATAATAGCATATTCCTCTGTGAAATGTTTATTTACAGTGAAATATAGGTAAATATAGCGGTATATAGCTGTTTAAATAGGAATTTATGAAATTTGACTTCGTACGGGGCTGTCTATATTGCCTCCGGCAATTTAATTGTATTTGATAACATGGCAAAGAGTGGATAATGTAAGTGATTTAAAAGGAAGAATAGTTTTTCAGCAGAGAAGAAAATGAAGTAAGAGAAATGAAGAGTTTCACATTAAAGGCTTTTGATACGAATAGGTGTTTCGTACGGGTCGGCGTTAGCTCTTGCGTTAGCTATGTTTGATGATATCGTTTTACTCTTTATTGAAGTATTGACAAACCGCAATGACGACCACGACCATGACGATGTGGTTAAGCTTTCTATAGAAAATAGATTTGATGTTTGTGGCATTGAATGAGTCGACCAAGGTTCTGAAAGAAGATAGTTTGAAAAGAGTCAACTCGAAGAATAGTTATTTTCATAATGTGAGATAAAACTTTGTGTTGATCCGAGGCGAGGCTGAAACACACGAAAACGAGACATTTCATTTTTATCCCGTGTTATGGAATGAATTTGAATTTGGAATACCATCCATGTTAGGAAATGTCATCCACGTTTAAAAAAATCTTATACAAATGAATGAATGAACGAAACATTTAACGAAACTTAAGTGAGGTTACGTCTCAAAGTACCATAACTTGAAGATGATCTATTGCATGAAAAGTACAGTTTTCGACGAGGTACATGTCGGGCTAGGGCTTATATTACCGGACTCATCGGTTAGGGCTGACAAATGGGATCGGTTTCGAGTTAAGAACTGTCAAACTACGTGAGGTATAAAATTTGGAAGTTGTGAACTTCACAATGTGAAGCATGTCGTTTGTGTCGTACTTTTTCGAAAAAGGATGCGAGTCCAAAATTATCATCACAATAATAATAATTTTGCCCCGAAATGTAGGCAACAATTTAGCCATGTGTAGATTAACAGCACTGCTACCAGCACGAACATAGAAAATATTCGGAGGCTGATGAAATCACAGTAGGCACTGCGTTTCTGTTATACAGATGACTTATTTTCGTTGTATTAGTTAAAACATACAATACAAACAGTCCTAAGCGGTAGCTCGTATCACTAAAGCCTCCAAATTTGACACTTGTCAATTCAGTGTTCATGCTAGTAGCAGTACTGTGGTAGATTCGTCTTAAAATTAAACTAAGTCAACTTGTCACATACGGCTGTTCATCTGATCTATAAGATCACTAAAATGACAGCTGGCGTGACGATCGACGGTTCAGTTTTGTGTGCAAACTAATGACAACCAACTTTGCTTCTGAGGGAATTCCCCGTATTTAGACCATTTACATTCATTTCAAAGAATTGGACGCACTCACTTATTCATTACTATGTGAAATTGTGAAGTTGGTTTCAATTAGTTTGCACACTTTTCCTCACCTTTCCGTCATCAGTTTCACCAAACGAAGAGATCTATAGATAACGACGATAAAAATAATAACAAACTCTGGGTAATATGGTCCTTTATGTAGTAAAATGCATCATGATGATAATAATTGGATATGAATTCATCGAAAATACCAAAAAAAAAGAGAAGACAACCAACAGTGTGGGCTTCAGCTTATTCATTTGAAATTTCACTTACTCGTTTAGGACTGGTGCTTTCAACAACATTTGTTTTTATTGCAATCACGTATGTCTTTCAATTAAACAAATTGTTATCATCTTCGTTCCCGCTCGACTTAGGGCCAGTACACACTCAGTGATTTTTTTCGTTGAGTTATACTCGAGAGTTTTAAGCGGTGCAGTGCGAATAAAATCGTGTAACATATATTCGCATATTTCACAAAGTTTTCCACTCTTCTACTTGTCGCATTGATGTTAACCGATGGTAAACAGTTTATATTATTAAGCTGCACGAACTGTCAAACTTTTAAAAATGTTTGTGGTAAGTTAAGTCTACAATATGTGAAAGCGAGCTATTTTAATACATCTGGTAATGTATCTATTTTATCATTGTTTCGTTTTGTCACATTCTTCGCATATCCTTCACTAGGGAGTTACGGGAAATGACGATTTTTTGTCGCAAGAAAACACAGAGAAAAAACAATGTCGTTTGAACTTCCCAGCAGTATATGACGGCTTTATTTACACTTTATTTTATTTTGCAAACAAATTGTTCGACTTGTGTATATTCATCTTTACTTTTAATCGTAAACTATCTGTACAGCGCATACGAATGCATAACAGAATTTCTTTCAGCTGAATTAAAAATTTTTGGCATAATTTCCTATTCGCAATGTAATTAAATGTTTAAGTGTTTCGTATCGAAACCAAATTTTCCTGTTTTAAATAATCCATGCAAATTGCAAATAATACTTCCGTTTTCGTTTAATCTTAATACATACGAAATTGAACAAGCTGAACGCTGTTTACGTACAATCCATACAATTTTTATTATATATATTCGATATCATTGTAGGTAAATACGTTTAGAGATGGGTACACATTCGTAAATAAACAAAGTCTCTTCAATGAAAATAAATTTTTATTGAAATGCTTTCTGTTATAACCATATGCATCGTGGATGGGAACGAGTTTTGATATTGCGATTATGTGATCAATAGTGGATTTATATGGCATTTGAAGATATTCATGTTTTGTAGTATGGTACATTCGCTTAACGGAAATTATCAAGGAAAACACAAGAAAGTCGTTCGATCTCCGAAGCTTAACGATGAATGAATATTTGAATTCCTAGATTCTGGCGACGATTCGATGATATTCTACAAAATGTACGATGCTTACCGCTGCAAAAGTCGGATGGGCTCGTGAGAAGAGTACGCTTTATACATGTTCGATGCTTTCTCCATATATCTTTGGGCTGTTCATAAAAGACGTCCACATATAGTGGGAATGTGGATCGTCAAAATCGGAGAAACAATGTTAATGTTAAAGGTATAAGAAAAACCTCGACGAAGGGGGTCAAAAACTACCAAAAACGTATGGTCAACTTTTCCGGAGAACACTAAAAGTTGACGACACATCAAAGTAAGACTCCAGGGTTTCTTCATACTTTGGCGATTTTTCTTGGTGTTTCTTCACACTCTTTCATTTTTCTCGGCAATTCATCGCATACTTCAGCCTTTTTTAAGCAATCAAAAATGTATTTTTTCACTTTGGCGTTTCTTCTCACTTTCGCAATTTTTGTTGGCTTTTGTTAAATCAACAAGAAAATCGCCAGAAGAAACGTCAAGTAAAATCGCCAAAGTGTAAAGAAACTCCGAGAAACATAAAGAATTGAAAATTTGTCTTTATGGCGTTTCTTCACACTTTGGCGATTTTACTTGGCGTTTCTTCACATTTTGGCGATTTTTCTTGGCGTGCCTTCACTGTCTGGTGATTCCAAAAATGACGAATTGTCAAGAAAAACCGCCAAAGTGTGAAGAAACGCCAAAAAGTAAATCGTGGCGATTTGACGTAATCGATACAACGAGATGAAATTATATGTGGGATATGTGTGGATATATGTGGGATAAACGCGAAGTTAACATCATCATGGCTAAAAAATACCATGAATAATGCAAGCGCACAGTTAAACATGTACATGGCATACCCTTACTATATCAAACTGTGTTTCATTTCTCAAATGCATTTTATTGCACATGGAACAGCCACTTGAACATCAGCATTTATCTTTCATCAATTTCTTCTTTCACAACCGTTGATCGTATTGCTTATTCCAATTCGTATTTAGTTGCAAGTAAGAGTCACAGGCATACGAAATTAAAAGTGAATATTTTCTAATTTGAATAACAACATCGATTAAGTAATGGGAATCATAAGGTTCGTCGCATTATTGAGTGAAGGAAGATCATGTTGAAGGGAATTACAAAAACCATCGGATCAATTAAATCGAAATTATTTTGGCGCATTTTTTACCGTTATTCAAATATTTAATGAAAAATTTTATTTAACCTTTAAGATTCGTCATATTGGCTGCTATGGGACTGGGGTCATTATGGATGGTTCATTTATTAGCTCAGGATTTTAACAAATTTCGCCCATCTGTTCCAAAGGCTCTAAATTTTCTAAGAAGTAAAAGAGACTTGAATGCTGTTTCGTACGAAATGGACACAGTGAGTGCGTATAATCTTTTGTGACAACTAACAGTTAAGCAATTTACAGAGAGGCGGCAGCAACGCCATCTGTTTCCCTGGCGACTTACTTAATATCCCTTAAAATTGAGTCACTACTCAATACCCTTTGTCAAGTACAATACATTTTTACAATAAAGTGCTGTTGACTTGTTCATAAAAAATATTGCGTGTCCTAACAATACGCTAATGTTTGAATGACAAATCTGTGCATGTAATTAATCAAGAGATGTAAAGTGATAACGAGTGATGAATTGCGTTTGTCTATTTGTTGATGTGCAAGCAAATTAGAATTGAAATAATTTATTTAAGCGAGCGCGAATAATACCTATAGTGTTTTGAGAGATAGAGTTCAAGGTGGAAATAACTTTTTGCGTTTGGTATATAGTAGAAATGGAACTTTTATTTCTAAATCGAGTGGCATACGATTACTAATTAGCATATGATTGATAATTAGGCATGTTAATTAAAAGCAAGCCGTGCAGAGAACGTAAACACTGAACCGGGAGAAATTACAGAACTCTACTTTTTGATGAATCTCTGAGTGAAGCAGCAGCAACCATTTATACCGTCTCGATTTTAATGAAACCCAACAAAAATCTCTTCGAGAAAAGTGTGCCGCAGTCTTTGAAGTACAATTTCTAAAATGAATGATATCGCTAGAGTTGACGCTTTCAGCTTCGTTACGCAAAAATTAAATTTTACACCCAATTTTAGTTCAAACAAGCTGGCTTAGTTTTTCTCATCATCTGCCAAATAATTTTTACCAAAAAAAATTTGACTGGAAACAACCAAAATTTTACCAAAAAAATCTGCGTCGCATGTGGCAGATAAATTTTCTTGCTGGTCTGTTCCTGAACATTTGCCACTTTGCGACGCAGATTTTTTTGGTAAAATTTTGGTTGTTTCCAGTCAAATTTTGTTTGTTTCCAGGCAAGATGATGAGAACAACTAAGCCAGCTTGTTTGAACTAAAATTGGGTGTAAAATTTAATTTTTGCGTAACGAAGCTGAAAGCGTCAACTCTAGCGATATCATTCATTTTAGAAATTGTACTTCAAAGACTGCGGCACACTTTTCTCGAAGAGATTTTTGTTGGGATATCAGTCGTTTTAGAAGTGTAGTCAACACTGCTTTTTATAACAGTTTACAGTTTTAATTCAAAAATTTTACGAAAATCGAAAATTTGACGAAATTCGAAAATTTGACGAAATTCGAAAATTTGACGAAATTTGAAAATTTGACGAAATTCGAAAATTTGACGAAAATCGAAAATTTGACGAAAATCGAAAATTTGACGAAAATCGAAAATTTGACGAAAATCGAAAATTTGACGAAGAAAGTAATTCTCTATCTGCCACCATTCAAGAAATATCTCTAAAACCCCAATTGACCCACCCATTTCCAACTTTCGACATTTTTCACAAATGCCCTTCTTTTCTACTCGTAAAACTCTGAGACTTTGCCGAAGAAAGTAATTCTCTATCTCTCATAACCCAAAAAATATTAGTCCTTTCATCCTACGCTCGAGTAGCTCAAAATTTGGTCACTCTAATCACTCTAGCTCAAACGAATCTGCCCCGATTTTTTAAATTATTTTTTTGTTCGAATCGTGTTACGAATACCTTTCATTTGATGGGTCGCACGCCTCTGTAGGTTTCAATACAGCTAAGCTACAGCCGAAAACGCGTTCCCGACCCTCGAAAACCTCACTCAGAAACCACTTCGAGGCCAATAAAACAAAATTCTGGTTTTTCCTGGGGTAATGGCGTATCACATTTTCGTTTTTATGCCCACCCTGAGGTTCCTGCAAAATTTCATGGAGATTGGCTGACTAGTTTCCGAGATCGACCGTCGATAGATAGACAGATAGAAACATACAGAGTAAGTTGAAAGATTTTGATTGTTTGGAAAACGTTAATTTGGTGCATTTTCTGTCGAAATGACCAACTTCAAAACGATGTATCTCCGGCAATTTTAAAGTTACATAGTCGAGTGATAGCTCGTTTTGCTCGTATTTGAAGCGCGAATAAGATAGATTAGGATTTGTGGTGATACAGGCCAAAGGAAAGAAACTTAAATTCTCGCCTATATATAGTTGCCGCGTCTCAAAAAAATTTCTTCGTTCTTTTTTTGGAAGTTAGACTGCGTCAAGTCCTCCGCTATCGCTCCGGACATGATTAATAGAATGTGGTGAATCAATGCACTGCAAACCAAGTATACATTGGATGAATATGAAAGCTCAAATATTGCAGTGGTGTTGCGCTTCCACGTATATTACCTTCTCTGTTTATATAGTTTGCAATACCTCTTATTGCGTTGCGTACATTCAGTCTAATACCTAATTGATTTTCAGATTGAAAACTTCGACGTAAATTGGCCGAAAATTTTGGAATTTGATCCGCTAAAATGTGCTCTTTCGCTCATATGTGAATTAACTTCTGGTGCTGAAAAGGAAAATCCGGAGGCTTCAAATATCAAAGCGGTTGTACAGTAAGCGTTTGTATTCTTAAACGTTATAGAAATAATCCAAAAAAACGAATTCTCTTCAAAGATATTCCATTGTTAGAGGCGCACCAGACGAGGTCGACAAAGCATACCAATTCGGAGCGAGAAACCCTAATCTATTCAGCAAGTGCCGTGAGGAATATCCCTTCTGTCCGTACAGTGCAAAAGTCATGTTGAAACTGCTGGACTTACACAATACCGTATTCGGTACAAGTTCTGATCGAAGAGGTTGATAAATTTGTCAGATTTGATTTTTTTTTTTAAATAAACGTTCGGAGATTTTGTTTTTGTATCGTTTCTTTAGAAGTAATGTATTATACGCCAGCGATATCTATTAGAGTTGCACGCTAAAGACGAGATTGTTGCAGCGTTACAATTAGAAGCATAAAGAGGAAAGAATTGACGCCTAAGTTTTGTTTAAAAAAAATTCAGCACCTAATGGCCAACAAAGCTTTCATTAAAATGTGTAATTCATAGAGTTACACTCGTGAGATGACATGGTGGCACACTAGTGCGATAAAGGATTTACAAGAGGTTTTATCGCACTAGTGCGATAAAACATAGCGTTACTGAAGTTACACTGCAGTGAACGACATCTCAAATGTCTCACTGTCATTTTTTTCAGAGAATGTCATTGTGAATTTGCAATGACACAATAAAATTCTCAGAAAAATTTGACAGTGAGACATTTGAGATGTCGTTCACTGTAAGATTATCTTCGGTATTTATTCGATTTTCTTCATTGCATAAAACGTTGTATGCAACACGATAAATTTCATTTTCATGTTTAAAATGCCCAAATAAGGTCAATTTTGGATGTTTTCTCGAGTTTTCGTCCATTTGCATGGAATAGTTACAATCAGATGGAAGTAATTTTTTGAAGATAATGTAGTGTTGCATCCCGAGCCGAAGGCAACACAGATAAAAATATGGACCTAGATCTAAATCTTTTTGGGATTAACAGTACAGTGAGTAAATCTCTAAAATGTTTGATTTCAGTATATTTAGCTAATCCTTCTGTCACATCTTCTGACAGCTTATAACGTTTTAGTACGTTTTCTCTCCCAGTAGCAAAAACCCAATCCCAGCAAAAAAAGAAACTATATCGAATGCCGCAAATGCATTTAAAAACGAACATTCGGTGAAATAACTTTTTTATCACACCAAATGTTTATCATTTTATACAAATATGTTCATCTTTATAATAACATCGGTGAAAAAAAAACCTAATTTTGTCATGCAAAAATATAGATAAAAATTGACAAAATTGCCGACCACAAAAATATGTCGTCGATTCTCATGCATTTTTTATGCATAGCAAAAGAAGACAGGATCAAGCAACGTAATATTTTGTCTCACATAAAAGTTCAACTTTCTTGTAAGACAAATATTACGTTGCTTGATCCTGTCTTCTTTTGCTATGCATAAAAAATGCATATAAATCGACAACATATTTTTGAGGTTGATAAATTTGTCAATTTTACTTTTGTTTTCGAGATCTGAAAATTGTTTCTTCCCCCGAAGTAATCCATGAATCGTCTGTATTCCATTCTTTTTGCATTTAGAAAAAGTTGCATTGAATCAAACATTTTAGAGATTTACTCACTGTACGCGACCGAATCTTTTTTAGAATTTAAATTTAATCCCCTCAGGGATTACTTGAACTTATCCCCAAATGAGTAATGCCTAGAGGAATTAAATTTTAATCTTGTAGGCCCTGACGTTTGACGCTTGTTTACTAGTTTACTCATTTTAATCTGATCTAAATGTTATTTGTAATGCAATAAAAAAATAGCCTACTTTTACTTCGAAAAAAAAAACGATTTTTACAGATATTGTGATATTATAGTTTTTATCAAAACGTCTGATATGAGAAGAAGCTTTTTTGTAAATCTGGAATGAGAAATGTTTTTTTAAAAAGAAATTATTTTTTTTATTTACCTGACGAGATTTTTACCCGGGACCTCCTGCACTTCAGTCTAGCATCTTACCACTGCTGCAAGTTGTTCTTAATCCCAACGTGGCTTATTGTGAACCGTTGTTTCAAAGAAACTAATTCCTCGTGGGTTTAAAATTCAAATTGCCAGATGACAAGATCGTCACTTCAAACCTCAATATTTTTTCATGATTTTCATTTTTATATTCTTCTGAAGTTTTCTTACCATTTTTTATAAGTATTTAACCATTTAAATTCAAAAATATCTGGTTTCCCGTGGTAATGGTGATAGTTCGCGGCTAAAATTGGCCTTACTGCCGATTTCGATCTAGAATTTCTCTATATATCTATTCTATCTAACCGACTTAAAATTTTTATTCTGAGCCTGGTATCGTAAGGCAGAATAATCCATCGGTAGTCCCATTGCAACATTTTAAGACCAAATTAGTTTTTCTCACAAAACCGTATCTTGATGGTAAATCGTGTTCGAACTCAATTAACTCAAAAGTGTGATTTAAAGACAATCAAATTATAAACGGAAGATAATAAGCAGTAGTATCATCATTCAATCCCCAATATTATTGTTTAGACCTACTTTTAATCCCTGAAGGAATTATATTTGTTTCAATTTCTGGCGAAGATTAAAATCTAATCCCAAAAAAATTACTTCTTTTAAAGTAATCCCCTCGGACCTAAAAAATTCTAATCCCATATTTTTGTCTGTGAAGGGTTACATAGGTACTCATGTGAACATTTCACAAACCAATGACGAAACGTCACCACGAAACGACAGTGTTTTGACAATGTCGATAATGCGCCTTTGATTGTGATTGTAGACTTTATATCTAAAGTCTCCTTTATCGATATCGATAACTATGCGATCGCATGCGATATTGTAAGATTTCTTATGTCAAACGTTTCTTATACAAAATACACGCTTTCAGAAAGAAAAATTGTGTATATTGGACAAAAAATGAAACCAGCGAAGAAAAATAAGCAAAAAAAGATTGAAAGTAAGGAGGTAGCGAATAATAAAATTCCTAATTACTTTCAAACTGTTCAAACCTCTGCAAAGCCAACTATTGGAGTAACAATCGATGAATTTAATAATACAAAGCCGATTTATGTAGAACTGTTGAAAAAAGCGTTGAAAGGTAAGATCAATCGCTCGATTTCTTTATTTAATCCACCAAGACAAGAAAAGAAATATCAACCAAATGTGCCTGCTTAAAATTTTAAACTTAATAAAATCAAAACGAAATAAGGCCAGACGTAAGCGTTTACAAGGAATTCGCATAAACAAAATCGTCAATAATTCCGTAATTTCTCGCATTGGTTGCAAAATTTATCTTTGATAAAGTAAGAGTTGAACTTATAACTTCATTATAATGCAACCGTACCATTGTGTCACTTTGAAATTGAAAAATAGAAATTCCGCGAAGCCATGAGAATAACAATTGTTTGCTTGTTTATTGTACGTACATACAACATACAACCAACTTGATTTGTGCACAGATACCTCTGCCTTAGCCGAAATTTACTGCTACAGTTATGGTCGATGTGTGATGTTGAAAATACATCCAGAGCGAAGTGCATTGTCTAGTTTTGGCATTTTTATTGGGCGAGTTAAATCGTATCATACTACGTTAGGGTGGATTGCACAACATGATTTCAAGAGATTGATAAATGATTTATAGTCCTGTATTTTTTTAGAACCATAACTAATTTACTACGCGCAATATTGACCATCATCTCTATTTCTAAATTATAGGACATGACAATAACATTCCCAACGAAAATACAGCAGAATTGG
Source organism: Bradysia coprophila (assembly GCF_014529535.1). Taxonomy (NCBI): domain Eukaryota; kingdom Metazoa; phylum Arthropoda; class Insecta; order Diptera; family Sciaridae; genus Bradysia; species Bradysia coprophila. Next base: position 1,121,727 of record NW_023503376.1, read on the forward strand.
CTGTAGTTGAGCAAGATAATACTCAAAGTGAACAGGTGATTCAAACATTCGATATCGTTGACGATGGACAAATGGTTGCTGAGCCGTCGCAATGTAAACAATGCTCGGAAACGGATAAAAAATACGACGACCTCATGAAGCTGTATTTGAAGTCACTTCATCGATTTTCAGAACTGGATTTCAAGTATAAGGATTTGCTACAAGCAAAAAATCATTTAAACAAGCCGGAATCATCTGACTCAGCTGCCTCCTCATCGAGTGATGACATTTTTACACCGAACGAGGTCAAATATCTACAGGCAATGCCACTCGATAAAAGTACCGATTCGACATTCGTCCTTAAATCTCTTGAATTTGCTTACAAAAGTGATCTGTCTGTGCTGCGTAACAAAACGCTTATGGGTACACCAGAGTCGGTGGTATATAGTGAGGACGGGGGAACTGTGATACAAATGAAGAAGGACCCAATTACTCCTCCTAAAGTTCAGCGCATCAAAGATCTTTTCATGGAACGCTTGTCAAAATGCCACATTGATTCTGAGGCCTTCGGCCAGCGAATAAAAGATGCGAACATCAATAAACTGTTTGCAACAGGCATCATTAACATAGCAAAAAAGAAAAAACAATGAAATATTCCGATCACTTTCAATTGTATTGTTTGTATAATTTTCGGTGTATACGTAAACACCTTTTCTATAATTTGTTTTGTTTGGAATAAATATTGTCTTTTGTTATGTCGTTAGTTTTCACTGTTGCGACTACCTACAAGAACATGTTGGAGTTAAATGATTGAATTTTACATGTAGGACATTGATTGCCAATTTGTTGAGAAGAAAAGCGAGCACATAGATTTCACATAACAGATAACTTGAAACCAATATTTTGTTCAGAGTAACATCGAGAGTATAGATCTGATAAATGTACTTTCAAGTCTACTTGTCAAACAATTTTTTCGCTATCAACAACAAGTATTCTGACCTCGATTTTTTTTTTTTTGGTTTTCTCTTTGTCTCAAAAGGCCGAAGTTGTATTGCGACAACGCAAGACTAGGTTTGTTCATTTTACATGCAAGGACGTAAGGCTATTATTTTTCTATCGCCGTAAATTGAAATTTCTCTTCTTTAAGCTTGATTTCCACTTACAAAGAAACTACTCCGTTTTGCCTTCGATTGGCTAAACCACGACTCGTTTCTATTGTTCAAAGAGTACACGGATAAAAAACGGAGTTCTTTTTTCGTTGGTGTAAATCAGGGTTTATTTTATGTTTTTCTGTATGTATCTGTAAATAGATGGTTTATAAAAGACCTTTCATTCTGCGTTAAGCTCTGCTAGACTAAAAAAATCTGTCGTTCGAATTACAGTAAATTTAGATTTTTGTTTAAATTCAGAAACAAGTGAAGCGTGAAGGTTCACAACACAAAGTAAATTGATTTAGAAATTGCAAAAGGCCAGAGAATTTTCATGAACCTTCTTTAATTTTCCCAAAAAATGTTTGTGGAAAAATTTATGAAACTACAGTAAAATGCTATGCAAAAAATAGTTCCTTATAATATCTGATTCGGTTTTCGGTTAATTGGGATAACTTCCATTTTTTTAAACTTTGGAATATTTGTTTTCTTGCAACGTTTTTCCGTTTATTTGTCAAAAAATAAAATGAAAACCAATCTTGAATCTTGGGAATTTTATTTCAAACGGCTTAGAATTTAAATACGGTCAAAAACATTAGCACAAACATTGATGGGCTCATTCGTTTTCGAATGGATTAGGAGGAGTTGTAATATACTGACTTAATCCAACTTTCATATAAATGTACTTCGTCTTAATGTTGACAATCGGCGCCAAAATTTTTTGATTTGTGGGTTGAACTTTTGAAATGTGGTAAATGATGTCGACGATCTCGAATGCATCCATTATGGCGTATATTTTGCAATCCAGCTCAATATAAAATTTGACCATTCCAACCATATCGTTTATCAAGCCAACAAAATAGTCGATTGATTTTTTTGGCTTTGTGTACAATAGACTGGTGTATGTCACTTTACCCAATTTTATACGCTTATACGCGCATAAATCTTTATTGGACAAATCCAACTCCTTTAAAGTCTCAACATTTAATACCCGCATTGATTTCTGTACGATAACATCGCCTTTTCCAAGTAATGATTCGACGACTGTTGACATTTCCTTTGATTTTTTGGTTGGTTTTGCAAGAGACTGTTTCAGACAATATTTCGAAGCTATTTGCAGAAGAACATCAGTTGTCCCACTTATCATTTTCAGCAAAACCCCATTGTTGCGCTCAAACGAAAAAGCTGAGTGAGACCATAGAGGCCCCAACTTTCGAACACTATTCGGAATGTGTTTCAGAAGATGGACATTCATAACCATGTTTTCTTTTCCGAATAATCGTTGATGCTCCTTCACATACTTTGCTAGCATGACTTCTGCTTCGAGGACCTCTGCGCTGGGAATGCATGTTTGCAGAAGAATATATGTAGCAGCAGATAATGCACGAATATGTTCAACAAACACTTTCGGAATACAGCCGTCTAAACATACTGGCAAATCTTCTTGTCAGCTTCGACTATTTGTAGTCTGTTCTAACTTTTACTTGACCGTGATAGTAAAATACTGGAGCATTGGCTTTACTAGATTTTTCGGTCCATCATTGGTGGCAAGAATTCAAACACAAATTCTTGAGACGTTTCGCATCTTTATTGATACATCATCAGTCATGTGGGCTATCTGTACAATATCAAAAACAATTTACTTTAGCTAATTACAATATCACAAACTAGTTTCTCAAAACACTTACTATCTAATCCTCACAGTTTTGCATCGTCCACAAACTGATTCAAATCTTTTCACATCCAGTGAGTAAACATAAACATAAACAAACTTGACAATTACCGAACTACTTCGAACAGCTGGACAGTCAAAGTTAATTATCTTGTTATATGGATGGAGCTATCACCTCTTTAATTAAGCTCTTATACACCGAGCTGATGTTTTCTGTGTCTCTTCTAAAATTCATAGCCGGATTGGTCATAATGTGGAGAGACTCAAGCACCTTACGTTTCGCATAATTATGTTCAACTTCCAATATTGAAACATTTTCAGTGTCTGGTACATGACCAGCTTCGTAAAAATGGTGCACTAAAGCTGTTGAACTTTCCAATTCTCCATCCTGGTTAAACTTTTTAATATCTTCAACGTGTTCATCTGTCCTCACATATGCCTTTCGTCCCGTTTGACCAATGTAATTCAGATCACATTTGGCTCTTCTGCCATCACCTAGACAAGGCATGTTGTAGACTACGTCATACATTTCCAATATCGGTGTCTTTTGTTTCAGTTTGGTGAAAGTCGATCTATTCTTCAGAGTCGGTTTATAGCCCACTTTTACGTCATCATTTCCTCTGCAGAGAATTTTTCCTATGTTCTGGGAACATGACTGATTGAATTGTAGACCTTTGTAACGTATCTTGCTTTTTGTCGAATTGGTATTCTGTGAGTGGTTGTTCACGGTAGGTTGACTGTTGACCGTTGTATTTTGCCTTTGTTTCAACCAGTGAAACATTTTAAGTCTTTTGTTGATCAGCATTATTGGGTAACCATTTTCACCGAGAATTCTTTTTGCTAAGTTGACATTTTTCCCGTGGAATTTCTTTGAACTCAATCCTAACAGTCGCTTAATCAGGTTGTCCATTACATTGAGCTTGTGTATTAACGGGTGGTTGGACCAATAGTTCAGTACCCTACTCGAAGACGTTGGTTTAGAATACCAGTCGAAATCTATACACTGGTTATTGCCACGAATCAACAGCACGTCTAAGAACGGTAAGATTTCATTTGTTTCTTCAACGACAGTGAATTGAATTTTGTGGTGGATTGAATTGAAAGCGTCCATCGTGTACCCTATCATAGACGAGGGGATTATCAAGAACAAATCGTCGACGTACTTCACGCACTCTTTCAGATGATAGTTTAGCTTCAATATCGCTTGGTCCAAGACATATTCCATAACTAAATCAGCCAAAATTGGACTCAATGGCAGCCCCATCGGCAATCCATCTATCTGTTTGTACATTACATTTTCGTACGTGAATTGGTTACAGTCTCTTGTTGCGAAATTCAGCAGTTGTATGAAGTGTGTCTTCGGAATCGTTGTTATCTGTTCTATTTCACTCCATCTCTCTTCTATAATCTTTTCTACCAGTTCCAAGGGAATATTCGTGAACAGTGATACCACATCGAATGACACCATTTTGCATACTGAGCTTAACTTCAGTGTCCTTATTCGGTCTATGAAACCGGTAGCGTTACGCACGTTGTATTTGCTGTCGGAAGTTAGGTTGTTCAGAATTTTCGTCAGGAATACTGCAATGTTGTAGGCAGGTGACTCATAGCTGGCGACAATCAGGCGCAATGGGTTACCTCTTTTATGAACTTTGGGTTGTCCATAAACTTTCGGTGCAGATGTGTTATGCATGACCAGTTGTTTGTATTCTTCTTCCGTGATGAACTCTTGTTTCTTTAATGTGTTGCATAAGTAGATACTTCTTGCGTGCAGCAGTTCGGTTGTGTCAAAATTTAGTTTTTTGTACACTTTGTTGTCAGACAAGTGGTCCATCATCTTTCGGCCATAATCCAATTTTGACATTATCACTGTTCTGTTTCCTTTATCCGCCGATGTAACTATCAAGTCCTTATTTTGACTAAGAAACTTTTTTGTTGTCTTGAAAATTCTGACGATTTCTGCTTTTATTGGATCATCGACCGGATTGTGAAATTTCTCCTTGTGCAGTATATGCGCTACTTTCGATCTCTTTTCCTCTCTCAGTTCATCATCCTGTTCTTCCCATAGAATGTTCTCGATATCAGCTATGAATTTGAAGGCCGGGAAATCGTTTTGCTCGGTGGGGAGAGAAAATTTCGGACCAAGCGACAGCAACCAACAAATATCCTCAGGAATATCGACATCAGTTAGATTAATGAACCAATTGTTGTTGAGCTTGGTGGAAAATCTTAGTTTTTCCAATGTCCTTCGTTTTAGATCATTAAACTTCTTGGTGTTACTGTTTTTGTAGTTGTTGATGGTATCCAATTTGAACTTTCTTTGTCCTTCCACGAATCTCTTGACATACCAGATATTCCCAAACTGTTTTACGTCTAACTGCAACTGTTTCATTTCGGCTTCAAGTTTCTTAATCTGTTGGTCTTTATGCGCTATCAAAACATTAAGAACCTTCCGGTGAAAATTATTGATAACCCAGTTCAGCTTCTTCGTTTGTACTTTGTTGTCCGGAAGCAGATGGTAAAATTGGCGTGAGAAGTTGACCAGAAAATCTGGAATCAGTTTTGCTCTTCTACATCTTATTAAGAAGATACGTTGAGGAATTTTCTTCGCTAATTTCCGGTTACAGTTGGCGTAGTCTTTGAACGTTCTATTGACCTCAAGCCCAAACATTGAGGTTACGTATGCAAAAAACATAAAGTTTTCCATACTGAAGGCTTAGTTGCTTGGCAAATAGTACAACAGCAAGAATTTGTATTCACTTGCTTTGAAGTCGGCTTTTTGTTCCAGCGAGCGCGGTTTTCTTACAACATCAGCATTTGGCTTAATTGCCATTATTCTGTCGTTCAGCAATTTCTTCTTCTTTGGAGGAATGTAGTATGGACAGCTTTTATTTTTTGAATCCAAAAACAAGTTTAAAATGCGTTTTTGATTTCCAAGTAATATGCAGTGCATGTATTCAATGCTGATACTATGCAAAATGTTGAAGTGTTCAAATGCGACCAAACACGAAACGTCTGAAAGCAAAGACAACTCATTAAAATGGAGCTCATTTCTGTCTTGACTCTATTCAATAATTTGTGAACCTCAAATGTACAAGAAATGCAATCATAGAACTAGCAATCACCCAAAATAGCTTGTGAGTATTTGGATTTCAAATTTTTCAGGCTCAAGAATAAGTAAATTTTTACCTTTAATACCATTGACTGCATCATTTTCACCACTTGCAATAAGCATTTTCTTCAGAGTGTCCACTTCATCCCGTAATGGATGCTCAACATCGCCTTCCACATAACGAACGCATTCCGCAGGTTTCTTGTGTACTTTGTTTCCTTTTTTCCGTTTGTCATTCGATCTTTCAATTTGAACTTTCTCACCCGGGATCTCGCAATATGTACATGCATCATAGCCACCAAATTGTTTGGTTTCTTGTATCTTACTTTTAGCAGGTAGGTCGACACAACAATGACTGATGATTGCCTTGAAGACATAATCCTGATCGTTGATGTTCACACAGAAGTTGTTTTCTTTCATTCCACTGAATTCATACACCAGCGGTAGCAAATAATCTCGGAAGTTCAGGTTTGCCTCGGATTCCGTATAAAGCAATCCAGTTACGATTATGTTATGAGATTGGAAACGAATTCTCGGCGGCAAAAAGTTCTGTATGAATTGAATGGGCCATAGTGAAAACTTGTTGGATTTGAATCTGTTGGCTCCGTCTACATTGAGACATAATGACAAAATGTTCAAATCTTGATTCTCATACAGCTTAAAAATGTTTTTCAAAATTTCTCCGTCATGTACATCGGAATAACACCCATCTTCGTTGCTGCTTGTATCAAATTCCTCAATGTATGACCAGTTGTTCTTAATGCTTCGTGACAATTGCTCTTGCATCGGCAAATACACGAAAAAATTAGTCTCCCGTTTACTTAACATTTTGTTACAACACTTCACTTGTTCAGATTTGTCTGGGTCAATTTTGACTGTCTTGTGGCATGCACTGCACTTTACAAAGAAAAACATTTTAATCAAGTCTTTATGCTTTCTAAATAAGTTTAAAATTTGTTTTTTATGAGTAGGTAATTTATCACACATTTCGCGATCGATGTTGAGAATCTCCATGAAGTCTTCTAGACAACGAAGACTTGTGTTGTGTCTCAAATACAAGGCAATGATCTTATCGATTAAGTCAGTACCAAACGAATCGTCGTTGTCTCGCGACTTTTCAACCGTTTCTTGTTTGTTAAGACCGTCTGAAATATAAAATCGGATATGAAATAAATGCTCGCCGTCAATAACAGAAAAATAAATTATAACCGATGCTCGTATCCAGGGTTATATCCAAGGATTCCAAAGAAAACTCCAGCGAATCAATAGAAGAATCCATCTTTGAACGTTAAATATGAAAAGTTGATAAAATGTGTTACAAATTATAAACGTCAACCGAATATTGTCAGAAAAATAATCTCCAAACAAATCGAATCTGCTGTATCGACTTAGTGGTCGCGACAACTCTACAATACTGTCGAATGATCACATGAGTAATCGTTAGAAAAAACACTTTCCTTGAGGTATGTAGCAAACTTTGCATGTCAAGTTTGGTGAAAGTTGATTTATATTCTTTAGGGATGGAAAGTAGCTATTCTAGCTCCAAGGCATGCAAAATTACATACCTACCTGACCAGAGCCTAATATTTGGGAATTAATTCTCTAAATTCCCAAAATTCCCAAAAATTCCCAAAATTCCCAAAATTACCAAAAATTACCAAAAATTCCCTAAATTCCCTAAAATTCCCAAAAACAACAACAAATATTTCAGAACATATTGAATATAATATATTCAGTAAATTGAGCTTAAGCGGCATATCGCCAAAACTGGAGGTGATGGTAATAGGGGAACAAGTGGTCTCCGATTTTAATGAGTGATAGATTCGTCTTCAATTCTAGAGAATCGTATCTTTCATTTTTTTCGAATATTTTTTTAAATTTTCGGTTAAAGTGTTCAAAGGTGAAAGCATGTCAGAGGGTACCGAAAACCCTTTTTCGGCTATAACTCAAAAATAATTATTTTAAGAGCAGTCTACACTCCGACCTTCTATGAAAAACATTTTCGATGATAACTCCTTATTAGAATAATTTTTGAAAAAAGTGGTTTCATCGTTTGGTGCCAGAACATATAAGGTTTCGATAGCCACCAGAATAAACCGCGAGCCTTTTTTATTAAAAGTTTAGTTTTGTTATAAAAACTTTTTCTATTTTTTTATTGAAATTAATTAAAAAAATCACTGCCATGATGAACTCACGTACGGAAACTCTAAAGAATCGAAATGGGATATTAGGTATCTGTCAGCTGATAGGAATATTTTGTTTGTTAGTGTTGGTTTTTTGGTTATCTCGGTGATCACAATTAAAACAAACTGTCAACAAATAAAACATCCCAATTTGTTAAGTCAAGAAATTGTTTTTTTTTCAAGCGAGAGATTTTTTGAAAATTGGAGCGGCTTTTTAAACTGAAATTAAGAATTTCAAATTCCACTTTTCCAATATCAATATACATTTTCAGTGTGTTTTTGATGTGTTCATTGAAATAAAAATAATATGGACTAACGCTCGCGGTTTATTGTCAAAATTGATGCAGTCTACGCCGAGAAAACTCAAAAGTCCAAAAAATATCATAAAAACACAAATTTTAGGAGTTTTGAGTTTTTTCGCATCAATCTGGACAATTCCAGTGGCTATCGAAACCTTATATGTTCTGGCACCAAACGATAAGGCCACTTTTTTCAAAAATAATTCGAATAAAAAGTTATCATCAAAAATGTATTTCATAGGGGGTCGGAGTGTAGATTGCTCTTTAATTATTGTGGTGTTGTACTAATGAGAGACCTACAAGTAGAGTATACGCCCTGGCTGGTGCGAGTACATCGACGAGAATTATATCCTTCAGAAGATAATATTTGGGAACCAATTTTCAAAAGTTCACTAAAATTCCAAAAAAAAATCCAATTTTTTTCTTTGCTTGTTCATAGTTTTTAAAGGTTTTTGAACTTTTCCTGCTCTTTTACGAGCATTTAATTATAAAAATGCAAAGAAAAGAATTTTTTTGGGAATTTTAGGGAATTTTTGGGAATTAATTCCCAAAAATTCCCTAAATTCCCAAAAATTCCCAAAATTCCCAAAAATTCTCAAAAACGATTCCCAAATATTAGGCTCTGTACCTGACTTAAACGATTGATCTAAACTTTCGCTCGGGTTGCATCTCGCGAAATTTCCTAAAATGTCCAAGACACTATTGGTGAGTTATCCAACTAACTATAATTTCTTTACCACTCACGACTTGTTTCTTTTGTCCGCGCTGCATTAGCATAATACCGTACAATGTGTAAATAGATATGGCTAAGACCTCATTAGTCATTTAATTCAACAGTTTATATTCTAAAAATAAAACAACAATCCAAACGGTTCAGCTGTATATAAGTCGTTAAACAAAGCCATCATAAATATCAATATTCGCCATACTGTTTAAATTGCATTCGTGATAGCAGTTGATAGTAGAGAGCCACGAAAAAGTGTGATGTATATATTATGGTTATAAGTGGTTCCACTGTTCAAAACAAAACGCTTTCGATTGTCTCTGTTAACTATTACAGATATTATTGCAGTCGTTAAGCATTGAAACGATTCAAAACAAAACAAAAAGTTCATACCAAAAAAATTTCCCCAACGCGGCATACATGGAGTGGGGCGAGAACCAACAGTCGTGTTCGTATCGTACACACGCGCATCATCAGTTTTCACACTCAGAATGAACGTAGAAAAAAAACGGTTGCCCTTTTTTCGCTATGAACATACAGCAGTCCCTTTTCAAATCAAAGATCACTTTTTTGAAAACAGTTCGGGTTCAACATTCCTTGCACACACACACTTCTTACCATATATCCGGGTATCGTCTTCCGTTCGGTCAATTTAAGAAATTAATTTATTTTCATTGAAAAATTACATTTTCATGGTAATTTCGAAACACTTAAATCGTTTCCATTGTGGACTTATTTGTTGTTACAGTCTAGGTACGGACGATTCGGAGTGTCTATTTATGTTTATTCTCATATAATTGTTGTTTTGTTTTTGTTTTGTGTGTTCTGTTCTTCTTCTTTCTTTTTTAACGTGAAAAGAAACCGAGTGCAAAGTTCGTGCAAACATTTTCGACATTTTTATCTGCTTTGTGTGTGGTTTAATACAATCTATCTCTCTCGTAAGTGTAATAATTTTTTGTTTAAATACAGAAACTGTGTGTTACGATAAAAACAAAATCATCGAGCAGGCGATAACAGAAAATACAATTTGAAACCGATTTAGGTTTAGCTTGTAATTTGATGTATTTGATGTTATGTAGCCAAGGACGTACATTCAATTAGCGGTTTAACCATTTATTTGTACAACAAGTGTTTATAAATTTATGTTTTCTTCGTGTTCAGCGAAAATCGAAAATAGTTTCGCATTAGAAGAGGAACGCAGAACGGCGAAAACGTTACACATAATGTACCGTACTTGTAACACGTAAGAAATGTGCATAAAAATATCAATTCAAATCTACAGTTTTTCCCACTTTACGCATCATATTTATTCGAAAGAACATAATTTCGAGTGTAATAATAAATTCAGTTTTGAATTCGGTTCAAAAATCTGAATCATTTTTTTCTTTCACTAAATGCTGAACTATATTTCAACAAGTGGAGACGCTGCGACGTCAGACCCGTACGATTCCGTATGTCTATTCCGCACGTGACCACTTAGGGCCATAAATTTATGATGATTCTTAGGAATCCAACCTATTATCTCCTTAAAAGTGATATCGCCAAAACATCGAACAAAATCAAACATTTTGGGACAAGGGGTCACGGATATTATTGACTTATAGCTCATTCGATTCGTTGAACTTTTGCGAGTAAAACGTAGTACTACGTTTGGTGAACTTTATTTTGTTGTCGACGCTCATGAAGTAAGGGTCTGCCAAAAGGGGCCCAAAATCGTTTTCTCGCGATTAGTCGAGTAAAACAATTTTGGGAAAAAACTTTTTTCGCTAGCCCAGTAGGCCTTGAAGAGACGCACATTTTGAGTATACACACGACCAGGTCCATGTTGACCTGTTGGTGATATCAATCATTTTAGGTGAAAAAAGAGGTGATTTTCCCAAGTCCCTGACCAGCTGCAGTGACATAAGTCCGAGACATAGTATGTATGGTAAGAGAGCCTATTCTCTGTAGTACCATAACATGTAAAAACATCCTTGGATAAGTTTCACTGCAAAGGGTTGGAGCGACTTTAGCGGAAGTGCACCAAGTCGACGAAATTTTATCCCTTTCTTTCGTTTGTTTTTCGCTTTTTTGAGGTTTTTTCTGGGCGGCTATTCATTATTTATTGCTGACAAGGGTGAGATCAACTAAAATAAAGAATTTTTCGATGTATTCACGTGGTTCTTATACTCTTGGAAACCAAATTTCGATCTATTTGGACTATTTTCTATATAAAAGTGGGATATGAAGCATTTTTGGACTTCGTGACCTCGAGCGTCGACAACAATATAAAGTTCACCAAACGTAGTACTACGTTTTACTCGCAAAAGTTCAACGAATCGAAAGACCTATAAGTCAATAATATCCGTGACCCCTTGTCCCAAAGTTGTTCAAATATTTCGCAATATCACTCTTAACAACGCCAAAAGTGAAAAAAAAAACCTTGCAAATCCTTTAAATCTCTCCGAATTCTAGACATGTATTTAGGGAACATTGCCACTTCAATAATCTTAAAATTCCAGGAAGGAACCCAAAAACACTCCAGAAGAACTTCACAATCCTAAATTTCTATAATTTCTATAATTGCGAAATCTCTTGACTAGCATTCCAGTCAAAATATTATTTCGCTCACTCCGCTCGCGTCTTTTTCTTTGCTACTCTTAAGAGAGTTGCAAAATTGACGAAGTGTCTCCAAAAATTTGTTTCATGTTAATTTGGGATCTTACAATTGTCATTATCCTTCACGAAAAAATAGTATATTTCAACATACCCCAATACACACAAGATGTGTGTGCACGCGCGGGCGAAGCCCAAGCGAAAACACACATCGAGTGTGTATTGGGGTATTTTGAAAGATGTTTTTCTGTAATAGTGAGAGTGTGTTGGTGCATTCCTTCCCAACCGTTACTTTCCTTCTCGACCGTTTGCTTTCCCTACCGACCGATTCATATCATAGCTCACCAATACACTCTCACGTATACAGAAAAAGAATTTTCAGAATCGATTCCATAAGCCCCCAGTATCTCGTCGGGGGGTTAACAAATCTTTTGCTCACCGCATCGTACGATATGATGTTATTATTATATAGACGAAGTGTGAGCACTTCTTTCGTTTAGTATAAAAACCTTTTTATTATTTCATAATAAGATAATTGCGCGTTTTCGTCTTTCTCTCTTAAATTTGCTGATATGACGAGGCGAATGAATGAATGAATGAATGGAAAAAGAACTGCGATTTGTATATAATAAATGGAATTGTGTCAGTATCAACTCAAGAAAAATGCCTGCAACAACGTTATAATATGTAGGATGGAAATTGTTGATGTTTACTTACCTCAAACAGGAATTTACACAGAATTTTTCAACTGAAAAGAATTTCCCTTTTCATGAAATATATTATGCTAAAAATGTCCATAATATGTGTTGTACATATACAAAACGTTCGGTGTTTGTGTAGTAAACCAATACCCAACTTAATGGTATAGCATACACCATGAAATGTGGTTTCTAAATTAGAGTTCAGGGTTGAAAATGTCGGTATGTATTAGGTCTATCGGAAACATCTAAAACTAATTACTCAACTTACCTGAAATTGATTAAGATTGTTGATATTAGCTACTGTGGGTACTGTATGTTGTGTTGATATAGAATATACCGAATATTCGTACTATTTAAAAGAATGAAGGCTTCTGGTACATTGGTCTACCAGGTCTTTTTTATCGAACATTTTGTTCATGAAATACGTAACGCTTCTTCAGTGCTGTCATCAAAATTAGTTCTTAAGAGTGATATCGCCAAATGTTCAGGTGATTGGGAAACAAGCAGTCTCCACATTTATATGTGGAACGATAGTGGGTGAGGCCAGCTACAACATACTCAGTTTCGTCGAAGATCGAAGCTGCAGAGAAGACGGACTCTCCGAACATTCACTACATTTTTAGTCGTAACTCTCGTGGATCTACTCGCACCAAGCGGTGCGTATACTCTACCTGTAGGTCTTTCGAAGGCTGACATTCGTACAACATTACAACAATTTAAAATAATTTTTTCTTGAGTTATTGTCGAAAAACTGTTTTCGGTACCCTCTGACATGTCTTCACTTTTGGCTTTTCACAGAAAACCATATTTGTAGAAAAAGTGAAAGATACGTGTTTCCTAGAATTGAAAGACGAATCCAACGAGCTATCACTCATTAAAATCGGAGACCGCTTGTTCACAAAGTTAAAAAAATCACCTGAAGATTTGGCGATATCACTCTTAAATAACTCGAGAAATACGCGGTCTGCAAAGTGAAACGAGCCATCAGAACAGCCGGAGCGTTTGCTGCGACTGAGCCCCGTGCAAACCCGTATATCTATTGCGTACGTGACCCTAGTGCGTCTGTCACCCTACTTTGACCGTAAGCCTATTGCGCCGGTTAATGTAGTTGAAGTAAAATTATTATGTAATATGTACATCTTACAAATTGCGCATAGCGCAATTACGAAGCCCCGTACGACGTTCCTTTCAAATGAAACAAAAATTTCAAATCGCCCTAAAATTTTATTTTTTTGAAGGGCCTAGTATCGGCCTCAGTCCGAGGACCCAAATTTAAAATTTTTTTCAACTACATTCTATTCGGCCTTTGATTGCCTCCCAAGTGAAACCAAAATTACGAAAAACGGATGAAATTTGCTCGAGTTATATGTAAAATACACATAGGGCCCTAGTATCGGCCTCAGTCCGAGGACCCAAATTTAAATTTTTTTCAACTACATTCTATTCGGCCTTTGATTACCTCCCAAATGAAACAAAAATTACGAAAAACGGATGAAACTTGCTCGAGTTATATGTAAAATACACATAGGGCCCTAGTATCGGCCTCAGTCCAAGGACCCAAATTTAAATTTTTTTCAACTACATTCTATTCGGCCTTTGATTACCTCCCAAATGAAACAAAAATTACGAAAAACGGATGAAATTTGCTCGAGTTATATGTAAAATACACACAGGGCCCTAGTATCGGCCTCAGTCCGAGGACCCAAATTTAAATTTTTTTTCAACTACATTCTATTCGGCCTTTGATTACCTCCCAAATGAAACAAAAATTACGAAAAACGGATGAAACTTGCTCGAGTTATATGTAAAATACACATAGGGCCCTAGTAGTGGCCTTAGTCCAAGGACCCAAATTTAATTTTTTTTTCAACTACATTCTATTCGGCCTTTGATTACCTCCCAAATGAAACAAAAATTACGAAAAACGGATGAAACTTGCTCGAGTTATATGTAAAATACACACAGGGCCCTAGTATCGGCCTCAGTCCGAGGACCCAAATTTAAATTTTTTTTCAACTACATTCTATTCGGCCTTTGATTACCTCCCAAATGAAACAAAAATTACGAAAAACGGATGAAACTTGCTCGAGTTATATGTAAAATACACATAGGGCCCTAGTAGTGGCCTTAGTCCAAGGACCCAAATTTAATTTTTTTTTCAACAACATTCTATTCGGCCTTTGATTACCTCCCAAATGAAACAAAAATTACGAAAAACGAATGAAAATTACTCGAGTTCTATGTAAAATACACATAGGGCCCTAGTAGCATTTCACTTCTAAGGCCCTAACTCACGGTCCACTCACCCGATTTAAAAAAAACTTTTTTTTTCCTGGATTGGTATTGACAATACCTATCATTTGCCGTGTCATTCACATTTCCATCGTTTATTTTGCCATAAATATCACCAAAAGACCTTAAATCACTTAGGTGGCCCTAACTCACGAAGGGCCGACCCGAATATGCCCATCTTCGAACTTAGCCTCGCTATTTCGACTATCTTTCAGGGAAAAAAAAAATTTTTGAAATCGGATTTGATTTACTCAAGATATCGACGTGACAGACGGACAGACAAAATTTTTATTGCAGATTCGTCATCTATGAACATAGGCAAACACTTTGCTCTTACCGTCTGCTTCGAATTCCATCAATTACACACGGCATCGTAATCCTATAAGCCCCTTTGTACTTCGTACGGGGCTAAAAATGATATATGATTCAGGAGTGAGTCTGGCTATATCGCGCTGACAAATTAGTAAATCGCGTAGCGTTTCGAATCAAACAATCACTTCACAGCATATAAGCACAAAATAACACTAAAGTTGTTGGTTGCTAATGTATAGGCTGGGTTTTAAACGGGTAAGCATACAGTACGTGGTAGTCCAATGAACAAATGGCACTCTTCCCTTTTCAATGGATTCACAATCTTTTCAACTTTTACATAGTACGAAAAGATTGGTCTGATCCGACTATTTGTTGGACTTTTTTTTAGGGACTAGGGTTTTGTACAGATCTCTGTCCCTTATGGATAACAAACGAATAACATTTACATCACAAATAACAAAACATTGAAAGTAAAACGAAAGGGAAGTCCATACTCGCAATACTGTTTTCATATCCGACTTGCGAGTTAGCAGATAAGAACACATTTTGTCAAGTGAGTCTGTTTACTCGACTCATCATGAAAACTATGTTCAAGCCTTCATAAGAAATTCCTTTAAGTGATTCTGAATTCATTCGAATTTCGAAAGCAGAGACCGACATGATAACAATGGGAGACTAAAACGGGGGGTCATTTACGAAACTCATTCTTACAGATTTTATAATTCACAAATTGTGCGCGACAAAATGTTCGCTTTAATAATTCACCCAACCCAAAAACAGAGTTGTTATGCTAGCGACATGTAGTTTTATAAGTCCCATCGCAACAAAGGGTTTGTATAACTAATTTACCGTCATTCCGATGGGCACTGTTTTTTCATATTTACAATGTCTCACGTGTTCGATTCGTATGTTCATACGTCCACTAATGTAATTGCAACATTTTTCGCATTGAAGTGGTTTTCTGTTCGTGGTGGACTGGTCAACAAATTGTATTTGTTGATGGAGAGCAATTGGTTTTATTAAGCTCGGAACAGGTCAGGTTTACCAGAGCCTGATCTCAGAACTCCTGAACCTGTTTTGACCAATACCTGAGTCAATCACTTTTTACCTGATCTGATTTACCTGAAGCCTGATTATGATGAACTTTAATGTAATCATGTTTTTGGCCGCATCAGTTAACCGGATCGTTATATTCATTAGCTGTATGCTGATCTCAACCACCTAGAGCATTCTCCTGAAATTTATCTAAGCTCTGTATATTTATAGAAAATGTATACATGCATTACGCTGCGGTGCGCCGTGTATGTAACACCCAAACAAAATAAGTCAACACAAACATCGATTGTATTTAGTCTTTCGCTATCGTTTATGAGTAACTCAATATCTACCTGATAAAAACAACAATATTATTGTGCTTGTACAAGGCGGTGATATCGCTCGTTTTATATGACACACAATTTATCGATGAAAGAGAGATACGTACAGTCTGTGTAGTTGTTAAGATCTACTCGATTTCTTCAAACAAATTTCGGATACACGCCATTAGCGATTCAGCGATAAAAGAAACTTTTTATTGTCTGTCTCATCCGAAAAATTGGGATTACGCTACGTGTAATGTTTATCCACACAGTTCACAGTAAAGCGTCCATTACATTTAGTACCTACATGGATTAGTTAATAATATTCCTTTGTTAAGTATAGAGATGTTTGACTACAACAGTTTGTCTCATTCTCAGTCATTGTGTTAAGAATCGAATATTCATCAAGCATAGCTAAAAATCTTATACAAATTTGTCAGTATTCAGCTTAAGCGAAAAATCGTGTTCCACAAAGATCATGGGTGCGCGTTAGCATAGCGCCCGTGACGCAAGTCCTATTACTAGAAAAAATTTAAAAAAAAAATTTTTGTCGTAGACTGCAGAACCATATATACAGCAAATATTGAAGTTCTACAATTCAAAGACAAATGACTCCAAATACGAGCTATCACACGTTCTTGGAGCTTAAAATTTGGCCACGCAAAAAATATTCCAAGAAGCCCCATTTCCATACATTTTGGTCAATTTCAGTACTTTAAACGAAATGAAAAAATCCTACGTAACTTTGTTAGTCCGTCCGTCCGTCCGTGTTTGCTATCTTCTAAAGTCTTCTTTAGATTTTGTTGAAATTTTGAGAGTAGATTCTAGTCGTCATTCTAAGACATTCCAGAAAAAAAAATTTGGGCGGAACCGGCCTCGTTTCGGAGCTAGGGCTCCTCGAAGTTCCCATATAGGCCCCATATAAGAACACCTTTAAGTGTGTGTGGTATGGTAGAACAAATTTGTTCGCTTTTGATATTTGGTAAGCTCTGCTCGCCTCAATTTTTTTCCTAAATTTAGTATTTTTTAAATTTTTCAAATTTTTTTAAATTTTTAAAATTTTTTAAAAATTTATCAAAATTTTTCAGAATTTAAAAAAAAGTTCAAAATTTAAAAAAAAATTTCAAAATTTTTCAAATTTTTCTAAATTTTTTCAAAAATTTTTAAATTTTTCAAAATTTCTTAAATTTTTCAATTTTTTTTAAATTTTTCAAATTTTTTTAAATTTTTCAATTTTTTTTAATTTTTTCACAATTTTTTAAATTTTTCAAATTTTTTTAAATTTTTCAAATTTTTTTAAATTTTTCAAAATTTTTTAAATTTTTCAAAATTTTTTAAATTTTTCAAAATTTTTTAAATTTTTCAAAATTTTTCAAAATTTTTAAAATTTTTTTAAAATTTTTTTAAATTTTTTAAAATTTCTTAAATTTTTAAAATTTTTCAAATTTTTAAAATTTTTCAAATTTTTCAAAATTTTTAAAATTTTTTTTAAATTTTTTAAAGTTTCTTAAATTTTTCAAAATTTTTTAAATTTTTCAAATTTTTTTTAAATTTTTTAAATTTTTCAAAATTTTTCAAATTTTTTTTAAATTTCTTAAATTTTTCAAATTTTTCAAATTTTTTAAATTTTTCAAATTTTTCAAATTTTTTAAATTTTTTAAATTTTTCAAAATTTTTCAAATTTTTCAATTTTTTTTTTAAATTTTTCAAATTTTTTTAAATTTTTCAAATTTTTTTAAATGCGTCACCTCCAGCGATATCAGTTGTTTTGGAAGTATGCACAGGGACTTGCGTCACTTTTACTCTTTTGAGTGTTTTTGACTGATAAGTTACGCACGAGCGTTCCAAAAAATTGAAACGATGCTGTACAACGAGAAAAATAAGATAATTTTCTCTCCTAAATGCTTAAAAAGCAGACTTGAGTCCATAGAATATGCGGCACCTCGCGGATCTCGATGATTGAAGGTCCCCACGCAGTCAAAAAAAAGCATTCCGTTTTGTCTCCGTTTACGTAAACTACACTTCTTTCCAAATATTATGATGGTTTAGTCATCTGTTGGTTGACAATTCGACAAATGTAGATACATTGCACTCCGTATCTATAGAAGAATCAAAACCCAAGTCGCATGTGTATATTTGGGACTTATGAAGGTGCAAAAACCCGCTTTGCCATGTTCGCTTTATGGCAGCTTCACCATAGAACTGGCCACGAGTAAGGAAGTTTGGTGTTGAAATTACATTTTGACTATGATTCGCTAGACTTTTTCGTGATCAAATCGGTATCGTGTTCGAGAGAGCACTGTATCGAGTACCACTGTCGCCATGGCCTGATAAGAAATGGTATTTTTGAACTGCATACAATGCAAAACGTCGAAAGACGTATCAAATTTTCTCACAGATCGAAACATTGGTCGAAACGTCTTATCATTCCTATTGTTAAAAACGATCTGTCAAGTAAACGGAGGCAAAACGGAACGCTTTGGATTGGATTGAACCCATAAGTCAAAATGTTTTTGCGAAAGTGTGAGAAGTCTTTCTTTTTTGCAATGACATTTTTCTTTCAGGTGTCCTGGTGTCCAGGACACGCACTTTTACATATAAAATTATTTTGTAAGAAATTCACCGAAACACGGTCATTTTTTTTACGAAGCTGAAACCCACGTTCAACATACTTCCTCCGATTGTCATGTCATTACACAGGATATCATCTAATACGTCTGTGAGTGTGTGTACAAAAGGCATTTCTGCGAAAAGGTATTACAAATATCAAAACGCCAACGCGCTTTCCGAACTTTTCGTCCCAATCGCTTCGCAGTCATTAATAAGTCATATCACAACTTTTAAAATTGTTTGTTGTGCAAATATAAGGATACTCGCTTTTCGCATTAACAAATAAAAGCTAAAGTTCTAAGAAGCATCAATATTTTAATAAGGGACCTTTTACAAGGGATGCTACATGTCATATTTTGTTCGTAGGCAGAATGAATGCAAAAAACTTACTTTTTAAAGGCGATGCCAATAGTCAAAGAAATGAAAAAAAATGAAATCGCTTTAATCACAAAAATATTATAAAAGACAAAATCGAGTTCGTAGACATTAAACGAACCTAACGAATTGATTAAACAAAATGTCCATGCAAATTATTAGCATAAACAATATTTCTGTGAAAACATGTAAATAACATTATGACACCTTCGGCCAAATTAAATCTGTATTCGAGAAAAGTGTAAATTTTAAACTCTCTAGCACGACACGACAACTCACATTCGAAATCCATTTAATAACGACTTTTGGTTTCGTATTAGTCTTCAATTTTCATGTTCTAGATTTGAATCGCGCGAGCAATTATTTTTAATTCATTTTTGAAATCACACCATTGCCTTTCTGTTATTGCAGTTTTTCATGCAATAAAAATGATTTTTTTCGTTTCGTTTGGTATATTAATACTCAAATTTTAACGAAATTTGAATAAATGTCTACTTCTTGCACACGCATTTTGTTCGAGTCGAAACATTTTTTTTTAATGCTTCCCATCGTTGTGCTCACAATATTTTCGATTTTATCAGTTTATCTTTTGTCTATAAAAATGTTAATCTTCTGTCTCCATTAATTTCGACTGAGCTCACTGATTACAACACTAAATTATTTTATGGAATCGATATACGGTTAATTGAAGATTGAACATTCGACTGACATAATCTACCCACTCAAAAACGTTAGTAAAATTATTCGAAAAGGCTTTTCGCACAAAGTGCGATTAGTCTTTATTTGACTATTTGCACTTTTTCACCAGACTGGAAAGTTTTTTATTGTGTTATTTATAAAGCCAGCATTGACTTAAAACATGAAAATTTGACTGTTATTGAATGAATGTTTCACTTTTTCACTGCTGTTATTTCACCTAGGTAGATAAAAATTGTTTGTAGAAGAGAGTGCTGCTTCCTTTTACAAACTGTTTGTAGAAGAGAGTGTTGCTTCCTTTTACAAACTGTTTGTAGAAGAGAATGTTGCTTCCTTTTACAAATTGTTTGTAGAATAGAGTGATTCCTTCTTTTTACAAAGTGTTTGTAGAAGAGAGTGTTGCTTACTTTTACAAAGTGTTTGTAGAAGAGAATGTTGCTTCCTTTTACAAATTGTTTGTAGAAGAGAGTGTTGCTTCCTTTTACAAAGTGTTTGTAGAGTAGAGTGCTGCTTCCTTTTACAAAGTGTTTGTAGAATAGAGTGTTGCTTCCTTTTACAAATTGTTTGTAGAAGAGAGTGCTGCTTCCTTTTACAAAGTGTTTGTAGAATAGAGTGTTGCTTCCTTTTACAAATTGTTTGTAGAAGAGAGTGTTGCTTCTTTTTACAAAGTGTTTGTAGAAGAGAGTGTTGCTTCCTTTTACAAACTGTTTGTAGACGAGAGTGTTGCTTCCTTTTACAAACTGTTTGTAGAAGAGAGTGTTGCTTCCTTTTACAAGGTGTTTGTAGAAGAGAATGTTGCTTCCTTTTACAAGGTGTTTGTAGAAGAGAATGATTCCTTCTTTTTACAAAGTGTTTGTAAGGGAAACTGACACTTCCTTTTACAAAGTGTTTGTAGAGGAGAGTGATGGTTTCTTTTACAAAATGTTTTTAGAAGAGTAACATGCTACCTTTTACAAAGTATTTGAAGAAGAGAGTGATTCTCAATCTACAAAATGTTTGTAGAAGATGGCGATTATGTCAAAACATAATACGAAGCATCAACGGTTACATTTTAATGATTTATGTCAATGCTAGCTTCATTAACTACATCATTCGAAGCTTTTTAGTTTACTCGAAAAGTGCGAATAGTGAAATAAAGGCTAATCGCACTTTGTGCAATCTATTTCCTGATTAGAGTTTACTCAAGTAACTTACAATTTCACTGGTTGTAGGCAGAACAAAAGCTTCATGCGACAGTGTCTAAAATCAAACGTACATAACTGTACATGCAAAAGGCAATCACGAGAAAAAAAACTCAACTCTCCCTCATTTTTAAGGCAATTTTTAAAACGTTCTCTTCTAACTTTGATCGAATAAACTAGCACATGAATACTTGGAAAAAAATATGTCGGTTAAGTCGTGTCGTAAGTTCATTACAATATCAATTCGTCAAAAAAGAAAATTTCTATCAAATATCAAACCCTATTCTTTCATATAATAGCTCTGACCAGGGCCGGACTAGCTGCTCAAACCCTACTCGGGCAATACCGTGAAGCGACGTCGATGGTTTAATGATGGCCAGCCCGGGCCTGGCTCTCACAAATATATTTCTACAATTGGAACTGGTAATCTATTCATAGAATTTCGATTATCTGCTGCAAGAGCAAGTGCATTTAACTCGTTCCACTTGAGATTAAATTTCCACATTGTATTTACTTGTTGTAATCAGTGGAAACTGTATCAACATATCGAGCGAGCCAGTGAGCGACTTCGAAAGAAGTGACACATTTGGTTTCAGTTGATCCACTTATACAAACAGATCTGCTTATAGTTGCTTATGCTGGTGAAATAGTTAGACAAACGCGAGAGGCAGAATAACATATCTTTAGATTAGAGAGCTTACCTGCCATAAGCTTAACAGCTCTTCCTTTCCAAAAAGGATTTGATCGAGATTACCGCTCAATCAGCGGGTAGAACTACCTTTTTATGCCGGTGTTCATGCACCAACATTACCAAAGGTGAGGCCAGAGCCCATCTCAACCCTTACTGCACTTTCCCCGGGAGCAGTACCCCAGCGCATAAAGCGCAATTGAACCGACAGCCACCACGTTTCAGCCAAGGATAGGCTCCTCAACCATCGCTGGGCCCGATACCGAGAGTTTCTCTGGTTCTCGGGGGGCTTCCAGCTCCCGTGGTACGCGAGAGGCAGTGGTAAAACCGGTTAAAACCAAGCGAATCATCTTAAAACAGCTGAAACGAAGTGCGTCAATTATTTCAAAGTCGCCGACTGTAGCCATTTTCTATCAATTAAATTAGATCCACGACATTTGTGTCCTTTGAATTTATCGATTCATGTAATTGTTTACAAACAATAAAATTACCGTTAAGCGAAATCATCGAAAATAAAACTCCGGCTTTTGACAATATTTTTTTAAAGAAATTTCACAGTTCAGCGTTTCAGTAAACGCATAAAAATTACCATTATTCGGTCATTATATCGACCTTTATAAGAGATTATAGCATGCTCAGAACATGTTGTAAGTGTCTTATTAGTATGGTAAAACCAATTATAAACTGACTAACGCCAAAAAGCTCAGCGTACAACTGTAATATGTTTCGGTCACCCTCGCAGGTACGTTAATTTCATGGAATAATTCCGCTGCACATAAGTTATCTCACACATTAGCAACGCGATCCAAGAATGTCAATCAATAATAATTAGATTATTGATTGATTAATGTTGTTTGAGTTGTTGGAGTTAGCTAATTGTTTAATGGAATATGAACCACCTGTTGCCTCCGATTTATTTCGTAATAATGGTGACACAAATGGCTATTTTGCTATCCTGGTGTAGCACATATTGATCGTTTCCATACTAATCAGATAGCTATTAGAAGTGAATGTTTCGGACTTTTATTAAGAGTGATATCGCCAAAACTTGAACCAATTTTGGTGAAAATAAATACAATGGTTCGGCGATCCAGCGAACGCTGCGCATCTCTGCTTTACAATAAACCTATATTCGTAGCAAGCAATTGAGTTTCTGTTCATTTTGTGACGTAAAAGAAATGAGGTTTTCCACCTTCTACGAAGAAGGAGGAAAGCAACATTTTCAAGACCAATGATCGCTCGGTTCAAGACAATTTCAAGCTGAGCATGTAATTTTGATTTAGTTTATTTCATTCCCATCGCTCCAGCCTGTTTGAAGACCAAAAACAAGTTGAAAACACTGAAAAATATGGGTCTCCTGGAGCGACATTTTACTTCAACTAACTTTATGGCTTGCAACAGAATTTATCTGGGGTTTTTTATATGTGGAATGAAAGAGGGTAAGTCCAGCTACAACACCCTATAGCCAGTTCCGCGGATAAATTCTGTTGCAAGCCAGTAGGACTGTCCAAACATTCACCATATTTTGAGTCATAGGTCTAGAACGGGTGGCGGCCCATACCGATGATTATACTCTTTATGAAGGTCTGCCAAAGGCCTATATTCCTACAAATTTTCAACTTTTAGAAACATGTCTATCTTGAGCTATCACAAAAAAACTGTTTTCATCACCCCTCGACATGCTATGACTTTTCACGTGTTCACTCCGAAAATGGGAAATTAACAGAAAAACTAAAAGATCCCTATTTCTTAGAATTGAAAGACGATTCAAACGAGCTATAGCTTGCCTGGATCGCCGAACCATTGTATTTATTTTCACCAAAATTGGTTCAAGTTTTGGCGATATCACTCTTAAAGACTGGATCTGATTCTAATTAAATATTTTAAAATCTCTTTAAAGACGATTGATCTATCGACCTAAATGTATTTATCTTTGTATGTATATGTGTAAATCATCTTTCGTATCCCACACACGACAGTCAAGGGATGATAATAAAGGAATCGTTAAAAATTATCGAAATTACATCTACATTTTCAAATAAATTAGCTTGTTTTAGTTAGAGGAGAGATAATTATTTAAAAATTTGGTTGATCGATTCAAGTCAAAGAACACCAAAACGGGACCGTTCCGGATCCTCGAACGATTCGATTTTCGAAGAAGGGCAATCATCTGGCGCCTCAGGTATCTCGACTTTTCGTGATATAGTGTACCAGGGGAGACGGGTCGACAATCTCTTTACATCAAACAACATAGAACTAGGTTCGTTTTAGCATTTTCAGGGCCCTGCCTTGGACCCAAAAAGACAATGTCTCACTGAAACCAAAGTTTTTTTCAATGGTCTACGTTATCAGCGTCCTCCATTCTTTCAGCGCCCATTGTCCATGGGCTCAACCGGGCCTGAATCTTTTATATTCCGTTTACCGAAGATCCTTTTGCACATTTTAATACTAAATTTATGAAAGACCAAAGCACCTTTGGAAAGACACCTTTTCAATGTGAAACATCAACACTGAACTATTGTCTGAACAACTAAAAGTTCGTAATATGTCTATCAAACAAATTGGACATTAACAATTTACCGAAATAAGCTTTTTCATGTTGGAATGGGTATTGTGCAATGAAAGGTCAATTATCTTTGTTATAGAAATGTATGGTTGTTGATTCCTGACTGTGTAACACCCTTGATTTCGACTGATATCCATTTCAAACTAATTTCTTGTCTTTCTTTTTTGACTTGACTCGATTTATTCTATCCAACCAAGCCAACCTCCAGAACGGACTATCAACTATATCATACTCCTTATTTCAAATAAAATTTGTTTCGTGTTTTCGAAGCAATCTAACTCGAAATAGAAGCAGACCTATCTACACTTTCGTGGCTGTAAAACGAAATTCAAATTGAATTCATAAAATATTCAAATATACATCGGTCAGGTCGTATATATATAATGGTAAGCATTGTACATAAAACCCACAATGCAGGCCAACCGAATCGAAATGAGAATAGTAATACTTTATGTCCCATATTCGAAGTTATGTAGTTTCGAAATGGTTCACCGTATAGTAATAATGCAGTTTACATTATTATCGAGTCGTATGTATAATACATGAAAGTCCATATTCGGGGCAGACAAAATTTTATACTTACATCAATAAATTAGGTATATTGAATCGGCGATTTTAATTATGCTTTTGTTTTATTACATCGGTAACCAAATTTACCCAGAGAGTTCACTGAACTGAGGTGTATGTGTCCCGTGAGCTTTGTTTCACTTCATGTTTTTAGCCCCGTACGAAGTACAAAGGGGCTTATAGGATTACGATGCCGTGTGTAATTGATGGAATTCGAAGCAGACGGTAAGGGCAAAGTGTTTGCCTATGTTCATAGATAACGAATCCGCAATAAAAATTTTGTCTGTCCGTCTGTCTGTCCGTCACGTCGATATCTTGAGTAAATCAAATCCGATTTCAAAAATTTTTTCCCTGAAAGATAGTCAAAATAGTGAGGCTAAGTTCGAAGATGGGCATATTTGGGTCGGCCCTTCGTGAGTTAGGGCCGCCTAAGTGCTTAAAGGTCTTTTGGGGATATTTACGGCAAAAAAAAACGATGGAAATGCAAATGAAACGGCAAAAGATAGGTATTGTCGATACCGATCCAGGAAAAAAAAGTTTATTAAAATCGGGTGAATGGACCGTGAGTTCGGGTCCTAGAAGTGAAAGGCTACTCGGCCCTAAGTGTATTTTGCATATAACTCGAGTAAATTTCATCCTTTTTTCGTAATTTTTGTTTCATTTGAAAGGTAATCGAAGCCCGAATATAATGTGGCGAAAAACGTTTTAAATTTGGGTCCTTGGACTGAGGCCGCTCCTCGGCCCTAAGTGTATTTTGCGTATAGATCGAGTAAATATCATCCAATTTAGCTAGTTTTTGTCTTATATGAAAGGTAATTGAACACCGAATAGAATGTGGTGAGAAAAACGTTTTAAATTTGGGTCCTTGGACTGAGGCCGCTCCTCGGTCCTAAGTGTATTTTGCGTATAGACCGAGTAAATATCATCCAATTTTGCTAGTTTTTGTCTTATATGAAAGGTAATTGAACACCGAATAGAATGTGGTGAGAAAAATGTTTGAAATTTGGGTCCTTGGACTGAGGCCGCTCCTCGGCCCTAAGTGTATTTTGCATATAACTCGAGTAAATTTGATCCGATTTTCCTAAATTTTGTTTCATTTGAAAGGTAATCGAACACCGAATAGGTGGTGAGAAAAATGTTTGAAATTTGGGTCCTTGGACTGAGGCCGCTCCTCGGCCCTAAGTGTATCTTGCATATAACTCGAGTAAATTTGATCCGATTTTCCTAATTTTTGTTTCATTTGAAAGGTAATCGAACACCGAATAGAATGTGGTGAGAAAAATGTTTGAAATTTGGGTCCTTGGACTGAGGCCGCTCCTCGGCCCTAAGTGTATTTTGCATATAACTCGAGTAAATTTGATCCGATTTTCCTAAATTTTGTTTCATTTGAAAGGTAATCGAACACCGAATAGAATGTGGTGAGAAAAATGTTTGAAATTTGGGTCCTTGGACTGAGGCCGCTCCTCGGCCCTAAGTGTATTTTGCATATAACTCGAGTAAATTTGATCCGATTTTCCTAAATTTTGGTTCATTTGAAAGGTAATCGAACACCGAATAGAATGTTGTTGAAAAAAAATTAAATTTGGGTCCTTGGATTAAGGCCGCTACTCGGCCCTAAGTGTATTTTGCATATAACTCAAGTAAATTTCATCCGATTTTCCTAATTTTTGTTTCATTTGGAAGGTAATCGAAGGCCGAATAGAATGTTGTTGAAAAAAATCAAAATTTGGGTCGTTGGACTAAGCCCGCTACTCGGCCCTAAGTGTATTTTGCATATAACTCGAGTAAATTTCATCCGATTTTCCTAATTTTTGTTTCATTTGGAAGGTAATCGAAGGCCGAATAGAATACTGTTGGAAAAAAAATAAATTTGGGTCGTTGGACTAAGGCCGTAACTTGGCCTTAGGCCTCTCAATAAATTAAAATTTTAGGTCAACTTGAAATTTGTGCTACATTTGAAAGGAACGTCGTACGGGGCTTCGTAATTGCGCTATGCGCAATTTGTAAGATGTACACATTTCATAATAATTTTACTTCAACTACGTTTACGGGTGCAATAGGTCTACGGTCAAAGTAGGGTGACAGACGCACTAGGGTCACGTACGCAATAGATATTCGGGTTCGTACGGGGCTCAGTCGCAGCAAACGCTCCGACTGTTCTGATGGCTCGTTTTTATAGTGGCACACATAGAGGTAGACTAGTGGCACATAAAGTATTACGAATTTTTGCATTTCATACTTCATGTGCCACTAAAATTCGTGTTCCTTACGTGATTTGATTTGGACATAATAATAGGCTGCCTTCCTTAGGGCCTCTTTAACTCTTAAAAAAAAAACAAGTGCGTCAGAACAAACAATTAAGTACTTTGCACTCGATGACATAATAGTTAATAATACTACAACCCAGTGATAAATGCTTTTTTAGGCACTAGATGTCAAGATTGTCACTGGAGGTCGTAGGACGAGTGTGACAATACACATCGTGATTTAATTAATTGGTTTCCATCCGATCTAGTTACGGTCCTGGGCCCATAACCTGTTGGAGTCCGCGAATCTGAGACATAGACTCAGTCAAACTAGGATTTATACAGAGGAAAGTTTAATATGGTCAATTCATGACGAACACACAATTTAGACTAAAACTTCTTCTGATTACAAATTGATGTGGTTGCTGTTGCTATGTCAATCTCTAACAAACCCGAGGAAAAGCCGAGTTTTACAAAATATTGTGTGTTGAATTGGAATTATGCTATTCATAATTAACTATTTTAGTCTTACGTAGTGTAACAAAACGACGCTCGTAAGCTTCGAATTGTGTGCTTGTGAGAGACTGTGTATCCTGTGTATCGTACCTTTTGGAAATTTATTTACTTATAAATCAATGAGCTTGCCAGAAACGATTTTAATTGTAGCATTCAAAAAAGGGGAGAAAAATGATTTATTCTGACATTATGTTCACTAAAATTTTGAATCAATGCTGCTTGTTCTAAAACAAAAGGAAAATTAAGTTCAATTTTCTAATGAAAATCCACTTTCGATAATTTATGGTGTATGTTCGTATACAAGCTCGTTTTCTTGATATTCGATGTAACCTAGGCATTGTATACGGGGGATATTATAGACGTTGTCTTTATGTGCATATAAATAGCACGCCTTCCATGTACAAATATTACAATTCGGTAAAGCGAACCATACCCCGCTCATCAATTTTCATAAAAGTATCAGAAATTTACAATATACTACACACGAACATCTTTCTGATGAATAATGTGCGAAGGATATTATTTGCTCCATATAATCCGGGCAATACATAAAAATTTACATTAGAATGCTGTACTAGCTGCACGTTTCCGATGTTTTTCAATTGTTATTTTTTTATGTGCCTTTTAACATGGTCATTATTTGGTACAAAAAATAAAGTTTTTTTTTGTTTCCGTGAATGAAAATCGATTCGAAAATATTAAAAGTTTTCAAATTATCAGCAAACAGCAGCAGCGCAGTTGTTTTATGGCATTGGTGAAAGTAACGAATTTTTCAACTTTGCTCAACTAGTATCGATAAACGTAAAATGCTCTTTTCGTATGTAAATCACTTTTACGGCAATGTAAATGGCGCTTCGCTCATATGAAATATGCCTTTACATTACCTATTTACGTAAAGCACAGTACGTACGTGGGTCCATTTTGACTATAGTGAGAATACCGATTTCCCCTTCGGGTTTAACGTCCCAACTCAACATGCTTCCTGTGAAATTTTATTCCAGCATAGACGTTGATTTTCGCTTAAGGAATCATGCCCGCACGTTAGGAAGCGGGCGTGACGCAAGTTCAGTACCAAAAATGTTTTAACAAATTTTTTTTGAGGACGGCGGAACATATTTACAGCAACTTTTTGACTTCTCCCCCTTAACTCCAACGACCCCAACTTAGATATTAGGATTTTTTTTGGCCGATGCTAATGGCACGCGCGTGTATCATAGACTATTCGCACGCGCGTGCGATTAGTGTTTAATAGACTATTCGCACGCGCCCTAATCTTTGGCTAGTCAGAAAGTATTATAATTCTAGTTTATTTTGCATATACAATGTGTTGTAGCACAACACTGCTACTAGCATGAACAGTGTTCATTGAACACTCATTCTTCCAAAGACAAAAAAGCCTTCAAATTTTCAAAGATATCTATTGCTTGTGTTCAACGCACTCCAAGCTAAAGTGATCATAATGGTTTGCTGCAGAAAGTACTCTATTTGAGATGAAAATATTTTTCCGGTGTTTTTTAGTTGTGTGACATATTGTGAAGTTTCAGTACCCTATTCAGAGTACGTGTACGACTCATGCTTGAAGTGCGTTGATGTGTTGTGTGTTTTTAGTTACACTCCAAATATTTCTTATTTTCATTCTAGTAGCAGAGTTGTGGTTGTAGTCGCACGTTAAAACTTTTTTTCGAATAATTGTCCCTATGATGCAGTCACAGATGGTGCAAAGTTCAGTATTCAGTTATATTTGGCATTACCTGAGTAGGGGGAAACCTTACGTGGTTGTCCAGAGATGCGAAATCAACGAGAAAATAGTTCCTTCTGTAATGTTTGTCATCGCTCTAACTATCCGGATTTATTTTCAGCATTTGAACAAAAATTACAACGAACATTCATACAATCGCTCTAACTTGAGTAAATCGATTCAGATTTTGATAAACTATTTTGCTCCCGTTTCGTAATCGTAAAATTAGAGCTATTATAGGGGACTGGTTTTTCGCATATAAATCTTCGGAGCTATGCAACCAATGGCATTGTTAGGAACAGCTGACGAAATCTATACCTCCTCTAACAGGGGAAAAAATTGTCAATATCGGATGATGGGATCGGAAGTTAGGGTTGCTTTTTTTGCTTCTATCTTGTGTAAATTTCATCTGATTTTCGTGAATTTTTTATTTTAGTTTTAAAGGTATGTATGACTGTAAAGCAAAGATATTGTTTTTAGAGCACTAATAAAATAGCTGCCGCCATATTGGATTTTAGTGTTTTTGCCCACTTCTTTGAGTCATTTTCAAGCGATTTTCATTAATTATTATTTAGAGATGCAGTTTTAGAGTGTAATATTGTAATATGATTGAAGCTTCGACACTGATAGGTGTTTCATACGGGTCGACAAGGTCGACGTAGCTTATGTTTTTGTAAAAGTAGTTACTAGGTGACTTTGTTTTCTTTTGTAGAAGGAATCAGTAGTTGTGTCACGGTCATTTTGTAAAAGGAGTCACTAGATGACTTCGTTTTATTTTGTGTCTTAGACATATAAATTAAGATTGGCTCACCTAGTTTGTGTATATTACGTAGGTGGAAGCACGGGGTTTCAGGGGGTTTCGAACATTTAGTTTTTTCATGTTGCAGATATTGCAGTGTCAAATTCTGTCCAAGATGTGACATATTTGCAAGGTATTGGCCTTTTTCACAAAGTATAATCAGCGTAACCTTCGTAAAAAGAATCTTGAATCTGACAAGAGCACGTGTGCCAACGTGTAAAAAACAAATGTTCAAAAACCCCTGCTGAACCGTGGCGATCCTCTTGTCAAACGGACAGTACATAAACAAATTCCATCATTTATTGTAAACGAAGTCACTGTTCACTTCGTTTCGTTTTGTAAAAGGAATCATTAGGTGACTTCATTGTTTTTTGTGGGGGACTTCGTTTTGTTTTGTGAGCGCCGGCGATTAGTCCATTATACACTAATCGCACGCGCGTGCGAATAGTCCATTAAACACTAATCGCACGCGCGTGCGAATAGTCTATTAAACACTAATCGCACGTGCGTGCGAATGCTATTATACACTAATCGCACGCGCGTGCCATTAGTCACTTCGTTTTTTTTTTGGTAAAACTTTCTTTCAAAATTTTTTTGGGTCAATTTTTTGTGGATAAATCTTCTGCGAAAGGCGCACAATGCGTCACCCTCAGCGATATCAGTTATTTTGTAAGTAAGATAAAGGACTTGCGTCACATTTACCCTTTAAGGATTTTTTGACTGATGTTTAATTTCACATCAAAAGGTTTTCAATTGATTCCTAGGGAAGAAGGGAAATCACAAACAACTTATATATACTGATTCTGGCATTAGGCGAGATAAATCGGCAACGGTAGTCTGGTTTGTCTGTTTTGGTTTTCTACATTTTTTAAAATTTAGCACACTCTGATTAAGAATGTATCAAGGTCGCGAGGTGTTAATCTCGCATTTTGTGTTCGGTACCAGTCTTCTATCAGCATATAAGTTCTTTGGGAAATCAGAGCAATAAACCGCTGTTGGATTATACTCTGAAACCTGCAAATTCTCAGTAGGTGATTAACGCGAAAGAGAGGACATAAAAATCCCATTTTTAAGCTAAAGTGACATAATAGATGTAAACTACGATTGTGTTGTTTTGCACACTAGATGTGAGATTGCCGAAAAGAGCGAAGCTTGTTTCTTCACACATCGTGTGCGCAAAACGACCCGATTATTATTATTATTAGTTAAAATATTTCTGATTTTTATGGGTGACAAAATCTTTATCTCACGTTTCTATCACTAGTTATCAGGCTAAGTAGCCATAAAGATATAACTCAACGTGTTTGCTTGGGTTCGGGTCCAAGCTCTGATATTCATTGCTCTTAAATTGAATCAATGCTCATTGCTGATTTAATGCTACTTTGCTTCTGATTTTGTAACAAAACATTATTTTACCGTGCCCCGTAATCATAATGCAATAATGTTTGTTTTAATTCGTTTACAAATTCTATAAATTCCATAAATTTTCGATGGAAATTTTCTTACATTAATTTTAATTCAAGTTCAAGGTTAAAGCACAGGGAAATTATTATGCAGATTACTTCCTTTAGCTCCAATTAATTCAATATCTTCTGTTGTATATAGTTTACATATTTCGTTGTTGAAATTCATTTTTTTTTTCAAGACAGAAATTTGCATTTTATGTTAATTTGTGGAATTTATACAAGAAAAATGTGCATTGAATGCATGAACGAATTACAGTTGCACTTCGAAAATGAAAACATAATTTTTCACAGTAAACTCTAATTTCTCGATCGTGCCTTGCAAATTATATTCGACATGGTTGAGGTTATGGTTTTACTTATGTAACATAACGAAGGAGGTGTGTAAACATTTTCATAAGAATTTCAATTATGCGAATTCGCGCTCGTTGCATAAACGTCGCATCAGCATTCAGCATATCAGATTATGAGATAAGAATAAGTCTGCAATACGAATCGGGAAAATGAAATCTGGTAATGGTTGTGCATTTGTACTAAGTTAATGAGATGAACGAATGTTTCACCTTTCAAGATTCAGACGGCGTCTGTCTAACATTTAATTATTTTCGTTTTAATTTTATATTAAAGTATGAGATGTTGCAACATAAGCGTTTGGTAACGAATTTTGTTCAGGGACAATACTCTCTCTAGCAAACAAACTTTGTTTTGACGCTGTCAAAGTTCCACCTTATTTCTTTGCTGATAGAATCATGCACTTTTGATTAATTTAGAATTTAACCATTTCTGACGCTTTACCATACAATCATGTGTATAATTACAAAATCTGTTACTTCTTTTGATCAAATATTGTTGGATCGATAGGTTATGGACTACTTTTGACATTAAGAGTCCCTCTTGACTGTCTGTACACGAAGCTGTCACACACACATTTAAATATATGACTTTTCATTTTAATTTGTCAGTTTGTTCTATTGGTGATTTGGTATCTGGTGGCTGTAAAGAATGAAATCTCTGGAAAGAAATTTTATGTGCGGACTGAGCGATAGGGAGAATTTTGAGGAGCATTTCCCTCAGTGTACGTCTTTGTTCTACAAACCCCTTGCGCATTTTGGTACCTTTGTATCCAGTCCTCGAGGAATTAATTGCACAAAGAAGACTCTACTCCTTTCAATTTGTCGGTGTCGTGCCAGGGCCTATTTTTGGTAATTTTTTTGGAAATTTCTACCAAAATTTCCAAAAAATTGCCAAAAATTTCAAAAAACTGAGATCGTATAAAAACCGAATTTTTCCACAATTTCGAACAGTTTCGGCAACTCCTGAGCTCAGCCGTGTGTCTTAGCCGGTTCTAAGTGATTTTGTTTGATTTCGTTTATCACCTACAGGATGAGCTAAGTGTTTAGCTGCCGTTTCGTTCATTGCAATTTGATTGATTTGATTTACAGATTTGTTTTCCTCTTTTCCTTTTCTTTTTCTTGTTTTTGAATTTTCTTCAGCTTTTTTATATCGAATATTTGACGAATATTTTTTCTTCAATTGTTTGAATATGATTCTTGTTTTCATCTTTAATTTCTATTTTTGTCATAAATATCAGTTGGTTTTATACTGTTGATAAATAAATAAATAAATAATTGCTTACTGACGCTCTCATCTATCAAATTAATCATACTCGACTTCGTTTGAAAGCTGATAGTGTCAAGAATCAACCAAAATCATTGAGGGCCGGCTAAAACACAAGGCTGAGCTCATGAGTTGCCGAAACTGTTCGAAATTGTGAAAAAATTCGGTTTTTGGTCGATCTAAGTTTTTGGAAATTTTTGGCCAAATTACCAAATTACCAAAAATAGGCCCTGTGTCGTGCTGAAAGTTTTTCTTTTCTACGACTTACTAAAGACCGAATTTAGTCGAAAGCAGAACACAAAATCATGTCCGGAGCGATAGCGCAGGACTTGACGCAGTCTAACTTCCAAAAAAAGAACGAAGAAATTTTTTTGAGACGCGGCAACTATGTATAGGCGAGAATTTAAGTTTCTTTCCTTTGGCCTCTATCACCACAAATCATATTCTATCTTATTCGCGCTTCAAATACGAGCAAAACGAGCTATCACTCGACTATGTAACTTTAGAATTGCCGGAGATACATCGTTTTGAAGTTGGTCATTTTGATAGAAAATGCACCAAATTAACGTTTTCCAAACAATCAAAATCTTTCAACTTACTCTGTATGTTTCTATCTGTCTATCTATCGACGGTCGATCTCGGAAACTAGTCAGCCAATCTCCATGAAATTTTGCAGGAACCTCAGGGTGGGCATAAAAATGAAAATGTGATACGCCATTACCCCAGGAAAAACCAGAATTTTGTTTTATTGGCCTCGAAGTGGTTTCTGAGTGTGGTTTTCGAGGGTCGGGAACGCGTTTTCGGCTGTAGCTTAGCTGTATTGAAACCTACAGAGGCGTGCGACCGATCAAATGAAAGGTATTCGTAACGCGATTCGAACAAAAAAATAATTAAAAAAATCGGGGCAGATTCGTTTGAGCTAGAGTGATTAGAGTGACCAAATTTTGAGCTACTCGAGCGTAGGATGAAAGGACTAATATCTTTTTGGGTTATGAGAGATAGAGAATTACTTTCTTCGGCAAAGTCTCAGAGTTTTACGAGTAGAACAGAGGGGCATATGTGAAAAATGTCGAAAGTTGGAAATGGGTGGGTCAATTATGTTTTTAGAGGTATTTCTTGAATGGTGGCAGATAGAGAGTTACTTTCTTCGGCAAAGTCTCAGAGTTTTACGAGTAGAACAGAGGGGCATTTGTGAAAAATGTCGAAAGTTGGAAATGGGTGGGTCAATTGGGGTTTTAGAGATATTTCTTGAATGGTGGCAGATTTTCGTCAAATTTTCGATTTTCGTCAAATTTTCGATTTTCGTCAAGTTTTCGATTTTCGTCAAATTTTCGATTTTCGTCAAATTTTCGAATTTCGTCAAATTTTCTAATTTCGTCAAATTTTCTATTTTCGTCAAATTTTCGATTTTCCCCAAATTTTCAAATTTTGCCAAATTTCCGAATTTCTGTTATAAAAAGCAGGGTTCTAAAACTTCTAAAACGACTGATATCCCAACAAAAATCTCTTCGAGAAAAGTGTGACGCAGTCTATCTTCTTCTTCTTTTTCAGCCTGTTTCTGCGTCGCAAAGTGGCAAATGTTCAGGAACAGACCAGCAAGAAAATTTATCTGCCACATGCGACGCAGATTTTTTTGTTGAAATTTTGGTTGTTTCCAATCAAATTTTTTTTTGGTAAAAACTATTTGGCAGATGATGAGAAAAACTAAGCCAGCTTGTTTGAACTAAAATTGGGTGTAAAATTTAATTTGTGCGTAACGAAGCTGAAAGCGTCAACTCTAGCGATATCATTCATTTTAGAAATTGCACTTCCAAGACTGCGTACGAAATGGAAAGAACTTAGAGAGGCCTACATCCAGCAGTGGATAGAAACAGGCTGAAAAAGAAGAAGAAGAAAGACTGCGTCACACTTTTCTCGAAGAGATTTTTGTTGGGATTCTATTTTTTGTCATAAGCGTGTGTCCTGTTATGTCCTTCATCGGATTCATTAATTTACATGGGGATACAATTAAAAGATTTTCTTTTAATACTTCCGATTGTGTGTACAGATCACGCAACAAAATAATCGCTACACAGCACTTAAAGTGTCGGTATACAATTTTGTAGAGTATCATTTCTCGGAAGAATGAGTAATTACTGGTTGCGAATGTGAACTGACCATTAATTACAGTAATACCTTAAACAGAAACCAAGGTCAATGTGGTAAAATAGATTAGCTCTGGAACATGAAAAAGAATTTTATTCCGTGCATATTCCATCAACGTTTGATATGAACTATAAAAAATTAGGTAGAAAACCGATTTGTACTTGAAATTCATTCTTGATCAATACAAGTTTCTTTTCAATAACAATAAATTATATTTAAATTCGAATATTGCGTGCCAAAATGCTTTCGAAGAAAAAGAAAGAAAAGCCATTGTTGTACAGGCCCTATTGATTGAGTGAAATGAGTGTGCATAGAGCATATGCTAGGAAAATGAAAGCTCCCCGTATATACAAAACCTTCTTAGTTTAATTTTCTCATTTATATATCAAAAATTATGCTAATCTCTACTTTATCGCCTGCGTTCCATGAAACTAATTAAAATTCCTTTGGTTAATTGGAAAATTTCTTCCAATTAGCGTACGGGAGTTGAAATGAAAATGACATGAAAAGTTTGCTTGAAAACAATTCTTTCTGTTTTTACATTTACAGGATCGTAAACTGTTGCGAACCATAATATAACACAACGACTGGCATCAAACATGGTTTGAAGAACGTGAGCGAAAAACGCAACCATAACATTACTACATTTTGTGCACCCATCATTCGTCCTGGAGGTTGACGGCCCGAAACCACCCTCTCCTTCAACACCGCCATATCAGCGTCTGACACAGGCCCTACAATCGGACCCAAGATGTGCACAAGAGGTAAATTAATGCAAAACATTTGAATTTTTAAATTTATCGTAAAAAAGTGAACGTCCATCACCTTTAAGGATTACTGTGGATTTACATAGCAACGTAAAAGTGACAGATGCAAAAATTTTCTCATACGGCAACTCGAAATTTCATTCATAATTTTAATTTTATGAATGAAACTTCGGGTTGCAGTATTTAAAAAACATTGCATCTGTCACTTTTACGTTGCTATGTAAATCCACAGTAACTGTATCTTCCCCAACATATATTTGGCTACATGCAGCCGTCTTAATAGAATTCAATGAGAGGCTTCGTACTGACGTACCCATGTGAAAATGGTGTACCAAACAACACAAATTGAGTTCGACAAACAGTCCAAACCGCATTTTCAAAGAGAATAATTTAAGTGTTGGCTGGTTAAACCACTTTATTGAAAGGGGGGTGCAGAATGTTTTGGTGTGTGTTGAGAGCATTGAAGAGGTAGGAAGCAATCTGTCGAATTAGATCAACGGATGTAAAAGACTCGATTATTTTAGACAAACACTTCACGTCTGTAAGAGTAGTTGTCTTATTCTGTTTAATACCCATATGAAGCAGTGGAATCTATAGGCTTACCACAACGTTTGTAACACGTCGAGATGAACTCCCTTAGCAAGGGGAAACCTTGCCAGAGATGCCAAATCAGCGGAAAAAATTGTCGGTCTGTCCGTTCTCTAACTAAACTCACGCCGTAAGTGCGCAATTTGATTTGAATTTTAAGTTAACGAGTGTCTGAAAAGTGAACGAAAAAATGAATTTTAACACTTGTTTTATGAGAATGGGACGATTTAACGCTGCGTAAAAATACGTGTTCTACCGTTCATTTATGAATTGTCAGCGCACGTAAACTTGAGTCAATCGGATCCAATTTTTAAAATTCTTTTCTTTTTCGTTGGGCGATGTCAAAGAAAGGTTAAGATAAAAGATCGGCGGTTTTGGGTTGACCCCTCCCGAGCTGGTGCTCCACAATCGCTTTAGTGTATTTCGATGATATCTTCCGCAAAAAACGAGCCATCAGAACAGTCGGAGCGTTTGCTGCGACTGAGCCCCGTACAAACCCGTATATCTATTGCGTACGTGACCCTAGTGCGTCTGTCACCCTACTTTGACCGTAAGCCTATTGCGCCGGTTAATGTAGTTAAAGTAAAATTATTATGGAATATGTACATCTTACAAATTGCGCATAGCGCAATTACGAAGCCCCGTTACGACGTTCCTTTCAAATGAAACGAAAATTTCAAATCGCCCTAAAATTTTATTTTTTGAAGGGCCTAGTATCGGCCTCAGTCCGAGGACCCAAATTTAAAATTTTTTCAACTACATTCTATTCGGCCTTTGATTACCTTCCAAATGAAACAAAAATTACGAAAAACGGATGAAATTTGCTCGAGTTATATGTAAAATACACATAGGGCCCTAGTATCGGCCTCAGTCCGAGGACCCAAATTTAAAATTTTTTTCAAC
The DNA here is from genome assembly GCF_014529535.1 of Bradysia coprophila. Lineage (NCBI taxonomy): Eukaryota > Metazoa > Arthropoda > Insecta > Diptera > Sciaridae > Bradysia > Bradysia coprophila. The sequence goes on from NW_023503376.1 coordinate 1,159,567, forward strand.
TACATTCTATTCGGCCTTTGATTACCTTCCAAATGAAACAAAAATTACGAAAAACGGATGAAATTTGCTCGAGTTATATGTGAAATACACATAGGGCCCTAGTAGCGGCCTTAGGCCAAGGATCCAAATTTAATTTTTTTTCAACTACATTCTATTCGGCATTCGATTACCTTCCAAATCAAACAAAAATTACGAAAAACGAATGAAATTTACTCGAGTTCTATGTAAAATATACATAGGGCCCTAGTAGCATTTCACTTCTAAGGCCCTAACTCACGGTCCACTCACCCGATTTTAAAAAACTTTTTTTTCCTGGATTGGTATTGATTGGATTGGTATACCTATCATTTGCCGTGTCATTTACATTTCCATCGTTTATTTTGCCATAAATATCACCAAAAGACCTTAAATCACTTAGGTGGCCCTAACTCACGAAGGGCCGACCCGAATATGCCCATCTTCGAACTTAGCCTCACTATTTCGACTATCTTTCAGGGAAAAAAAATTTTTGAAATCGGATTTGATTTACTCAAGATATCGACGTGACAGACGGACAGACGGACAGACAAAATTTTTATTGCAGATTCGTCATCTATGAACATAGGCAAACACTTTGCCCTTACCGTCTGCTTCGAATTCCATCAATTACACACGGCATCGTAATCCTATAAGCCCCTTCGTACTTCGTACGGGGCTAAAAAGTTCATAAAAATTGGATGACCGACTCGCGAGTTAAGGCCCTTGGTGTGACCCAGGTATGTACAGGGCACCAAGCGATTTTTGCAAATAGGTCCCGATTTGAATGCATTGCGACTATTTAACTCGAGTGAACTTGACCGAATTTTATGAGTTTTTAGTTGGTGGAAAGGTATTTACGACTGTAAGGCGTAGAAGAGAAATATATTGAGGAAAATTGTAGAGAGTTTTTGTTAACAGAGAAGTAATTGCTTATTTATGTTGGTCGTTTCAGCCATCCTATATATGACATACAGCTATATTGAGATGTATATAGACATAGAAATATATGATTTCTTAAGTTTGACTTCGTATGAGGCTGTCGATATTGCTTCCGGCAATATCTTCGTATGAGATATCAACAAAAAGAGTGGGTAATGTAAGCGATTTTAATGTGCTCATAGCCTTTCAGCAGTGAAGAGAATGAAGTGAGAGAGATGAAGAGTTTCACATTAACCTGTTATAGACGGCAAGCGTGTGACCAGTATTATTATCGGGTCTATTACTTCAATCAATCAAATTATTTTCAATCGGTTGATTTCAAATCTTGTACTTCAATTTGTTGACATGCATTTTACAATATAAAGGAATTCAAAATATAAAAAAAATAAGTTTGTGCCGCATTTCAATAAATAATATAGAAACAGAACAACATTATTTTCACGTGGGTATGATGTCTCATAATTTGCATGACTTTATTTAAGTTAAACGAATGAATTGGAGCTTTTAAGCTATTTTGAGTTTTTGTTGACTTTGGCATAACTTTTAATAGTAGATTATTCACCTCTGTCCACATGTTTATTTAGACACTTGGGGAGTTATTGCATGAGCCGAAGGCGAATGGTATAACCCCAAGTGTCTAAATAAACATTTGGACAGAGGTGAATACGCTATTTTATCTACCGACGGCGAAATAATAGCACTTTTTCACTGCTATTATTTCACCTAGGTAGATAAAATTGTTTTTCTTTAAGATAAAACATAAACGGTGACATACATACATCGAAAGAATTCTGAATGAATGAAAGTGTCTAAGTTTTTGCCGAACAAAATCATTAATCTCAAGTTGTTTTTTCTTCTTCATAAAATGTTTTTCTTTCTCCCTGACATAAAAAAAACGAAAAGTTTTTGTTTTGTTCCATCTATTTGATGTCGATCATACAATGTGAATAGAAACCAAAATCCGTAAAAGACTCATTCTCAAAACGAAATATTTTTTTTTTTTACTTCTTTGAAAATTGTGCTGGTGGAATGTCCTAGGGCGTGATACGAACCAAATAGAAATTCAATTGTCTCTTCAATAATCCATCAATTTGCACAGTTTTGGATGGAAAATTTATAAATTTCGTTGCGAACATAATTACGTAGCATATTGTCGCAGCAAATAAAAATCTGTAGCAGAAGTTTGTGATTTTTTCCCCTCTTCTATTGTAAATTGGAACATCATAAAATATGATATTGGGGGTTGAACATCGCTTTTATTTATAACATTTTGTTACAATTTTATTTAAAAGTTTCGATTAATGTCAATTTAAAAATTATTGTTCATTAAGTGAAGCTTTTATCGTTGAAATGCTCACATAAAAATCGTAAATTTATTGAACATGTACTCACTCATCTTTTTTTTGCTAAATTTCAATTTACAGCACGCTAAATTAGAAATCTAATCTGAATAAATGACGAGATAAATTCCAGTTTATTTTATCAGTTCAACATTATTTGCACATTTGATTGCAAAACAATTTTATTACCCTTCTTTATCTAACAGGCAACGCAGGTCAACAGTTATTGTATCAAAACTTTTAGGCGAAGCGTTGTGAGCGATTCTATTATATAACTGGAATTTCTTTTTCACCCGAGAAAATGTAAATTTTTTTTCCGAGGTGGACACGACGTTCTTCCGAAGTTCAGCGGAGGAGAGAAAATGACTATTTTCTCACCTCCGCTGAAACTTCAAAGGTCTTTGGTGTGAAAAAAGCCGGGAAAAAGATGGAAATTGCATTTTCCCGTTGACTCTTGTGGCTAGTCACAAACAACACCCTCGAAATGCAATTTTCAACTTTTTTTTTCCATCGTTAAACAACTCTTGAAAATGACCTCAAAACCTCAAAAAAGCGAAAAAAAAAACGAAAGAAAGCACGGCAGAGTAAAATAAACCAGGCAGGAGCGGTTCATTTTCGAAACGTCAAATAAGGGACCTAATACATGGGATGAAAATGAATTCAAATGAACACTGACATAAAGTGAAAAATCTTATTCGCAAAATATCAAGGGCTACTAGATTATTCAGGTCCCTAGTCAAACAAGCGCTCCTGCCTGGTTAACTTTACACTGTCGTGAAGAAAGGGATAAAATTTCGTCGACTTGGGGTGGACTTCCGCTAAAGTCGCTCCAACCCTTTGCAGTGAAACTTATCCAAGGGTGTTTTTACATGTTATGGTACTACAGAGGCTAGGCTCTCTCGCCATACATACCATGTCGCGACTTATGTCACTGCAGCTGGTCAGGGACTTGGGAAAATCACCTATTTTTTCACCTAAAATGATTGATATCACCAACAGGTCAACATGGACCTGGTGGTGTGTATACTCAAAATGTGCGTCTCTTCAAGACCTACAAGGATAGCTAAAAAAGGTTTTTTCCAAAATGGGCTCACTCGACTAATCGCGATAAAACGATTTTAGGCCCCTTTTGGCCCTTACTTCATAACCTCGAGCGCCGACAACAAAATAAAGTTCACCAAACGTAGTACCACGTTTTACTCGCAACAGTTCAACGAATCGAATGAGCTATAAGTCAATAATATCCGTGACCCCTTGTCCCAAAGTTGTTCGATGTTTTGGCGATATCACTCTTAATATTACCTTAGATATTTTTGAAGGTCTGAAAACTGTTTATTAGTTTGGTTTATGAAAGTTATTTACGTAACGATTGAGTAGGCCGAAAGAGTTACGTATTAAGTTCTTCCAAGAGTTTCCGACCAGAACTTAGTTCCACGACATCAAAGTATCTCCATATTGGCATAGCTGAAGGCTTTTCTTTAGTGCCTCGAAGAGTAAAACCTAATTTAAGTCTCAGATTCAGTTTAGAGAAAAGAGCTACATTTGTGGCATCGATCAGTCGGTGTCGTAAGCTATTATTACTTTTGTTACTTTTACATTCAACATTATGTCCACACTCCATCAAGAGGTAACAAAATGCTAATATCACTATCAAGAAAATGAGCAACGTTCGCAACGTTCCACTGCTGGTTTGTCTTTATATCCCTTTTTTTCGTTCCACTGGCCAATTATTGGCACAGAAGAATTGTAATTGACTTTTTATGTGTGAACGGTATTAGAAACATCCGAAACCAATTTAATTAACAATGTTTGTGTTACGTTTATTGGATCCACAAATATTTTCGTTCAGACTTGAAATTGATTTATTATTCACACGAGAAACGTCTGTGCTAATATATTATACTTCATCTGATTATATCCACATAGATCAACCGAAGTGGAGTTTGATTTTTCCCTTGTGTATCAGCAAAATTGTTTCGTCTTCCAATTTTTTGTTTGCGTAGGTGTAGGATAATATTTCAAGTCTGGTTCGATTGGAGGTGTCAAAGTTCTGTAATAAAAAAAATTAATTAATTAATTGCTTCGAAAGCAACAACAAACGGCGGTAATAGTACCAACTGATCGTCTTTTTTGGCGAATTGAAACCTTCGAAATCGAACTATTGAAATGTTCAGTTAGAAAATCCTTAAAGAGTAAAGGTGACGCGAGTCCTTATGTCTTCACTTGCAAAGTATATGCTATTATGATATCACTATTGGTGATGATGCATTCTACACTGATAGAAAAGTTAACGCGCTGGACGTATACTATACGTAGGGGACGTGTAAATTGGGTGCCAGACAGCTATTTTGGGATGACAGATGATTACTCTGGCACTACCTAACTTCCATCGGATTTTTCGATGGATTTGGGTTATTTTCGATATAGGTGAGGTGTTCCAAGGTTGGTTCCTAAATTTTGGGATGACAGATGATTCCTCCGGCACTTCCTAACTTCCATAGGATTTTTTGATGGATTTGGGTTATTTTCGATATAGTGAGGTGTTCCAAGGTTGGTTCCTAAATTTTGGGATGACAGATGATTCCTCTGGCACTACCTAACTTTCATCGGATTTTTCGATGGTTTTGGGTTATTTTCGATATAGGTGAGGTGTTCCAAGGTTGGTTCCTAAATTTTGGGATGACAGATGATTCCTCTGGCACTACCTAACTTCCATCGGATTTTTCGATGGATTTGGGTTATTTTCGATATAGGTGAGGTGTTCCAAGGTTGGTTCCTAAATTTTGGGATGACAGATGATTCCTCCGGCACTTCCTAACTTTCATCGGATTTTTCGATGGTTTTGGGTTATATTCGATATAGTGAGGTGTTCCAAGTTTGGTTCCTAAATTTCGGGATGACAGATGATTCCTCTGGCACTACCTAACTTCCATCGGATTTTTCGATGGATTTGGGTTATTTTCGATATAGGTGAGGTGTTCCAAGGTTGGTTCCTAAATTTTGGGATGACAGATGATTCCTCTGGCACTTCCTAACTTCCATTGGATTTTTCGATGGATTTGGGTTATTTTCGATATAGGTGAGGTGTTCCAAGGTTGGTTCCTAAATTTTGGGATGACAGATGATTCCTCTGGCACTACCTAACTTTCATCGGATTTTTCGATGGTTTTGGGTTATTTTAGATATAGGTGAGGTGTTCCAAGGTTGGTTCCTAAATTTTGGGATGACAGATGATTCCTCCGGCACTTCCTAACTTCCATAGGATTTTTTGATGGATTTGGGTTATTTTCGATATAGTGAGGTGTTCCAAGGTTGGTTCCTAAATTTTGGGATGACAGATGATTCCTCTGGCACTTCCTAACTTCCATTGGATTTTTCGATGGATTTGGGTTATTTTCGATATAGGTGAGGTGTTCCAAGGTTGGTTCCTAAATTTTGGGATGACAGATGATTCCTCCGGCACTTCCTAACTTTCATCGGATTTTTCGATGGATTTGGGTTATTTTCGATATAGGTGAGGTGTTCCAAGGTTGGTTCCTAAATTTCGGGATGACAGATGATTCCTCTGGCACTACCTAACTTCCATTGGATTTTTCGATGGATTTGGGTTATTTTCGATATAGGTGAGGTGTTCCAAGGTTGGTTCCTAAATTTTGGGATGACAGATGATTCCTCTGGCACTTCCTAACTTCCATCGGATTTTTCGATGGATTTGGGTTATTTTCGATATAGGTGAGGTGTTCCAAGGTTGGTTCCTAAATTTTGGGATGACAGATGATTCCTCTGGCACTTCCTAACTTCCATCGGATTTTTTGATGGATTTGGGTTATTTTCGGCATGAGTGAGGTGTTCCAAGATTGGTTTCTAGATTTTGGGATTCAGACTAATATCTCTAGAATTTTTTAATTTTCATAAGGTTTTTTGATGTTGTCGAAATGACATACTTACAAAAGTGGTGACATCAGTCAAAAAACCCTTGAAGGGTAAATGTGACGTAAGTCCTTTATCTTACTTACAAAATAACTGATATCGCTGAGGGTGACGCATTGTGCCTCGTACGCAAAACTTTTATCAACAAAAATTGACTCAAAAAATTTGTGAAAGAAAATTTTACAACAAGAAATTTACGTCACAAGTGGCAGATGTTGAGTAACGTATTGTTATGAAAATGGTTGAAAAATTGTACTGAAAGAATTTAAACGAAAGAAAACCGAATGATCTGCGACTTGTGACGCAAATTTTTTGTTGTAAAATTTTCTTTCACAAATTTTTTGAGTCAAATTTTTGTTGATAAAACTTTTGCGTACGACGCACAATGCGTCAACCTCAGCGATATCAGTTATTTTGTAAGTAAGATAAAGGACTTGCGTCACATTTACCCTTCAAGGGTTTTTTGACTGATTACAACGTACCGGTCGAAAAAAAATATGAATTTTTGATTGTCAATACTAATCATGTCAAAAATTCAGGACTAGTTCAATGATATACAAGTTCTTCAACTAAAGAAGCTACCCATCAGCTTAGCTTTTAACGAAGCTTTTAACTGTTTTCATTGGCATTAAATTTTAATGTGAGAATAATCTGTAAATTGACATGCTTAGTGGAGAAGACATTTCGCGTAGAGAATTAAATGATTATAAAATACAGGATGTCGTTGTCATTCTACCCTTTTAGTTTTCCAAGTGGAATTTATTTCCAAATTGAAATTGACATCGACTTTCCTGCATTAATCTTTTTTTAAATGTTCGTTGATGGGAGCGGAGTGTTACTTTTAAATGTTGTTGTACCTTATATAGAGTCACTTGATGTATTCATGTCTTTTTCAAGGATCAGCACTATAAAGTCATATACTAGTAATTTCATCACTAAACATTTATTTAGACTGTGTACGTATGACAAATGACAAGTAGTATCCATTGCAAAATGATTGTGTATAAACAACTGCCCACACAACGTACTCACAAGACAGATGTGAACGTGAACTTAGTGTTATATATGTCATTGTAAAGTTCTAAAACACATTCTGATTATGGAATTACCTAATGTTGTGTATGTGTGTCTGGGAAACGTGCGATTATCTTTTCACCTTTTTGAAATCCGACACATTTTCTGTTTCTATGTCACTTGAGTTTTTGATTTATCCATGCAAACCACAAAATCGAAAAAGTGTCAAAATTTCAAAATTCCTTGCGTCTACCAAAAACATATCAAGAACGCTATTTGGGCCAAGGGTCGATATGTTAATGAAATCGTTTCCATGACATCTCACGAAAAATTCAAGAATTTCACGATGTGACATTTTCGTGCTCTTCGTGAAAGTCATTACACAAAAATTGACCCTGTTTGTGCCAAAACTACCCCCATAGCTCGAAAACCGTCGGCAGTTCAGCCACTGACAAACAATATTTTTTCGCATTACCTGTGGCAGATAATATTTTCAAAAAGATTACCTACTGATGGTAATGGTAGGAAATGGAAAAGTTATCTGCCACAGATAACGTCACAGAAATGTATTACCTGTGATTGGTAATGTGCCCCAAAATGTCCTGTAAGTAGGCAATTTGTCAATTTGTCAATGTTATATGTCACAGGTAAAGTGCATTATATGTGGTAGGTGTAATCCACATTGGCCGTCATAGGTAATGTTCCAGCTTATAACGACAATAAGCCATGTAAAGTCGTGTACTGACAACGCTCTAGATTGGTGATCTGAAGGTTGTTGGATCGAACCCCGGCGCGTGCAACATTTTTTTAATTTTATTTGGCACATCACAGATAACGTTTCACATTACTTGTCACAGATAATGTAACGAAATTACAATACCTGAAGACGCACATTACCTGTGTCCGCTGTTAAATTTTTTTTTTGGGAGTGAGCTTTCCGCCCAAACTTTCCATAAATTATGTACAGTCGAGACATCCTCTGCGCCTTTCATGGACACAAGTTGTTCGGTGGCTATTTAGACTAAATTGTAAAAAATCCTCTTCTTGCAGCTCGTTTTAAAAATGTTTTATATTTTCTGCAAACAATAATTTCAAGAGGGTGGATTAGCTTTCACTTTTTTCAAATCACAACGCAACAATTTTCGTCGTTTTGTCATCCTTTTGCTTCCGTTTAAGTCTGATTTCACATCAATTTTGTTGTATGATGAATCTGTATATTAAAGGTTCAAGTGATGAAATTTGAGCCAATAAAATTGGCAAGCAATATCGAATATCGACAACATTTTAAATTTGTTTTGGGATGATACAACAATTTAAGGTTCGTATAGAAGGATGATGTAAGTGAGGGAGGCACGTTTCCTGTAAAAAGAAACATTTCGCTTATAGAAGTGATATTATGCGAGGGGGAAACCACTGGCCAAAACGGCAAATCAATTTCTAATTCCTTTCAATTCCGTTTAATTACCTCAATTACCAGAGCAACTCGTCTAATTGCCGGAATCGCTCTACTTCCTTTCAATTCATTTCAATTCCGTTCAATTCCTTTTAATTCCTGTCAATTCCAAGCGTGGAATCCCAAACTCATAGTGCAGACAATGCTATGTGAACTTTGAAGAGACACGAATTTTTCGTTTTGAAAAATGTAAAATACCTCCGTGTTGTCTCGGTTCATTTTTCTTTTCTTTAATAAATCTTCCTGTATGTCGCAATTGTTGTTGAATTTATCCTAACTAAGCGGCGCAAATTTTTTTGCCATTTATTTAAAAAGAAGTGGTTGGAAATGACGTGAAAATATAAATAAAAAAAAGCTTTTCGTCACCTGCTTATTGTCTGTTTGTAAATTACATCGTTAAACCTTGACGAGATACTTCGCACTCACAATGTCTTTTTAGCATAATTTAATCTAAATAAAATTAGAATCATTTTTTTCTCTCTCGCTGCTTTTGTTATATTTCGGTCGATAATACGACGCAGTGTATGATAATGTAATGTACACACAGTCGGATGTTCGGTATTATAAATATATGTTTGCATATCTAGAATCGACTCCCTTGCTTAAAATGTTAAACATTTTGTTCGTAAATGAGCCATAATGTCTCCGGTTGTGTTTATGTCTATATACCACTGATGCCACAAATTTTTTTGTTGTTGTCTTAATAGCAAAAAAAAAACTTTTCTTTTGATAGGTCGCACTTGGAAGGAGAGTCGGTCTTTACAGATTCTGTGGCGACATTGGACGTGGAAATTTTTCACGAGTTAAATTAGCAATTCATCAACTCACAAGAGGTAATATCTTTTTATGTTTAAACATTAAAAACTCGGTTGGGTCATATATTTTGCTTTATATAATTCTACGAAATTTTTTTTTGTTGCGTCCCTCATTGGACATTATCGTGTTTACTTATGCCCTGCTGATTTCATGTGCAAATGTAATAACAATTCCATTTTATTTGGACACTTTCTCATAGATAAAGTAGCAATAAAAGTTGTGGATAGAGGACGATTAGATACCCGTGCGTTGCGTATGCTCTCTAGGGAGGTAACTACATTAGAATGTGTACATCATCCAAATATATTGAGGTGAGTTGTCGTAAATTTTGTTTTTAATTCAATTTCCGCGATTTAGTACTCATCGTTGTAAATGGAAAAGAGTTGAATTTTGCAGGAAGTTGATTCTTTAGCGACTTCCTGACATGAACACAATTAATTAATGACACCAAGTTCAAACGAATTACATTTTCATTTGAGATGTATTAGGAGCAATAATTACCCGACCTTGGACGCAAACCTATCGACATAAATTCAATCTAGCGTCGATCGGTAAATGATACATTTTTCAGACAAACTTTCTTTGGAGGGGAACCAATATGCCGTTAATGAGCATCGTGATGACTATGTTGATTCCAATAAATTTACAGGCCTCTTAACTTTTGAGTGAGTCCTGTCCACTAGGGCGTATCGAATTTTTAGAATTTTAAGGGCCGCGATAGCCTGTGTACACCGAATTCTTAAATATTTTGTAAAAAAGTTCAGCTACTGTTATGGAATATTATGTGCACTTACTGGCCAAGGTTACCTCGACTCAGCAACACCGGTTACATTGTCTGCAATGGCTTCGTGGGCGTCGTGGGTACACTTAAAAAGTCCATTCAAAAATGTTGAAAAAGTGGTTTCGGATGGATCGCCGACCGGGACAATGCCTAGTGTACTGGTAGTACTCGACCTCCTCTACAACCTCATGCCAAAAGCTAAACTTAATAATTTGTCTCTCAGGAAATAAAAGTCAAAAACCAAAATGTCGAACTTTCGATGTCAGAAAACCTCGACAGACACACCTTTTGGACCATCGGTTTCTTTGGCAGTTTTGTAGAGTTTTTAACGCTCTACATCCTGCTAGAACATTGTTTTCAAAAATACTCTTAACTTTCCGAGTTATGACCATTTGAAAGTTAAAGTCGTCCGGTGGGACTTCTTCCCGGGCACCTTCGGATCCATCAACCATATGCCTGGACTTGGTTGGTTGGTTTTATTTATGAGCATATTCGTAATTACATATCAAAGGGAATGCCTGGACTTAGTTTTCAATGATCTACGTTTTCCGCACACAGGCTATCGCGACCCTTAAAATTCTCAAAATTCGATACGCCCTACTGTCCACAGGTGTAAATCACGAAAACCGTATTTTCATACCTAGGACCCAAAAAGTGCGTGTTCGATTCCAGACCTCGTCTTCGGCTCTGTCTGGAAACCTCTCACACGCTAAAAAAGACTTTTTGTTCGTGGTACGAAATATACTATTTCGTCCGAGCTCAGTGTATTATTGCTCTTAACATTAACTGAACTACGTGGGTTAACAAAGCAATCAAAAACATTTTTTTGCTTTTGTAGCATTTTGGTTCAGGATGTAGAGGAAAACCATGAACGAATGAAAAACTTGGAAAACCCTTTCTTCAAAAGAATTTTGATATTTTCAACCCACGAAATCTTTTTTTTTCTTTTCGAGTGGTAACATCGTTGAGAGTTGAAAACTTTTATATTTCAACTACTCAACGAAACAGTATCCAACTCGACGTATATTCAGCGATACAACGGATGACCGTATTATACAGTTGTGCTCTTGAAAATTATATTTTTCCATGGCTTTTCTCTCTATATAATACTTCTTAAGCCGGCACAACTATGCCATTATTTCCATTGACATGGGGTAGTGGACATTGCAAGGGACATTGCTTGTTTCGACAAAAAAAAAATGTTGAATCGATTTTCATGTTTGATTTTTCTCGTTTCTCGTATGCATCCAGATTGTTTGAGGTTGTCGAAACATTGGGACGAGTTCATTTAGTTACAGAATGGATAAGGGGCGGTGAACTGTACAACAGGATAACTCAAGGTGGTCCATTGACAGAGTCACATGCGGCTCCATTATACAAACAATTGTTATTAGCTGTTAAACATATGGTGAGACTGGTCATTCATGACTGAGATACAGTGGAAGTCAGTGAAATTTAGACATGAATTTGTTTCGGCTGTTTCTCAGCTGATACAACTCATACAAACAAGAGAGTTTGTACGTCTTTACCATATAAAGAAAGACGTATGATAAGTCTTGATGGTATAAGTGGCCCAGCTGAAAAACAACTATTGCAAATTAATGTCTAAATTTCACTGGCGTCCACTGTAATACACAGAAAAAACATTGATTTACATAATTAATTAACGTAAATTCCGTATTTCTTCTTGAATCTTGCAGCACTCATTGGGATTCGTACACAGAGATATCAAAGCGGAAAATGTAATCAAAACAGAATTAAAAAAATTTTCTTTGAAAAGCAATTTGCAATAATGGATTTTCCTTTTCCTCTTAGGTATTAATGGTTACCGAAGATAGAATTAAACTTGCCGACTTTGGATTTAGCACTCAGTTAATAAATGGTAAATATAATGGTCTTTCAATAATTACAATTTTATGAGAAATGCTGTGCAGAAAGAAGATAAAGAAAATCTCATTAAAGTTTAATTTCGAGTGTAGAGAACTATAGTCGGATCATTTTCAATTTGCCTTCACTTTGGCTATACCATCGAAACAAAGTTTCAAAATATTGTACTGATGATACGTACCGATAAAGCTTTGCTGAGTGTTAGTTTGCACATCTTTTAATAGTCAAGTGCTCAAGACCAGGAGGACACTGTTTCTGCAAAAGATGTGTACATAACGTCCATAAATCTGATGTTTGAAAATAGATTCCGTTTGTTGCCGTTGCTAGTTTAGAGCGCCACTTCGGTTTATTTGTTTGTTTGTTCAGTGACCTAAATAATCACCTCTTACTGCCAATAACAAGTTCAGTCTAAATCACGCCTCGAAGTATGCATTGCATTCGGGGCTTAATTGATATTCCGCCTAAATGTAGTCTAGGCATACAAATTCACCTTATTTGGGTTGCATCATTCTGTGTGTGCATTTATGCAGTGACCAAACACACACTGCAACACCACCAGCTTAACGTGACTTTTGAATCACGTCTCGAAGTATGCAAATAAGCTCTGATGAAAGTTAGGTGCTTAATATTCCGCCTAAATGTAGGCTGGGCACACAAATTCATTCTTCATTCTATTTGCGTTACGTCATTCTGTGTGTGCATCGATGGAGCGACCGAACACACACTGTAATTGCCCAGATTATGAAGCTTGTGCGCATTATTGATTCATTTAGAGCTGACTTGCGAGGCCCTAACCTGCTACAGACAGTTGTCATCTGTTATCGACAACGGCAACAAGAATAAACGACAAGCTCTGACTCATGTTATATAGCAAAGAGCATGTTCAAAAAAATGAAGTAAAAGATTTGACATCAATCTTTTGGAAATAATTCGATCTTTGAAGTAGTAGTTTGTACAGTAAAACTGTTAATTCACGCCGTAAGTGCGGTCGAAATTCAAAATGGAACGTGCGGAGGTCTTTCTAACGTAGCGTCATTTTCATACAACGAAGCTTTGAAATGTACTTTTCGGTTCACTTTTTCATCGAATCGTTCACTTAAAATTCAAATTTTAGGCACACTTACGGCGTGAATATGCTTGCTGTCTGTGACAGCACTGGACTATATTGCCATCTAATTAATTTAACTTTAGATGGGGTTGATTCACTTAAAACTTTTGAGAATTTTTCAATATCGAAAATTGAACAGTGCTCAGTGTTCGTTGTATCGCTTTTCTCCTCGTTTTAAACGAACATGCCTTGCCATATTTTCCGACATAATATTTTCATCGTTCGAAAGTTTGTGAAAGAATCCTTATCCTTCGCTGCACAATTTTTCGTTTCTAATTTAGCTTTGCTGCACTGACACTGTTCCTTATTATAAAACAGGTGCTCAGCAACACTTAGACACTTTTTGTGGTTCGCCACCGTATGCCGCACCGGAATTGTTCAGCGATGACCATTACATTGGTGGACCAGTCGATGTGTGGGCATTGGGTGTTTTAGTTTACTTTATGATCGTTGGTAATATGCCATTCCGAGCGCCTACCGTGCCAGCATTACGAACAGCCGTACTGTCCGGTGACTTTTCCCTGCCATCTCATTTGAGTTTACCTTGCATTCGGCTCATACGTAAGTGATAAAGTGAAATGGAAAATCGATTTGCTTCACAACGAAATATTCCTTTCAGAACGCATACTAGTCCATACACCGTCTCGTCGACCGACAATCGATCAACTTTTAGCTAGTCAATGGGTTAATCATAATCATTTGCCGATTGACATAACCCAACCGAAGCAACAAAAAAAATCTTGGTTTTCGCGTCGACGAAAACTTACGCACGAACGACACATTGAAATGAGTAATCTGGCGCCCATCCAATGTAGCACAAAACGTGCCAGCAGTATTTATGCCGAAAATTTCTTAAATCCCATTGATATGCCAAATATAGAAGAATTGACAATAAGTCAACCGAATGTCACGAGGTCACATCGCCGGTCCATATTCAGCGGAACATTGAAAAAGAAAATCGGACCGATGGAGGATGGTGGCGAGAAGGGGAATATGTTCAATCGGAAAAATAGTTTAGAAATCAAAACGGTTGAAAGTGACCAACTGAACGGAACGAACGGTCCACGCCGTCAGCCCAGCACGGATTGTAATAATCCATTCGATGAAGAGCAAGGAAATTTCATCATGGCACCAACATTCACCGATGACCTAACGCATTTACATCATTTGGAAGTCGAAGCGAGACTGCTGCTCGGTAAACTCGGTTTAACGAGTGAAATACTGTGTCGGTCTATTGAGAATGGACCGCGTAGCGAAGTGATCGGTATTTATCGCATTGTGATTCATCGACTGCAAAAGCAAATGTGGCAAACGAGACAAGCTGAGATTATTGCAAATGAAGAAGTAACCAGACCAAAGAGCAATCGAACTTGTGCCATACTTTAGTTTTCTATTTTGAATTATTTTCTTTTATTTCGGATTTTTTATGGACAAGTGTGTGTCTCTCCTCTATCTCTCTCTCTGTCCGACAACATTATTATATGAACATATTGAATGGTATGTGTCCTATTGAATTTGTGATTTTTATTTTATATTTTAGCGACGTAAATGAGTAGCCTGAAGAGCCCTCGTGTATATCAGTCGACGACGGTTTGAAATCTATGGCCATCCTACATCAGAAGAGAAATTACCATTCTCATACCAATTTGGTTTCGCTACTACTTAAGTGTCAATTCCACTCAACAAAAAGTACTCCGTGAGAGAGCCGTGAGAGAGCGAGCTGTCAAATAAACAAAGGAAAAATTGAAAAAAATCCAATTTTGTCTCTCACTTTTGTCTCGTTCTTTTTTGGTAATGCTTAGTTTCCTCTTACCAAAAAAAGTACTCCGTGTGAGAGACAAAATTGAATTTTTTTCAATTTTTCTTTGTTTATTTGACAGATTGCTCTCTCACGGCTCTCTAACGGCTCTCTCACGGAGTACTTTTTTTGAGTGGAATGGGCACTTAAGACGAAACTGACTGAGTCATATAAGGGATATCTTCACAAGAACCCTTCTAGTACTGAAAAAGTGCCATAACAATGACAATGGTAATTTTGATATAGGATTCATAACGTGATCTTACTGATATGCACATGGGGTCTTGGCGACCGTATAATGGTTTCGATTATTGTTTATAAACAAATGTGAACAATGAGATGTGTTCAATACATTTCAACGAACATTGATACTAAAAATTAGATTTTTAAGTAGAAAATTATGAAGTTTTTTCCTAATGTTTTGTACAACCAACAGCAACAATAAGTGTAGATCATAACAAAAATCAATTGCAAGTAAACCAAAATCGTTATACAAAAAATCTGTACTCTTAGGCGAATAATTAAATAATTACTTTCGGATATGGTCAGCACAATTCAATCAACAAATTGAATTCAATGGAGCATTTTGCTCTGTTTATATGGTTAATGTACAGTTAGAGAGCGATGACGTATTGCGGTAACGTATATAGTGTCAAAATTGACATTAGAACAAAAGAATTCTGTCAATTTTGACACTATACGTCGCTCTCTGAATGCCCCAGTTATACTTAAAACTAGGCAACCATTTCAAACTCTTGAAATGTACACAAAATGGTGGCATAGTACGTTGAATAGGTCAAAGATCTTAAAGAACCTTGGAATAGGTATCGGTGCATCCGTTGGTTCCAATGACATTTGTGGTTCCGCTGCAACCGCTTCGCACAAAAAAATTGAATAATGATGAAGGAATGGAACAATTTCGAAGTAATTTTTGTCTTTCATCGAGATTGTGCTAACGATATGTGGTGGACACCTATGGATTGGTCATTTGAACTCACGGGCTCCTAGATACTTGCTGAACCTATTACTGTAACTTTAAAGTTACTTTTTAAATTTTTTGTGAAGCGACTGCAGCGGAACCAAATATGTCATTTGGAATAACGAATCGGTGTTTCGAACTCAGGTCACCGAGACCCGTCCAATGGACCACCATTAGCGTGCAAGCCAGACTTCACAGAGAATAATTTCCGTTTTGAAGCCTTGCGTAGCGGTAAATGTTAATCAGACTGTGAGTAAATAAGTCGGCCATATGACCAATCAGACTTCCATTTCCAGACGAATGAATCACTCTTCTCATTTTCATACATCGATTACTTCCCCCCATTCTCAGCGCGTTTCAGTTGTACAGTACAACTTGTACGACATGTTCCAATTGTGTAATGATTGAGTAATGTGGCTTTTATAATTATGGTAGACCGGTCTGCAGTTTGCAATCACTAAAATGAAGTCGTTGAGAGCGAGCTCCATCTGGGTTTACTTTCTTAAAGTCACTTAATTCGTCTGTTTTGCTTGAACACATGGAAGTGAGTATTGGAAGTTCCTAAGATCCAGTAAATTATTTTCGTTTGAAAGGATATTTCTCGAGAGATCAAGAGAAGAATTTGGAATGATATTATGGCAGATCATAGTTTCGTTGACACATCAACATGATCTACTACCATTCAGAGTTCCCACGACCATATTCGTAAATGAAATTGTGATTTTTCAAATGAATGAAATAAAAGACATAAATTACTAGAAAGCAAAGAAATCTATTGTGTAAATTAGAAGTTTACTACTCAATCTCTGTTTACGTTTTAAACTCACTTTTAAGTAGCCTAATAGAAACAACCTTTATCAATCTAAAAATTGGGAACTGTCCTGTCCTTATTGTTCCACCTCTTTATTGACATTGGTGATTTTCCTCTTATAATGCAGCCAAAAGTTACATTTTTAAGTAAAACCAATTACAAATTTAAGGGAAAAAAAAGTTTGTTTTAAGATTAGTTAGGTTTTAAAAGGCGTTCGTCCTTTTATTGTTATATATAAAAAATTGCTTGGAACACGTTAATCACGCTACAAGCAAACGTGTTCTTGTCATCAGACATAAAACTTTATTTGAGTTTGAAAAAAGTATTAGAAAATTTGTAACAAAACAGAACATTGTCGCAACGTAAAACTAAAACTCCTATGTGTCCCACACACTGTCACAGCACTGTAAATTACATGAACAATTACGGAAAAATATTCCCCGAAATGTTTCCATTTTCTGTTTTAACATTTAAAATTCGTTGGTGCTGTTTGAGTGCAGAACTTCAATTTAAACTTTAGTTATACACCAGATCAACCATTTTTGTTTAAACGTCTGGTGTGTTGTTACCAGATGTGAAATCCTTCTAGCGGTACCAAAGGTTTTTCCCAGGAACGAAATATTTAAAAGAAAATGTAGAAAAATCTACGAATACGCACAGTTGTTACATGAAATACATTCCATTGTACTGTTTAGGTTTTGAATGAAATGAAAAGTTTATCAGTTAAAAAGTGAATGTGTTACGTAATTTATACATAAGATACCCGCCATTCGATTATAATATTGCTGTGTAAAATGTCTAAAATGTTATGTTATGTTTTGACGGTTCCTAATATTTTAACAGATTTTATCGATTAAAATTTTTTAGCTTTAGAACAGATATTACCTTATTGGAGGCGATTGATTGTAAACCAAATAAAAGTAAAACTAAAAATTAAAATCATTGTTTGAATTGTATGCAAACGGCAATTGGATCTTTCAGTTAAGCGGAAAGCACACGAGCAATTTTGCATTGATGGGAACCAACAATTATGCTGCGTTTTGGTGTTAAGGCCCGTCATTGGGAAATGACAGGACAGTTTCCCGAAAATGTATGGAAAATTTTATCACAAAAATTCACCGAAAAGATTCAAAGAAACTCACCTCTTATGCTTTCCATTGTATTCGGTCATGGTCTCTTTAGGTCGCCAAGGCATATTTGAACACTAAACACTTTTTACTCGATGAAAAAACAAAAAGTTTTTTTTTTGTCGCGACAAAAACACAGAAAATATTTCGACACAACTGTGACACTCCGCTATTATAAGTACTAGAATGAATGTTTGCTGTGTTCACTTCGGCGGTAAAATATTTTCATTCAAAAAATTGTCGGACCCTTCAACGATGGTAGACATTTATTAAAATTGTAACCTCTCCCACTTCTTTAGTAAGTTAACAAGACTTCGCTGAGTCTAATTATGCCACCTCTTCGAATAAAAATATCGGCTGAGGTCGAATAATTCTCCGCTGAGCTTTAACAAACCTCTAATGAGCTCTAATAATTCTCCGCTAGGCTTCAGTAAGAGTCCGTCAGACCTTAGCACGTAGTAGTAAGGCAATGAAGCTAAGCGAACACTCAATAAGCATCAGCGGTTACCTGATAATTGTTGCTATGATTTAATAAGACTCCACTTAGCTTTGGCAGATCTCCGCTGAGTGTCCGATTAGCTCCATTAAGCCTTCCTGCAACTTTCTTAAGCCTAACGGACACTTCCTGAAGCCTAGCGGAGAATTATTAGAGCTCAGCGGAGGTTTGTTAAAGCTCAGCGAAGAATTATTAGAGCTCAGCGGAGAATTATTCGACCTCAGCCGATATTTTTATTCAAAGAGGTGGTATAATTAGACTTCGCGAAGTCTTCTTAGCTAACTAAAGAGAAACGAACATTTATTTACGCACAGTGCAGTCTTACGAGAGGCTAAATTTTTAATAAATGCTCTCCCATCGTTGAGAGAATGTCCGCTGAGCTATCGTAAAGCTTTAAAAAATGGTCGATGAGCATTATTAAATGTATACGCTACCCTTTGTCAACCGTTTGATGATTGTTTTTAAATGTCCGACACTTTTTTGAATGAAAATATTTTACCGCCGAAATGAACACAGCAAACATTGATTCTAGTACTTATAGTAGCGGAGTGTCACAGTTGTGTCGAAATATTTTCTGTGTTTTTGTCGCGACAAAGCAAAAAAAAACTTTTTGTTTTTGCATCGAGTAAAAAGTGTTTTAGTGTTCAAATATGCCTTGGCGACCTAAAAAGACTATGCCCGAATACAATGGAAAGTATCAGAGGTGAGCTTCTTTGAATTTTTTCGGTGAATTTTTGTGATAAAATTTTCCATACATTTTCGGGAAACTGTCCTGTCATTTCCCAATGACGGGCCTTAAGGAATGTCGCACCGCGTCATTCACAATAATTCACAAAGTGACATCTTCCTTATACAAAATGTGTCAAAATGTGAATTATTGTGAATGACGCGGCGCGAGATTCCTAGCAATCTGCACATTTTAATTCAATATTCACCACAGGCTAAACAATTGAAAACGCGTAATAATTGTCAATCCCATCAACGCAAAATTGCTCGTGTACTTACGGCCTAAGGCTGATAATTCGAAATATTTTGTGTTGCTGACCATATCACTACTGCGCTGAAGGGTTTCGCAATTTCAAAATCAGCTTCAGACAACATTTTAAACATTCCCTGAGTCGAAATCAGCAGCGAAATCAACTTCATAGATCTGTTGACACTTGAAATGCACCGTAGATGACATCAATTTTAGATGAAACCATAGAGGTAGACTACCTAGAGGAATTATGACCGAAATTCATTGAAAAATTATATCACACACACCATTATACGAAAACGTCAACTTTGCTTTGCTTTTGACATTATGAGTCCCTTTACTTTTGACATTAAGAGTCCCGTGTACTGTCTGTACACGGAGCTGTCACGTACACATTCAAATATATGATTTTTCATTTTAATTTGTCAGTTTGTTCTATTGAGGGGGGCCTTGGATGAAACAGCAAAGATCACGAGCTGTCATCCAATTTTTCAGAAATATCAGAATGTATCACATTGTGTGTAAACGTCATTAAATGAGTCCATAACCACCTTATTTGACATAATTTGTAACTTTATTTCGGTTAAAATTGGAAATAAAAAACTGCCTCAAAAATCTTTCGAGTAGGTCGACTTACCCACATATTTGACATGGTAAAGAATACAAGCCAGATAGCGAATAGGGCAAGTATGGTATTTTTGGAAAGGTGAGATCCTCGGCTATGAGATGTAGTAGCAATTGAAGCTCTACTCAGCAGTGGATGAGTTAGACATGACCAGAAAGCTTCCCGATGGTGAAAAAATTAAGTGAAAGTTGTCCACACTCACAAAGTAAAAATGTTAAATTTCTTGTTAGTGCATATAATTGTTCGGTAAACCAGAGACAACCAGTAGATAGCAATTAATTTCATTTTTAATTGAACTTTCCATACATTTCCATTAAAAAAGTCTCAGGAATGGTGGCATAAGAAAGTTTTTTTAGATTTATTGAAAAAAAATTAAAAAAAACGAGCCATCAGAACAGTCGGAGCGTTTGCTGCGACTGAGCCCCGTACAAACCCGTATATTTATTTATTTTTATTTATTTATTTATTTGTTTATAGATCAATAAACAGGTCTTTCAACCCAATAACATATCAATCTGTCACTAAAATAAATATAATAAAAAAAAAACAATAGAAAAAGATAAAGTATACAAACCAAACTTAGTACTAATCAAGTCGTGTAGGAATTACACATCTCTGCCTTAAACGGTCAGCTTAACCTTCAAGACACACCTTTTAAAAGCACTCGGTGACTGATCAAAAATGTTGCATTCGGAGAAGTATTTATCGTGGTTATCCTGCATTCTGTGCAGGGGCTCGTTTTGCACTATGTTACTTGAATAATTCGGAGTGTAGAAAACAGGTCTGTTCATCCTCGTAGTTCTGCCATGATGATAATACGTAATGCTTTGATTCAAGGTTGTATCCATATACCCATGTATAATCTTGTGAAGTATGATCTCATCATTTATCAGTCTTCTTGCTGTCAGCGAAGTCATATTAAGTTGCCTTAGACGATCATCGTATTCCGTCTTATGCAAATTGAATTTGAAGAAGTACATCCTGGTGAATTTCCTTTGGACTCTCTCCACAACACTAACATGTTTTTCGTAGATAGGCGACCAAACAGCAGCACAATAATCAAGCCGACTTCTCACCAGCGAGTTATAGAGAGTTTTCATACTTTCCGGTTTCTTAAAGAACTTGCCACATCGGAAAATGAAACCTAACATCCGATACGCCTTACGCGTAACCTCACCGACATGTTCGACGAATGAGAGCTTACTATCAATAGTGACACCCAGGTCACGTTTAGTATTAACCCTGGGCACAACATCGCTTCCTATTTTATATCGATAATTAACTTTGTTCGATTCGGTCTTCCGTGTAATTGACATGACTGCACACTTCTTCACATTCAATCCCAGCTTGTTCTCCGTGCACCATCTGTGAAGGCGATCAATTTCAAGCTGAAAAACTTCGCTATCTCTAATTGACTCAATCTTACGAAGCAGTTTCAGATCGTCAGCAAAAGCAAAGGTATTTTCAATCACGGCCAGCAGATCGTTGACGTATAAGACAAAAAGAAATGGTCCTAATATTGATCCTTGTGGAACGCCAGAGGTTGGAGTAATCTTTCTCGATCGTCCACTGCCAATTACCACGAACTGCGAGCGATCCGTCAGGTAGGACTTGAACCACTGAATCAATGAGCTGCTAAATCCAAATGGAACGAGTTTTTCGAGTAAGCGACTGTGACTGATTTTGTCAAACGCTTTGGAGAAGTCTGTGTACAGGACATCAACTTGACCGCCATTAGCCATAGACTGCGATACTGCTGTTACAAATTCCATCAAGTTTGACTGCGTTGATCTTTTCGAAAAGAAACCATGTTGTGAACGATGAATCTCATTTTTCACTCGGGCAAAGAGCGCATTGTATATCAATCTCTCGAAAACCTTTGAAATAGCACATAATATAGATACAGCTCTATAATTCGTCACATCCTCCTTGTCTCCGTCTTTGAATATAGGTGAAATAAATCCCGTCTTCCATCTTCCTGGAAACACTCTATTTCTTATTGACAAGTTGAACAGAATAGACAGCGGTAGAGCTAACGACTCAGCTAGGTTCATATAAAACATCACAGGAACTCCATCTGGACTAGCGACTTTGTTTTTATCAAACGTTTTTAGCACGTTCTGGACATCCGCCTCAGAAAACTCAATATCAACTTGCTCAGCATCTATCACTGGGTCTTCGACATGCCGTGACCCAACCGAGTCGCTTTCCACGCCATCTCTCTGATATACCGATGTGAAAAAACTTGCAAAAAAATTACAGATCGTCATCCTGTCATTACTGACATCTTCACCATATCTCATGTTGCTCGTTAATGAATTCGTTTTTCTTAATGACTTGGTGAACGCAAAGAAGCACTTGGTATTATCTTTCAACTTACTTTCACAATCATCCGCATAGTTTACGAAACAGATCTTGATCTCCTTTTTTACTTGTTTACGCAGTCTCGAGAACACATTCCTATTAAACACACTGTCATCAGCGTTCAATCTCGCTTTAGCACTGGACTTCTTCTTAATCAGCTTTATGAGCCTAGGCGTAAAATAGACTGGGTAGTCCCTCTTCGAATAGTGGACCTTTGGTATACTATCAATGATCGGATCTAAAATCTCATAAAACCTGGTTACCGCACCATCTACATCTAGCCCACTTAATTCTATTTCCCACTCCACATCCAGCAGTCTCTCGTTTATGGAAGGGTAATCTGCCTTATAAAAATTCACCCTCGGTGACCTTTTCTCGACTAGATACTTTACCGGGCATACGTCTAGAACTACATCTAACGCCGGATGATACTCATCTTCTCGGACCAACGGATCACAGCACCTGTTTACTTTAACCTTGTTCGTATCAACGTCAGTAAGTACCAAGTCTATGGTCCTCCCCAACTTATTCCGTACGTCGTTCACCTGACTGAGATCACACATTGAGGTCACATTCAGCAGCTCGTACGAGATACGCTTGTCGAAACTACTCTGATCGTTCACCCTTGGCTCGCACTTACCGTCGACAGTGTGTCAAAACACGCTATCGCTAAGGTTATAATCTCCAAACAGGACAAAACGATCATTCACATCAGACGAGGTTACTAAATCACCTATCCTCTTGAAATGAACTTCATAATCAGGCAATTCGCTTTCACCTTCGACATACCGTACATTGAGATGAGTCTTGTAGCCATTTTCGTGAACCACAGATATCCAAACATCTTCCTTCCTCAATTCCCAATCTCGCATCCGCATCGAAGTAAGATCACTCCTGACTGCTATAAGACAACCACCCCCCTTTGACATGCCAGTTTCATCCCTATTCCGATCGACTCTGAACACTACATACCTGTTATCAAAAAACATCTATTGCGTACGTGACTCGGCCTCAGTCCGAGGACCCAAATTCAAATTTTTTTTCAACTACATTCTATTCGGCCTTTGATTACCTCCCAAATGAAACAAAAATTACGAAAAACGGATGAAATTTGCTCGAGTTATATGTAAAATACACATAGGGCCCTAGTAGTGGCCTTAGTCCAAGGACCCAAATTTAATTTTTTTTCAACAACATTCTATTCGGCCATTGATTACCTCCCAAATGAAACAAAAATTACGAAAAACGGATGAAATTTACTCGAGTTATATGTGAAATACACATAGGGCCCTAGTAGCGGCCTTAGGCCAAGGACCCAAATTTATTTTTTTTTCAACAACATTCTATTCGGCCTTCGATTACCTTCCAAATCAAACAAAAATTACGAAAAACGAATGAAATTTACTCGAGTTCTATGTAAAATACACATAGGGCCCTAGTAGCATTTCACTTCTAAGGCCCTAACTCACGGTCCACTCACCCGATTTAAAAAAAACTTTTTTTTCCTGGATTGGTATTGACAATACCTATCATTTCCATTTCCATCGTTTATTTTGCCATAAATATCACCAAAAGACCTTAAATCACTTAGGTGGCCCTAACTCACGAAGGGCCGACCCGAATATGCCCATCTTCGAACTTAGCCTCACTTTTTCGACTATCTTTCAGGGGAAAAAAAAATTTGAAATCGTATTTGATTTACTCAAGATATCGACGTGACAGACGGACAGACGGACAGACAAAATTTTTATTGCAGATTCGTCATCTATGAACATAGGCAAACACTTTGCCCTTACCGTCTGCTTCGAATTCCATCAATTACACACGGCATTGTAATCCTATAAGCCCCTTTGTACTTCGTACGGGGCTAAAAACCCTCCCAATTTTTTGATATGTTAAATGGGATGTGCTAACCTTCATTCTGCCAATAAAATGAAAAATCGGTTGGGTTGACAAAACCATATAATTGGACTTTGATGCCTCACCCTGACTCACAGCTACAACCTTCTGACCCGACGATACTTTTATTAGAATCGTCTGTCAATTCTCTACAAACTACCTTTAGATCAAAACCGACCGGGTCGTTTCATTCGGGTAAAATTTTCTGAAAAAGTCATGATTTTGAAATTTTAAAATTTTTTCGAAGTCGCCACGAGCCGGAGAGGTAGTTTAAAAAAAAAACTGCTTCTACGAAGTGATCACCTTGAAATTCCTTATCGGGAGCACCATAAACGTCCGGAAACAAAAATGGAAACAAAACATTATTTTCTCATGAAAAACAAGGATAGTCACACCGCACACATGAAATCATCACTTTCTCTTGGCCTTTGAGTGGAGCAAGTAAGGATACTTACATCGCACACATGAAAATGAGAGTACAGCATCTTCGATTATGTTAGGTAAGTCGCGAAAAAGAGAACAGATAGGCAGAGGCGCCGACTTTGAATTCGTTCATGGGGGGCTCATGGGGGGCAAAGAGCACAAAATGATAAAAAAATTGTGAAAAACCCTAGGAATTTAAAGAAGTTTTGCATTGTCATGGGGGGCAATCGCCCCCCTCGCCCCCCTATACTCGGCGCCACTGCAGATAGGGGCAGATGTCTACAGAAAGGCTCTACGGGCATTTTCATAAGAAGCTTACTCAATTTGGAATCGGTCCATTAGTGCGAATAGTCTATAAGAAGGCTATTGTCACTTGGGTGCGAATAGTCTATACGAAGGCTATTAGCACTGAAGTGTAATTAGTTTATATGACAGTTGGTAAAAGGGATCAACAGTCTGTAATGTCAAAGTTTGTAAAAGGGATCGACAGTCTGCAATGTCAAAGTTTGTAAAAGGGATCAACTGTCTGTAATATGATAGTTTTTAAAAGGGATCAACAGTCTGTAATGTCAAAGTTTGTAAAAGGGATCGACAGTCTGCAATGTCAAAGTTTGTAAAAGGGATCAACTGTCTGTAATATGACAGTTTTTAAAAGGGATCAACAGTCTGTAATGTCAAAGTTTGTAAAAGGGATCGACAGTCTGCAATGTCAAAGTTTGTAAAAGGGATCAACAGTCTGTATGTGGATGTAGTTTATGTTAATAACCTTCACCGAAGAGCCTTCGCATAGACTATTCGGACTATTCGCACCCAAGTGACAATAGCCACTTCATAATTATATTGAGACGCGATGCATATCCAATCCATATATAGCTTGACACTAGCAAGCAAAAAAAAATCGCGTACTAGCGTCAAGCAAAGGCCCGTCCAATAGAACAAACTGACAAATTAAAATGAAAAATCAGTTTTCTTTTAGAAACCTAGTAAATGTCTAACTAATATATCGATATGTTCGACAAATTTTGAAAATTTCCAACTTCCCTTAAGTAAAATAGATGTCGCTGTAATCAAACCATTCGAATTTGAATGGTTTTCACAATGGAAAACTAAAGCTTTCTATCTGGTAATTAGTATTCGATACACATACAGCAACAAGCTTTATCCCTTTGTACATTTTCAAGTCAAATATCGATTTTTCCCCTATATAGTCGTAGATTCTCCACTTGAATCAGTGAAAATTCGTCAGTCTTTTTCCGTGATTCAACCGAGAAACATGCAAATATTTTCAAAATTTTAATATTTTGTTACTCTTCGCCCTCTAATCACCTCTCACAGTTTTCACCATAATTATCTACTTGTTAAATAAATTGCAGATTATAAATAGATGATTCGCTATCTTGTGTGATTGTGGTTGAGAGGTTTGATTCTATTGTGATGCAAAGAAACGAAATGACGTGAAAAACAAAAGGGAAAACAACTTGAGGAGTCACAGGATCACTTTTGGTCCGTTCGAATAAATTTCTTTTTTGTTGATGTGTGTGTGTTTATAAAATGTTATTTGTATATGTGGCTCATCACATAATTGGCTTTATGTAACACGCAACTACTTACAGTGAAAAGTCTGATTTTTTTTTTTTGGTATTTACAAGTGCATCAGATTCATGATATAAAAGAAAATGTTAGATCCAAACAATGAAACCATATATGCCGGCAACGGAACTGATGGGTTATCTGAAAGTCTTCACGATAATGTCAATTATGCCGGAGAATTTGTCGAGGACAATAACCTGGAATCGAATTTAAGACGTCGAAAGGGAAAAATAATTTCTTGCGCTAAAGAAACTATTGAACATGGTGAGTGAACACTGCTGGATGTTCGAGTGGAAAAGAAAAAGATTTTTATCGAAATTAATTGCTTCCGTTTACCTCCATTAAAATGCCGAGCATTATACTTTCATTGATTAGATTTTATGATAGGTAATGAACGTACCGTTACGTAAGAATTAGAAGAACTCTTTACGTTGTCGATTGGGGGGGGGTCGGTTTTGCGGAACGTCGTTGTATGTCACGTTGATGTGTATAAATATAACCAAACACAATGTGAAAGGACGTTGTTTTCTTCAATTTTACTGTTCGTTCGTTCTAACTGCCATTCGTGAGACTGCTCCTCCTTATACCGATAGGTCATTAATCATTTCATTCCCCATGTTATCTGTGCCAAGTACACCACTCTGTTTATAAGTGTGGACGGTGATTGAACATAAACATGTTCTTTGCCAACAAACAGCAGTATATTGATTCATGTAGAATGGCGATCAGCTTGGAGCTGATAAAATCGCTATCTTAACCCTCTGCTGCAACATAAATAATGAACTGGGTTAACTTTAAATTGTAGTGATCCATGCAAGTCGCATGCATATGTATTCGCAATAGAGAAAGTCGACATAATCGATTACAGTTTTGTAAATTTATTTTCGTCGATAAAGAGAGCACGCTATCGTGTTTTATTCTATCCTTCGATTACGTTTTACATTTAAAGCGAAAAGCAGTTGATGTGCTAGCGAGAGGAAAAGAACATTTTTATTCACGGCTTATTGGCTCTATTATGGTTGGGTGTAGTAAGTAAGTCTTTACCCAATACCCTTTGTAATGCAAAATATTAAATCTGATGTTGGGTTGGGATGCACATAAATAATGTTCTATTTATGCGTCATCGGATTGATTGAAGTTCATTTATTGACACAACGTGAATGTACATCAAATATATCAATGGGACCAAAAAACCATCATTTACGTAGCGGGATTTCAGATGCCACAATCAGACATATTTAACCTGTCACATACGGCTATTGATCTGTTATTGATAACGTCGACCAAAATAATGACAATAGTGGAGGTCCATCTTCATACAAAAGGTCATTTTATCGTGCACTTGATGATAAAAGCGCGAAAATTTTACCATCGATAAAGATTGAAATTCTGAGCATTTTTGGATATGGTGCTCGAAATTTCCGCCCCACTTGCTCCTCTGACCTCTAGAGGTAATTTTGACGAATTTCTGTGAAGCAACTATTAAAGCTACAGAGACAATATGGGGCTCAAATGAAAGCTGAAGGTTCAAAGTTTTCCTAGGGTGTTTATGAAAATGTAAAACTAAGTTGGGAACGCCCACTAATATTCTGTTCTAAGAGCCTAACTTTGTCTCTCTGGGAGTATACGTTTGCGTTGGTTCATCAATGGTTGTACGATCACAGACATACATTTTTTGAATAAAGAATAAGGTTTGATTTCCACTTACCAAAAAAGTACTCCGTGTGATAGACAAAATTGATTTTTTTTCAATTTTGGCTTTGTTTATTTGATAGCTCGCACTCTTACGGCTCTCTCACGGAGTACTCTTTGTTGAGTGAAAAGAGTGGAAATCATACTTACTGAAACGTGGCGGTACTGATGCTTGGGCTCTTAGAACAGTCATTTATAGTGTTCTCTTTATATAAGACGAGACAAAGCTTTCAAAACTATTTAGGGCTAGTACACAGTTCGTGAAAAATTATTGAATGACATTTGTTCCACAATAGACTATGCCAAAATGACTTTTTTTCTCATTTTTTTTGCATAAAGTAGTTAGAAATTGACAATAAAGATACCCGTGTCTCGTCTTTTGACGAAAAAACTTGAAACCGGAAAGATTTTTCACTTTATAAATTCCTGAAATATGTGATTTGCGCCATTTTCCACCCAAATTCCACATAAGGTCTTAAGTTTGCCACTTTACAATTACAGTAGTATTGTTCACTCAGTTCACCCAGTTTTGACTCATTCACTGAATTTTGTTTTGATGAAATGTCAAATCGCCACAGTAAAGCTGCAATCGCAGTTCACCGTTTTGGGTCTCCGTTTAGACAATACGCATGCGCAGAGAGAAAATTCTCTCTGTGAGCATGCGCAATATCTAAACGGAGACCCAAAACGGTGAACTGCGCTTGCACCTTAAATTATTAATCTCAAACAAGTTTGTGTCGAAAATTTGTAGTATTTCGCGTAAAACTTAGTGATTCAGTTTAAATTTCGTCCAGAAAATAGTTCCGAGTGTGCTTTTTCTATTGTTTTAAACAGAATGTAGGACAAATTTTCCGAAATAATTTTAAAGACAAATTAATTTGGTCAAACATTGTGGGTGTTGTTCTCATTTTTAAAAGCAATTTGGTGTCGATTATGCAATTCAGTGTTCAATTCCTTATGTTTATGTGCCTAGAAATTCCCTGCAAAACGTTTCGTACTAATTCAGTCGGTAAAATGTGAAGAAAACATGCAAAAATATGTTGCCATTCAGATAAACAAAAATTATTGACATGTCTGTTGTGAAGTTAGTTGTAAGTGACACCGCAAAACTGAAATTATTTTGACCGTTAATTTAAAAAACGATTTTTTGGCGGAAATGCTTTTATTTGAATGTGTGCATGTTTCCGGGAAAATAAAATAGTGATAAAGTCACCACTATTGAGGACCTTTAAAATGGCACGTTAGTAAGCGGGCGTGACGCAAGTCCACTACGAGAAATGTTTTAACAAAAATTTTTTGAGTGTTGAGTTATCCAAAATACAAGGAAATGGCAGAAATGGGTATATGGGATGTTGAGTTATCAGTCAAAAAACCCTCATGGGTAGATGTGACGCAAGTCCTTTATCTTAAAATAACTGATATCGCTGAGGGTGACGCATTCTGCGCCTGTACGCAAAAGTTTTATAAAGAAAACATTGACCCAGAAATGTTAGAAAGAAAATTTTACAAAAAAAATTGCGTCACAAGTGGCAGATGTTGAGGAAACTTTTGTTAAGAAAATTTTTAGAATAGTGAAAAATACGCTATGAAATAAAGGAATTCAAACGGAAGAAAGCCGAACCATCTGCCACTTTGTGACGCATTTTTTTTTTTGTAAAATTTTCTTTCTAACATTTCTGGGTCAATGTTTTCTTTATAAAACTTTTGCGTACAGGCGCAGAATGCGTCACCCTCAGCAATATCAGTTATTTTGTAAGTAAGATAAAGGACTTGCGTCACATCTACCCATGAGGGTTTTTTGACTGATTGTAAATACAGTTTGTTCATTTCATTTTTACACAGTTTCTAAAGATTGTCGATATGTTAGAGTTTTTAATTTACCCAGTCAATTAAGTTCTTCCCAAATTGCGCAATATTTGAATTCGCGATAGAAATTTTAAATTTTGCGCCAAAAATTCATAATTTGGGAAGAACTTAATTGACTGGGTACATTTAAAACTCTGACATATCTAAAACTGTGTAAAAATGAAATGAACAAACTGTAGATGCGGCTCACTATCTTTTTATTTATTTCGCAAGCATTTTTCAGATTATGGAACAATTGCCGAAAAATGTCGAATTATGATCTTAAGGCACAAAAATGTCATTTCTCACGAACTGTGTACTCATCTTCAGTGATTAACATCGAAATTCAATTATGAGATCCTTGTACAGTATAATACACTATGTCATCTGTTATCAACAGCTCTACGACAGTACGATATACTCTTATACAGTAAATGGAAGGAATTCATTTAGCCATGACGACCAATTTTCTTTTCCTTTTACATGTTAAAGTAATTTAAATACTTTTCTCTAACGTTTCATTGGTAGAATGATAATGTGAGTGGGAGCATAAGCCGGTTGCAAACTGTAGCACAGGAAGAGAAAATTTCAAATATAAAAAAAAAACATTTTGTCCCACATTTCAAATTGCCAAACTTCCACAAACTAGAGATCAGCGGGTCGACGTTACTCCCGACCCGAATTAAATGTTTAAAACCCGATGTTCTACCGATCTTTCTATGGTAGCTACGGCCAGATAGAACTTTTGATAAGAAAAGAACAAAGTTCTGAGTGGGTAATACGATGTGATTGTCGTTTGTATTTAGGGTGTACTACTGCTTCTCAATAAGTTAACGGTTGTATTTGTCGTTTAAAAAAAATCGTTAAAAATCTATTCATTTGGAAGTCTGTTGGATTCTATAAAACGAGCCATCAGAACAGTCGGAGCGTCTGCTGCGACTGAGCCCCGTACAAACCCGTATATCTATTGCGTACGTGACCCTAGTGGGGACCTACTTTGACCGTAGACCTATTGCACCCGTAAACGTAGTTGAAGTCAAATTATTATGAAATGTGTACATCTTAGAAATTGCGCATAGCGCAATTACGAAGCCCCGTACGACGTTCCTATCAAATAAAACAAAAATTTCAAATAGGCCTAAAATTTAAATTTATTTA
Source organism: Bradysia coprophila (assembly GCF_014529535.1). Taxonomy (NCBI): domain Eukaryota; kingdom Metazoa; phylum Arthropoda; class Insecta; order Diptera; family Sciaridae; genus Bradysia; species Bradysia coprophila. Next base: position 1,190,636 of record NW_023503376.1, read on the forward strand.
GTATAAATACACATAGGGCCTAGTATCGGCCTCAGTCCGAGGATCCAAATTTATTTTTTTTTCAACTACATTCTATTCGGCCTTTGATTACCTTCCAAATGACACAAAAATTACGAAAAACGGATGAAATTTGCTCGAGTTATATGTAAAATACACATAGGGCCCTAGTAACGGCCTTAGTCCAAGGACCCAAATTTAATTTTTTTTTTCAACAAGATTCTATTCGGTGTTCGATTATCTTTCAAATGAAACAAAAATTACGAAAAACTGATGAAATTTACTCGAGTTGTATGTAAAATACGCATAGGGCCCTAGTAGCGGCCTCAGTCCGAGGACCCAAATTTTTTTTTTTCAACAACATTCTATTCGGTGTTCGATTATCTTTCAAATGAAACAAAAATTACGAAAAACTGATGAAATTTACTCGAGTTGTATGTAAAATACGCATAGGGCCCTAGTAGCGGCCTCAGTCCGAGGACCCAAATTTTTTTTTTTCAACAACATTCTATTCGGTGTTCGATTATCTTTCAAATGAAACAAAAATTACGAAAAACGGATGAAATTTACTCGAGTTGTATGTAAAATACGCATAGGGCCCTAGTAGCGGCCTCAGTCCGAGGACCCAAATTTTTTTTTTTCAACAACATTCTATTCGGTGTTCGATTATCTTTCAAATGAAACAAAAATTACGAAAAACTGATGAAATTTACTCGAGTTGTATGTAAAATACGCATAGGGCCCTAGTAGCGGCCTTAGTCCGAGGACCCAAATTTAATTTTTTTTTCAACAACATTCTATTCGGTGTTCGATTATCTTTCAAATGAAACAAAAATTACGAAAAACTGATGAAATTTACTCGAGTTGTATGTAAAATACGCATAGGGCCCTAGTAGCGGCCTCAGTCCGAGGACCCAAATTTAATTTTTTCAACAACATTCTATTCGGTGTTCGATTATCTTTCAAATGAAACAAAAATTACGAAAAACTGATGAAATTTACTCGAGTTGTATGTAAAATACGCATAGGGCCCTAGTAGCGGCCTCAGTCCGAGGACCCAAATTTTTTTTTTTCAACAACATTCTATTCGGTGTTCGATTATCTTTCAAATGAAACAAAAATTACGAAAAACTGATGAAATTTACTCGAGTTGTATGTAAAATACGCATAGGGCCCTAGTAGCGGCCTCAGTCCGAGGACCCAAATTTAATTTTTTCAACAAGATTCTATTCGGTGTTCGATTATCTTTCAAATGAAACAAAAATTACGAAAAACTGATGAAATTTACTCGAGTTGTATGTAAAATACGCATAGGGCCCTAGTAGCGGCCTCAGTCCGAGGACCCAAATTTTTTTTTTTTCAACAACATTCTATTCGGTGTTCGATTATCTTTCAAATGAAACAAAAATTACGAAAAACTGATGAAATTTACTCGAGTTGTATGTAAAATACGCATAGGGCCCTAGTAGCGGCCTCAGTCCGAGGACCCAAATTTTTTTTTTTCAACAACATTCTATTCGGTGTTCGATTATCTTTCAAATGAAACAAAAATTACGAAAAACGGATGAAATTTACTCGAGTTGTATGTAAAATACGCATAGGGCCCTAGTAGCGGCCTCAGTCCGAGGACCCAAATTTTTTTTTTTCAACAACATTCTATTCGGTGTTCGATTATCTTTCAAATGAAACAAAAATTACGAAAAACTGATGAAATTTACTCGAGTTGTATGTAAAATACGCATAGGGCCCTAGTAGCGGCCTCAGTCCGAGGACCCAAATTTTTTTTTTTCAACAACATTCTATTCGGTGTTCGATTATCTTTCAAATTTAACAAAAATTACGAAAAACTGATGAAATTTACTCGAGTTGTATGTAAAATACGCATAGGGCCCTAGTAGCGGCCTTAGTCCGAGGACCCAAATTTAATTTTTTTTCAACAACATTCTATTCGGCCTTTGATTACCTTCCAAATGACACAAAAATTACGAAAAACGAATGAAATTTACTCGAGTTCAATGCAAAATACACTTAGGGACCTAGTAGTGGCCTTAGTCCAAGGACCCAAATTTAATTTTTTTTCAACAACTTTCTATTCGGCGTTCGATTACCTTCCAAATGAAACAAAAATTACGAAAAACGGATTAAATTTACTTGAGTTCTATGTAAAATATACATAGGGCCCTAGTAGCTTTTCACTTCTAAGGCCCTAACTCACGGTCCACTCACCCGATTTTAAAAACCTTTTTTTTCCTGGATTGGTATTGACAATACATATCATTTGCCGTGTCATTTACATTTCCATCGTTTATTTTGCCATAAATATCACCAAAAGACCTTAAATCACTTAGGTGGCCCTAACTCACGAAGGGCCGACCCGAATATGCCCATCTTCGAACTTAGCCTCACTATTTTGACTTTCTTTCAGGGAAAAAAAAAATTTTTGAAATCGGATTTGATTTACTCAAGATATCGACGTGACGGACAGACGGACAGACGGACAGACGGCCCAAATTTTTATTGCGGATTCGTCATCTATGAACATAGGCAAACACTTTGCCCTTACCGTCTGCTTCGAATTCCATCAATTACACACGGCATCGTAATCCTATAAGCCCCTTCGTACTTCGTACGGGGCTTAAAATGAAACACTTCGCTCATCTCAAACGCCTTGCACAGAGCCTTTAGCTGTGAATACTTCGACGGCGACCAAAACGATGGCTGTCATTTCATTTATTTACCAATCTTTTTGCAATAGCCCCTTTATCACTTAACCTGTTATATATCTATGTGCGAATGAGAATCATTTTAGTTCATTCAATTTACCGTTACCTCATGCAGCAAAGAATTTATTTCGAATCACTTTAATTCCCCTCTATGTTCACGTAACTTAAACTAACACCCTTTTCTATTTTCGGATTTTATTTGTATATATCACCTCGTTATACTCGGCTTTCATGTCTTCATGGAAATGGTTTTTTTAGGTCTTTTTTCTTCTAGAAAAAATACCCTATTATGGCCGCTTTGTCGGTCTCTCTGTCTGTCTGTTCCACAAATTTGTTAGTTTTGGTAGCTCTCAGTCGGTAGTTGCTATTTTTGGTAGTTAGTAGTTTTGGAAGTTGGTAGTTTTGGTAGCCGGATTGATATTCAAAATTGCAAAGCCACTATGAACAAATCAACACCAAGCAAATAATAATAATTGTTTGTTATCTGATAACCGATAGCTCAGAGTTAACATTGCAATTCGAAAGTTTGGTAGTTGGTAGATAACTACCAAGGCTATAATTTTTGGAGAAGAGATGTTTGCTATTCGAGAACTACACGACGCCTTACAAAATTATTACTCTGTCTGCTTGCCTAAATAGGCAAGCTTAATTTTTGGTAGTTGACTACTAAACTGGTAGTTGACGGTCATGCTGTTAGAGATGTGGAAGAGATGTTTACTGTTTGAGAGGTGCACACCGACTGATGAAATTATTTAGGCTGCTTGCCTATTTATAATTCGATAATGTGGTAGTTGACTACTAAATTGGTGAAAGTTGGTGGAGATGTTTATTGTTCAATGAAACTATTCTTCCTGCTTGCCTCCAGAAAAAATCGAGAAAAAGAAAAAAGACCTCACCAGGCCGGTCTATTCTTGTTTCCTCTTTCGTTCGATTTTCCTTGATAAATATAATCATGCAAAACTATCCAATTTTTGTTGCCATTTTCTGGTATACCAGAATACCGAAATATTATAAATAAATTAATGAATTTCGGTATGAGATAGATGGGGGCTTGGCGAGTTATATGGCAAAATGATTAATCGATCTGTTTTATTTAACGAACAGCATGTCGATTTATTTTGAATAAAAAAAGAACTAAATTGAAAAGGTCTCTCGTCATTCTGTTGTGGATTGGTGTGTGCAAACCTTTTACATTTTGATGTAGTATTGTCTAGGATGTTAAGTGGAAATGGTGTGAATTTTATTCAGACTGGAAAGTACTGTAAAAAATTTAATAAAATAAAGGAAGAAAAAGTTAGCAGACAAAAGGTGAAAACTGAAACGCTTTTGTCGTCGCAACGCAAGTGGTTCGAAAAGATTAATAAAGTAAAATTGCCCTTGTCAACGTGACTTTTTGCAATCGTTTTTCTTCTGGTCTTACGTTTATTATACTTGCACTAATGTTCATGAAATAACATTTTCGGAATGCAAAAAGTGTTAGGTTGAGCCAGTAGCCAGTGATGTAGGTATTATTCATTATACAATATTGGGTAAAAGCCCAATAGAAGAAAATTAGAAAAATTGCAACTGTCTAGCGCTTCACATTCTTTACATCTTCTTTAAGGAATTGTCATTAAACGAGTGTGAAGTTTGCGAACAGAGCGAAGCGAGCCTACCGAAATCGGACGCATTTTCCAGTGGACTTTTTTATATGTTCCTAGAAAGGTATTCGACCCTAGAAGCCAAAACCAATTTCAAAAAAATTCTTCGAAGTTTGTGTGGCTGGTGAAAGGTGATCAAAAACCGAAAACTTGTAATTTTCTCACAAAAATTTCTCCAGTTACACGAGCCGTACAGGGTCGTGTGGGGTGTCATTAGAAAGGTAATCACACGTACTATTGAGCCGAATAGGGACTTATTGGGTTTAAAATTCATTGACACTGAAATATGTGCAATTGAAGTTTTCAACCGAAGACTTACACTGTTCTTACTGAAATTTCTCGAGGTACACGAAACGTGCATGGTCGCGTGGGTTGTCATTTGACAGGTAATTTAATGTGCTTTTGGGCCAAAAAGGGTTTTATGTGGTTTGGATGCATCTACGATGAAATAGAAGTTGAAATGTTTGGGTGTACATATTTCATCATAAATGCATCCAAACTTCATAAGACCCTATTTGGCCCAAAAGCACATTACATTACCTTTCAAATGATACCCCACACGCCCATGTACAATTTGTGTGAGAAATTTCAGTAAGAACAGTGTAAGTCTTCGGTTGAAAACTTCAACTGCACATACAGTTAGAGGCAGTGAATTTTCAGCATGAATTTGCTTCAGCTGTTTTTCAGCTGATCCACATATATACAATCAAAACTGTTTATATTTGTTTATACGGTTACACGTACGCGCGTGGTAGTGGCAAAACCCTATAAAGACTTATAAACAGTTGTGATGGTTTGTGTGGATCAGCTGAAAACCAGCTGAAGGAAATTTATGCTGAAAATTCACTGCCTCTAACTGTAATTCAGTGTCGATGAATTTTAAACCCAATAAGTCCCTATTCGGCTCAATAGTACATGTGACTACCTTTCTAATGACACCCCACACGACCCTGTACGGCTCGCGTAACTGGAGAAATTTTTGTAAGAAAATTGTAAGTTTTCGGTTTTTCATCGCCTTTCACCAGCCACACAAACTTCGAAATTTTTTTTGAAAGTGGTTTTGGCTTCTAGGGTCGAATACCTTTCTAGGCACATATAAAAAAGTCCACTGGAAAATGCGTCCGACATCGGTAGGCTGTTTTTCAAAAGAATCCCTCTAGAGAAAATGTCATATCGTTTCAGCGCTCTTTAGTAAACAGGAAAACAATTTTTTGTCTTTGTTTCCTACGAGGCGAATAGAGTGCATGAAATAAAAGAACACTCACGGCTTGCGGTCCCTCTACTATTATTATTAAAAATTCAAAAACCTTTTGAAAAAAAATGAAACTGTCCTGACCCACCCAAAAAAAAGGCAATCCAACAGAGCGAAATAACACGCCAAGATATTGCCGATAAACGCTAATGAAACGAGCCATCAGAACAGTCGGAGCGTTTGCTGCGACTGAGCCCCGTACAAACCCGTATCTCTATTGCGTACGTGACCCCAGTGCGTCTGTCACCCTACTTTGACCGTAAGCCTATGCGCCGGTTAAATTAGTTAAAGTAAAATTATCATGTAATGTGTACATCTTTGAAATTGCGTATAGCACAATTACGAAGCCCCGTACGACGTTCCTTTCAAATAAAACAAAAATTTCAAATAGCCCTAAAATTTTAATTTATTGAGTATAAATACACATAGGGCCTAGTATCGGCCTCAGTCCGAGGATCCAATTTTTTTTTTCAACTACATTCTATTCGGCCTTTGATTACCTTCCAAATGAAACAAAAAATACGGAAAACGGATGAAATTTGCTCGAGTTATATGTAAAATACACATAGGGCCCTAGTAGCGGCCTTAGTCCAAGGACCCAAATTTTTTTTTTTTCAACAACACTCTATTCGGCCTTTGATTACCTTCCAAATGACACAAAAATTACGAAAAACGAATGAAATTTACTCGAGTTGTATGTAGAATACGCATAGAGCCCTAGTAGCGGCCTTAGTCCGAGGACCCAAATTTAATTTTTTTTCAACAACATTCTATTCGGCCTTTGATTACCTTACGAATGACACAAAAATTACGAAAAACGAATGAAATTTACTCGAGTTCAATGTAAAATACACATAGGGCCCTAGTAGTGGCCTTAGTCCAAGGACCCAAATTTAATTTTTTTTTGAACAACATTCTATTCGGCCTTTGATTACCTTCCAAATGAAACAAAAATTACGAAAAACGGATGAAATTTGCTCGAGTTATATGTAAAATACACATAGGGCCCTAGTAGCGGCCTTAGTCCAAGGACCCAAATTTAATTTTTTTTCAACAACATTCTATTCGGTGTTCGATTACCTTCCAAATGACACAAAAATTACGAAAAACGAATGAAATTTACTTGAGTTCTATGTAAAATACACATAGGGCCCTAGTAGCTTTTCACTTCTAAGGCCCTAACTCACGGTCCACACACCCGATTTTAAAAAACTTTTTTTTCCTGGATTGATATTGACAATACCTATCATTTGCCGTGTCATTTACATTTCGTTTATTTTGCCATAAATATCACCAAAAGACCTTAAATCACTTAGGTGGCCCTAACTCACGAAGGGCTGACCCGAATATGCCCATCTTCGAACTTAGCCTCACTATTTTGACTATCTTTCAGGGAAAAAAAATAATTTTGAAATCGGATTTGATTTACTCAAGATATCGACGTGACAGACAGACGGACAGACGGCCCAAATTTTTATTGCGGATTCGTCATCTATGAACATAGGCAAACCGAGGGGTAACCGACTCGGGAAATTGACTACACACCCTCAAAGGAATTGCCGGAGTATCCGGTAAATAATTGGAATTGATGGAATTGACCGGAATTGATCGGAATTGACCGGAATTGATCGGAATTGATAGGAATTGACTGGAAATATGTGGAATTCACGCCGTAAGTGTGCCTCAAATTTGAATTTTAAGTGAACGATTCGATGAAAAAGTGAACCGAAAAATACATTTCAACGCTTCATTGTATGAAAATGACGCTTCGTTAGAAAGACCTCCGCACTTTCCATTTTGAACGCACTTACGGCGTGAATTGTAAGGAATTGAAAGTAAATGAGAGTAAATGCTGATAAGTGTGATTATCGGAAAGAAGGACCAGCGAATGCAAAACCACACTATTTGCTTTTTGTTTTAATTTTAAAAGCTCCCGCGCAATAAATAACAGTGTACAGTGTTGATCAGTTCCATTTTAGAACAGGTCCAACGTTCTTTTATGTTCAAAATATGCACACTGAAGGATTCTTCTTCAGAGGATTCTTGTGAGTCAGATGCGGAAGAGTTTGAGCCGCAACTAACAAGTGAATATTCGTCGGGGGAATGTTAGGCTGGGGCATTGCCGATGCGAAATGCTCCAGTTTCAAACCAAATTTACAAAAAAATGCATCACCGACAATATCATCTATTCCATCAACTTTTCAAAAGCCTAAAATCTTACGATGTCGATCACTTGAGCGAAACAAAAAATTGAGTGCTTTGGCTTTTGCTGACGTGTGCTGAACAAATCCATTTCCTGTCGAGGTATGAACAACGTTTTGTGCATCGGACAACTGAAATAGACAAAACACAGCAATTTACTTGAAAACATACACATTTCACATTCACCATATTAAATTTAATAAATGTATAGTCATGGAAAAGATCATGTAATTTCTTTCCCGCACCATAAATCGTAAAGAAATGAAGTTTTTTTCATGCCTTGGGCATAAATTACGGAATTTTTCTCGTAACTTAGGCCCTCAGCATGAAAAGTTGTATACGCATCTGTTGTGGACGGTTTATTTTAGGCACTCACTTCCGTGAAATTGCCTAAAATATACCGTCCACAACATATACGTAAATAACTATTCCTGCATGATATATAGTTCGGGAAAAACTGACATTTCTTAATGAAAAATCATGGCAAAATATGTCGTATTTCAGTTGTCGGATGTACAAAAGTTTTTCGTCATTTCCTAGCTTGGTACGAAAAGTACTATTCATCTAAAATAAACAATGATCTGCGATGTGAAATCATTTTAAACAAAACTGCAGTCAATTGGACGGTTTAATCTAAATTGAAATTGAAAAATCTCTTCTAAAAGTATGAGTAAAAATTAAAGATTCTAACAAAATGAGTCACAAATGTAGGACAACATAGTTGTTCCAAATTTTATCTTGATATAATCTGACGATTCTTTTTCCAAAATGCATAAGGGTTTAACTTTGACTTTAAATTTATATCTATTTGAAAGTATCGAGCAATTATTTCGAACATTCGTGGAATTGAAGGAATTGATTGAAATTATAGGAATTGAAGGGCGAATCCGGCAAGTAGTGGTGTTAATCCGTTAATTAAAGAAATAAAAGGAATTAAGAGCAATTAAAAGGAATTGACAGGAAGTACCTTTAGAAATTGAAAGGGTATTGAAAGGAAATTGAAAGAGAATTGAAAGGGAATTGAAAGGGAATTGAAATGGAATTGAAAGAAATTGAAAGGAATTGAACGGAATTGAACGGAATTGAACGGAATTGAAAGGAAATAGAGCGAATCCGGCAATTAGACGAGTTGGTCCGGTAATTGAGGTAATTAAGCGGAATTGAAAGGAATTAGAAATTGATTTGCCACCATTTTGGCCAGTCGGTTACCCCTCGAGGCAAACACTTTGCCCTTACCGTCTGCTTCGAATTCCATCAATTACACACGGCATCGTAATCCTATAAGCCCCTTCGTACTTCGTACGGGGCTAAAAAGGTCACACAATTAATTTGCTCTCCTCGTTTCCCTCAAGGCTGTATACTTTGGGGAGGTCACGCAGATCGCCATTTTATTAGATACGCGGGAACACACCTTTTCTATACAAACAAATTCACCAAAATTGAATTTGTATGGCGTGGTGAATTTTTTGTATGAAACGTGGTGTGTAACCCGCGTATCTGGATCTGCGTGACCTCCCCAAAGTATACAGCCTTGGTTTCCCTCCCATCTCTTCATATTATAACATTTTCTAAAATATTTAAATAATATTTTCCAGCTTCCAGACAATTACGGCGCAGAGTACCATATGCGGGTCACTTAATGACTCCCAAACGGCTGTGGCTGAATAAAATACCTACATTATGTGATGTTGTTATAGAATTTCCTGGTAAATAAATTGCCATTTCGTCAACTGAACAAATTTAACTGAAAAGATAACGAAATTTTAGAGCATGCACCAGACGAAGCGTTAAGATGGTTGCTGTCCAGAATCAGATCTCAACCACCGGCTGGATTGGGTCTGCAGGCTAATGTCAAAGCTCATGAAAGTTCGAAACGAACCGCCTTTTATATTAGTTCACCGTGTAACGTGTACGTATTTCGGTTCACTGGTGTGTATGAGAAACGGAGGTGATAATCTAATTGTTTGAAATCAGACTATACAAAGCAGCAGAAGAAGCTCGGCTTCCCAAGAGATTGCGAGCGGATTTGGGTGGAGCTTTAAAAGAGTTCACAACACGAGAGAGTCATTGTTTTGCTCAAGCGAAGGACGACGGATCCGGAGCATTGTTTACTTCACAAGAACGACAGTGGTTGGTGCTACAGGTGCTTCAAGGCCTGAGAGCTGGTCCATCCGATCTGGAAGCGTTGCAGGGAAAAGCTAGCGTTGAAGAAGGACAAAGTATAGGTATAATCCTTGGACATTTGATTGTGCTTGACACAGACACACCGAATTTTCTAAACACCCCTATCAATTGTGCCATTAGTGTCTGCATTCCAAGCGTGTGGATTAATATGCCAAATATTCCCATTGCATGAAACATCTGCATTGACACGATTACAGATAAATTGGGTCCGAAAATTGTTCGCTGCACAGCCCTTAGATGATATTGCCGAATATTTTGGGGTTAAGGTGGCACTGTATTTTGCCTGGTTAGGTCATTACACTTGCGCATTAGGTGTTCCGGCTATATTTGGAATAATAATGTGGGCTGGATTATATGGACGAGGTGAGAATTTTTGTGTTTTTGTTTGTGTCCTCTGTTGAGAGCAATGATTCTTGGCACCATAAAATTGGCAAAAATCATGCCAAACGTATCCCAAACGGCGACATCTGCTCGAAAATATTTTGAAGCAATTTCTAATATATTCAGTCCGACAGAGATCGTCGTTGTGCTACTCTCAGGAAGTACTACACTGCTTTGTGAATCGATAACATTGGTTGCGCCTGAGCTTAAAGGATCATTGCTCTTTAGTAGACGTTGTCGGTTTTGTAATACGAAGCTATTTTATCGGACTCGATCGGTTTCTTCGTTGATTTGACTAAGGCTGTTAAAAAAATGAAACACTTCAATCATCGATCAGTGCCTGTGTTGTGCATGGAACTGTCTGACCTCAGGCATAAATTTCACCTTGTCATCAGCGAGTCTGATTGATTCATTTTCGACAAAGTCAACTGCTCATTTTAGCAAGATAATGTTATGTTCAAAACCAACTTAATTTTTGACTATCCGTCGCATGTACTTGGAAGCATGGAGAAGATATTCCGTCGAATTGGCCTTTCGATGGGGCACTCTGTCCACACCACCGGAATTGTTGGAGCCACCGAGACCGCTGTATAAGGTTATTATGATTGAACAGCTTTGAAACAAAAACTAACGAATTTCATTCAGGGAACATTGATTGAAAATCCAGTAACTGGACGATTAGAACCGAAGGAATCTCCGTCATGGCAAAGACGTGCTTTTCGGTATTTGGTTAGCTTTCCCGTCATCGGAATGTGTTTAGCAATGGTTTTTTGTGTTATGTTTCTAATGTTAAGACTGCAGGTACATATACCGTAGATACGAAATCACATTTTTGCGATATGAAATACAATTTACTGTTATACAATTAGCTTAGCTGGCTTTACTTGAAATCAAAATTTTAAAAAAAATAGAGACGAAACGAAACATTAAAAATATTGAAATTGAATCAACGATGTAGTCCAGGTCCTTGTGTCCAAAAAACGATGCTCCATGCGCCTTAAGTTCTTTAAGTTTTTTCTGTATTCCATGTTGTTTGCCGTGAAAAGTTGTGGAACAATTTTTTTTTACAGAAAATGAAAAAAAATCTAGGCGGAAAAGCCACAAAAATCTGTTCTGGAAAGCTTATTACCGATATTACATGGAAGACCTTCTTTGGTGGAGTCGATCCAAAAAATGTTCCGGAAAATTCATCAACTTTGAAGCCATTTTCCCAGGCCATTTCCAATTCGTTTTTCATAAATTAGGTGTTGACCTGTTACATACGGCAAGCATATGACCGGTATTATTATCGGGTCAATTACTTCCATCGATTAAAGTATTTTTAATCTGTTGATTCAAATCTTGTACTTCAATTTTTTCAACATGCATTTTACCATATAAAGGACGATATTACCCTGAGTTTGTCACTATTTTTGTCGACGTTATCAATAACAGATGAATAGCCGTATGTGACAGGTCTTCCGAACACTTTTTGTGTAGACCCTAAAACCAAGACCATTCCAACTCCTCTAAAAAGGAAGCTCTTCCATGAAATATCGTTAATGAGAGCAAAAGATATTTTTCGAAACGATATTGTCGTTTCGGAGATATTTGACTTTACAGTTGTAGTTGTTAATATAAATGGCTTTTCCGGCTAAAAAAAACAATTTTCCATTTCCGGAAAACACTTTTACATGGCAAACACAATTTTTGAACAAAACAAAAAATCTTAAAGCACTTAAGGCTCCCGGAACTACACAAGTACCTGTACTAATACGCATATTAGGTACTAATTATTTACACTCAATTCAATCAACCATTTTCACACAATTTTCACAGGATTGGCTAGATCACCATATTCCAGACTGGGGCGTTTGGAAGTGCATGTGCATGGCTAATCAGGTTTAGTTTTGATTTTCATTTCTTTTCGTTTTTGATTTTCACAATACAATTTTTGATTAAGTTTAACAAATGAGCTGGCTTCGTAGAATTTTTTTCATTTTCCATTACAACTAGCACCAACAACATCTCACAAAGCCATAGCATTTTAGAACTTAATGGTTTTCAAATTTAGAATTATTGAAATATAAAATTAATTTGACGAGAAAAATGGCAAATTTATTTAACAAAATTTCGAAATTTAATGCGATAGGACTGGACGGATTCTAAGCTGCCTGAACAGGGAATACTAAGTTGTTTTAGTGTTGTGCCCAAAGTACTTCTGGCTGGAGCAATTACTTTAATGGATGAGGGTTATTTCAAATTGGCTGTGTGGTTGAATGACAAAGGTAATTCCACTGACAAATCAAATTAAAGGGGGAAGCCACTAGTGGGATTTGTGGAACGTAAATGTGGGATCTTTGGGAATTCATTGTGTAACTGGACTTTGAGGAACAAATTTTGTTATAATGGTCTAGTGGTTTCCTTGCCTACAGCAAATAAATCTTGGAACTAAAATTTCCCTTCGCATCCACAGAAAATTACCGACTGCAATCGAAGTACGAGAACCATTTGATCGCAAAAGTTACAATATTTCAATTCGTCAATTCATTTCTTTCGTTATTTTACATCGCCTTCTATTTGAGAGATCAAGATAAACTGAAGGAGCAACTTGCTGGTCTATTGATATCACGGCAAATTATTGGCAACCTGAGAGAGTCTGCCTTTCCATACTTTATGGAACAATTGAAATTGGCAAAATTGAGTTTTAATCTATGGGGTGCATTGAGTCCCACCCAAGAAGTTGCCAAATCGATTCCGGGCGATGCGCAGACGACACAGGTATTACAGTTGGAAAAATTGAAAGAAAAATTGTTTCGAAGAATTTTGATTTCTCCTCAGAAAATTCCGGACGAAAAGAAAGAATCGCCTGGAACGCCGAAAAGAAGCATTGGACAAGCGGAAATCGAAAGCTCTCTGTACAAATACGATGGAACGTTTTCCGATCACCTCGAGATGTTGGTTCAAATGGGTTACGTGGTTTTATTTTCGGCTGCATTCCCTTTGGCTGGCTTATGTGCTTTAGCTAATAATTTGTTAGAAATTCGATCCGATGCATTTAAATTGGCGCACGTTCATCAGGTAATTGAAACGAAACGTATTGAGTAACAACAATCTAATTTTTTGAGTTTGTTTCCTCGCAAAGCGCCCATTCGGTCAACGAGTCGCTAATATCGGAACATGGCAGAATGCATTAGGTCTACTAGGACTCGCTGCAGTCATTGTTAATTGTGCACTAATTGGATTGTCTGGGCAAGTGACAAGACTATGGCCAGGTCTAACAACGACCCAAACGATAATTCTAATTGTCACGCTTGAGCACATAATGCTGGGCCTGAGATCTGCTCTGAAATACGTAAATTATTTTCTTTTGACTACCATGTCCCCATCGATTTTTAACACAATTACCAATAATGAAGGTTCTACCCGAATTACCATCGTGGCTGGCTGCAGAAATATGCCGAGCTGAACATATTCGCCGCGAAATGCAATGCCGAGGCACAACACCGCGACAGACACCACCGTCACCAACATCAACGGCATCAACGTCCCAGCCGGATGTACATTCTCCGAACAATATTATCGATACGAATGACCATTCGCTGGAGAGTCAGGTTGCCGACGATATTATATTCCATCACATTGCACCGATTAGTCCAAAGTTTAAGAAATTCAGTGATTTGGGAAGGAATTTACAGGATAGCGTAGATGCGGATGTAAGTTACAGAGATTCCGACACTGACGAATGCATCGTTCCTAATCGACATTTCTATGCTCTAGGATTCTCCCCCTCCAATCAACATTGGAACGTCCATGAATAATTTGCCATTGGAAATTCCACCATATTCCAGGTAATTGAAATCAACGGTGAAATGCCGACGTTCTTTTAATTGATTTTTCAGTCAATTTGTTTTACTATTACCCGATGTAGCTATAGTTCATATACAATAATTTACGTTCGCAGCGTCGTAAATTCAATTCGAAATCATTTTACCGTCAATATTCAAAGACAACTAAATTATAGGTCGTGTCATTGAAATATAATGAGTTTTGTGGCTGGATTCGATTTTTTTTGTTGTTTTTTCATCAACTTTCTTTACTTGCCTTAATAAGAAAATTGTTAACGAAATTTCAGCCAAACATTTTTGCGTTTGATTTTATTTCAAAAAAGAAAAATTTTTAAAATATTTTTTAGCGCATGCCATAATTGCAAGCCGAACGTGAAATCTCAATTTGAAATTCCTCCGTTTCGTGGAAGTTGCGTTAAAAATATGCACGCTTGTTCAGCGGGGTAACGTTCAATTAATCCATTTTGATTGCTGTAAATTTGTTTAAATATAAATTTGTCGTTGATGTTAATTGTTGTCTCGTTAAGTTTGCCTGTTGTTGATGTGAGTGTATTTTGCTTTCAGTATTTTGTCGTATTAATTTTAAATCATACAGCTGTAGAAACGGTTAAATAAACCAATTTAACAATTTTTTGTTCAAGTGTGTATTTAGTGTCGACTTTACACACAGACAGTAGAAAACTTTACTTAGAATGTTTATTGTGCACCGGTTAAAAAACAGTTGAAATTCTTAATGAAAGCAGAAAGGGGACATTACGCGACATTACACAGTGTGGTTGGATGGGATTTTGCGAAGTCAGGTCTCTGGAACTAATTTTGATTGTAATCGGTAGTGATTGTAATTCTAATAGTAATGTTATAGCAAATTGGTCCCTTGTGAGTAAGAGAGAGAGAGAGAGATACTCGTCCAAGTTTAGGAACGACGATTTTCGTAATTATAATTTTCGGTATTTTTATCCCAAAAAACAAATAAACAAGTGCTTGGATGAGTATGGGAAGCGGCGATGAAGCGGTTTGAACAAAATTTCATTCTGCTTACGATTCACTAAACGTTTACATACGAAAATGTATGACTTTTTTGTTGGTATTTTTATCGTTGCGCTTTAGTAACGGACTATTGCAGTACTAGGAAAGTCTTCCTGCAATATCGTGGATGGTACATTCGGTAATTAGTTATACTGTTCGAGTGATCACAACACAACGGTTCACACGTTCACAGATGATAACGTCTATGTACAATGCACTTCAATCAAAGGTGATGATAGGCGACAGCTGCCAGATAGAGTACTATTTTGTATGAAATGCTTTTTTACAGTGTCTTACAGTTGTGTGACACCCTGTCCACTCATGTTGAAGTATGTCGCTATATGTGGTCGAACAGACCGTTTTCAAAAATTTCTTTTTGTGATTAGTAGCAGACATATCATCAGTATGACTAATTTTACCAGACTACCTTCCAAAAACACCACTTTCAAACTAGGACGAGTCTCCAATGGAGACTCTCCATCAGGTTCCCTTACATCCATCGGACCATTTTCTAGACCACTACTATTAGAGTTAACACCTCTACCGATTACAATCCCAATACTTTCTTCAGCACTCACTCCGTGGCCTAGGTGCTCAAACTCCTAGTGAACCGGATGATGCGGTTGAAATTCTAAAATTTTTGCAGAACTTTGTTTAAGGCTCCAATCTGATTAATAATATCCAAAAAATCAAAAATTAATTCCAATTTTATTAAAACTCCACTCAACCGCACTGTGATTAGTGACAAATATGGAAAATAATTTAATTTGTACTGATTCCGATGTACATTAAAGGCAGGGTAAATTAAAATGATCGATTATGAAGATTTTTGAATGCTGTGCATTGGTATTGTTTACAGATAATAATTCTTACAAATGTAATAAAAACAATTCAAATGGTTGATATGAAAGACTATACTCGCTTTCAAATCACGATATAATTCACCTGGAAGTACACGAGCTGCAACTTCGCACACGGTTGAATTTCTTTACTTTCGTCCTTTTGCAGGGCCTATTTTAAGTAATTTTATTTACCAAAAATGACCAAAATTACTAAAATTTTCCAAAAATTACTAAAAAATTACCAAAAAATGTCTAGTAATTTTTGGTAATTTTTAGTAAATTCTAGTAATTTTGGTAATTTTTGGTAAATAAAATTACTTAAAATAGGCCCTGTCCTTTTGTGATCCAAATAACCATTACATCCTCATTTTACGACTTTGTGCTGTCAATTTTCTTTCACCTACCTAATAACAGCCGACAGACTGAAACGCTCACTCTGGGACGTCCTAAATGGATGTATACGCTTTTCGTAACCGAATAGCACCAAGAATCATTTATTTCCCTTTTCACTTTCCTTTTCGTTAGAATTGCCTAATGTCCTCTTTTTATATTCCACCCTCTGTAACAACAAAACTAAACTCAGTCAAATGCCGTTATCAATTAGTAGCACATGGTTGCATCCTCATTCTTCATCGAAAAGTCTTTCCCTAAAACTGTTCATTTAGTCTCCACATGTAACAGCAAACTAGGTCAACGTTGTAATGAAATGAAATTAAAAATACTGAAATTGGTTGAGGTGGTATAGACTTTAAGTAGAGTGTTTTCGTAAACAACTTTTAATGATTTTCTTCGCGTGAAACTTTTTGCTAAATCAATTTCGTAATGGAATCAATAATTATGTCTGTGACATTGGGTAACATGGCTCGTTAACAACACTAGAGTGAAGAAAGCTTAGCTAAACATAGTTATATGCTTTAACGGCCAGATACCCAACGTGTTACGGTCTTTTTTTTGCAACGAGGTTCACCATCATTTAAATTGTCTCTTCGATACAATAGTCATTTACGTAACAAGGACGATAAAAAAAAGTTGAAAGGTCGAGTTTTCTTGTGAGTTTTGTTGATCTGAGGCGAAGCCGAGGTTAATGAACATATAAAAGTGAGACGTTTCACTTTTATGCCGATTATGTAATGGATTTTAAATGCTGAAGGCGTTAAAAGAAGTGCAACTGACTTGCAAAAAATTTTCCTATCAAAAAATAACAAAAATATGAGTGTGAAGGAGGCTGCCTAAGCACCCGTGTAGTAATGTTTTTGAATTGGGCACATTTCCTGAATGTTTTTAGCTGTCATGTAACTCTTAAAGCTCTCAATAATTACTTACTATCATTATGGTAACAGAAGTGTTCCAATAAATTCTTCTCTACAACTATCTTTCCCGTCATTTGTAGTCACGTCACTGTAGCAAGTAATTTCCGTTCGAAACAAAATCAAATCAAAATGTTCTTCTTCCGATGTAGCGGCTCCTCTAGTTCGTCCTTGCGTGTCAGCTCGCCCCCAATGCTCATACCGGAGATTCCACCGTTTAAAAAGGCCCAACAAAAACCAATAGTTAATCCGTCGCCACCGAAAATACCTGAAATACCGGCATTTAAACAGCGAAAATCCAAAGATTGGGAACCCAATCAAATGGCTGCTTCAGATGAAAATCAACTACAGCTTCCGGCAGCGACGGCGAATCCTGAATGGGTCAGACGACTAAAGGGCGCAGATTCATCTGTGATGCATCGTAGTGTTGATTGCATAGCTAACAAAGTGAGTGTGATATGCTCAACGTTTCGACAATTGTGATTTTGGGATTATCTGTGTTTAAACAGCAGGAACTGACTATCCCAACACCCGATCCCGAATTGTTAAAGGGAGCACCGTCATGGACAAATGTTGCTTATAATAAGGATCCAGTACAGAGCCCGAGCGGAGCACCGACATTGAAAATTAGTGGTGAAGAGGACGACAAAGGTAACTATTTGATCATCAATGCACGAAATGACTTCTTCATTATACCGCCTTTGCTAAAATGAAATCCCCTAAGAAAGTTTGAGGCTAAATTGTAACTGATTCATTCAAAAACGATGTGACTGACACACGAATTTAATTTTCCAGCTGCTGAACTGGCAGCCAAAAAATCTCGAGTCAAACAAAGCCTTATAAAGAGAGCCCGATCCGTAGCAATATTTTCCTTAAAACTAAAAGAAAGAAGAGCACGAGAAGCCGAAAAGCAATCGCTGGCCGCTTTGGAACAAGCGAAGGTAAATTTATTTGTTGAAATATTTGTGAAATCGAGACAGAGAAGTAAAGTGTTAACTCATCATCCATTAGGCGAATGCACCGACTCAAACTGGCGGTGAACTGGACATGATTGGCATAGAACAATTAATTCAAATTGACGATGTAATTCATCCGTCGACGGGCTCAGGTACTTTGTAAACTTAAGATGTACGGTGAGATGCGGCCGTACAATTTTAAAAGTCGGAAAATATCAAAACATTTTAAAATGAAAAATGAGAAAATGAAACTGAGGAAATATTAACTTCATCGGAATGGATGGTTAATGTGCGACATCAAAAAAAAAAAAAAACGACACAAAATCTCTAATCAAAAGACATTCTCACATTTATAAATGTGCTTCAGTTTTTCATCCCAATTAAATTAAGCGCTAAAAATATCATAAACATTAAACAAAATGCCATAACTATACTAATTAAACGACGTAAATTAATCATTCCACACAATTTGTTGTTCATTTTTTGTTCGTTTCGTTAATCACCAATTTTACAGGAAACTCACAGTAAAATAATTGGACTCTTTCGGAGCGTTCCAAACCGACAGACCAAGTACATGTCAGCCTCTCAAATTTCACGGTTTATAGCCTAAGTCGTTACACAACATTTTCTCGGTATAGGGCCATATCGGTCAACTCGGTCAACTTTTCCATCTCAACTGGTGTAACGAGACTTCGAACGTAACGCTGCGAGCTTTGGTTTCGTGACCTTATGAAGGACTGGCTACATACGTATATACGACAGATTCTCAGTCTATTCATATTTTTTTTATGCTCAACGCCATCTGTACGTAAATAGTGAAGTTCCAATTATTATAAGTTTCATTCCTACTTTTACACCCAGGTACATGTTAGTGGGGTAAAGTCATGCATAACCGAATTAGATGTAAAGTGACATGAGTTCGAACCAGGCATGAGCGCCGACGGAGAAACCTCGGCGGCGGCTAGCCTCGGCGGCGGCGAAAAAGTCGGCTTGAGCCGGCTTAAAACGGCTCGGCTGGAGGTTCCTTTTAACTTTTTTCAAAATAAAAACGTTTAGATAAATTCATGGAAAATGAACTAGGAAGCATGAAAATGAAATTGTACGGAAAGCGAAAATGTAGGTAGATTAGGTTGTTCAAAGTGCAAGTGGAACTGGTCTTGTTACAAGCAAGTCTCTAAGTCTACGGTTCACTAACACGTCAAGTTTTATTGCCTCAAAACTTGAACTAAATGGAAAATCATGCTCCGGTCCACTCATTTAACTCAGTAAGAAAATGGTTTTCGAGAAGAAATCGAAAGCTCACGAAAATCAAGTAAAAATTGAAAAGAAAAAAAATCGAGAAAATTCGCAAAGATCGATAAAGTTTTCTCAAATTTGTGAATTAACTGATTGTGCGCCCTCGGCTCGTTCCGCAAAGGTCATACTTGCCAAAACAACAAACTTAGAAGCGAGGACGTAATATACCATTCTGGAAAATTCATGAAAATTCAAGAAAATTTTCAAAATTTTCTTAATTTTGAAAAAAAAATTCAAAATGTACTTGAGCTGCTTAGGATCA
The DNA here is from genome assembly GCF_014529535.1 of Bradysia coprophila. NCBI lineage: Eukaryota > Metazoa > Arthropoda > Insecta > Diptera > Sciaridae > Bradysia > Bradysia coprophila. Next base: position 1,210,531 of record NW_023503376.1, read on the forward strand.
ACAGGAATCTCGGTTTTCAAAATTATTTCACCCATTCACCTTTCGAAATCTTTATTTCATTTTCCAGCCGTTTCAAGCCGGCTTGCCGTGTTTTTGGCACCGGCTCGGCTTGCTCAAAAATGGCCGGCGGCGGCTTGATCGGCGGCTTATTTTCGGCGGCGCTCATGCCTGGTTCGAACTTCATCTATACTTTTGATTAACCCCCCCAACTATACCTTGTTTTTACACAAAAATCGTTTTCGTTCAAATTAAGAGTAACGACGCCGTCAGCGTTGACTCAAACAGACGTTTTAACAACAAATGCAATAGACAGTACTCACTCACTTGTATTCAAGTAGCTTAGAATAGCTAGCATTAATGTCGGACGCATAGAATGATCTTTTGGTTTGGAATTCTCGTTCCATTGAGATTTCTCTCGAAAATTGGAAATCCGAAACTGCAACTGAGTTTGAAGACAAAAGTGATTTATTTCTTCAATAGAACACTTTGTCGACGGAAAACTTTGTGAAACGAAAATCGCTGTGAGTTTGATACACTTCACCACTACAACGATTCTCGTCTGTCCTTAATAGAATGATTGCTGTTAAAACTAAACGTTTCCATTCCCATCCAAATGTTATTATAATTTGTAAGACAATTGAATTGTTGTGAAAAGTTGAAGACATAACCGAACGCATAAGAACATTACCAATACTAGCACAATAAAATGTACAAAATTAGCTTTTAGTTGACGAATACACGTAGTCCTATGTGATCGTGTTGTCCAAATAAATTTGTTTGCAAATTATTCTGACCCCAAAGGAGTTTAGATTTACTTCGAGCAGTGAGTAGAATGTTTCATTGGTTAATGGTACGACCAGACTTAGTATTAGATGCAATGGTATTACTAGCAAGTATTAAGTTCATTGGAATTACAAGGCAATTCAAGTTCCTACTACAAATTCAATCGATTTTAATTCAATTCAATTCATTTCATCAATTAAGCGATATCGCAGGGGCGCCGACTTCTAAGGACAAGTGATGCTTGGGCACCACTACTCGAAGTTTGATTGATACTGGGCGCTAGTACTTTTACAGCAAAATGAATGAAAAGTCGGAGCCTCTGCGATATCGAGATGTTACAGTTTAGAAAACAGAGAGATGATAACAGATGGCGTTGTTTCCGTGACGGACGCCATCTTTTATTAATACTGGGAATGAATTGAGCAAAGTAAATATATGGGCGGCCGCTCACATCTACCTTGGAATTAAATTGTAATTGCATCAAACTGTGGAAGTTACGACAACCGTAATAGAAATGACAGGAATTTTAGTTTTATCCCAGTCACTCTGATCACTAGCAATTGATTATTTATTTAAACAATTCATTTTCTGCTCACTGAAGGCCTAAAGCATTTTATCTCACATTATGATCTCTAACTGTGCGAAAATGTTTCCATCTTCCTGCAATTACGAGTTCTGTACACATAATATTCCAACTTAAAAGCCCTAAATCATTAGAATGGAAAACCTTTTCATTTCGATTAGCCAGTTACAATATTATCAATTAGCTCTAAGGTTTGTTTTAGACGACACTTAGGGTAGCAGAGGTATTTTGGATACAACGAAAAATAGAGACATATCTTCTTCTTGGTTACAGGAACAGAATCCTTCATTTTCGTTTCGTTTGCAATAAGACACCGTCAAGCGGTGTGAATATCAGCCATATAAGGCCACGATTTGAAATCTATGCCCTATGTCACCTAAGAAGGAAAGTGTTTGCATATGAGTACAAGGGTCACCCTAACGAGAATATGAGGATATCAGAAAGGTATTAGTTACTGCAACATGAAGAATGAAATTGAAAAATAAAATTGTTTTTGATTGCTCTGCCTTGACTGATGAATTCGGAAATTGAGTTTGTCAGACAGGACTGAGATTTCAATTAAAATTTTAAATTTCATATTTTATGGGGCACCAGTTCTACCTTTATTTTGACTACCATAGGGTTATCATAGCGCTCTCAAAAACAAAGGAAACATTCTCGTTGTAAATAGTGGAACATTTGGGCGAAGATTTTAGAACATGCCCTTATGGGCGGCTTAATATACACTCTGGCTCTCGTTGTACTGTTGCACTCTGAGCATCACTTTTTCTTATTATTTCCCTGTATAACTGTTATACCTACCCTATACCTATACACATAAACATTCTGAACCGGTCAATTAAATAACTTTTTTATTAGTTGTGTTTGATATCCGTATCTAAATGTTAAATTATTTGTAAGTTGAGAATAAAACCAAAAAGATTTGAAAATAAACTGAAAAATAAAGTGAAATAATTTTTAGAATGTTATCTTTTATAAAATATTGCTATAACATTACACAAAATTGTAAAATATGGCTTTTAAAATAAACTTAAAAAAAATGAAACAGCTCGTTTCACTGAAACCGATGGTAGCAACAATAATTTAACGAAAAAAAAACTTCTAGGGAGTTGCGGGAATCGTTAATAATTTTTACAGTGTCTCGTCATTAACGATGGGTAGAATCCCACATATCAAAAAATGAAAATTGAACTTGGCTGGTTGGTTTTATTGACGAGCATATTCCGTATCACAATTCAAATATAATTTTTAGAATGTAGCACCGACGTCATCTTCGTTGGGCCCATTGTGCTGCACCCTTCTAACTAGCTATCAGTCAAAAACACTCAAAAGAGTAAAAGTGACGCAAGTCCCTGTGCATACTTCCAAAACAGCTGATATCGCTGGATGTGACGCATTCTGTGCTTGTACGCAAAAACTGTAACAGGAAAAATTTGAGCAAAAAAATTCTAGAAACAAAATTTTACCAAAAAAAATTTGCGTCACAAAGTGGCAGATGATTCGGACGTATTAGGACATATTCTTGCCTATTTTAAAAAATTTCTTTAAAGTACTTTCCTCAACATCTGCCACTTGTGACGCAAAATTTTTTTGGTAAAATTTTGTTTCTAGAATTTCTTTGGTCAAATTTTTGCTGTTACAGTTTTTGCGTACAAGCTCAGAATGGGTCACCTCCAGCGATATCAGTTGTTTTAGAAGTATGCACAGGGACTTGCGTCAGTTTTACTCTTTTGAGTGTTTTTGACCGATATCAGTTCTTTTGGAAGAATTAGCAGATATTTAAAATTATTTGAAAAGTTTGAAAAATTTGAAAAATGTAAAAAAATTAAAAAATTTGAAGAATTTGAAAATTTTAAAAAATTTGAAAAATTTGAAAAATTTAAAAAATTTGAAAAATTTGAAAATTTTGAAAAATTAAAAAAAAAATTTGAAAATTTACAAAAATTTAAAAAATTTTGAAAATTTTGAAAAATTTAAAAATTTTTGAAAAATTTAAAAAATTTTGAAAAATTTAAAAGAATTTGAAAAATTTTAAAAATTTTGAAAAATTTAAAAAAATTTGAAAAATTTAAAAAAATTTAAAAAAATTTAAAAAGTTTTGAAAAATTTAAATAATTTTGAAAAATTTAAAAAAAAATTTAATTTAGGGAAAAAAAATTGAGGCGAGCAGAGCTTACCAAAAGCGAACAAAGTTCTACCATACCCATCCACACACACACACTTAAAGGTGTTCTTATATGGGGCTTATATGGGAACTTCGAGGAGCCCTAGCTCCGAAACGAGGCCGGTTCCCCCCAAATTTTTTTTTCTGGAATGTCTTAGAATGACGACTAGAATCTACTCCCAAAATTTCAACAAAACCTAAAGAAGACTTTAGAAGATAGGAAACACGGACGGACGAACAAAGTAACGTAGAATTTTTTCATTTCGTTTAAAGTACTGAAATTGACCAAAATGTATGGAAATGGGGCTTCTTGGAAGATTTTTTGCGTGGCCAAATTTTAAGCTGCAAGAACGTGTGATAGCTCGTTGAACTCGTACGGACGCCTAGTTTTTTTTAATGGTAATTTGGAGTCATTTGTATTTGAATTGTGGAACTTCAATATTTGCTGTATATATGGTTCCTGCAGTCTACGACAAAAAAAAAATTTTGAAATTTTTTCTAGTAATAGGACTTGCGTCACGGGCGCTATGCTAACGCGCGCCCATGATATGGTGTTTAAGTAGAGCGAGATGGAAAATCAACTCGTGGTCTACTGTCATCGATAATACAAAAGAATCTGACAGCAGACCCCGAACTGGAACAATAGGTTGTTGTTTCGCCATCTTTCTCACTTAAGCACTCTGTCGTTTAACCTTTAGAAGCGGTAAATATATCCAATACAGCGAATTCAGTCAGCAGGTTATATGGGCTTCGCCATCTAACTCCCTTTGTTGTCCAGTTTTGAGCTATCAGTTTCTAGTTTACAGTCAAGCAATTAAGTGTTGATTCTGTGTTGTTTTGTGAATAACAATTATCTCATAAAGTCCGTTTGCATATAAGTATAAATTTCGGTAACTTTTACTTCAAGTGATAATCAGTTCTGCTCCCAAAATCGAAATTCTGGGTAAAAGTCTTGCTTTAATTTCCCTTTCAATTTTTCCGTTTCAATAACAATGGCATTGTTTTGCACGCAACAGGCGCTTCGATCTCGAAATCATTGTTAACATGGCAACCAATCAACGAAAGCGTAAATCGTTACGTTCATCATCGAATGAACCGAGAGCAAAGCGTTTGGCATTGAGGCTGGCCGATCTCAACGAATACGTTCTTTACGAAATATTTTCTTATTTGGACGTCAAAGATTTGGTCAATGTTGTCAACATGGACAAAAACTTTCTGAACAGCACTCGGAGGGCATTCAAGCAGAAGTACAAGAACACATACATTGGCATGCCTTTTTTACGCGAGATGAGTTACCAAGCACAAGAGAATGTTTTGCACGAAATGCCGAGTTACTTCGTTACTTTGGTGGAAGTATATCGAACCTGGATGAGTATGTTAACAATCATCCCATTTATCAACGAATGCTACATCTCATCGTTACATGTTGCCGAGAAACATTGACTGAACTCAGAATTTTGTATCCGACGGTCGGATTGAAATTCAGCAAATCCTTTCCCAAGGTCAATTTTTTGTTGATAAAACGTTTGGGTACGACGCACAATGCGTCACCCTCAGCGATATCAGTTATTTTGTAAGTAAGATAAAGGACTTGCGTCACATTTACCATTTAAGGGTTTTTTTTTTACTGATATCACCACTTTTGTAAGTATGTCGTTTCGACAACATCAAAAAACCTTAGAGAAATAAAAAAAAAAATCTAGAGAAATCAGTCTGAATCCCAAAATTTAGGAACCAACCTTGGAACATCTTACTCATGTCGAAAATACCCCGAAACCATCGAAAAATCCGATGGAAGTTAGGAAGTGCCAGAGGAATCACCTGTCATCCCAAAATTTAGGAACCAACCTTGGAACATCTCACTCATGTCGAAAATAACCCAAAACCATCGAAAAATCCGATGGAAGTTAGGAAGTGCCAGAGGAATCATCTGTCATCCCAAAATTTAGGAACCAACCTTGGAACATCTCACTCATGTCGAAAATAACCCAAATCCATAAAAAAATCCGATGGAAGTTAGGTAGTGCCAGAGGAATCACCTGTCATCCCAAAATTTAGGAACCAACCTAGTGGAAGTTTATACTTAATGATTCCAGTAATTTCCAACAAGAAACACATACCAAAACATCACACCTTTCACCACATTACCATCCATATCATGCACCAAAATATACAACACATACACACACACACACACACACACACACACACACACACACACACACACACACACACACACACACACACACACACACACATAGAAATTGGCTTTTATATGGCATTTATATGGAGACTTTGGGGAGCTCCAGCTACCAAGATACGGGTTTTTTCCAACTTTTGAAAATTCCATTCTTATTTTTGGGCCATTATTAGCCTATAACCACAATTTTAGGAAAATCTATAGAAACGTTTGGGAGTTGCTGGATCCACTTGTCCATAGGAACTAAGTAACTAAATAACTAACGTAGGCGATTTCAGTTATCTGAAAATACGAAATTTTGCTTATTTTCAAAGAAACATCATTGTTTCGAAGTTCTCGGCCAATTTTGAAGCTGCAGTTGTAGAAATTCGAGTTCCTCTCACAGTGGAATCAGTGGAGTAAAGTAAAGAAACACGACCGTTTTATAAGAAACGTTTAATGCAAGTAAGAAGTTTCCTATGCTTGTGCATGTAATAAGGCTGTTACATGTATAGGCAATAGCCTTTACATCACTCGCATAGGAAAACGTTATACTACACACGGGAAATAAAGTGATATCTCGTATCACGATGAGTAAATGTACCTCGGGCTAAAGCCCTCGGTTACTTTTACTCATCTGGATACGAGATATCACTTTACTTCCCTTGCATAGTAATGTACTATTATTGCCTATCCACCCGGAATATTGTTGTTACACGTACATTTCCCACCCGCGGAAAGCGATCGTTACATGTGGGAACTTTTTCATTACATCACAAGTGAAGGAATATTCATATGAAAATTCATTACATATCAGGAGATTCTCATTACATACCAGCAGAATTTCATTACTTATCAGCAAAAATGTATCACATAAAATGTTCTTTAGCACTGAAATCGAAACAATGCTCGCGATGTTATTTTAGTTTTAATATCACAAACTTTGTCACTTGAATTAAGTGCACACCAATCTAAGCAAATTCATTAAAAACTTTCGAAAAAAATACAAAAATAAGTGACGGTCATTTTGTCTATAGCCATAATTTCAATTTTTTCAACTTCGACGAACACCTATGGCCAAACAATTTTAATTTTTGCATTTTTCACTTATTTTCAAAAACAATTAGTCTTTATTATCATGTATTCACTTCACTTCACAGCAAAATTTATTGTAACACCACCAAAATCGACAAATATTACGCAAAATATGAATCTAGCACTTCACAAAAACAAAACAGTCGAAGTAGTTTGTCAACATGTCATCAAAACAGTAGTGTTGCCAGTGATGCTTTCGGGATAGGTTTGTTCCAAGTAACTGTAAACACGAACTTTGACAACCCGAACAACGACAATTTCATCCATAGCAACGTCGCTTACGTGATATTTCATACAAATCGACCAACGTCGCCTACGCGATTTACACAGAGGTATTATTGAGGTTATGGCTATATGGATGAAATTTGACAATTCATATGGCCTTGGAACAAACCTATTAATGTTAAGAAGTGTGAGCCGATTTCATGAGCAGACTAGATTCGTTTATAAACGTTTCAATGCAACAACAGATTTTTTTGTTGGTTTTTTGCTATCGGTATTTTTTATGTTTACTATTAGTCTGGCAGTGAATGAAATAGCGCGACATAAATGTTGTGAAATTATACATTAATTTAGAATAATCTTTTGGTATTCAAGAATCTGCTAGTGTCTTCTTGAACACTTTTAGTTTTGAACTGTCAGGTCCTTGGGTGGAAAAATGTACTCGTAACAACAATATTCCGGGTGAATAGGCAATAAAACAGCATACATTGGATGCTGTTTGGTAGTTTATTACACTCGGAATCAATTTTATGAACTCGCGAACTCACTCGTGTGGTTTTAAGCAACTCGCTTTGGAAACGGTTATTTTGACAAGTGTAGAGTTTGCATATCCGAGCCGAAGGCGAAAGGCGTTTCCAAAGCTTGTTGCTTAAAACCACACTTGTAAGTTCGGCTCGTATCACAAAATTGATCCATCATGTAATGAACTACCTCCGCAGCATCCAATGTAATCTACTATTAATTAAGTCAAGCATACAATGCACACTATGTTGTTATTCGATTTGAACAGGACAACTTGAAATCCAACAGAAGTAACGTGTGATAGCTCGTTGAACTCGTATGGATTCCTAGATTCCAGATATGCTAGTTTAGGGGAGTTAAGAGGTAGAAGTCAAAAAGTTGCTGTGTAAATATGCTCCGCCGTCCTCCAATTTTTTTTGTTAAAACATTTTTGGTAGTGGACTTGCGTCACGCCCGCTTACTAACGTGCGGGCATGATGAAAAACAGCTTTCAAGCAAAATCCTATCTAAATTTCACTGACAGTGCGGAGTGCAGAAGAGCCTCGAGTAAGTCACACGATTTCTACGTTACGTTTAAAATTCTGATTTTAGAACGTTGTAATTGGTTTGGGACATAGCACTGCTGCTAGCATTAATACCGAAAATATGTGGAGTGCTGATTCAATCAAAATCGGCGCTGCATTTCTCTTGTTACGACAGGTGTCCTTTGTTGTTAAAACACCCAAACATCCATGGCGAGTAGAAATTCAGCCTCAATCAGACTATTCCGGTACTTTGCAAATGGGCCATTTGATGTCTAACGTCGACTCAGGCCCTTACACTCCAACACTTGTTCCGTATTTTCTATTACATCACCTCGAATGTCACTCAACTGACCATTAAGCGAGTAAATGGTAAGTTGAGTTTAACTGACTAAGGCATTCCAGTAGTCGTTGCTTTTGTCGGCTTAAATTACTCAATCATTCAAAAAGAAACCGTTTTTCAAGTCAATCTAAAATGTATTTCTGACGTCAAGAATTGAGTTACAAAATGGCTCAGTTTTTGTATTGAGAATAGCAAATTGGTTTTTTGACCATGATACATTGCAGAAATACTTCCTAATGACTGGAAAGACAATTATCCAATTCCCATGATTAGTAAGTGCAGATCTTAATACGTTTCATGTCGAGTAAATACATCTGAAAACAGTAGAATACGACCAATTTTAGCACGAAACTTTCGACTAAATTTTGAATGCGTTTACCTTCCCAGAGTCTTCAATATCCACGAAACCGGGAAGACAAATCTCTCGACACTGCTTTCCATCGCTAGATTCAACCACGTCAATAATGCGAGACGTAATCTTGTTAAAAAACATCCTAATATCCGGGTAGTAGCTCGAGTCCGACTTCGCAAATTGTGACTGATACAAATCCAAAGCCTGCAAGCTGATTAATTGGCGAACAATATCAGTGACATCATCCAACGTAAATTCGAAGCCCTTTAATTGCAGAATGGACAATTCAGTCGGCCAGACAATTTTAGGCTTCAACCTTTTGAATCCACTGCTTCCTTCGTATGCCCCTTGTTCTGTTACTCGATAATGGTCAATCTGCAGTAACTGCATTTTACCGAATTGTGCCACGAAGTCGAAAAATTCGTCGTCAATGTTAATATTTTCGAGATCCATTTCCTTCATAATTCCCCTTTTCGCCAATTCCCTTAACGGCGAAGTGATGTTTTTACCCAAACAATCAAGATGAAGGCTCGTCAAAAAATTCAAAGTGCATACGTTGGGCAAGAGATCGAGATTCCGGTTTTCTATAGACAATTCCTGGACATTCGGTGGAAGTATGTTGAAACATCGAAGATCTACGCATAAAAAACTCTCGATTCTGGGATTGTTGTGAATGAGTGCCATTGACTCCTCCTCACTGATAAAACACTGTTGAAAACATAGCTGCTCTAGATGACGGAAGCTCTGAAGTAAACCTCTTGTCGAGGTTGAATTAAAGTGGATCAATGTTAATGTTTGCACTGTTTCGAAATTGTACGTTAATGGAACTTGGTCTGCGGCTTCTCTCTCAGAATATTCGATCTGTAAACGTTTTAGCTGAGTGCATTTTCGGTCGATGATTTTGAGGAATCTACTCAAATTCAAGTTAAATTCATAAAGGCAAATCGTCAATGCGGACAAGTGGGGCCCGATGTGTGAAATAAGGTTATTTGTGTGAATTACACCCTTCAGGAATTGTGTGCGATCCAAGTTATAATGTTTGTATTTTCTGAATTTGTCATTGGCAACCAGTTTCATACATTTGCAACAATCTGCAAAACTTATTGCATCGTCGAGTTTCAGGTAATGCACAATTTCACGCAGACAATCGTGGTTTAGGGCTGTCGTCAATGATACATTGTTTTGCTCCATCATTGCTCTATGATTTCGTCCGAGATATTCGATGTGTTTATGTTACGTAAGTAAATGGCACGACTAAACAGACTGAAGTCACAAACAAGATGAAAGCTGATGATTATTACAAAACAGAGGACAGCTAGTCCGAAACAAATTGTTCATATAAGCACTTTTGGACTTTTTTGGGATTTAGAGATTTGGAATTGCACCTCAAAGGTTCATTAAGGTCGATAAAAAAAACTTGACACTTCGTAGAGAATTTCCTGCATTAATTGACGAGTGTTTTACTCATTTATTTAAAAAAGAGAGGAAATTTTGGTATCTACAAAAATCAACAGTTAACAATAGAAGATGTGAATCCATTACATCCTAAAGCCGGGATAAAACCCTTTTTAGGTCTTTTTTCTTTTAGAAAAAACCCTATTGTGGACACTTCATCTGTCCGTCTGTCTGTCTGTCTGTCCGTCCGTCCATGTGTCTGTGTCACAAATAAAAAATGAGACGATAACAGCCTTGATTCAAAATTGCAATGCTACTATGAGCAAATCAACACCAGGCAAATAATAATTATTTGTTATCTGATAACCGATCGCTCATAGTTAGCATTGCAATTAGAAAATTTGGTAGTTGGTATCTGACAACCGAACGTAATTTTCGGCAGAGATGTTTACTATTCGAGAACTACGCACCGACTGAAGAAATTATTCTACCTGCTTGCGGATTTATAAAACGAAAATTTGGTAGGTGGTAGTTTTGGTAGTTGATATTTTTGGTAGTTGCCAGCTGAAATTCAAAACTGCAAAGCCACCATGAGCATATCGACACCAGGCAAATAATAATTATTTGTTATCTGATCACCGATAGCTCACAGTTAACATTGCAATTCTAAAATTTGGTACTTGGTAGTTGGACTACCAAGGCTATAATTGACTACCAAACGTAATTTTTGGGGAAGAGATGTTTACTATTCGAGAACTACGCACCGACTGACGAAATTATTCTACATGCTCGCCTATTTATAAATCGAAAATTTGGTAGTTGGTAGCTTTGGTAGTTGGTAGTTGCGAGCTGGATTGACATTCAAAACTGCAAAGCCACCATGAGCATATCAACACCAGGCAAATAATAATTATTTGTTATCTGATCACCAATAGCTCACAGTTAACATTGCAATTCGAAAATTTGGTAGTTGGTAGTTGGACTACCAAGGCTATAATTGACTACCAAACGTAATTTTCGGCAGAGATGTTTACTATTCGAGAGCTGCGCACCGACTGACAAAATTATTCTGCCTGCTTACTTATTTAAAGCATGAATTTTTGGTAGTTGACTACCAAACTGGTAGTTGACTACCATACTGATAGAGAGGTGGTAGAGATGTTAACTGTTTGAGAGCTGCACACCAACCAGGGGCTATTTAGTTGAATTAATTTGCCGAAATTCGCCAAAATTCGCCAAAATTCGTCGAAATTCGCCGAAATTCTCCCAAATTAAAAAATTCAAATCTTGAAAATTTTCTTCCAAATTTATGTTTTTTGAAACATTTTGCTAGTTTTGTGATATAGCATAACAAAAATATGCAAGAATCTACCAAATTCACAAAAATATATGTAAAATTCACAAAATTAGGACATTTTTCATCGTTTTTCCAAAAAAAAGCCATCATGGCTTCCCGGTTAAAAATAGATTTCTAGAATGTCTTGGCCAAAAATATGTAACTAAGCTCTACGATTCTTTGAAATTTCTTAAAATCATGTATAAATTCACAAAAAATCGCCAAAATTCGTCAAAATTCGCCAAAATTCGTCAAAATTCGCCAAAATTCGTCAAATTCTCCAAATTCGCCAAAATTCGCTGAAAATTCAACTAAATAGCCCCTGACACCAACTGATGAGATTATTTAGGCTGCTTGCCTATTTACAATTCGATAATTTGGTAGTTGACTACCGAACTGGTAGTTGAATACCAAAATGGTTGTTGAATAGTTGAGTTTGGTAGTTGAATACAAAATTGGTAGTTGACTACGAAACTGATAGAACGATGATGGCGATGTTTACTGTTCAACAGCTGGATATCGACTGAAGAAACTATTCTTCCTGCTTGCCTATTTGTAACTCACGTATTTGGTAGTTGGTATCTCGAGAAGTGAGAAAATTGAGAGAAAGAAAAAAGACCTCACTAGGCTTATAGCCGGTCTATTCTTGTTTTAGTTAAATATTTCATGTCTTTTGGGTGCAAGTACAGTTAACGCCAACCGCATTTGTGACACAATTTACTTCAGCTGTTTTACTCATACAATATTAGTGTTTTATGGTCTTACCATTACCACTACAACTCCTATAAACACGTATAAGGCAGTTAGACTGTATGAGTGTCCCAGCTGAAAAACAGCGTCACACATTCAGTTAAGAGCAATAGACCCCTTGCAATTTCATAGCCTACATTTGGGCGGAAATTATTCGTTTTTTGATTATTTCTCTGAACCAAAATCTTTTTTTGAAAAAGTAAACCATTAAAGCACGCAAAAATGTGACTGTTACAGGAAAAATTGGTTTGTGAGGCATAACTTAACCCACTTAGAGAAACCTGTGCCGATTATATAAATTTACACAATCTTCAATGGTTTCTCCAAGTGGGATAACACCCAAAAACCAATTTTTCCTTTAAAAGTGACACATTTTAGCGTACTTTAATGGTTAAAAAAAAAAAGATTTTGGTTCAGAGAAATCATCAAAAAACGAATATTTTTCCACCTAATGGTAGGCTATAAATTTGCAAAGTCTCCATTGCTCTTAAGACGAATCGACACAGCACTAAATTGTAGCCTAAATTTGTCTGAAAAAACTAAATATTTTTGATGATTACTTCGTATCCGGGTCCTTTCTGGTAAAAGTGTGATTATTCTTTCGTGGCTTTCAGTAACAATGATAAATGTTGTGGTGGTTTTCTATGAGAAAACTGAGAATTTGTGCTAATTTTCGTTAACTATTGAGTTTTATCGTAGTATTACCCGGGTGAAAATTAAGGTCTCAGTGAGACTGTAAAATGAGCATGATCAACGGTCTCATTTCAGTCTCATTTCATTCTCAATATTTTATTTCTTTGATGATTGTTGAACTTTGGCTGAAAGAGACTGACCGAGTGGTCTCTTTTTCAATATTTTATGAGATTTTTGAGACCGACCGAGTGGTCTTCCTTGGATTATTTTTCGTAGGACTTTAGGAGACTGACCGAGAAGTCTCGTTTTGAATATTTTACGAGAATGTAAGAGAGCGACCGAGTGGTCTTTCCTGGATTATTTTTCGTTGGACTTTGGGAGACTGACCGAGAAGTCTCGTTTTGAATATTTTACGTGAATGTAAGAGACCGACCGAGTGGTCTTTCTTGGATTATTTTTCGTTGGACTTTAGGAGACTGACCGAGAAGTCTGGTTTTTGAACATTTACGAGAATATAAGAGACCGAACGAGTAGTCTTTTCGGATTATTTTTCATTGGACTTTATGAGACTGGCGGAGTAGTCTCGTTTTTGAATATTTTACGAGAATGTAAGAGAGCGACCGAGTGGTCTTTCCTGGATTATTTTTCGTTGGACTTTGGGAGACTGACCGAGTGGTCTCGGAAAAATAATACAGAAGAAGAGACCACTCGGTCAGTCCCGTAAAATACAGAAGAAGAGACCACTCGGTCAGTCTCGTAAAATACAGGAGAAGAGACCATTCGGTCGGTCTCGTAAAATACAGGAGAAGAGACCACTCGGTCGGTCTCGTAAAATACAGAAGAAGAGACTACTCGGTCAGTCTCGTAAAATACAGGAGAAGAGACCACTCGGTCGGTCTCGTAAAATACAGGAGAAGAGACCACTCGGTCGGTCTCGTAAAATACAGAAGAATAAACCACTCGGTCGGTCTCGTAAAATACAGAAGAAGAGACTACTCGGCCAGTCTCGTAAAATACAGAAGAAGAGACCACTCGGTCAGTCTCGTATAATACAGAAGAAGAGACCACTCAGTCAGTCTCATACAGTCTATTAAAACATTTAAAACGAGACTTCTCATCGGTTTCGCAATCATCATCATCATCAATTCATCAGTATATGAGAAGAAACCAGTCTCAAAGGTTCGAAAAGAGACGTCTCACCTCCATACAAAAAAAACGGTCTCAAAAGGGGTCTCACATTCACTTTTTTTTACCCGGGTAGGTAACACCACCACAAACATTTATTATTTTTACTCAAAGCCAACACATTTTAACACAAAACAATGGTCCCACCTTTTCCAGAAAGGACACGGATACGAAGTGATCATCGAAAATATATCATTTTTTCGTACGAATGACTACAATTTAGAGGTGTGTCGATAGATCATATCCCCACAATCATCTTCTATGCAGTTTTGTGTGTAGTTCGTTGCCTAGTTAGAACTGCTAGCCTAGAAACTGAATCAGTGCTCTTTGTGGAGTCAAACGTTTTAATATTTTATTTGAATCAAGATACCACTTGGCTTTATGATTCCTAAAAATTGCGATTTTTTTTGGGAAACTTTCATTTATCCTAATCCTAAAGGTAAAATCTTTGGGCAACTTAGACTTTTCAGGGATGTTCAAACATTTGATTTTTAGCCCCGTACGAAGTACAAAGGGGCTTATAGGATTACGATGCCGTGTGTAATTGATGGAATTCGAAGCAGACGGTAAGGGCAAAGTGTTTGCCTATGTTCATAGATGACGAATCTGCAATAAAAATTTTGTCTGTCCGTCTGTCCGTCTGTCACGTCGATATCTTGAGTAAATCAAATCCGATTTCAAAATTTTTTTTTCCCTGAAAGATAGTCGAAATAGTGAGGCTAAGTTCGAAGATGGGCATATTCGGGTCAGCCCTTCGTGAGTTAGGGCCACCTAAGTGATTTAAGGTCTTTTGGTGATATTTATGGCAAAATAAACGATGTAAATGACACGGCAAATGATAGGTATTGTCAATACCAATCCAGGAAAAAAAAGTTTTTTAAAATCGGGTGAGTGGACCGTGAGTTAGGGCCTTAGAAGTGAAATGCTACTAGGGCCCTATGTGTATTTCACATATAACTCGAGCAAATTTCATCCGTTTTTCGTAATTTTTGTTTCATTTGGGAGGTAATCAAAGGCCGAATAGAATGTCGTTGAAAAAAAATTAAATTTGGGTCCTTGGACTGAGGCCGATACTAGGGCCCTATGTGTATTTTACATATAACTCGAGCAAATTTCATCCTTTTTTCGTAATTTTTGTTTCATTTGGAAGGTAATCAAAGGCCGAATAGAATGTTGTTGAAAAAAAATTAAATTTGGGTCCTTAGACTTATCAAAAGCTTTCATAAGAAAACGTTATTTGCTTGTATACAATGTACATATAAAAGGAATTTGAAATTGTCTATAAGGCGGTTGCAGGTATTTGAAGACTGTTGTGCGTATAGTTACATTTTTATATTTTTCAACTGAAATTGTTCATTTTCACATCGTAAATCAAGACGCTGAGTGCTGTAATTAAATCCAAAGACTCATTTCATTCGAACTGCAAAACGAGCAAAATTTAATTATGTCTCACAAATGCAATCATCATTCTACAGGGCACAGAACCAGAGCCAATATTCATGGAAAGTTTATATTATCTCTTCGGAAATTATGATCATTAAAACATTTTTCGTTTCATCATCGCAATTGCGTTCGCGGATGATTTTGCCGAGTTACACAAAGTGGACATTTTTCTATATATGCTATACGAATTGACAAACAAGAAAACTAAACGAATTGAATGGAAAAATTAATTCAATTAAGTTTTCATTTGAAATTCTTTTGAGTTGCTCTATTTTAGCATGGGCAACGAAACGGTGAATTAGAAATGAAGATTGAGTGTAAGTGAATTACAACACATTTTAACTTACAAAGGTGAGCGAATGGTAACATTCAACGACTGTGAACCAAAGAAATATTTTTTTTTATTGCAACACAATTATGGAAAATTTAGATCTCTTACCACAGATGAAATGAATAAGCTGTATAGTATGTATTCAGAGAGTAATCTTAGTAACGAAATAGTTATTTATCTACCAAGGTAGGTATGAAGGTATTTTTTCGCACTAGATGTCGATTGTCGACCCGAGGCGAAGCCGAGGTCGACAAGACGTCGTGTGCGAAAAAATACCGGCATACCTACCGTGGCAGATACAACGTTTTTCGCAATTTCGGGCCATAATCACCTTTCCAATGCAAAACATGTCCTGTACAGAAATTCATTTGAACGATCAACAAGGCTGCATTATAATACACATTGCAATGTGATGTAAAGAGACGCGTTGAATGAAATCGAGTAGTCAATGCTTAGTATATACGCTTCAACAATACTCAGTGCTCAAAAACCTTTTGGTGTCGGGGGTTCGATTTCTGGTCAATGCAAGATTTTTATTTATAAAAATTTAGCCTTCTTAAAGGTAATATGTTCTTTAGCGTGCGAAAAAAAAAGTTGATATCGCACTGCGTGCGAAAAAAAAGTTGATAACGCACTGCGTGTGAAAAAAAGTTCATATTGCGCTGTGTCCGGGAATACAGTGAAATAAATACCTTCAAAACGACATTAAATGGATGCATGGAAAGGTGATGATTATGGACCGGAATTGCGAAAAAACGTTTGTATACCCTTCAGAATCTGTTGTTGAGCTAGCTACTATAATAATAGGTAAGTGCGAATAGTCAAAGTCTAATGAGTTACAAACCGTATTTTCGATGATAATAATTCCCTTGAGTGAAAGTCAGGGTCTTCACTTTATGATTCTTTGAAAATGTTACACATTTGCTGCAATAGATGCAAAAAATGTCAAGTAACGCTTGTTCTAATGATAACTCGAGTAATTCTTCTCAGATGTTCAAATTTTTCATGAAATCTATTGATCCATAGAAGCCAAAAATATCTTTTTTTAAATTCCTCGTTGCTTATGCGGCCGGTAGTAGATATTGGAAAATTGATAACACGCTCGTTTCTTATAGAGTTTTCTCTGGCTATACGCAACGTACAGGGTCGTGTGGGATGTCATTAGAAAGGTAATTGAACGTTCTTTCATGGCAAATAGTCGATCATGGTAGTAGAACAACTTCTGACGAGTTATGAGCAGTTGGAAGTATGGGTAAAAATTTCGGCCAACTTCAAACAGTTGGTCTGCATCCGAAATGTACCACGAAAACATCAACAACCGGCTGCTGGACACAACTTTTGAATGACATCAAACACGCAGAGGGATTCTTTTGAAAAACAGCCTACCGAAATCGAACGCATTCCGCAGTGGATTTTTTTATATTTACCTAGAAAAGACTTGGGCCCTAGAAACCAAAACAACTTTCAGTATTATTATCGGGACTATTAAATACTTCCATCGATCAAAGTATTTTTAATCGGTTGATTTCAAATCTTGTACTTCAATTTTTTTTAACATCTTGTCATTTTTTTTCGTAGTTATCGATAACAGATCAGATGATACTTTTTTTTATCTTACAGTTTGTTCATTTCATTTTTACACAGTTTTAGATATGTCAGAGTTTTAAATGACCCAGTCAATTAAGTTCTTCCCAAATTATGAATTTTTGGCGCAAAATTTAAAATTTCTATCGCGAATTCAAATATTGCGCAATTTGGGAAGAACTTAATTGACTGGGTACATTTAAAACTCTGACATATCGACAATCTTTAGAAACTGTGTAAAAATGAAATGAACAAACTGTAGAAAAATACGATAGCGAAAAGAAAATTTATAGATGGCGCTAAAATCCAAGATGTCGCCTGAAAACGACCATAAGTTGCAAATCTTGTGCGTTTTTTGCGTGCAGCAGCTCAAAATTTTACAAAATCAAAGCTTAACAACTACCCAACAGATAACCTCCAAAATGGCTGTCAATTGTTGAAAATAGCGCGAAATTCAAATTACCAAAAGTATCAAATTATTATTAATTCTACTGAAAATTATTGTTCAGCTATCGTATATGACTAAAATTGTTGTATTTAACAGTAGCATTGGTAGTTAGTCGTAAAATTAAAAGATTCGAAGTCAGATTATTAATTTGGCGCAAAATTTAAAAACCTTTAAAGCCATTTTTTTTTTCATAGGAGGAAAAATAGATATTTGGTAATTATGAGTTGAAAGTAATAAGTAATAGTAAGTGATAAGTAAGTTCTCCATTTTGGAGGTTATCTGTTGGGTAGGTGTTAAGCTTTGATTTTGTGAAATTTTGAGCTTCTACACGCAAAAAACGGACAAGATGTGATCGATTTATGGTCGTTTTTGTTCTATCAGGCGCCATCTTGGATTTTAGCGCCATTTGTAAATTTCCATATCCATATCAGCCGGATTTAGCTCAATCTGTGCAGAAATGGATTTTATAGAGCCAAAAAACATTTTTGACGGCAATGGCTCAGACACCCTAACTATGGCGTTTTCGGTTGCGCAAGTTCGCTCTAAAAAAATCGCTTTTCACAAGCGAAATGAGCGAAACGCCTTTTTTGGACAACTCGCACCGGACTATGTTATGGCAGTTCATGGATATTTACCGGAGTGAAGTTATTTCACCAGAAAATGGAACGCAAAGAATGAGAGGCGATCATCTACAGTATATGTTGACCAGACAACAACATTCGCAGGAATAGACGTGAAGTATGTCGCAACATTCCTCTGTTCGTTTCAACCTTTAGTTTTACAGAAAACAGAACAATAAACTAGAAATGAACCAACTCTATTTGAACATAAATAACTTCGTTATGACAACGCCATGCAACAAATAAATGTAAGCTTTTACCACAAAAGTCATATTTCATAACAATTTAGTTTCAACACAAAAATACTTGTTACATGGGACCTCCACAAAATGAAAAAAATTAAATTTTTGCCTGAAAAGCTGATAAAGTTAATTTTTCAAAACAAAAAAAAAAAAGGCACAAATCATATGAACTGAACATTTAGTGGCTTATGTTTATTAGTTACCTTTTTATGTTAATTAAAATTTTAATGCGCTGCCAGCGTATAAAGTTTCACCTTTAAATGCCGAAAACATGCAATCAAATTTATAGTATAATTCAGCCGGAATGTTAAAAGTTTTGTGAAGCAATAAACGTTATTTAGTGCAAAGTATTGTTCGGATAAAACAAAAATTTTGCATGGAAATGGTCGTCCATCTCAATTAATCATAAAAATTTGTGGTCCACAATAAATGAGAAACAAAAGAAAAAAATCACCAAAAACTGAAATGTACTGCAGGGCGATGGTAGCTAGTAGTTTCTAAAAAATAATTGAAGATAAAAGTCTCTGTGATCAATGTACAGAAATTACCAGGTAGGGTCTAATGCCACCGCGGAGGACATAACTATTTTAAAAACGGATTCAAACGAACTCATTTTCATATAACTTTGACATAAATGAATGCGTTCACGGATAAATCGACCGATTTTGAAGAGGGCCATCCCTGGTACAAAAACATAGCTAACGCCGACCCGTACGAAACACCTATTCGTATCAAAAGCCTTTAATGTGAAACTCTTCATTTCTCTTACTTCATTTTCTTCTCTGCTGAAAAACTATTCTTCCTTTTAAATCACTTACATTATCCACTCTTTGCCTTGTTATCATATACAATTAAATTGCCGGAGGCAATATAGACAGCCCCGTACGAAGTCAAATTTCATAAATTCCTATTTAACTATATTTCACTGTAAATAAACATTTCACAGAGGAATATGCTATTATATAACTCTATATGCCTGTATATAGCTCAATATAGCCCATATATGGAATCGCTGAAACCCCTCACACTTAACACATTATTTCCATGTTAACAGAAACTCTCTAAGCATCATTTTTCCCACTTTATATCACTTTTAATAAAATCCAATATGGCCGCCGGCAGCCATTTTGTTAGGAGACCGAAAATAGTTCCGACGCTTTACATTCGTTAATACCTTTCAAACAAAAAAAAAATTCATGAAATTCGGTCAAAATTTACTCGAGATATTGACAAAATACTCCACGTTCACTGTACGGCCGAGTAGCCAGATAAGAGCTCACTCCAAGAGACCTAGCTCACGCTCCGGAGAACATAATTTCATAAACTTTTTTTCCCTGATTGGTACGGTCAATACCTATCTAATAAAGCTAAAACAGACGAAATATGTTCAAATGTGGCCGACCTACAAGCAAAAACTGCTTGCCGCCCTGTGCCTGTTTCACACCAAGGGGTCTAACTCACAAGTCGGTCATCCGATTTCCATAAACTTTTTTTTTGTCGATCGGTATTGTAAATACCTTTTATTTGACGTATCACTTACAAGTTTAACGTTTAAATGTCCGGAGATATCTTCGAAAAACCGTAAAGCACTTATTAGGCCCCAGCTCAGGAGGGGTCGATCCAAAATCACTCATCTTCGAAGTTAGCCTGTCTTTTGACATTACCAAACGGGAAAAAAAAGAATTTTCAAAATCGGATGCGTTTTACTCAAGTTATCGTGTAGACAGACAGACGGACGGACGGACGGACGGACAGACGGACATTTTTTTTCTTGCTGATTTGGCATCTCTGGACAACCACAATAGGTTTCCCCTTACTCAGGGAGTCCAATTCGACGTGTTACAAACGTATGCGTAAACCTATAAAACCCCAGTACTTCGTACGGGTCTAAAAAATCTAATTTCATGCACTGACTGTACATTCGTTGGTTGAGATCAGCTGTTTGAATTGCGTTGTGCCAGAGATAAGTAAATCATTTTGGCATTATATTGGTTTCGTCTATAAAATTCCTTGAAGTGGCCCAAGTGGTCATTATAAATCCACTGAACGTGCGGCATTTATGGTCATACAAAAATAGTTTGTTTTGACTATGTCTATTTAACTGGACATTAATGTTATATCAGTTCTCAAAATCAGAAATCTTCGGACATCGTTTTGCTGCCTCTTCTGCTTTTTATTACAATGATTCGGTCAAGAAAAAAAAAACTTTTTTTATGTCCCATTTGTCCCATACACAACAGCTTATTATATTTAAGCGAGTTTATATATCATTTCAACTCATAAGATCTTAAATTTGTCACATGGGCTATTAAACTAACGATCGTACATCTTTGATGTTTAATATGCATTCCTGGACCATTCATCAGGTGCAGGTTATAATGTCAAAATTTAAGAAAATTTTAGGTTTTTTTATGTGAATTTTTTTATTATTTGTTTTTTTAGTTTCTCTCCGTTCGTCATAGCCGCTATATGTAATATGCGTGCGGTTATTATTATAATTAATGGTGAACAAATCATTCTTTTTTCTTTATTAATTAAAAGAATACTAAGAAATTAGTTACCAGTGGCTCAAATACAAAATCTGAGTTTATGATGATTCTGTATGTGGCTTAGAAACAGATTACACATTTATAGAGTCGTTTGTTCCATTTACATGGTTGTCATTCAGCAAAATGTTTTCGTGTTTCTTATTGTTGTACGATGTAATTCGTGTGACATTAAATACCAGCTGGCGGTATAATCTGCTACTTCTATTATAAGTATACAGTATAGCTGAGCAATCTTTTACTTCATTTGTTTAATAAAATATTTGAGATTCTAAGAAACTGTATACCAGAGGGTGCAGTTTATTTAAGTTATCGACATGGTTTAACAACATATGATTAACCGTCTTATAGGTCGACGATCATACTAAAATGTTATAATCAGCACGGACCATTCGTGTCTATTGATACATCAAAGTCGTAATTAGTTACTCGAAATATTTATGACGATTCACGATCATAGATTTGTTAGAGAAATTGACAAGATCAATGTTCTACTTGCTAGAGACGATCTGCAGACTTATGGCTATACATTTTACGGTGGAATTTAGGCATGACCTTGCTTCAGCTTTTTTTCAGTTGGTCCACTCAAACGAACAAAAGTGCTTATACGTCTTTATATGGATGAAACAGTTACATGGACGCGCGTGGTAGTGGTAAATCCGTATCTGCAGTTTTCCTTGTGTGAGAAGACCAGCTGAAAAACAGCTGAAGTAAATTCATGTCTAAATTTGACTGACGTTTACTGTCGCTAAGGAGTGTTGGAGTCCAAAGTTCTGAGTTGAAATACCTAGCTGCAATTTTATGTGCTGCAATAGATTATCTTCAGGCTATGGAACTTTCACTCCCTTACTCACTCGTTCATTCGTTCATTCATTCATTTTTTTTAACGTTTATAGCATTTCAATTGTCCTTGAAGATGATCTGTTATTCAGAACATGTAGTACGAAAATTTCTCGTGTATACCAATGGTATTATCCATGTTACCCCCTGCTAGTTGAAAGAAAAATCCTTGTAAACGAAAGCTTAAATAAATTCGTTCATTTTTCCATAACATACGAGTATATGAGTTCGTACAATGTCCTCGTTTACTCAATAAATATAGCTTGTCATGGCGCATCAAAAACAGGATACACCACAATGAAACGGTCGACCGATGGTATATTACAAATTTATCTCTCTTCCGCTATGAATGTGACTCAGACATGTAATACATAAGCAATGTAAGGAACAAATAAGTGAAATTCTCAGTAATTTATTTTCAAAAATTTGATTTACATTTCGTCAATTTCTCCGGCAAAATAAATTTCGCAAGAAACAAACCTCAAAGCGACTTAATCAATGGCTTCCCATTCACTAAAGTTTTGGCTTTCAATTCATTTTTTTCATTCAACTTTTAAAGTAGAAGACCCAATACGAAAGTAGCGATTCTTAATTACTCCAAAAGTTGAAAGTAGCCACAAAATCAATTATTTCAATTAAATAAATTATTCAACCAAAATAAATCGTGTTCATTTCCCTTCTATGTGAGCGAGAGAATAAATTCGTATTTTTGGATTAAACAGAGCCTAATATTTGGGAATTAATTTTCTAAATTCCCAAAATTCCCAAAAATTCCCTAAAATTCTCAAAAATTCCCTAAAATTCTCAAAAATTCCCAAAAAATCCCTAATTCCCAAAAATTCTCTAAAATTCCCAAAAATTCCCAAAAAATACAACAAATATTTCAGAACATATTGAATATAATATATTCAGTAAATTGAGCTTAAGCGGCATATCGCCAAAACTGGAGATGATGGTGATGGGGGAACAAGTGGTCTCCGATTTTGAGGAGTGATAGATTCGTCTTCAATTCTAGAGAATCGTATCTTTCATTTTTTTCGAACATTTTTTTAAATTTTCGGTAAAAGTGTTCAAAGTTGAAAGCATGTCAGAGGGTTCCGAAAACCTTTTTGCGGCTATAACTCAAAAATAATTATTTTAAGAGCAGTCTACACTCCGACCTTCTATGAAAAACATTTTCGATGATAACTCTTCTTGTTAGAATATTTTTTGAAAAAAGTGGTTTCATCGATTGCCACAACATATAAAGTTTCGATAGCCACCAGAATAAACCGCAAGCCTTTTTTAATAAAAGTTTAGTTTTGTTATAAAAACTTTTTCTATTTTTTTATAGAAATTAATTTAAAAAAATCACTGCCATGATGAACTCACGTGCGGAAACTCTAAAGCATCGAAATCTGATATTAGGTATCTGTCAGCTGATAGGAATATTTGGTTTGTTAGTGTTGGTTTTTTGGTTATCTCGGTGATCACAATTAAAACAAACTGTCAACAAATAAAACATCCCAATTTGTTAAGTCACGAAATTTTTTTTTTTTTTCAAGCGCGAGATTTTTTGAAAATTGGAGCGGCGTTTTAAACTGAAATTAAGAATTTCAAATTCCACTTTTCCAATATCAATATACATTTTCAGTGTGTTTTTGATGTGTTCATTGAAATAAAAATAATATGGACAAAGGCTCGCGGTTTATTGTCAAAATTGATGCAGTCTACGCCGAGAAAACTCAAAAGTCCAAAAAATATCACAAAAAATACAAATTTTAGGACACTACATCAATCTGGACAATTCCAGTGGCTATCGAAACCTTATATGTTCTGGCACCAAACGATGAGGCCACTTTTTTCAAAAATAATTCGAATAAAAAGTTATCATCAAAAATGTATTTCATAGGGGGTCGGAGTGTAGATTGCTCTTAAATTGTTGTAGTGTTGTACTAATGTCGGCTTTGGAGAGACCTACAAGTAGAGTACACGCCCTGGCTGGTGCGAGTACACCGACGAGAATTATATCCTTCAGAGCATAATATTTGGGAACCAATTATCAAGAGTTCACTGAAATTCCAAAAAAAAATCCAATTTTTTTTCTTTGCTTGTTCATAGTTTTTAAAGGTTTTTGAACTTTTCCTGATCTTTTACGAGCATCTAATTATAAAAATGCAAAGAAAAGAATTTTTTTGGGAATTTTAGGGAATTTTTGGGAATTAATTCCCAAAAATTCCCTAAATTCCCAAAAATTCCCAAAAATTCCCTAAATTCCCAAAAATTCCCTAAAATTCCCAAAAATTCTCAAAAACGATTCCCAAATATTAGGCTCTGGATTAAAATGTTAATTTAATAAAAATCCCATTTCACGATGCGAGTTATCAGCCGAATACGAGTAAATTTTTGTATGATATCGAGCTGAGAGTAATTTTTTCTCAAGGGCAAGATTCACTCCATTTTTGACCATATTTCAATCAACTGCTTGACCTGATTGTATATTAGACCATTCCCAATCCCATCCTTTGAATTTACTTTTTTATTAACACGAATTCCATGCACCATAATAACCATTCGATCGACTGTTATCCATTTTTTCCCCTTATTTCCTCACTTCACAAAAACCATCGCACTCTAGATTCCCGACAAATTCATCCGCAAAAATGCGGTCTACAATTCCGCGCATCAATTAATACCAAACAAATTTGTCGTGTCTCACATTGGATATTGAAATGTTGAATCGTAATTCCAGGCCATAATCTATAAATACGATCAAGCACGTGATTTCTGTCATTAAATTAAAAAATCCACACGTTTTACGATCGAGATGAATCAATATGAGAAGAAGACGACGAGGAAAACGACAATGTTCGCCTTCCTCTGAAAACAAGTTCCCTTTTTATATGGCAACGTAAACTGATGATTGGTGCAAGTAATGAGTTCGATAAAGTGAAGAAGTGATTGACAATTATGCGGCAAAAAAAGAAGATCGGTTCATTCAGAACAAGTAAATTACTCATTTGTATTATACGCGCCGGTCTTCGCGTTCCTTTCGTTACATGATACATCCGATAAAATATTGTTTGAACGACAAATTATCGTTCTTTATGTGCTCGCATATTCATTGATCGAAGCAGATAAAATATTGATTATCGACGATAATTTTCTTGTACACTGACTCCAGAACACCATACCAAATTGATGGTATCCTGTGAACGGAAACAATTAAATAATTTTTATTAATAATCCCATTGCTGATCGTTATTGTCTAAGGTTTTTCTTTTCTTTATCGGCAACCATCCAACAAAATTTTTGTACGATTGTATCGGTTTGCGTTTAGGTTTTCACAGTGAGCTAAAACGAGTCAATCGTTTTTAGACCCGTACGTAGTACTGGTTAGACCCGTACGAAGTACTGGGGTCTTATAGGTTTACGCATACGTTTGTAACACGTCGAATTGGACTCCCTGAGTAAGGGGAAACCTATTGTGGTCCGTCCGTCCGTCTGTCTGTCTGCACGATAACTTGAGTAAAACGCATCCGATTTTGAAAATTCTTTTTTTTCCCGTTTGGTAATGTCAAAAGACAGGCTAAGTTCGAAGATGAGTGATTTTGGATCGACCCCTCCTGAGCTGGGGCCCAATAAGTGCTTTACGGTTTTTCGAAGATATCTCCGGACATTTAAACGCTATACTCGTAAATGATACATCGAATGAAAGATATTTACAATACCGATCGACAAAAAAAAAGTTTATGGAAATAGGATGACCGACTTGTGAGTTAGACCCCTTGGTGTGAAACAGGCACAGGGCGGCAAGCAGTTTTTGCTTGTAGGTCGGCCAAATTTGAACATATTTCGTTCGTTTTAGCTTTATTAGATAGGTATTGACCGTACCAATCAGGGAAATATTTTTTTTTTTGAAATTATGTTCTCCAGAGCGTGAGCTAGGTCTCTTGGAGTGAGCTCTTATCTGGCTACTCGGCCGTACAGTGAACGTGGTGTATTTTGACAATATCTCGAGTAAATTTTGACCGAATTTCATGATTTTTTTTTGTTTGAAAGGTATTAACGAATGTAAAGCGTCGGTACTATTTTCGGTTTCCTAACAAAATGGCTGCCGGCGGCCATATTGGATTTTAGTAAAATTGAAGTATCTTGGGGAAAATGGTACTAAGAGAGTTTCTGTTAACATGGAAATAATGTGTTAAGTGTGAGGGGTTTCAGGGATTCCATATATGGACATCTATATATACCTATATACAGCTATATTGAGCTATATACAGGCATATAGAGCTATATAATAGCATATTCATCTGTGAAATGTTTATTTACAGTGAAATATAGGTAAATACAGCGATTGCGGTATATAGCTGTTTAAATAGGAATTTATGAAATTTGACTTCGTACGGGGCTGTCTATATTGCCTCCGGCAATTTAATTGTATATGATAACAAGGCAAAGAGTGGATAATGTAAGTGATTTTAAAGGAAGAATAGTTTTTCAGCAGAGAAGAAAATGAAGTAAGAGAAATGAAGAGTTTCACATTAAAGGCTTTTTATACGAATATGTGTTTCGTACGGGTCGGCGTTAGCTATGTTTTTTTTTTCTTTTTATTATTTCATTTATGCGAAAACTTTTATTTCTTTTCTTTCAGAGAACATTTGTACGCGAAAAAAAAGTTTACAACTTCCTCTGCACACTCTATAAGTCCCAATAACAATAAAACGGTTTCTTTGTAAATTACGTTTCAAAATTCCCAAATTGAAAAGATCGAAGCTCTGTGTTCAAGAACACGACTTAAATACTTAAAAAATTCTTCACTCAAAGTAAAGATGTAAAATGCTAAAATAATTTTATGATCCAAATCCAATAAATAGAATTATATTTAAGTTAAAGTCCCGCGCGCCATTCAAAAATTGAAAACAATAAAATTTGCGTCGATTTGAAATCAATCGCATTCAAAGTAAAATTTATTTTCAGAAATGTGTGCTGTATAACATAACTGTTCTCTTTAGCCAAATTGATTTTATATTTCCTTTTATTGTGATGTGAAAATCAATAAAATTGTTAAAAGGTTGACGTCAACGAAGGTGTTCATATTTTAGTGAACTCTAGCAATTCGATCTTATCTTTGATGAGGTTGATGCGAACGTAAAAACTATAAAAAACGAGCCATCAGAACAGTCGGAGCGTTTGCTGCGACTGAGCCCCGTACAAACCCGTACATCTATTGCGTACGTGACCCTAGTGCGTCTGTCACCCTACTTTGACCGTAAGCCTATTGCGCCGGTTAATGTAGTTAAAGTAAAATTATTATGTAATGTGTACAGTACATCTTACAAATTGCGCATAGCGCAATTACGAAGCCCCGTACGACGTTCCTTTCAAATGAATCAAAAATTCAAATCGCCCTAAAATTTTATTTTTTTTTAACTACATTCTATTCGGCCTTTGATTACCTCCCAAATGAAACAAAAATTACGAAAAACGGATGAAATTTGCTCGAGTTATATGTAAAATACACATAGGGCCCTAGTATCGGCCTCAGTCCGACGACCCAAATTTAAATTTTTTTCAACTACATTCTATTCGGCCGTTGATTACCTCCCAAATGAAACAAAAATTACGAAAAACGGATGAAATTTGCTCGAGTTATATGTAAAATACACATAGGGTCCTAGTAGTGGCCTTAGTCCAAGGACCCAAATTTAATTTTTTTTCAACAACATTCTATTCGGCCTTTGATTACTTTCCAAATGAAACAAAAATTACGAAAAAAGGATGAAATTTGCTCGAGTTATATGTAAAATACACATAGGGCCCTAGTATCGGCCTCAGTCCGACGACCCAAATTTAAATTTTTTTTCAACTACATTCTATTCGGCCTTTGATTACCTCCCAAATGAAACAAAAATTACGAAAAACGGATGAAATTTGCTCGAGTTATATGTAAAATACACATAGGGCCCTAGTAGTGGCCTTAGTCCAAGGACCCAAATTTAATTTTTTTTTCAACAACATTCTATTCGGCCTTTGATTACCTTCCAAATGAAACAAAAATTACGAAAAACGGATGAAATTTACTCGAGTTATATGTGAAATACACATAGGGCCCTAGTAGCAGCCTTAAACCAAGGACCCAAATTTAATTTTTTTCCAACAACATTCTATTCGGCATTCGATTACCTTCCAAATCAAACAAAAATTACGAAAAACGAATGAAATTTACTCGAGTTCTATGTAAAATACACATAGGGCCCTAGTAGCATTTCACTTCTAAGGCCCTAACTCACGGTCCACTCACCCGATTTTAAAAAACTTTTTTTTCCTGGATTGGTATTGACAATACCTATCATATGCCGTGTCATTTACATTATCGTTTATTTTGCCATAAATATCACCAACAGACCTTAAATCACTTAGGTGGCCCTAACTCACGAAGGTTAGGAAGAAATTTTTGAAATCGGATTTGATTTACTCAAGATATCGACGTGACAGACGGACAGACGGACAGACAAAATTTTTATTGCAGATTCGTCATCTATGAACATAGGCAAACACTTTGCCCTTACCGTCTGCTTCGAATTCCATCAATTACACACGGCATCGTAATCCTATAAGCCCCTTTGTACTTCGTACGGGTCTAAAAAATTAATTATTCCGAGTCGAGAGAATAGTGTGGTTTTTGATGTTAGAAAAATTCAGTTGTCTTCGAGAATGAAACACAGGTTAGGGCCGAAAACAAATTTGTGTCGACGGGATCTGTTATTTACCACAGACATATCCGACTTCTATTTGAAGCGGCTGTGGCGAATTTCCCTTTAGATTATTTGACTTTAATTTTTAGAAAACCAAGCTTCGTGTTTTTGTTTGTTACATTTTCTTCTTGCGCGACCCTATATGAAATTTAAACTTTGTGAACTACAATCGCTAAAACAAACTGGTGTGCATACGTTATTTTGCGCCAGCTGGTCCCATTTGGAATTGGAGAAGCGCAAAAATTTTTGAGAATTCTTTAATAAACTAGGGTGTCAATAATTTTATGAAAAAATTGTCACTAATTTACTCTCTTAGATCAGTGAACACTGTCAGTGTATTTCGGGCGAAAAGTTGATCACTCAATTCCTTCAGTGTATTTTACGGGAAAAGTTGATCAGTGCACACTTTCAGTTTTTCCATACGTTACTGAAGAAGATGATCCTTTTCATTGCCTGTCTTCCTCGTTACTAGTTCTTCCGAAATTAAAAAAAAAATCGTTTTTCACTGATAATATTAAGCTGGCTTAAGAGGGTACAAGGGTTTAGCTTCGGACAAGAACCAAAATTGCGCGAAAAATAGGGCATGTTTAGGAACATAATTCTCAGGATTCAAGAGATGGAATACAGCAAAAAGAGGATTAACGGTTCATTTGAACCTTACTTTACAGAAATGTGTTTTCGCATTTATAAAATTACTCGATTTTCACAATTATTTTTGCAAGTCAAGGCAAAAAAAAATCCACTTTAGGTACATTTTTTCGGCAGTACATCGAGAATAATCACATAAGTTGCTATATAAAAACCGTTCCTTATGTCGCTGAAAAATATGATGACGGCGGCCATCTTGTTTTCACAGTATTTCTATGGTGGCCGTCTTCGATGTTCCAGATTCTTTTGGTTTTTGTCCGAAGCTAAACCCTCGTACGCCCTTAATTCTATGAGTTAAGAAATAACTCCTTAATACATCTTGGGATGAGGGAAGAAAAGATCTTTGTTCAGGACTTTTGCATCTTTATGAAGATACATAAAAAGTTAAATCAGATTAGAGTGTATGAAGAACTGACAGTATGCAAATCATAGGCTTAAGGAGATCTAGATGTGAACATAAAATGTTATGCTGCACCTAGACATCAAGTTAAAAATAAATTTAAAAACGGACAGACTTTCGTAGAGTTGTATTAGTTGCATAGCACTGTTACTCAGTGATCATGCAGTGCTGTGATAGACTAAAAAAATTCTTCTCGTGAAAAAAATACTTCAGTCAGGACACGACGATACATTTTTCGCCTTTTTAGCCCCGTACGAAGTACAAAGGGGCTTATAGGATTACGATGCCGTGTGTAATTGATGGAATTCGAAGCAGACGGTAAGAGCAAAGTGTTTGCCTATGTTCATAGATGACGAATCCGCAATAAAAATTTGGGCCGTCTGTCCGTCTGTCACGTCGATATCTTGAGTAAATCAAATCCGATTTCAAAAATTTTTTTTCCCTGAAAGATAGTCGAAAAAGTGAGGCTAAGTTCGAAGATGGGCATATTCGGGTCGGCCCTTCGTGAGTTAGGGCCACCTAAGTGATTTAAGGTCTTTTGGTGATATTTATGGCAAAATAAACGATGGAAATGTAAATGACACGGCAAATGATAGGTATTGTCAATACCAATCCAGGAAAAACAAAATTTTTAAAATCGGGTGAGTGGACCGTGAGTTAGGGCCTTAGAAGTGAAATGCTACTAGGGCCCTATGTGTATTTTACATAGAACTCGAGTAAATTTCATTCGTTTTTCCTAATTTTTGTTTGATTTGGAAGGTAATCGAATGCCGAATAGAATGTTGTTGAAAAGAATTAAATTTGGGTCCTTGGCCTAAGGCCGCTACTAGGGCCCTATGTGTATTTCACATATAACTCGAGTAAATTTCATCCGTTTTTCGTAATTTTTGTTTCATTTGGAAGGTAATCAAAGGCCGAATAGAATGTCGTTGAAAAAAAATTAAATTTGGGTCCTTGGACCAAGGCCACTACTAAGGCCCTATGTGTATTTTACATATAACTCGAGCAAATTTCATCCGTTTTTCGTAATTTTTGTTTCATTTGGGAGGTAATCAAAGGCCGAATAGAATGTAGTTGAAAAAAAATTTAAATTTGGGTCCTCGGACTGAGGCCGATACTAGGCCCTTCAAAAAAAATAAAATTTTAGGGCGATTTGAATTTTTGATTCATTTGAAAGGAGCGTCGTACGGGGCTTCGTAATTGCGCTATGCGCTATTTCTAAGATGTACACATTCCATAATAATTTTACTTTAACTACATTAACCGGCGCAATAGGCTTACGGTCAAAGTAGGGTGACAGACGCACTAGGGTCACGTACGCAATAGATATACGGGTTTGTACGGGGCTCAGTCGCAGCAAACGCTCCGACTGTTCTGATGGCTCGTTATATATATTTCGAATATTTAAAATCTTTAATGCCTCGATGACATAAAGTTTATTATTTCTATAATAACTCCAGGTCTTCGCCTCTGCTGATGTTGTACAAATATATATTTTTTACATTCCGAATGGCACCTGAGTCCTTCATCGCGGTCTATGCTACCAGTGTTTAATTGTTATACGTTTAAAAAGTGTACGATGCTCAGCATTTAAACACAGTCTCATTTAATACCATTTGGTACTGTGTACCGTTCACACATTTTATTCATTCTTTCTTCTTTTGATATCAACGCACCCAACCTACCTGCCTACCTATATAGAATGAAAGAGTAACCGCGTGAAATATAAGTGACATATACCTATACGCTTTAGCACCTCTATTTACCTTGCTGTTGAAATGAAGTTGAGCTTCTAAGATCACTGTTATTGTTATCATTCACCTTACCGCGATCACATCGTACACATTCAACGGACGGTTAGGTTGAAAATTTTTGAAAAATAAAATGATCGGATTAAAACGATCAATTTTGCAAAGGGTAGAGTTCTGCAATGCTAATAACAATAATGAGAATAGTGATACAATAAAATGTTTGGTGACGGATCAGGCACCGGTGACGAATAAAAAAGTCACGGACTTTAGTATTCGGAAAATTTTAAGTGATGAACCTTCTGCTGTTCGTATTTCGAATAGTCCACAACTGTTTGCTAACGGCCAGTATCCAATATTCAATCCAATAAACTATGTGTCCGAAAGCAGTGCAGACAATTGTTCAGAATTTGCAAAGTGTTTGATGTGCGACAAAATGATCCGCGTGGAAACATTGAAAATTCATCTTCGTACGCATAATACGCGTCGGTACGAATGTACCGAATGTGGAAAAGGATTTTCACAGCTACGTAACTATAAGTACCACGTATCGGTGCATCGTGGATCCAAAGAATTCGCAGCGCACTGTCCGGAGTGTAATAAAGTGTTCAATGACAAGGGATATTTAAGCAGTCATTTGAAAATTCATCGCAATTTGAAGGAATATGGCTGTCCACACTGCTCTAAATCGTTTAATCAAAGAGTGGCATTTAACATGCATGTCAGGATACATACTGGGGTAAGTGAAAGCCTAACTTTTTCATTTCAATGTTCAAGTCAAAGAGATTTTAGACGATAAAATGTCTCAATTGTCACTGCTTCAAGCTGTGTTAGTCCTAGCTGAATCACTAAGTTTTCTCCAGTCCACTCATAGTGCCGTTGCCTTTGAAACTAGAATACTTACTTCATTAGTCTCTCGTTTGACATCATCAAGTTTCATCAAGGTCAACTCGGATCCTCCACCATTTCACATTTTTATTTGTGCAGCAAAACTTCGTTACAACGACCATGATTAGTCCTGCTTAGTTTACGTGGAGGTCAAAATTCGTTTGGTCTGGCAGAGTGGTCGTTAAAGTTAGTTCATTGCCGAGGCTGCAAATGAAGTAATAGATCCGAGAGTGAAACTGCTGATATTCTTTTTGTCTGTGAAAGGCTAAAAAACCCATTTTCATTTCTAAAATTCTTTGGGGTTTTCTCAGTTCCCTACTTTCACGATCTCATAAGCCTCAGATTGCGTGAGAGTTTGAGCTACAAACGTTTAGTTTCATTAGTCTATACATCGTCTTCTACATGCTAAAGTGTTTAGATTAACAGGAAGGCAGGGGCGCCGACTTTTATGGACAAGCGAGGCTCGGGCAACACTACTCGAATGATGAGCACCACTACATCTTTCCAGTTTTACTTGAAAGAGCACCACTACTCCCAGATTCGCTTGTTGTATGAGCACCACTACTCCCAAACACAATTCGGCGTCCCTGCAGGAAGGACAAAACTGAACATTTACCAACTATTTCTCAATATATTCATCGTTGTTTTCCATTTATATTGATGTATAGGTGAAGCCACACAAATGCCAAGAGTGCGGAAAACGATTTTCAAGGAAAATGTTGCTCAAACAGCATCTTAGAACACATAGCGGAGAGAAGCCTTATCAGTGTTCGGTGAGTAGTTTAAATTTTCTGGATGTCCTCGCACTCTTTTTCTTCTTCAACGAAATTTTTTTTATTTTTTTTCCTGACTTTCAACCAGGTATGTGGGAAGCATTTTGCTGATAGGAGTAACATGACGCTACATCATCGACTTCATTCCGGTATTTCTACGTCAATTTCTGGTCACGTTCCGCATTTAATCTTTGCATTTACAGGTGTAAAGCCATTTTCGTGTCCAATTTGCCCGAAGGCATTCACCAAGAAGCATCATCTTAAAACTCATTTAAATTATCACTGCGGCTATAAACCTTATAAGTGTCCTCATCCAAATTGCGAACAGTCGTTCACACAATCGAGTAATATGAGAACACATTCCAAGAAGTGTCAATTTCGACCCAATCTTTTTGAACCAATTAACGATTGCTCAAATGTAAATCAATGTTAAATTATTAAGAAAATGAAATTAAAATTCACAAAGACATTGTTGTACCTGGTCTGGTATAAATCAAGTATTCAAGTTTTTTTTTTCTCTATCAGAACAGCGCGTAGGTCGATTTGGAACGTGTGGTATGAAATTAGTGGATGCAAAGCAAGGGATAAGGTAGGATTCTGTTAATGTTGACGCAATTGTTCAATTTTTGTTGATAAATGTCGCACATTTGGGTTAAATTAACTTTTTTGCACAAAATTTGTGTTGAAAGCAATAATGGTAAGCTACCGAAAAAATCGACTACTCCAGGTCCCTGAGATTACCCCAAAATCACGTTTTTACTCAACAGCCATATACAAACGCAAACCCTTTTTGACTTTCCTCTGTACTGGTCAGGTCAGCGGTTGAATGTACTTTAATCAAACATGTAGATGTCGGATGCACTAACTGCATTGCACTTTCGATATTTTTGGATATTATTATTCAGCTTGGAAACCATTTGCTGCAGTGGAATCCATTATCCAAAATAATAAAATATAAAAAAATATTTTCACACAATCTGTTAATGCCAATCGATTCCAAACACATTTTAAAACATTTTGGTCCAAAAAAATATGAAAAACAGATCGTAACAAAGGAGAAAAAAGCTCTCTCTGACGTATAGATTTATACGACTCATGGCGTGGATTCTAAATATTTGTGGGATGTGAATACATTAGACAGTTTAGACAAATGACGTCCAACTTTCAATAGAGATACATACCTTAGGTTCTATAAGATCATCTTCTAGTTACAGTACTTTCAAACGTAGCCTCAGATTAGTTTCGTTGTGTTTTATTTATCAATTTGAGAAGTAAATTTAGAATCCTGTGTAAAAAGAGAACGAACAATATGCGTCGGTTCAAAATCTCCTCTCCTTCAAATGACATTATTTTTAATGTGGATGGCAGTTCTTAATGTGGATGGTATTTCAAACGGCTTTGAAGTCTTCAAGTTGAAGATGATCTATAGCAACTCAGAATCATCCAGAATAAATAGAAAATGTTTAAACAATTTTACTAAAATTTATTTCAAATGTTTTACATCCTAACAGTACAGATATTTATGTCATTATTCCAGATTTCAAAATTTATAACAAAAATTAAAAAAAAAAAACATTTTTTATCTAAAGTTTTGCTTTTGAACAGTACTTACCGATTATAACAAAAAAGAAAGGAAAATTAACAGTTTTCAATATCAAAATAATTCGTAAACGTTATATAAATCTACAAATTAATCGTTTCACAGTATAAATCTAATAAAATCTCTAGCATCAAATATGTCACAATTTCCAATTTGGTTTTCATTTCCCTTTTTTTTTAATTGGAAGGATTTTTTTCTTGGTTTACAAAATCTAGAATTATTTCCTTGCTCAACGGTACAATTTAATTTCCTTATACAATATGTATTAAAGTAGTACATTTTTTTACACTATTTAATATAAAATCTGGTGTTGGATTTTAATTAAACCAAAATAATAGTTTTAAATAGAAAAAGTTGATTACATTTTTTGGTTAATAAGTCTTCTTCAATTTTTGTTAATGTGTGTTCATTAAAAATCTCTTTTTGTTTCGTTTTGGAATTAGTCAATTTATACTATAAAAAAATATTTATGCGCGGGGACGACCTGCGATGATGATATATATAAATTAATATTCAACAACAATGAATTTTCGGTATGTTTGATTGACTTGTTGTTAAAAATTCTTTTCTGGCACTTTGGAATTTGATACATAATTTACGAATGAGAAATCGAACTCTTCTGCTAAACGTGCACGCAATATACCTTCACCGCTAATATGAACTGTAATTTAACTACCTCAATAAGGTTGCCAAATTTTTGTTTTTTGTGACTGGTGAAGTGCTAATTTAACGCTGATATCATCTATTCTCAGATTACCAACAGTGATGCTTTAAGACGGGCTACTGTATATCAAATATTGAATAAGAACGGTTGTCATTCTTATTGAGAATTTCCGGCTGATTTAGAAAAGATCTTATCATGCCTGTCAACCGGAGAGTGTTTTAGGACGTCAGATTTAAATTTTCCTTTTTTTTTTGGAAAATCACGAAACATAGTCACTGGCTTCGACGAATTATTCCTTCGTATAATCCTTCATATAATTCGTCAAAGGTTCTGCCAGGGACTCCTTGGTCAACATTTTCGAGTATAACCTCAGTACAAATCAAGCTTTCAGCACAACAAATAAATGCAAATTATACATGAAACGGGTTCTTCGATTAAGCTGCTACACTTTTTCCTGTTGAGTTGTTTGTTAACAACTCATTTGGTTCTTTTTTAGTTGAAATTTATTACAGTGGGGCTTTTTTAGCTCGGAACTTATTTGAGATTTTTTAGAGTTGGAAATGTCATCGATGTTCTCAGCCCATAAAGTGTTTTCAGTTTATGATATTTCGACACAAAATTTGAAAATCCCTTAACGAATTCAAATTTCGCGCCAAAATATCATAGATTGGGAATCACTTTATTTACTGGGAACATCGATGGCTTTTAAAACTCTGATAAATATAAAATCCAAGGTAAATATAGTGAGGAGGTAATGCCATTCAGACGCGCGGCCTAGCACATAAGTTCAATGCCAATGACATCTTTTTTTAAAATGGTTGACTACGATTTACTTGTATTTCACAAAAATATTTTCGTTATCTCACAACAGATGGCCCGACTTTCTTTTCCATTTTTTGCTTTCAACGAAGGATGAGATGGCGTTTGTATCGAACTTTCGTGCCACCGCACATCTGATTCGGTTATATATGGCATTACCTCCTCACTATATTTACCTTGGTAAAATCCACGCCATTAGTCGTATAAATTTATAAGTCAGAGAGAGAGCTGTTTTCTCCTTTGTTACGATCTGTCAGTTTTTCTATTTTGCGAATTAGTATGGAAATGAAAACTAAAATTGAGATATCTTTGCTGTTTTAAGTGGTTTTTCATATTTTGTTGGACCAAAATGTTTTAAAGTGTGTTTGGAATCGATGAACGTTAACAAAACAATAAAATAGAAAAAAAAATTTTTAACTATTTAATTAATTGTTTATTCAAAGCGAAAAAAAAGACTGCTCGCATATGGCGCAGTCAATAAAAAAACGATCTTTTCAATCAACAAATATTACAATAAATAAAAATCATCCGCTCTATTACTTCCTAAAGTTCCAAGAATACATGCCGCATTGCCTCTTTGTATAGCAATAGAAATTTTCTGCAACAGATAATCTATGGAACGTGGCTCCCCTGATGCTCTCTTCATCAACGATCCCAACTTGTCAAGAAAAATAGAAAAAAATATTTTCACACAATCTGTTAATGTCAATCGATTCCAAACACATTTTAAAACATTTTGGTCCAAAAAATATGAAAAACCAGTTAAAACAGCAAAGATATCTCAATTTTAGTTTTCATTTCCATACTAAATTGCAAAATAAAAAAAACTGACAGATCGTAACAAAGGAGAAAAAAGCTCTCTCTCTCTCTCTCTGACATATAAATTTATACGACAATGGCGTGGATTGAACATTAAAAGCTCACTATTGTGAGCTATTTTGTTCTATTGTCTGTTCTCCTGTTCACGAGTTCGGAGATTATTTGACACCATTGAATTTAGAAGTCACATAGTCCAACGAGACATGATTATGCGTCGACAGTATATAGCTCTATGGTACTACGAACACTGGACACTACACTGGTCATCCAGACTATTATAGTTTCTCGTCTGTATATAAAAAAAAGTTGATGCACAGTTCATCGCCGAAAAAACGGAGAAAAGGTCTCCCTTCATTCACCGCGCACGGTCGTATAAAGTTCGATTTAAAGTCTCATGTAAATTTTTTTTACAAATCAAGTTTTGATATACAAAATACAAAGTGTTGATCGGTGTGTCACGGAATTAATTCGAAGTGAAAAATGTTCGTTTCTGCAGTTTTCGTTTTTAATTTCCCCCAAATCGTTAGTTTGATATAAAGATATTGAAGCGGATGCTTTATTTGGGCGTATATATTACACAAGGTTTATAGTGGCCTTCACTGGCCAGACTAAGCTATCAAAATGTGGAACACCTGGTTTCCCACGTAAATGAATTACTTTTGGCGTCACTCAGCATTGTCGCCCGATACCGCCATTTGATAGCATGTCCGGCCGGGCCTGACCGTATATGTTATTGTTTTTCTTATTGTTATCTCTCCTAAATGCTAATGAAATAAAAAAAATCCATCGATTCGAACTTCCAATATACAGAAAATGTTCTACTGATTTTTGTGGTTAAAACGAAACCGGAGCTACAAAAAATATATATTTTGTGATTGACATCGGTTCTCTTGTTATGTCCATTTTGAAATCCATAAATTTCCCTTAAATGTAAACCTTAAATAGAGTCACTTACACACTAATATTGCTTACACATTTTAATATCCTTCAGCGTCATCGCCATGATTTTCTTCGCATGATAATATCCATTCCCAAATCCGTTTCTTCACAACATTTTGGTCCAACGACGTTTCTAAACAATACGTGGACATTAAACGTCTAAGTCTTGTCTTATTTTCATCTAATGAATGTCTACTTTCACGATTATTCAGATAAACACAGATCGAATCCTGGTCGGATGCCGCCTGTCCGCCCAGAATGTTTCCCGTCGATTTGGACGATGATATTTTCGAGTCCATCCACTTATCTTTCATGTACTTCATAATTTCGGTCACCTTTGCCCGATCCTCCGTATTGTGGCAGAGAATTTTGCGAAATGCTCGCAAGAATCGCGGCGAAAATTTGGCAAAATTTTCGGGAATTTTGGTCGTTTTGCGTTCTTCATACTTCTTGAACGCTGCATATTTAGCATCATTCACCCAATCCGCTTTACGCCATGGCACATTACCGGTTAGCAACGAATAGATCATAATGCCTAATTGCCAGGTATCAGCCGACGATCGACATATGAAACGTTCATGTTTCACCGATTCGATGACTTCGGGTGGCAGAAAGTTCTTCCATGTGTGCTTGATTTTCGCCACCAGTGTACCCTCCCTGGTCGTTGCACCAAAA
This sequence comes from Bradysia coprophila, assembly GCF_014529535.1. Classification (NCBI taxonomy): domain Eukaryota; kingdom Metazoa; phylum Arthropoda; class Insecta; order Diptera; family Sciaridae; genus Bradysia; species Bradysia coprophila. The sequence goes on from NW_023503376.1 coordinate 1,249,358, forward strand.
TCACAAAGTTTCACTCGGGAAAAGTCCAATGCGAACACTAGAACCTGTGGATGAATAGGGAAATTGAGATTCGAAATTCGGAAATTTTTGCAATTTTTTTTGATTTACATTCTCCAATTTAATATCACGATGCACCAACGACTTTGAATGCATAAATCCTAATGCCGAACTCAATTGACTGGCAATAGACTTAACGGATGATTCCTGCAGTCCGCCCGGTCCTAAATTCGCCGATAAATCACCGAACGGCGCATGCTCTTGAGCGAATACAAAGTAATCGTTTGATTGGAATGCCACATTATAGGAACTTAATATGTTTGGATGATGACTCAGTTGGTAGCTGTAGTGAAATTCTTTGATGAATTCCTTAAACGTAGTTAGCTCGGTGTGGATGGCTTTGAGTACCACATTCGTTTTGATCGGTCGATGATGAACTAAATAGATTTTGGCGAAACATCCCTCGGCTATGTTCTTTAGGATGTCGTACTCTTTGTTTATTTCCATGTACGGTACGTCGATGTCGGGTATTTGATGCAGAATGCCACCGTCTTTGTTGGAACTACTTTTGATGCTCTTAACGCTATTGCGATAGCTCAGTTTGCAAGAGTCCGATCGTTTGGGTGTATTACTTTTCAGGCTACTACGGTTCGATAGCTGAATCGCTTCCAGTTTATTCTCTGATAATTTCATTGTGGTGATTCGTTTGATGATATATTTCTGTAACGAGAAATGGAAACGTTGTCAATAAACAGATAACTCGCCGTTTGAGAAAAAGATTTTTTTTAACGTAAAAATTCTGCTCACAATTAAGTCTGTTCTACAATATCATGTTACATGAAGCTTCATCGATCGATATTTCTTTACGAAATTATCGTCCAATACATTCCAAAGTTGTTTACGAAACAATATACACGACTCGAGCAAACAACCAAAGTTTCAATAAATTCGACTAAGCGATTAACGAAATTGAAGAAAACGTAACGACCAAGTGATTGTGAAGAAAATATTTTCTTTTCGGATTAAATATCCCATACCCCCGTTTGTTGAGATGGCTATGGGACATCAATGTTTCATGAAGATCCTCAAAAATGTGTACTTTCGAGTCTTCAGTGTTTGGTGTATTTATGCATTTGTTTAATGGATTTGTGGAGCTTTATATTTTTCTCATGTATATACTAATACAATGTTGGAACCGCACAACCAACGAGACTAAACCCTATGTTCAGACAATTTATAACAGAGATAAAACTTTGGCAAATTTATGATTATTATTTGTGGGTTCGATTACCCAATCCATATAGTGTATATATCGGGTTAGATTTCAGGTTTGAATTTTTGGACGGAATCAGTCAGAGCCTAATATTTGGGAATTAATTTTCTAAATTCCCAAAATTCCCCAAAATTCCCTAAAATTCTCAAAAATTCCCAAAAATTCCCTAAATTCACAAAAATTCCCTAAATTCCCAAAAATTCTCTAAAATTCCCAAAAATTCCCAAAAATTCCCAAAAAATACAACAAATATTTCAGAACATATTGAATATAATATATTCAGTAAATTGAGCTTAAGCGGCATATCGCCAAAACTGGAGGTGATGGTGATAGGGGAACAAGTGGTCTCCGATTTTGAGGAGTGATAGATTCGTCTTCAATTCTAGAGAATCGTATCTTTCATTTTTTTCGAACATTTTTTTAAATTTTCGGTTAAAGTGTTCAAAGGTGAAAACATGTCAGAGGGTTCCGAAAACCTTTTTGCGGCTATAACTCAAAAATAATTATTTTAAGAGCAGTCTACACTCCGACCTTCTATGAAAAACATTTTCGATGATAACTTCTTATTAGAATATTTTTTGAAAAAAGTGGTTTCATCTTTTGGTGCCACAACATATAAAGTTTCGATAGCCACCAGAATAAACCGCGAGCCTTTTTTAATAAAAGTTTAGTTTTGTAATAAAAACTTTTTATATTTTTTTATAGAATTTAACTAAAAAAATCACTGCCATGATGAACTCACGTACGGAAACTCTAAAGAATCGAAATGTGATATTAGGTATTTGTTGGAATATTTTGTTTGTTCCTGATCTTTTACGAGCAAAAAAAAAATGCAAAGAAAAGAAATTTTTTGGGAATTTTAGGGAATTTTTGGTAATTAATTCTTAAAATTCCCAAAAATTCCCTAAATTCCCAAAAATTCCCTAAATTCCCAAAAATTCCCTAAATTCCCAAAAATTCCCAAAAACTCCCTAAATTCCCAAAAATTCTCAAAAACGATTCCCAAATATTAGGCTCTGGAATCAGTGACGAAGCTTCCATATTTTCCAAATATTTTGTTTCAATTTGGGCGATAGACATTTTAATTTTAGGCCGATGCTATTCACACGCGCGTGCGAATAGTCTTTCTTACGGTTGTAGGCTATTAAATGGATCTTGCTTTTCAAGAAAACGTTGTGTGAAGATGAGCTCAGGGTCTTTATGACAAATAAATGAAATTATTATTATGTATTCACACTGTATTTTTGAGTGTGTAAATGAGAATTTTGATCAGCTGAATGATTAATACAATTTTTTAGTGTCATTGTTTAAAGGGAATAACTGTTCTTGCCCATTTTTAATCTTCATTTTTGATATATTTACTTTTTCAGCATTCTTTCAAAATAGTCTCAATTTAGACTGATGTATGACAGTTGCTTTCAATACAACTTATATTCAATTTCCAGGCGCACTAAAAAAAGGTAGAGCGGAGTCGTCAATATTTCTCTTTATTTCACGGAAAATTTCACAATAAATATTTCGAAAATTTAATGTCCTATCATAATTTGTAGCACGGTCCGTGAAATTTGTTGTTCAAAACGAATAATGTGAGAAAAACCTCATTTCTCCATACAAAGTCAGCAGTTTGTCATCATTGGACAATTTGAAACGTCGGTCAAAAATAGCACAGGTAACTTTCACTTGTGAACAAGACACTATCTGTAATATGCTGGCTAACATGTTAAAATCAATCCTCTCTCCTTCGCGATTAAATTTATTGAGATGAATAATTAAAATAAAATCGAAGTAAAAATTCGACCCACCCATTGCTTTGGGGAGGCAATAGTAGCGTTGTTTTTTGAAATAAAAAAATTAAAGAAACCGGTATTTTACGACGTCAGGAGGGTCGAAATTTTAAAAAATATATTGGCTCAAAGAGTGGCTTTGTTAGTGCTGTGTCAGCTTGAATTCGTAACTTATTTAGACATCATGACAAACGCGATGTTTAGATTATCCCATTACATGTAGCCTGAGGATTCGTAAAACTCTAGGTCCTATTAGCTCTCGAATCTTATGCATAAGTATCATATTTCTGATTGGCCGATCCTGTAGGCCGTTGCACCGTAAGTTATGGGGATCAGCTATGGCAATGGTCATTTAAACTCTCATAAAACTAGTGTAAATACCTATTCACACACCGTTTTGCTGAAAGCGAAGATCCAATCTTTACGCGCCGTGAAATCATGTTTCACGAATTTGTATCGCGTCCAAATAGTCGAAACCTGTAGGTTTGGCTATTCGCACGCACGTCCCAATAGTCCACACCTGTAACAATGGCTATTCGCACGCGCGTCCCAATAGTCAACAAACATAAGAGTGACTATTCGCACGCGGCGTGCGAATAGCCTACGGCCGAAGGAAAGACTATTCGCACGCGCGTGCGAATAGTCACTTCGTTAATTTTAAGATCTCCTCAATTGTTTTAGGACTTTTCTCAATGTACTGTTTTGCTAATGGCCCGACGACATAGCACTGGGGTGTATATTACACGCTTCAGAAACAGCTTTTGAGGAGTATTTTACAGTGTAGTACAAAAAAAAATGTATACTAAAAATGTGTTTTAGTAATTGAACGTCTCTTGTGGATATGTTAGGTGTACACTAAAAAGCAGAGAAATGCATCAGTTAGGATTGATGATTTGAAAAACTGACCAAAACTGATTGGTGAATTCAGAAATGTTACATCTGACTCTATTGACATCGTACGTGGGAAATTACGTTCAGTTCAACCAATTGTTTCGAGATGAACATAATTTTTGACTGCCCCATTCATCTAGTTCATTCAGTTTCAGTCTGGCAAGCTGTTTCATAATTTGTATGACTTACAATGCAATTTTACTAAGAAGAATCTTAAGAAGGTTAGCGGACGATGCTGGGGTGGCAGATCACTTGTGATAATGTGATATTTTTTGTTTTATTGAATAAGATCATCATAAAAGTATTTAATAAAATGGTGGCTCGTGTGAAATCTTCAAATTCCGACGAGTAAACAAATACACATTCGAAAATTGTGTGAAAATTCATGAAGGAGCTCAGTTCCAAGGCGCTAATTTCTGGTCTATTGGACCTTTTATTCCACTTTCAAAGGCGTGAGATTTTAATTTTCAAAAAAAATGCTAAGTTTTGGAAAAATTCAAGAAAATCTATGAGTTTTCCGAAATTTTGGTGAACCATCCTGGTTTTCCTCAAAAAACTTATAGCCCGCTGATTTGCTTATTATAATTGTTGGTTTTTGGTGTTTATCACCATCACAATACTGTAACTCAGAGAATGGAAAAGTATAACTGTAACGCATAAGCGCATCAATCACTTTGTATTGATTTGATGTAAAATCATTCTTGTACGTAACATCATAGAATAAGGATCGTTTGAATACATTTGGTTTATTCAGTATACTGTCGTTTCACTTTTTCGTCGAAGACTCAACAAACTCAACAGGTTATGCAGCCCAGCGGAATAAATTGTTTTAGAGTGAATATTTTCTTTGGAAACAATTAACGTTTTGGTGAAAACAATTCGTGAAATTTTGTACGTTTTTTTCTGGATACGAAACCTTTGTTTGCGCGTAGCGGTAAATCAATTGGAAATCGAACTTGGTTACGTGAATTGTTGGAGATTCATTTTTTTGAACCGTGTAGACTATAGACAGAGAATAGTGCGGTAAATTGAGTGGACAATTGAAAACGTGAATTCGATAGATTGGTTGGAATCAAATTGGCAGCGAATCGACTTGTTTTTTCGAGGTATCGGCTATCGCCATTGGCGTCCAAAATGGCGGATGAACGTGAAGCAGTGCGTATCGAAAAATTGCAATCGGTGGATACATGGCCAGTGTATAAATTCCAGATACGTGTGATCATGAAGGCGAACGAGCTGTGGGACGTTGTGTCTGGTGACTCTCCAAAACCCGAAAAGGAGGAGGGAGACAAGCAAAATTTTGATGAGAAGCTGAAGGTCTGGACTCTCAAGGACAGTAAGGCCCAGAAGAATATCGTCACATCACTTGGTCAGGAACCGTTAATACACATTATGAACTGTGAGACTGCAAACGAAATGTGGACAAAACTGGAGACGATTTATGAGCAGAAATCGCAGACTTCTATGCAAATGCTTCTTGAAAAATATTATGGCTTCACAAAAGATCCGGGAGACAACATGGCTGTTCATGTTTCGAAGCTCCGGAATTTGGTTCGTAAACTAAAGGACTTGGGAGAAGTTGTTTCCGATAAAATGGTCATCGCAAAGGTGTTATTGACACTACAGCGAATGATTAGACAATTGAAAATTTGACATCGCGTTTAGTAACTGGAGAACTACGATTGGAATCGAATTATGCAAGCGAGGCCGGTCAAGCATTAGTAGCGAAGAAACTTAGTGCAAGCGGTCGTTTGATAAAATGTTTCAATTGTGGGAAGAGAGGACATATAAAAAGGAATTGTCCCGAAACGGATTCTGAAAGCGAACTAGAGATGGCGGCGACAAATCGGAATAAGAAGAGAGGTAGTCCGTTATAATTTTTTTGTGATGATTGATAAACAGGGAGGCTGTTGGTTTTTGGTGTTTATCACCATCACAATACTGTAACTCAGAGAATGGAAAAGTATAACTGTAACGCATAAGCGCATCAATACACTTTGTATTGATTTGATGTAAAATCATTCTTGTACGTAACATCATAGAATAAGGATCGTTTGAATACATTTGGTTTATTCAGTATACTGTCGTTTCACTTTTTCGTCGAAGACTCAACAAACTCAACAATAATGGGTAATCAGATGATTTCTTGACTCTATCCTAATGAGACTTAGTATGGTAATACGGGCCAATCTAAATATAAATTCTACCCGGCATGACAGTGGAGAGTCCACATTGTTCTAGATTTTTCTCAATTTTCCCTAAAAAATGTTTTCATAAAATTGTTGGCAACATTCATGAAAATGCAGGAAAATGGGGAAAAATTCAGGATTTCAAGTGAACGTAGAAGTTTTATTAAACTTTTATAAATGAGTGCATATAGTAAAGGAGTCGATGGTTTAGTAAATTAAAATTAAAATCAGAGACGTGTTTGGGAGTAGTGGTGCTCATACAACAAGCGAATCTGGGAGTAGTGGTGCTCTTTTAAGTAAAACTGGAAAGATGTAGTGGTGCTCATCATTCGAGTAGTGGTGCCCGAGCCTCGCTTGTCCTTAGAAGTCGGCGCCCCTGATTAAAATTTTAGTAAATTTAGTTTAATTAAATTTTATATTTTTTAAATTTTATTTGGAGATAACCCTCGACTCCTTTCCTATACTTTCCAGTGTGCCTACAGTTCCAGTGTGCGCATTATTCTGCAATGTGTTCAAGTGAAGTTGATAAGGGCCAATTTTAACATAACGTGTACAACCATCAAAACATTTCACTCCAAAAAAATCTATTCTAGGGAGGGAGCCAGACGATTTTATGGTTGTGAACGTTCTAAAAGAAATGGTCCTTTATCAACTACACTATTTATCAAATTGTGCCACAAACACAGTTCCTTAGTTTTTTATTGCATTTTTTTATGATAGAGAAGTTCACAGATGCAACTGCACCAGCTAGCGTAAAAAAGCTGTCAAAATAAAACAGCCAAAGAGATTCGTCTAATAAACAGTCTTTGATGATTCACATAATTTCACATCATAAACAATAGCCGAATGAGTGTGGTAATACCACACTGCGGTAGCTTTAAGCTTAACAAATTTGACTTGCTCAACGTGACTGAATTTTTGCCTCTTTAAAAAGAATCCGGTTTAGTAAATAAACAAACTGTACGTACAGCCAGATCAATTTATTTTCGCATCAAAAACCAACCATTAATCTTAGGTGATTGAAACCTCAACAAAGACGTTTAATATACAGACATTTGCAAGCGCGTTTTTACTATTATTAACATTGTCTTAATGGATTTTTGATTTTTGACAACTTAATAAACATGTCCAATGTTCAGCGTTTAACTTTTGTTGTGAAGATGAACATCATTTCACAATAAATCTGCCACTGAATCGAACGAAATGTTCCCAACATCATTACAATCGTGTACGAGTACTTTTCCAATTAACATTATTATTTATGTGACACGTGTCCCATTGATTTTCATTTCATAAAATGAATATTAAGTGCGATATGCCATCGAAAGCGTTTTTCATGTACACATACACTACATGAACATTCATGACATCTTGAAATGCTTAACTATAGTACCGTTTGTTACATTTATTAACGACACGGGTAACAGCTTTCAATAGAACGAGAAACACTCGAAATCTTACATGATTAATATTCCGATGACAACTACAGTTTAGCAACATGATTTCAGGCATCATAATCCTTCTCTTGTCATATTCATTTTACTCGAAGATGTGACAGAAATGTGTACGATTGTTAAGTGATCCCAAAATTATTTTTCATGCTTTCGTAGCGAAAATCCTTATTTTGTCCATTTTGTTAATAATCATTTTCTCACCTAAAATGGCGAATTCAGACATATTGGGTGAGATCATTTTCTCACCTAAAATGGCGCCTTTCAGAATGACAACAAAACGCCATTTATTTCATGTTCTTCGAAGTGGACAAAATTACGGATTTTCGCAAAACGCAAGCATGAAAAACGTTGTGTTCACCTCGCTTCGCTCTGGCCGCAAACTTTTGCTATCGGTCAAATTTCCTATTTTCTCCACTTGGTTAACAAATAACTATTCAAACATATGGTCGACGTGTATGCAACGTAACCGTTGTAAATTATATAGCATCATCACAACGATTGTGTCTTGGAAAATATTGGAACACCGAAAACCAATTTAATCAACGAGGATTTTCAAGGCTTGCGTTAAGAGTTTCAATAAACAATAACCGTCAGTTTTCTCCTCTTTTTTTGCGAATGTGAAGAATGGCCCGCATAGAGACAGTATGTCTATACACTCCAAATTATTCGGTTGAAGTGGCTTGAAGCAAAAAATAAAGAGAGGCGTCCGACACTTAGTGGGATATTATTGAATATTGATCAGACGATTTATGTGGAAATGATGGCCTATTCTAGAGGAGAAAAAATTGGTTCTATTGGCCATTGCAGTTCACTTGAATAGAATTTGTGATATGGACCAACATAGGTACTTTTTCCGATTTGTTTTTTGATAATTGATTTAAGGATCAACAAAAGTCTCCTTCATCTAGTTTTTTCTTGTTTGAAAAAACATTTTTCAAAATATCATATTTCATATTTTATGGAATTATATTCCCGAATATTCCAAAAATTCCTGAATTCTGGATTGTCTCAAATCTTATTCCCTTGACAGAAAATCACTTGAAATCACAGAAAACGATCGTAACCATTGTTACCGCAATAACTTGAGTATTTCAAAATTTTAAAAAATTTCCCAAAAATGTGAAAAATTGGAATTTTAGGGAAAAAAATCCGAAAAAGTGTAAAAAATAAGAGATTTTTACACAAAAAAACATCCCAAAAAATGTGTAAAAGTTCCCAAAAACGTTTCCCCATAACTTCCTGCATTTTCAAGAATTTCCTTACTTTTTTCCAAATAATCTCATTGTAGTGGACCTGCTTAGGCAAAAAATTGTGCATCTTAGAAAAACGTTATAACGATGATTGAAGGTTGTTCCGTATCGCAGGGCCTATTATTTGTGAAATTTTTGCGAAATTTGTGAAATTTTACGAAATTTGCGAAATTTTAGCGAAATTTGTGAAACTTTGCGAAATTTGTGAAATTTTTGCGAAATTCGTGAAATTTTTGCGAAATTTGTGAAATTTTACGAAACTTGTGAAATTTGCGAAACTTTTGCGAAATTTGTGAAACTTTGCGAAATTTGTGAAATTTTTGTGAAATTCGCGAAATTTTTGTGAAATTTGTGAAATTTTATGAAATCAGCCCAAAATCGGCGAGTCTATTTAACGAGAAAAAAATACAGTAAATGCAAAATGATCAATAGTAATTTAGAAAATAGTATTTAAATCTGAAAAATAACTATTTTGAGACTCGTATGAAGTGTACTGGGCTTATCTGTGTTGTTGAAGGTTGACTAAGGAAGAGATAGATATTGAAAGTGCCCATGTAGCCAAATGAGCCTCCCATATAATCTAGCCCCGATATGGTCTGACTCACGAAACTTTGTTTCAATCGTTCCTGCTCTATGCGGAAGGCTTAAGACCGACCTAAAAAATTTATTCTTGTAACAATTTTCCACAAATATTATCAACAATTGCATACTGAAAAATATCTTCAAAATCTGCCCAAATATGCAATATTGTGGTGACATTGCACATATCCGTTGTTCTCAAGACATATTGACAAGTGCTTTTATCTAAGAAGCCGATCATTTCCAGACACTTTTATTGGGTTAGGAAATAGTCGAAAATCACTATTGACACACCGATTTTTTCAACTTTACCGTTAGTTGCATTTTTCTTTGATATTAAATATTAATTGGTCCTCAAGTTTCGATTTTATTTGAAATTTGGAATGATCTATGCAAATAAGAGGAATGAAGTTGCTAAATGCCTGAGATCAATCGTCCAAAACAGATGCACAAACAATTTTTCATGTAAGGGGTCGAAAACTTTCATTTTCGGCCCGACACATGAAGAGTATAAAAAGTTATATTTACATGCTAGCTGGGAAATTTTTATTTTGACTTGTGAGATTACTCCCAACTAGCATGTAATGCAATGCCATGTCATGCGTCAAAAACCGACATTTTCGTGTGTCAATCACATCCTTCCATTCCATTAAGTTAAAAATGTAAAGTCTAGTTTTCGTGTATCTCGGCTTCGCCTCGAATCAACCAACTCAGACAAAAAATCTACTTTTAATCGTTTCTCGCAAATTCTTTGTTATTCAAAAAATAAGTTTGGCAGTTCATAATAGTATTTTGCATAACAAGGGGCGAAAGTAAAAAAATTCAAACGTGTGAAGTTTGCAGCCCGCGCCGCAGGCAAGGGCGGCAATCAAACGATTTGAATTTTGGCATAAAAAATACTATTTCATCTGACTTCAACTTTGCTTAGTCTGTTGTTAGTCACTTTTCAATAAACAGCCGAAAGGCAAAGTCGTGATTTATTGGAGGTCCAGATACAAGCTCTTATCCGAAATATCCTGAAGCCAGTCCATACCTTCCAACATATTCACCGTCGTATACACATAATATGAGTCTTATTTTATGTCTTCTGCTGTTCTCGACGTTCATTGCGGAAGATTTGATTTTTTAATTCGTTTTGTGAAATTTGTGAAATTTTTGCAAAATTTGTGAAATTTCACGAAATTTGTGAAATTTTGCGAAATTTGCGAAATTTTTGCGAAATTTGTGAAGTTTTACGAAATTTGCGAAACTTTTGCGAAATTTGTGAAACTTTGTGAAATTTGTGAAATTTTTGTGAAATTCGCGAAATTTGCGAAATCGAATTTCACAAATTTCACAAATAATAGGCCCTGGTATCGATTCCAGATTCAAAATTGATGTGGGGCCAAGACGGCAGCTGAGCGGCCGTTATGTCCCTTTTTTCTATGATTTTTCATTCGTAAGCGAGAATAGATATCAATCCACTTCCAAAGGATAAATTATAGAGAAAAGTCTAGATTTTTTTGGTGAAATTTATTTTTTGACATTTGAACACAAAATGGCGGAAAAAATTGGTCAAAGTCGAAAAATATTTTTTTCTCAAAGGAAAATCTCTGAAACCGATAGAAAGACTGAGCTGGGAACATATTGTGCATGTGCAGTGACATAATTTTAGGAACTGACCTACTACCACCTCAACAGTTCAATAAATCCTGTAGAGAATCCAAAAAAAAAACTCAGAGATCCTTCAAAATCCTTAAATTCTAGAACAGGGACCATGTTTCCGTGAAAATATGAAGCTCGGTTACGCCTTGAGTTACTAAAATTCACAGAAAATACAACTTTAGGTCGATTGGCATGGAAATACGTGTGATTATTTACTCTAAATAAATAATAATTTCGATGTATTTTTACATGAAGGAACTTCACTGTTACGGACATATCTCCGGAACGAGCTGCCCGATTTCAATAAATAGAAAACGAAAACGTAGCTCTTTAAACTCTCTATAAACCTTTTGAAGAAAATTTTGAACAAACGAAGTATAGCGGACTGGATGACTATATTCTAGTACGTTTGTTCTTTACAAAAGGCTAAGTTTAATTGTAGTGAGGGACAAGGTTGCAAAAGGATCGAAGAATAAGAAAAATCAAAACGATTTCACTGTCAGAGGTTTGTAAGAACTGAAAATGTGAACGACTATCGTCGCAGACATGAAAAAGCTCGTTATTTTGCAACCTTCAAATGAAGTTAAATACAATTTGTCACTGGAAATGATAAACATTGGAAAGGAAGGAATAAAGAAAAAAGTGTTTTTGTTTCAAACACATCGTGTGCATCGTCCATTCCCATATTTATAATTTGATAACCCACTTCTGCTGCGTTAATTTTAGATCCGAAGTTCATGGACAAAATAAAGGAAACAAAAACGACTAAAGAAAAGAAGAGAACAGCAAAAACAACAACAATAATAATATAATTCATCGCAACCGGGGCACATATACGTAACGAAATTGTGTTCTTGGAAGATCAAAGCACTGAATGTTATTGAGGCATGCTCTCTGCAATAAAATAATTATGAAAAAGTTTTGTATTCGTTCGTGCTTTGATCGAAATTTGTTTAGATTAATGTCATGTTTCTCGAATTTCAAGAAAAACAATAACAACAAATTGTTTACGAAGATGGATTTTTAATTGTTTTTGAGTCGTGGCCGAAAATCGAGAGATTTGTTTTGCATTAAAAATGTATTTCCACGCAAGCGAAAGTCCAAAAGTTTGATTCTATTACAGTCATGAACATCAAAAGTGCCGCCGTGTTTATCAATCTTTTATTTTCATGAGTTCACTTTGTTCCACACAACCACAGGTGCTTCAGAGATGTATGAGTCACAAAAGATGTGAAAGTGTGGAACAAAGTGAACTAAAGAAATAAGAGACACGGAGGCACTTTTAGGTGTTCCTGCCCGTATATTTTCAATTTCATTTTTTTTCCGACCCAAAACTCGTGATCGCAATTAATAAATAAAATTCAGCCAAGTTTTCTTTTGCATTTGAACGGGAACATATTAAAATGTGAAATATAGCTTCCAATTTTAGCGGAAAATTAATCCGATTTCTCATCTAAAAAGACGAAATGTGTTCTACAAATAATAATAAAAAACACGAAAATCTGTGTTCACATTGAATTGGACACATTTGATTTAAATCGAATTATAATTAGACTACAATCGTGAGTTGAGAAATTAAAAAAATTAAAAGAAGAGAAAAGTAAAATTATTTCCAATAATATTTTCATCTCGAAAACAGGTGTATAAAAGTAACAAAAACAGAGTTTTATGATTCCAATCTTCTTTCTCTCATTTTTTAGCCCCGTACGAAGTACAAAGGGGCTTATAGGATTACGATGCCGTGTGTAATTGATGGAATTCGAAGCAGACGGTAAGGGCAAAGTGTTTGCCTATGTTCATAGATGACGAATCCGCAATAAAAATTTTGTCTGTCCGTCTCTCCGTCTGTCCGTCTCTCCGTCTGTCCTTCTGTCCTTCTGTCCGTCTGTCCGTCTGTCCGTCACGTCGATATCTTGAGTAAATCAAATCCGATTTCAAAAATTTTTTTTCCCTGAAAGATAGTCGAAATAGTGAGGCTAAGTTCGAAGATGGGCATATTTAGGTCGGCCCTTCGTGAGTTAGGGCCGCCTAAGTGCTTTAAGGTCTTTTGGTGATATTTATGGCAAAACAAACGATGGAAATGTAAATGACATGGCAAACGATAGGTATTGTCAATACCAATCCAGGAAAAAAAAGTTTTTTTAAATCGGGAGAGTGAGTTAGGGCCCTAGAAGTGAAAGGCTACTCGGCCCTAAGTGTATTTTGCATATAACTCGAGTAAATTTCATCCTTTTTTCGTGATTGTTGTTTCATTTGAAAGGTAATCGAAGCCCGCATATAATGTGGTGAGAAAAATGTTTCAAATTTGGGTCCTTGGACTGAGGCCGCTCCTCGGCCCTAAGTGTATTTTGCATATAAATCGAGTAAATCTCATCCAATTTTGCTAGTTTTTGTCTAATATGAAAGGTAATTGAATACCGAATAGAATGTGGTGAGAAAAATGTTTGAAAATTAGGTCCTTGGACTGAGGCCGCTCCTCGGCCCTAAGTGTATTTTGCATATAACTCGAGTAAATTTGATCCGATTTTCCTAATTTTTGTTTCATTTGAAAAGTAATCGAACGAGGAATAGAATGTTGTTGAGAAAAAAATTAAATTTGGGTCCTTGGACTAAGGCCGCTACTCGGCCCTAAGTGTATTTTGCATATAACTCGAGTAAATTTCATCCGTTTTTCCTAATTTTTGTTTCATTTAAAAGGTAATTGAACATCGAATAGAATGTTGTTGAAAAAAAATTTAAAATTTGTGGCCTTGGACTAAGGCCTCTCCACGGCCCTAAGTGTGTTTTGCATATAACTCGAGTAAATTTGATACGATTTTCCTAAATTTTGTTTCATTTGAAAGGTAATCGACCACCAAATAGAATGTTGTTGGAAAAAAAAAAATTAGGGTCCTTGGACTAAGCCCGCTACACGGCCCTAAGTGTATTTTGCATATATCTCGAGTAAATTTCGTCCGATTTTCCTAATTTTTGTTTCATTTGGAAGGTAATCGAAGGCCGAATATAATGATGTTGAAAAAAAAATCAAATTTGGGTCGTTGGACTAAGGCCGTAACTAGGCCTTAGGCCTCTCAATAAATTAAAATTTTAGGTCAACTTGAAATTTGTGTTACATTTGAAAGGAACGTCGTACGGGGCTTCGTAATTGCGCTATGCGCAATTTGTAAGATGTACACATTTCATAATAATTTGACTTCAACTAGGGTGACAGACGCACTAGGGTCACGTGCGCAATAGATGTACGGGTTCGTACGGGGCTCAGTCGCAGCAAACGCTCCGACTGTTCTGACGGCTCATTTTTTTTCAAATCATAAAAATCCGTCTAAACAAAATTAAATATATTTAATATATCGCTCCAATGTGTAAAATAAATGTTCGATTTTATCGTTGAGGGAGTTGCGGGAAACGTTAACTAACTATGAAAATGAGTTTGATAATTTTCTCAACGATCTATACGACAAGAGTGTATTGTCGTGAACAAAATATTTGGTTGAAAAGGAATGAATTTCTCTCACATTTGTGTAAAGATAGTCTCATATTTACTACAATAAAATCATTACTTGCAGCACCCTGCGAAAATTTTCGCCGGTGGCACACCGTTGACACTTGAGATAATTTTCATTTTCGTAGGGCTTCGCAAGTTAAATACCTTACGTAATTGTTTGGAGATCGTTTTTTCGAATTTTCATAGGGTGAATTTCTTGAATGAAATGACGTGTCACTCGCGCTCTATTCTAAAATCCGCTCTACAACCTTGCAAGGTCAAGCTCAAATTCAAAATTATGTTTGGTGAAAATAAAATTATTGTTTGGTTTCGTGAAAGTGCTGGTGGTTTTACTATTTTGGTGCAGAGAGAGCGAGCAGTCAGTGGCTGTAGAAAATTCTTGAGCCCGTAGAACCCCGGGTCTCACAAGCTCCTATGTTGAAATTATTTCAAAAGTTTCCAGTGACCTGAAGACCAGTACAACTTGCCAATTTATTCTCTCGAACATCATATGTTATTTAAGAGTGATATCGCCAAATCTTCAGGTGATTTTTTTAACTTGGGGAACAAGCGGTCTCCGATTTTAATGAGTGATAGCTCGTTGGATTCGTCTTTCAATTCTAGGAAACACGTGTCTTTCACTTTTTCTTTAAAAAATTTGTTTTCTGTGAAAAGCGCTCAAAAGTGAAGACATGCCAGAGGGTACCGAAAACAGTTTTTCGGCAATAACTCAAGAAAAAATTATTTTAAATTGTTGTAATGTTGTATGATTGTCGGCCTTGAAAAGACCTACAGGTGGAGTATACGCACCGCTTGGTGCTAGTTGATCCACTAGAGTTATGACTAGAAATATAGTGAATGTTCGGAGAGTCCGCCTTCTCTGCAGCTTCGAGTATTAAATTAAGACGGCAGCTCAATGGTTCTCTGGTGAGCGGCCGTTATGTCCCTTTTTTTCTATGATTTTTCATTCGTAAGCGAGAATAGATATCAATCCACTTCCAAAGGATAAATTATAGAGAAAAGTCTAGATTTTTTTGGTGAAATTTATTTTTTGACATTTGAACACAAAATGGCGGAAAAAATTGGTCAAAATCGAAAAATATTTTTTTCTCAAAGGAAAATCTCTGAAACCGATAGAAAGACTGAGCTATTATGCATGTGCAGTGACATAATTTTAGGAACTGACCCACTACCACCTCAACAGTTCAATAAATCCTGTAGAGAATCCAAAAAAAAACTCAGAGATCCTTCAAAATCCTTAAATTCTAGAACAGGGACCATGTTTCCGTGAAAAAATGAAGCTCGGTGACGCCTTGAAGTACTAAAATTTACAGAAAATACAACTTTAGGTCGATTGTCATGGAAATACGTTTGATTATTTACTCTAAATAAATAATAATTTCGATGTATTTTTACATGAAGGGCATGTGGTGACTTCACTGTTACGGACATATCTCCGGAACGAGCTGCCCGATTTCAATAAATAAAGAATAAAGAATAAAATAAAGCTGCAGAGAAGGCGGACTCTCCGAACATTCACTATATTTCTAGTCATAACTCTAGTGGATCAACTAGCACCAAGCGGTGCGTATACTCTACCTGTAGGTCTTTTCAAGGCCGACAATCGTACAACATTACAACCATTTAAAATAATTTTTTCTTGAGTTATTGCCGAAAAACTGTTTTCGGTACCCTCTGGCATGTCTTCACTTTTGAGCGCTTTTCACAGAAAACAAATTTTTTAAAGAAAAAGTGAAAGACACGTGTTTCCTAGAATTGAAAGACGAATCCAACGAGCTATCACTCATTAAAATCGGAGACCGCTTGTTTCCCAATCACCTGAAGATTTGGCGATATCACTCTTAACAACGACAAAAAAAAGTTGCGCTCAAGCTCGTGTTCTCTTACATATAGCAAAAGGTATGTTAAAACTAATGAAGTAATAGATGTTGCCCCGAGTACTGTATAAACAAAGGCGATAGCAGATTTTCTGTATATCGATATCTTATCTACTTTTAGTCTATTTCAAAAGAGTACATTTCCTGTAACCCTCTCCCATAGAAGTGAAACCACTGGTTTTCAAGTTCTGTTACAGAACACGGAGAACATTTTGATTTTAGACTTTGCGTATCGAAATAATAAAATTAAACAATGCGAAGACGTCTGAATTCATACTTTGTTTACGAAACTATAGAAAAAAAACGAACATTTTCATACAAAAATGTGAGAATTATGTCTACTCGTTCAGACTTGTTCGTATTGTACGACTGCCTATTGACTTTTTTGACGTCAATGGGAACGCTGAGAGAGAAAACAAAAATTTTAAATTTTACTTTTGCTTGTTATTTTAATTTTTTTTTTTATTTACATTTTATTATGTTTTCTTATTAATTCTCTCCTTGGTTATATTAAATAGTAAATTATAATGTCGGTTTTCACACACAAAAAAACATCAGTGACATTAATGCCGAGAGGAAAGAAAACTTTTTTTTCTTCGTTTTAATCATTCTGCTTCCAACAAAAATTTATTTTCGAATGCTATTTTTGTTGTGCAGAAAAACTAAATCGAGAGCATTTTGAAGTATTTTTGGCTTCGAATTATTTATAAATGCATGACGTCGCAACGCAATCTAATTGTAATCATATACGTATGTGCACAAGCACCAGCCGTAGTATATATTATAGTTGTTTTATAGTGGTTAGCAGACACACATGATACTATACAATATACACAATTATATATACAGCGAAAGGAGAATATAATTTTGTGATTTTTGCGATTTTTATGATCTTACTATTTCTGATTTTCCCCGAGGCGTATATCAACAGCAATATTTTTTTATTATTTTTATTTTTCGGCAATTTTCTTTTTCTGTTAAAATTTTTTTTATTTTGTCAAAGAAATGGAAAAAGTGTAACTCATCGTCGAGCATAATTTTCCATATTTTTTCTTCTTCTTTTATTTCTTTCTTTCTTCCTCTCGTCTTCTTGTGATTGATTTATAGCAGCAGGTCTGATTGATTAAATCACTTTTCTGCCTTCAATTTGCCTCCACTCTGTGTAACATGTAATTTTTGTTTTTGATTTATTTTAAGATTCACTTATGGAACTGGTAATCCATC
Organism: Bradysia coprophila; assembly: GCF_014529535.1. NCBI lineage: Eukaryota > Metazoa > Arthropoda > Insecta > Diptera > Sciaridae > Bradysia > Bradysia coprophila. The sequence goes on from NW_023503376.1 coordinate 1,267,025, forward strand.
AATGTTTGTGTTGTGTTTTGTTGTGGTTTTTTTTTCGACTCTGTTTTTGTTTTCATTTTTTCTTTCTATCCGGAAAATTTTGTTCAATTCATTTCGGCGTTACTGAGTTATAACTGCTTTGCTTATGTATAAACTTGCGGTTTTGTTTGATGATTATTTTCACAAAAAAAAAGTAAAGAAAAAAACGAGATAATATTGAGCGTAATAACTTGTTTTGTGCATTAGACAGTGTTGAAAGATCGTTGAATTTCAGTACACAGACAGTACACAGTTTTCCATAAATTATTTGGGTAACGATTTACGAATGACCACACACACAACATGTTAGATAATCATTTTCCTACGAGAATTTGAAAAATGAGAAATGTAAATTTAGCGTTTAGAGGTTAAATAATAATCGTTTGTGTAGACGCGGGATATTTTTATGATTTTGTGACTTACATTACTACGCTGCACTGGAACAATAATCGTAAAACGAAAACTAATTTTCGTTTTGGTAATTAGAATATTGTGAAAATGTGCGGTTTAGTGATGACAATAATATGATTTTCGTCTTGTGTGTTACAAATGGTTGGATTTATTTCATTTGTTAAACTTAATTAAGAGAACCAAATTTTCCGAGAAATGAAATTAACTTTAATCTTTTAAGCATGCTGCATGAATTGATTGCTAGAACGTGATGTTCGGAGTAAATTTGTGAGACTAAAAATTTCTTCTTTTTTTTATTAAATAACCACTCAGCTTAAGCCAAATGTATTTTGAATTGGCTGGTGTACGACAGTATAATCTGAAAGCTAATTTATTTGTTTTGTTTATGCTGAACGTGGTTATGGGGTTGATGAGGTCTGGCGTTAAATTTTTAATTTGATTTTTTTTTTTGCAAAGCCTCAGTCTTTTTACTTTGATTGCATGTGATGGAACTTTTGCAAGTGGCCTAGGTAACGATCTCACTGATGGATGACGATGGAAACATAAAGTTATGCGCAAATCTAACTGAGATGGAGAAGAAAATCCACCGAATGTATTTAGTAAGACAAAACCTGAAATGACCTGATTAAATCTAAAAAATTTGTAACTTTTATTCCGTAATAACAACTCGATGATTTTGTCTGGCTACAATTTTGATAGCATTGATTAGAAATTTAATTCAATACCTCCGCGGCCTATTTTACTTTCAACGTAAAGGGAGAGACTAAATTATGGGAAAAGATTTTCCACATTTTCCCAGATTTTCCTTAATTTTCACAAAAAATATTTTTGGGAAAATCTGTAAAAATGTAAGAAAATTCTGGAAAATATGAAAAATGGTGGAAATTATGGTGAAACGTTTTAGTCCCTGCACAATAGAGAACCTTTTGTAAAAAAGCTAACGTATTGTGGGTTACAGTTCATCAAATCTTTTACTTCTTTTGTTTAAATTATCACTTAGGTACAAATTACTGTCTCGCTCAAAACTGGTTTTTCACATTTTCTGGTCACTAGACAACGAAGTACCGTACTGTCTTGCTGGGAAATTGTTTGTTGAGGCGTGTGGGCTGCATACTTCACCTTCGGCTCGAAATACAACCTCCCCACACCCTTCAACAAAAAATATCCCAGCAAGACAGTGTTGTACTATTACTTCGTTAGTTTGAGCAAATTTTTTGCCGTATTAAAAGAACATCAGATAGAAGTCGTTGTCTGTAATAGTTGAATTGCCGTTTTTGTTAATAATTTCATTTAAATGTTCACAAAAATAGTCCTTGCGTGATAGACATTGTCTTAAGAGCAATGGACACTTTGAAAATTTGTAGCCTACATTTAGGCGAAAAAACATTCGTTTTTTGATGATTTATCTGAACCAAAATCTTTTTTTTGGTTTGTGGATGATAACTTATCTCACTTGGAGAAACCTTTGCAGACTCACAAATCATTTTTTCCTTTAAAAGTAGTACATTTTTGCGTGCTTAAATGGCTTTACTTTTTCAAAAAAAAGGTTCTGGCTCATCAAAAAAACTCATCAAAAAATAAAAATATTTTTCCGCCTTAATGTACACTCACGGAATTTTCAAAACCAACACATTTTCTGCAACATGCAAAATTCACAAAAAAAATCAGTAAACCACGAAACCACCATGAAATGTGTCGGTTTTCGAAATTCCGTAAGTGTAGGCCACAAAGTGTCCATTGCTCTGAATCAATTTATCGAGTTAGGATGCTTTGTCAGCAATTGTTCAGCACCATATCAGTCTGGTACCAAACTGTCCTAATTCAGCTATTAAGGTAGTTTCTAGTGGTTTCTTCATACTAAATATCGTACACGACATGGAGTTGGTAAATAATGTTCTCTACCATCTGGAGACCCATCCAAAACTATCTCATGTTTAAAACAAATTTCAAAGAAAACATATTGTTGAAAGAGAAGATATTCTAAGAAAAGAAACACCGAACAAAACAGAAAAACTTTTCTTTATTGTTAGGTTTCTTCAATGTTTCCCTACTAATACACTGTAAGCATCAAAATAGGAATAAAATTCAATCCATGCCGTTTTCGTTCATATTCTCTATTTATTGTTTGTTATTTATAGCTTTATGATACCCCAGGTGATGACCTGATTCTGTCTGTCTGTCTGATGTGAAGTTGTTTTTTTTTTTGCTTTATTAAAAGCAGAAAAGCTCAGACGTTTATCGAGGTATTGCAAAAATTTTCTTTTTTTTGGTTGCATAATTCGCTTGTCGCTATTTCCACGTCACCTCAATAAATTCTTATTGTTCGATATACCGATGCGTCAATTCTCAATTGTCTGTCCCGATCTCTTTTTGTGGGTATTCTGAGCATAGGTCTCAGATACGACTGAAAATGTAATATGTTACGGAACATCCTCGGAATATTGTTTTTGCATATCAATGAAAGGATAGGTTTTACAGAAAATGTGATGATGATACCCATCAAGGATTTTTTTTATGAAAATCGGTTCACCGGATTGGCAGCTATCGTTCAAGGGGGAATACATAATAGAGAAAAGCCAGAAAAATGTGGTGACTTAGTTATAAGGGTAGTTGCTGTGTGCAGGGAGCCCACTCAAAATTCGGCCTCCTTTTTAAGGAATAAAGGAGCATTTCAGGAGTTTTAAAATATGAGATTTTGGATTAAATTTGATGAATTCGAAATTCTTTTGACTTTCCAAAGTCATGTTAAGAATATATGAAGTAGATTTTTTGGTGTTTCTCAAAGAATATTCTTTGGAAAATATTTTCCGAATTTTTCACAAATATTTTATCGAAGATTTTTCCAAAAAATGTTTACTCTAGATAAGATACTCAACGTAGTTCACGTAGTTAGATTTAAAAAAAATAGCATAGTTTCTTACTTTTTTGTCTTTTTTTATTTTTTTGATTTCATCTTCTTGCTACTTGTAATGCCTGCATTTAAAATCATCTGTGCCTTGGCCACTGATGATTTATTTAATTTACGTTCGCTAACTACAGCTGAGTGCTATAGCTAAGTGTTATTACCATCATCAATTAACTTTTCGGCGACTTTTAACTTTTATTTAAAGTCTCCTCAGCTATTTCAACTTCGATGCTTTCAATGTTGGCCTCTTTCTTATGCCTTTCGTTTTTGTCTGACTCGTTTTGTTACGATCTTGCTAATAACGCCTTTAGCTCTTTTTCTACATCTTAATGTAAAAAAATATCTTTTACGGGCCGACGAGCAGAGGTCTAACAATTTTCGAATTGGAAAATCTTCCACTTTATCGTAGAAATACAAAGCATTCTAACTCTATCCGAATAGCCGCAATCGTTTATTCTAAGAGCTGTTCCTTGAAATTTCGGGAAGCAAAAATTTATTTACGCTAAATCCTCGCTCAGGATCAGCATTCCTATAGGGATTGCAAACCGAACCCGTTTTGAAAAACCGCGGTTTTTCGGATCAGCAAAATCTAAAGCAAATTCTTAAACAAGTCTAATTGGTTCCACTACTTTTTAGCGTTTAGAACGTGCTCTTTTATTTATTGCATTCGCTTTTCGTAATTAACAAAATGAAAAGACTATTTTTTGGGCTTTTTTGCTTTCTTCTTTAAAAAAATGTAATTGAAAATCGTAATGCGGAAAATAATCGCCTCTTATTACCCCTGTTACGCACAATGGATGCAACTCGGTGAAAAGTAAATGTTAAAGCATCTTCGAAATGTCTTCTCGGGCTTACTTTAAGAATATTTTTGATTTTTTTTAAAATGATCTCCAAATGCTCCACAATGACATGTGAATTGCCAGACTTTTACCAAATATACCGACCTGAAAGGAAAACGTCATCAACTCAGAGGCGACGTAACCTGTACCTCTGAGTTGATCACGTTGTCCGTAGACCCCTTATAATCAGACCTATCAGGCCCCTTATTTTAACGTATTTTAGTTAGTTCTATTTCACAAAATTTTGAGTCTCAGCACGGAAAACGGAAATTTGTTGTTAGAACGAACTAAGATAATTTATCTTATATTCACATTTTAAGTTAGCCTTTTCATGTTTACGAAAGCTATTGGTAGGAATAACAACTTTCTTTTACGGAGACTGATGGCTGGTGAAATTATCTGCAATTAGCTCAATACGTTGCTGAAATGATACCAATACACAAAACAAATGCTTAAATTCTCCCAAAAACTAGAGATTTCTAGCGCTTCATTGAAAACCCGAAAACCGCGGTTTTCTTGATAAAAAACCGCGGTTTTTTAACGCCCAAAATCGCCCGGTTAACCGGTTCGCTTTAAACCGGTTTGTAATCCCTAATTCCTATGATTGAGGAATAAATACGCATTGGCTAACTTAACCAAACTTTTCTCAAACACGATACACACCAGACGAAAGTTAACAATTGATTGACAATAAATGATTTTAAGTTACCAGCAACATCAACACAATCGATGAAAAGAACAATTGAAGCAATAGGGTTTTGCAAGTACCTTTTAGCACTATCGATATCATTTGTTAATTATTTAGGTTTCATGAGCTTTTTTTGGTGAAGTAAGCGAGGAACGGTTTTGAATGTAGATATACAGTCAGAATTGAAATGTTAGAAGTTTTAACTAGAGTGAAACTAAAAATAAGGAGTTTGAGGAGATTAAGGAGGTTTCAGGAGGATTTTTGAAAATCAAGGAGATTTAAGGAATCAAGGAGGAGTGGGCTCCCTGTGTGTGTATGTAAAAAAAAAGTTCTTGTAAATTACTTCAGGCTGTTACCATGGATTTATTCGTGACTTCTACTTAAATGTCACGTCACATCTCTCTGATTTTTTTCCATTCCCTTTTTCCGTTTTTTTCTTGCCTTACGCTAAATTAATTCCGAGAATTTGTCAATGATACTTTTCATTCATAATTTCAAGACAGAAAGGAGAGGACCTATAACTACTCTTAAAATATGCCCACCAATTTGTTTCTTTTCAAAATCAAAGAATGTTGAACCCTCATAAGATGATTACTTTTCTACAGTATTATGGTGGCGTACCATTCAGAAAAGCTTTATAACTTCAACAACATTACTCATAAGGGACTGGGACTGTCTTGAAAAGGCAATAGAAAAAAAAACCATCGTCCACATAATACATTACTTTCACTGGATCCGAAGGAAATCAAATTGAAATTTATTCATCCGTTTTCCAGCTGGTCTGCCATACAGATTTATGGTGAAGGTCATCTCTTGTCTTAAAAAATTTATTCTAAATTTTTGGGTAAAATGAAAATGGTCCATCAACATTGGCTCATAAAATTGCGAAATTGGTAGTGAAACGTCGTCTGACATTTTAGCGTAGGTAATTGAGCGTATCGAGGCGGTTTTCCGTTGTTCTCTCTTAGAAATTTATTAAAAATTTATATAAAACGCTCTTATGGGATGAGAATATTGAATGAAAAGGAAAAGGAAAATGACGCCTACAAACTTCCAATCTTCTCTGTCCGGCAGGGATTATTATTCGGAATATCAATTCTTAAATTCTTAAAATTTATCAAAAAATCTTAAAAATTCCTAAATTTGATGGCTTTCAGAATTCCTGAAAACTCTGAACAATTCTTAAATTCCTGAAATTTCCTAAAAATGACTGAAAGTTTCTAAACTTCGTCTTTCTTAAACTCCTTAAAATTCCTAAAGCTTCTTAACCTGGTACAGACGGCAAACATTTGACTAGTATTATTAAGTAGACACTACTTCTGTCGATAAAAGTATTTTTTCGCAATTCCGGTCCAATATGCATCAATTTAATGTCGTTTTGAAGGTATTTATTTCACTGTATTCCCGGACACAGTGCAATATGAACTGTTTTTTCGCACACTAAAGAACCTATTACCTTCAACGAAGTCTAAATTTTGATAAATAAAAACCTTGCATTGACCAGAAATCGAACCCCCGACACCAAAAGGTTTTTGAACACAAAGCAGCGACTATAGCCATTCGGCTATAGAGTCACACAATTGTAACCGAACGTATTGTTGAAGCGTATATACTAAACATTGACTCCTCGATTTCATTAAACGCGTCTCTTTACATCACATCGCAATGTGTTTTATAATGCAGCCTTCATGATCGTTCAAATGAATTTCTGTACAGGACATGTTTTGCATTGGAAAGGTGATTATGGCCCGAAATAGCGAAAAACGTTGTATCTACCACGGTAGGTATGCCGGTATTTTTTCGCACACGACGTCTTGACGACCTCGGCTTCGCCTCGGGTCGACAATCGACATCTAGTGCAATAAAATACCTTCATACCTACCTTGTTAGATAATAGTTATTTGTGAAACAAGAATCGTATGAAGGTATTTTATCGCACTAGATGTCGATTGTCAACCCGAGGCGAAGCCGAGCGTGCGACTCATTTAGGGTGCGATAAATTTTTTTTCGCACTGATTTTTGGATGAAATAAAACTGGTTCATATGGCAATGCATACAGGCTGCGGTAAGTATCGAATTCGCTCACTGAATTAATCGGTTGATTTCAAATCTTGTACTTCACTTTTTTAAACATGAATTTTACTGTATAAAGGGCCAGAGCTTGTCATTATTTTTGTCGTCATTATCGATAACAGGTTAAAAATTACTAAAAATTCCTAAGAAATCCGAAAAATTTCAGAACAATAAGCCCTGTGTGTCTTGACAACCAAACTAAATTGATTAAATTGACGAAGAGACAGTCAAATCAAAGTTGTTGTGTCTTCATAATTGTCTCTTTGTGCTTTACTGTACTTCTACCACCTAACCTACTCGTACAGTTTCTGTACAATATAAAAGTTAAACGAATAAATTGACCTAACAGTCACTTTTTCATGGGCACGTTGTTGGTGTGAAAGTACATATTGCCAATAAACAGCCGGGCCGGCAATTAGTCAATCAATGACCGAGCTCAATCGTAACGATCTTGATCTTGCAGCACACTGTTAGGACAGAATCAGCGGAATTAAAGAAATTAAATTCAAAATCAAGGCTAAAGTTATGAGTGACTGTGATAAATTTAACTCAATTCGTTCACTTCAACTAAATGGCGGATTGCGGCGCTGTGATATTCTGATATTCTGACGAGGGGATACTCACTTTAGTAGCTTGCAAAAATCATAAAAATCTCTATGGGAATTTTGAGATTTTGAGGACAAAGATTTTTATGAAGTTTTTTTAAAAATCTTCAAAAGTCTTCTAATTTGAAAATTTTTATTTTTCGAATTTTAGAACCGAACTGTGATGTTTAAAAATCTACAAGGTGTAGAAACAATCTTTCCATAAAAATTCAGAAGAAAGATTCTCATGATATTTTAAAATCTTGCATAAGATCTGGAGTGCGTACCTGCAAGAATCCGACAAATCTCTACGGGAATTTTGAGATTTTTAGGACAAAGATTTTTATGAAGTGATTTCCTGTAGTGCGTAAATGCAAGAAGCCAAAGATTTTTATTTCTCGAATTTTAGATCTACAAGGTGTAGAAAAAATTTGAATAGCAAGGATTTAAAGAAATCTAAGAATTTCCTTAGAACTCCTTTTTTTACTTTCAACAAATTGTTATGTTAGATTTGTAGATTTGTATTTTAAAATCTTCTTCCGGAGAAACAAGATTCTTCTGATGTGTAAAAATCTTCAGTGATGTTGGAACGATCTTTCCACATTTCTAAAGAAAGAAGATTCTTCAGATGTTTTAAAATCTTTCCTTCAGTAAGATTTCTTGGACTCCGAATCCGAATCGCGAGAATCCGAAAAATCTCTATGGTAATTTTGAAATTTTGAGGAAAAAGATTTTTAAGAAATTATTTAAAAATTTTCAAAAGTCTCTTAATTTAAAGATTTTAGAACCCGAGCTGTGATCTTTAAAAATCTACAAGATGTAGAAAAAATCTTTCAATAAAAATTCAGAGGAAAGATTCTCATGATGTTTTGAAATCTTTCAAAAGATTTCCTGGAGTGCGTACCCCCTCGTATTCTGATATCATAATCTTTTTTTAAAAATCGGTCTTCGTCTGGTTGATAATAGTTTTGCGTTGTATTTTATTTGCCGAATTTTTATTTTGGTATATGACCTTAGTGATTATCATCTTCATCGCATTCTGATATTTGTTTGTTGGTTTTTTTTGTCCTCTGAAATTAAGTAATGAAATGTAGGATACAGTGTTTGTTCAGTTCGAAAACGATCTTTTTAACGTTGCAGCTTTGGCAACGGACTATTCGAACATACGTAAATTTCGACGAAACAAACTACGGGAAAGGTTCACCCTCTAACATCAACGGCTCAGGTGAAAACCGAAAAAACGACACAAATAAAGAACGCCTGAAGGTTTAACGGGTCAAGTGAGAAAAACGAAGGAGGACCCACCAAAACCATACCTCTGCTCATACATCGTTCATACCTCAGTGAACATCAATTTCGTTCAATCTGAACTTTAATGGATGCCTTCCGGAAGGACAAACAGAGCTATAGCTGATCCCTTGCCCTGACAAATCAAATTTTCGATTCTTCTTTTTTTCATTTTTCTTTGTGGCGACGTACTTTGATTTTGAGACCCCATTTGGTTTTTCAATCATGTTTGACGGCGTAGAAATACATAAGAGCTATCCTCAAAAACGTAAGTCGTCTCGATCAAATATTTTTCGTCTCGTGAAGTTTAACAAATCTCGAGCGGCAATCGATGATAGATGAAAATTGCGTGGCCTGCAGTTCTACCAGTACCAGTTCTACAATCCAGAAAAATTAGGAAAGCCAAAAATGGTTTTCACAAATACGACGAACTGAATTTTCACAACATAAAGGAAGGCTCACTACAACAAATAGTGAGTTTTGGGACCCATTGGGAGCTGAAAACAATTGTCGTTAAAATCGCCTGAGATCCTTCCCCAATTCAAAAATATTTCTTTCTTCTTTCACACGGACCCGATCTCATAAAAAATGGACATAAATTGATCCGAAATATCGAGGAGATAATTGTAATAGTTCGACTTCTGAAGACCTTGTTGTCTTGTTCAGAACAGCTGTGTTTTCCAAGGTTCTCATCACATGAATAATCTCAGAAGATTTGTTATCGACAGACGATGATAAAAACAAGAGATGAGCTTTAGCTAGTCTGCTCTTACGTATAGCCAAATGCAGAGCCTAATATTTGGGAATTAATTCTCTAAATTCCCAAAATTCCCAAAAATTACCTAAAATTAACAAAAATTTCCAAAAATTCCCAAAAATTCCCTAAATTCCCAAAAATTCCCAAAAAATACAACAAATATTTCAGAACATATCGAATATAATATATTCAGTAAATTGAGCTTAAGCGGCATATCGCCAAAACTGGAGGTGATGGTGATAGAGGAACAAGTGGTCTCCGATTTTAAGGAGTGATAGATTCGTCTTCAATTCTAGAGAATCGTATCTTTCATTTTTTTCGAACATTTTAAATTTTCGGTTAAAGTGTTCAAAGGTGAAAGCATGTCAGAGGGTACCGAAAACCTTTTTGCGGCTATAACTCAAAAATAATTATTTTAAGTGCAGTCTACACTCCGACCTTCTATGAAAAACATTTTCGATGATAACTTCTTATTAGAATATTTTTTGAAAAAAGTGGTTTCATCTTTTGGTGCCACAACATATAAAGTTTCGATAGCCACCAGAATAAACCGCGAGCCTTTTTTAATAAAAGTTTAGTTTTGTTATAAAAACTTTTTCTATTTTTTTTATAGAATTTAATTAAAAAAAATCACTGCCATGATGAACTCACGTGCGGAAACTCTAAAGCATCGAAATCTGATATTAGGTATCTGTCAGCTGATAGGAATATTTTGTTTGTTAGTGTTGGTTTTTTGGTTATCTCGGTGATCACAATTAAAACAAACTGTCAACAAATAAAACATCCCAATTTGTTAAGTCACGAAATTGTTTTTTTTTTCAAGCGCGAGATTTTTTGAAAATTGGAGCGGCTTTTTAAACTGAAATTAAGAATTTCAAATTCCACTTTTCCAATATCAATATACATTTTCTGTGTGTTTTTGATGTGTTCATTGAAATAAAAATAATATGGACTAACGCTCGCGGTTTATTGTCAAAATTGATGCAGTCTACGCCGCGAAAACTCAAAAGTCCAAAAAATATCACAAAAAACACAAATTTTAGGTGTTTTGAGTTTTTTCTCAGTACACTCCATCAATCTGGACAATTCCAGTGGCTATCGAAACCTTATATGTTCTGGCACCAAACGATGGGGCCACTTTTTTCAAAAATAATTCGAATAAAAAGTTATCATCAAAAATGTATTTCATAGGGGGTCGGAGTTTAGATGGCTCTTAAATTGTTGTAGTGTTGTACTAATGTCGGCTTTGGAGAGACCTACAAGTAGAGTATACGCCCTGGCTGGTGCGAGTACATCGACGAGAATTATATCCTTTAGAGCATAATATTTGGGAACCAATTATCAAAAGTTCACTGAAATTCCAAAAAAAATCCCAATTTTTTTTTTGCATAGTTTTCAAAGGTTTTTGAACTTTTGCTGATCTTTTACGAGCATTTAATTATAAAAATGCAAAGAAAAGAAATTTTTTGGGAATTTTAGGGAATTTTTGGGAATTAATTCCCAAAATTCCCAAAAATTCCCTAAATTCCCAAAAATTTCCTAAAATTCCCTAAATTCCCAAAAATTCTCAAAAACGATTCCCAAATATTAGGCTCTGCCAAATGTATTCTAAAATTTATAAAGTTAAATATTTGAATGGAGGATGGAGGAAGTAACTGATACGCTTGCAGACAGTTGATAAAATCGACCAGAGCGAATACTTGCTATAGTATTAAATGCATTTAATCAACCGTAGCATCGTCACTCCACTATAGGGATTAAGACTCGTTTTACTCAACCATTATTTTCATTTCGGTTGTACAATTCTTGTCATTGCGTCTGAATGCGAATCGTGAATCGTGACCTCGACGGAAATTTTGGAACAAAATGAAATAATTAATTGACAAAAATCCAATTTGGCAAAAAATCAAAAATCGAACGATTTATTATTTCGATTTCGATTTGCCTAAAAATTCAATATCGAATCCAATATTGTAAATCATTAGTTTGATCCAATTTGCATGGCAAAAGGAGAACTGTTATTAATTCGAGTGACTGTGAGAAACGAAAAAAAAAAATGAAATTCGCAACTAGAGACAGTGGTTCGTATGTTGTGACTAAAATATCGACCGAATGAAACAACCTAGGAAATGAGCTCATCTCATCCGAAAAAGATAATTTGAAAATGAACCCTTATCATGAAGTCAATTTATTTTTCTGACAATCAAATATAGGACTTTCACTTACCAGAATTGTAAAAATTAATCCCTTTGATTGGCACGTTATTTCGCCGTTGTAAATCACATTTAATCAAATCCAATTTTGTAAAATTGTACACAACTTAAACGTACTGAACGTCTCTTAATTACGAACAAAAAAACAATAAACAGAAAAAAACGAACACTTTCAAAAGCTTAACGACCAAATATTTTGTCGAATTGGCTACATTATAATCGAATGTCCTTTGAAAAACGATTTAACCGAAAAAAAGGTTCACTGAATTTCTGCTCTCTTTTATATTTCGTTTATCCTGAACAACATATTCGAGTTATCATAAAACAAATCATATTTCCGTTACACCAGGATAAAGTTCAACTGGCAAAATCATGTATCGCAACGAAACACACTCTTCCGATTTAGTAAATATTTTCCCGATTTTCCCGTTAGTTTCCTTTGCTTCATTCATCGAAAACGGTGCAAAAGCAAATGTTACAGACTATCAGCCGTTGGAAAGTTTTATATCTCGCCGTAGTATTTTCGGACGGCTTTCGTGTGTATTTGAATGTGTATTACATTTTCCCACACAGAATATATACGACCAGAGACGGCGGGCAAAAACAACCGCGCATTTTCCATTTTCATTTTCCTTTCCATGACATTTGCGATTGTGTTTGTGCATATGTATGGAAAAATGGGGGGTTGGGTGATGTCGGTCTGTATATGTAGAAAATACATTATATATATCGACAGTACGTTCTGGTTAAGTTTCATATAGCTAAACAAAACATAGAAATGGAAAATCTAAATGGTTCAATTATTTTGGCGTAGCTTAATGAGCTGTATCTGGTATGACAATGTACCTACTACAGATGATATGGTACAGAGACACTCTATATTAAGACACAGAAGGACATAATCAATTTTCTTTTAAGAGCATACCATACTTTTGCGACTTGATTTGATGATTGCCCTACAAAAAAAAGAGAAGAAAATTGTATTTTTTGTGAGCATATTTCTCGTTTTATGTGAATTTGGCATAAATGATTCTATTTTAAACTATATGAGTTGAATGGCTTTCAATGTTTTATTATTAAACTTGGGTTGATTGAATTGATTTTCAGTCGAAATTGGCAAAAAAGAAAAGAATGGTCCGTCGAACTGAATGCAGATGACATCCAATGTTTAATAAATTCAACGGGCACTTTCGTTCGGTTAATTAAAATCATTGTTTGCATGGAATCAGTAGGACAGAAATCCACATTCTCTGCAATGCTAATCGAGTTCGTAATGAATTATTACTGGATGTATTTACGCAGTACACTGCCATGGTAATGGCATGATTGTTCGACTCAATTGTCGCGAATAAATTATTTGTAAATTCAAATGACATTGTAGCGAAGTAGTTTCTAGCAAAAGTGAGTACGGGACAGTTACATTTTACATAACATGCATTTATAACGACTCAACTGATGTGGATAACAAAAAGTTCGGAGAGAAATTGCAATATTGCTAACGTTGTCAGACTAGCTCAAACCTGGCTTTAACAACAGAACAGACCCATTGAGTGCCTTAATTGTTGTCCTTACCCACCTAATTAAATTTAATCCAACTGAAGTGCAACTGACTGGAGGGGTGGTCGATTTTGTGAGATCGGAAATCGACCTCTACAGGAATAATTCTAATCGCCCAGAGGCACCAAGAAGCCACTTACAAATCTTCTCCGTGCTGGTAAATATACTGCTTTTAGGCTTGGTAACAGCGACATCTCAAAATAATATAAATTTATTTCTGCGAATGTTTCTACTTATGCATCCAGCTATGGAAATACCATTGGAATGAGCTACCACAAGAAAAGTTTCCAAAATATTTGGCCGAAAAATTCAATTTTTTCATTATTGAAAATTCTGGAAAATCGGACCTTGGCGAAACTTGATGGCGAAACTTGGCGATGATACACGAAAGCTCGACCAGCAAACTTTTTAATTTTTTTTTAATGTTAGAGTAGACCTCATAGATAGCGATGGGAGGCGTTCAAAATTATCGATAATATCAATCGAAAGAAATTATCGATAACCGATTAATCATATCGTTATCGATAATTTAATAATTATCGATAATTATCAAAATATCGAAATTCGATGACTATCAAAATGTCGATATTTTGATATTTATCCGAAAATTCATGATAATATACCGATATATCGGAATATATCGATAAATATCGGATTTTCGGACCGAAATATCGATATATCAAATTATCGATATCTTGATAATTATCAAAATATCAATAATTATCGATTATCGATATTTTTTTGATAATATTCGATAAAAAAAGTCGATAATTATCGATTATCGATAATTGACAATTATCGATAATCAATATCATTATCGCCCATGCCTACTCATAGAACGACAAAATGTTGATTCAAGAAAAATGAAGTGTAAAACCTGATCTTGGTGGCCTTTAAAATGGGAAACGATCGGCTACTCGATTTGTAAGTTGCTTTTTAGATCCTCTGGTCGATTAGAATTTTTTCTGGAGGGGTTCATTTGCGATCCCAAAAAATCGACCATCCCTAACTGACAGACACAATGTCAATAATATTCCATCGATATGTTGAATCGGAAACAAACAACTTAGTTAATTTGTTGCTACACAATGTATCAAATTGTGAAATTAATTTACTTACATCCATGACTTATGGGCGTATTTGATTGCCCTTTAAAAATTTCCAAGGGTTGATTTGGTATCGCAAACATTCACCCCGCTATAACATCAACTTTTATGTATAATCAACTCAGTGCATGCAATAATGTGGTTTAAGTGGTTACTGTTCGCTTACGTAATATTTTACAAAAATGAAAGGGAATGAGCTCTTGATGTTAGTTTGTCTACGAAAATACTAAAATTTGTTATGTTTGAAGAATTTGCAAGATAGCTCAAATTGAGGATAATGTCATTTGTTAAGAGTCATATCGCCAAGACTTCAGGTGATTGGGGAACAAGCGGTCTCCGATTTTAATGAGTGATAGCTCGTTGGATTCGTCTTTCAATTCTAGGAAACACGTATCTTTCACTTTTTCTAAAAAAAATTGTTTTCTGTGAAAAGTGTTCAAAAGTGATCACATGTCAGAGGGTACCGAAAACAGTTTTTCGACAATAACTCAAGAAAAAATTATTTTAAATTGTTGTAATGTTGTACGAATGTCGGCCTTGGAAAGACCTACAGATAGAGTATACGCACTGCTTGGTGCGTGTTTATCCATGAGAGTTATGACTAAAAATATAGTGAATGTTCGGAGAGTACTCCTTCTCTGCAGCTTCGTTGTTCCGCGGAACTGAATATGGGGTGTTGTGGCTGGCCTCACCCACTATCGTTCCACATATAAATGAACCCAGTACTTTAGGGCTGCAAGCCTACAAAAGTGTTGGAAAAAAAGTTGGTGTCAAAATGCAGATTTTTTCCTTCTTTCTGAGTGCTCTACAGCTGGAACAGCATCTGGAACGATACTACGGCAGTCATTTTTTTATCGTCTACTATTCTTTTACCTTATCAATAGAAAAACGCTTCGAAATGTCGCGCATATATCAAATCCACTATTAGCAATATCAAAAGAGAAATTATTAAATTTTTCTCGGAGGATTTTAGTCAAATAAAGTGTTAGCGTATAGCAAATGACCTCAGGACTACGGAACAGTAATTAGTTTTTCAATTGGACCAATATTTGCTACGTGACAGGAGTTTGGAAAAACGACATGATCAAGTGGGAGCAAACGGTTTTCCAATCTTCCGTCACGTAGCAAATATTGGTCCAATTGAAAAACTAATTACTGTTCCGGAGTCCTGTGGTTCTGTGGAGTCCTGAGTTTGCTATACGCTAACACTTTATTTGACTAAAATCCTCCGAGAAAAATTTAATAATTTCTCTTTTGATATTGCTAACATTGGATCTGATATATGCGCGACATATCGAAGCGTTTTTCTATTGATAAGGTAAAAGAATAGTAGACGATAAAAAATGACTGCCGTAGTATCGTTCCAGATGCTGTTCCAGCTGTAGAGCACTCAGAAAGAAGGAAAAAATCTGCATTTTGGCATTACCTTTTTTTCCAACACTTCTGTAGGCTTGCAGCCCTAAAGTACTGGGTTCATTTATATGTGCAACGATAGTGGGTGAGGCCAACTACAACACCCCATACTCAGATCCGCGGAACAACGAAGCTGCAGAGAAGGAGTACTCTCCGAACATTCACTATATTTTTAGTCATAACTCTCGTGGATAAGCACGCACCAAGCAGTGCGTATACTCTATCTGTAGGTCTTTCCAAGGCCGACATTCGTACAACATTACAACAATTCAAAATCATTTTTTCTTGAGTTATTGCCGAAAAACTGTTTTCGGTACCCTCTGACATGTGATCACTTTTGAACACTTTTCACAGAAAACAATTTTTTATTAGAAAAAGTGAAAGATACGTGTTTCCTAGAAGTGAAAGACGAATCCAACGAGCTATCACTCATTGAAATCGGAGACCGCTTGTTCCCCAATCACCTGAAGTCTTGGCGATATGACTCTTAAGTAACAATATTCTGCGGAACTAGGCAAGTGAAAAGTTCAATGTATTTGTTTTGTTTGGTACTTGGGATCAAATGAAGATGAGTCTGACTTCTTTCTCCTCTTTAAAATCGGTTAAGGGAATTGGTGAAGAGAGTGAAGAAAAAACAACCTAAAATTGATGCATTTAGTTCTGTAGGTTCTCCAAGGCAAAACTGCTAAACTCCAAGTATCACTCCTTTCCCTCACTCTATAGAACATTGCAAATTTCTTAATTTTATTTTTTCGATAACAATTGACACAAAAACCATTTTACTATCAATATAAAACCACTCATCTATCACCGTGTATAGTGCCTCCACATCTGTGGTCTAAATCAAATTAATTCCACGAGTTATATTGAGTTATTTATAAAACTCTTGTTTATTTTGCTTTGTAGTGCTTAAATACATAAGAGAATCTGCAGCATCAGTACCAGTAGGGAGTTAGTCGATATAAGTGTGTAAACATGCAAACGCAACGATCCACAAACATTCATGAGAATCAACGTGGAAAAAAGGGACTACGCTAACGACAAGGATGTAGCAAAAATACATAATTTGAGTCGTGGGTGTTTCACACTGAACTTCTTTTTTATGTTTGCAATTGTATTTGAAACTGTTCCCAACCAACATCAATGTGTATATAAGTAAAGTATATACCGACACGATGACGTCAATGAACGGTTCATACACCAGCGAGATATTATGCTGTTGATACATCAGTACGGAGCATGCAAAATGTTACGACACTCAGCATATATTATATCCACAGAAGTGATAGTTGTTGGTAGCGAGAGAGAAAGAGAACGGAAAAAAGCTTATCGATTATTTGAAGGTGGGTTAGAGAAGCTTTATCTTGTGAACACTTTTGCAAAAGCTAAAAACTTGCTGTCGAGCTGGCATTCTTATTATTTTTAGCATATTCTCATTATAAATTTGACCTTAAAAAAGAAGAAGATGAAAAACAAATAAAAGTTCTTTCATTATTCAGACATGAAGGGGTTGAAGGATTTTTTATTTATAAAAAAAAACGGACGGGTTATACGAAGAACCCTTTTGGTGTGAATTTTTTACACGATTGCCTGTTACCAAGTTAAATTTATAACCAGTGCGTCGTTGTATGTGTGTAAGTTATAAAGGGCAACCAATTTTATTATCGCACAATATATGTATGTATATGCGTTCATCCCTTCATCTATGACGTAAATCGTCGTGTAAGCAACACACACATGTTGATTTATAATTTTCATTCGCTTTCGCAATGAAAATTGAATATAAAATTGTTGTTGTACGTAGCTTTATGGTCGGCTGTTCGGTTAGGTTTATGGCGTATAGCACGGCATACCCTTCTCAATCACGTTGTTTTGTTAATATTAAGGAAATAAACAGGTTAATACAATGGGAATGATGATTGTGTATTGCGACATTTGAAACGGAGTAAAAGCATAAGCTTTGTTGATTCGATGTCCCATTATTGACCAACAGCAAAACATGTTTTGTAAATAAAAAATTGAGATTAAAAAAGAGATTAAATAAATATTTGTTCCACAGAGGGACAAGCAACGAGTTGAAAACCAATTATGACGCCGTTCCGCAATATACTTCGCAATAGAACAATTTGTTGTATAAAGCCCGAAATCTCCCCTGAGTAATGAAATAGAGGAAATTAACTTTTCTCATTTAAGGTAACATTTAAAAATGAGGGAAGGGTCAAGTGTCCAAGGGAAGATAACACGGACGTATACGAAAAGACGTTTAGCAATTTCTCCCTTGCAACAATTTACAATCTCTAGGAATGGCATCGTGGATATTGACGATATAAAAAGAGTCAGAAATAATGTTCTAAGATATGAGACTCACTCATGTTTTTCCAAAAAATATACTCACTTCTCACTCTCACGTTTTTCGACGAAAATTTTAGATGCATCACAAAAAAACGTTATAAAAACTTTCATTTTTCTTCGTGTTAAAGTACAATTCTAACTTTTACTTTTCCCAAGGTCAACAAATAACTATAGATTTAGTGGACTAATCTCGAATGAATTTCCCTTGCCGCATAATCAGTGCACTGCCCTACATCCCTTAAATCTGTGTTTTGATTTCTTTATCCAATTAAAGTGAGGATATAGTGATTAGAGCTGCATCACGCAGCCTATGTGCGAAATTTTTTTTTTACATCTTTGAATGTCGAAACTTCTTGTTAAATTGTTCGGTGAAAAAATGTTAAACAAAAGTTAATTTCGTTAAATGTTTCGTTTATTCATTTGTATGAGATTTTTTTTTAACGTGGATGGAATTTCCTAACGTGGATGGTATTTCAGACGAGTTTAGTCAAGTTTAGTTATTAGCCCCGTACGAAGTACGAAGGGGCTTATAGGATTACGATGCCGTGTGTAATTGATGGAATTCGAAGCAGACGGTGAGGGCAAAGTGTTTGCCTATGTTCATAGATGACGAATCCGCAATAAAAATTTGGGCCGTCTGTCCGTCTGTCCGTCACGTCGATATCTTGAGTAAATCAAATCCGATTTAAAAAAAAAAAAATTCCCTGAAAGATAGTCAAAATAGTGAGGCTAAGTTCGAAGATGGGCATATTCGGGTCGTCCCTTCGTGAGTTAGGGCTACCTAAGTGATTTAAGGTCTTTTGGTGATATTTATGGCAAAATAAACGATGGAAATGTAAATGACAAATCAAATGATAGGTATTGTCAATTTTTCAAAGTTTTTTAAAATTGGGTGAGTGGACCGTGAGTTAGGGCCTTAGAAGTGAAAAGCTACTAGGGCCCTATGTGTATTTTACATAGAACTCGAGTAAATTTCATTCGTTTTTCGTAATTTTTGTGTCATTTGGAAGGTAATCAAAGGCCGAATAGAATGTAGTTGAAAAGAAAATTAAATTTGGATCCTCGGACTGAGGCCGATACCAGGCCCTATGTGTATTTATACTCAATAAATTAAAATTTTAGGGCTATTTGAAATTTTTGTTTTATTTGAGAGGAACGTCGTACGGGGCTTCGTAATTGCGCTATGCGCAATTTCTAAGATGTACACATTACATAATAACTTTACTTTAACTACATTAACCGGCGCAATAGGCTTACGGTCAAAGTAGGGTGACAGAAGCACTAGGGTCACGTACACCATAGATAGACGGGTATTAGAATTGGCTTGATTCCAAATGATATCTTCTGGTGAAAACGATACTAATTCTGACTGATTAAACACGTCCACACAATACAAGATATTTATTGAGAATGAAAATCAAATTATACAAGGCATAGAACGCCTACATGATTAAAAACTAAATTGATTGGAAGTCAATGGTATCATTGATCCTAACACTACCCCTCAATGATGCCATTGTACTCCTATCTACCCCTCAATGGTGTCATTGATTAGAACAGGAATTCGTAGCCGTCATCATCACAGTCTTCTTCAGTATAAATTAGATTGGCGCATTGATTGTGACTCTCTTCCTTGTTCGATTTGCTTAGTTTCTCCAATTCTCTTTGTTGTTCGAGTTCCTTTTTGAATGCAAAGCAGTTTGACTTCAAATGGCCAGGTTTCTCGCAGTAAGTACAACTCTTTGGCTTAGTACCGTTCGAATAAATTTTGAGAATTGAATTTTCTGATTCTTTGTTTCCCGTTTTCCGCTCATCTCGACGCTTATACTCAGTGATAACTTTCGAACAGACCACGCTGGATGTCAGTTCCTCGTCCCGAGCTTCAAGTGCTGTAATCAGATTATCGTAGCTCTCCGGCAATGATCCGAGAAGAAACGCACTGAATATCAAGTCTTGCGAGATGTTTCCACCCAATGCCGTCATTTTCTGGAATAGTTCGTTCATCCGGTTCACGTGAGCTTCGGCGTCACCACCTTCTTCCAGTCGCTGATTCATGATTCTACGCAGAATTGAAATTCTATTGTTTGCACTATCCTTTTCGTGCACTTCCATCAGCTTTTCCCACGCTGTTTTAGCCGTGTCGCATTGACGAATGTATTGTATTTGATCGTCCTCTACGTTTAAAGCAATCGTGGAGTGTGCAATTTCGCCATTCTTCCGCCACTCGTCAGTGACCGGGTTCGGTATAGCGTCATTAACCACTTTCCAAACACCCTTTTCGACGAGTACCATCTTCAATTTGTATCTCCAATTGAAGTAATTGTCGCCATTCAGTTTCGTGATTGCGTATTTCGTTGGAGCGATCATTTTCTTAAATTTTCATCAACTCTTGTTCCGCCTCTCGCTCGATTCAGTCGCACGATACGCTACCAGTGTGGCCTCTTAATATAGTCCGCCAGTGCTCAAATATTTTTCCTCTTGTGACACCTCTTGCTTTTCGTTAGCCTCTTGTATCGTCTCTTGATCAATTCTGTTGCACAATTCTGACTACTGGATTGATTTGCTTCAAAAAAAAATTTCACACACAGCCAACTCCAAATTTTCCAAATGCCAGAGCGTTGATCAATTCTCGCAGTTGATATTGATTAGCCTGGGCCCATAACCTATTAGAATTGGCTTGATTCCAAATGATATCTTCTGGTGAAAACGATACTAATTCTGACTGATTAAACACGTCCACACAATACAAGATATTTATTGAGAATGAAAATCAAATTATACAAGGCATAGAACGCCTACATGATTAAAAACTAAATTGATTGGAAGTCAATGGTATCATTGATCCTAACAGTTTGTACGGGGCTCAGTCGCAGCAAACGCTCCGACTGTTCTGATGGCTCGTTAGTTATTATTGTTAGTTATTTCGTAAAGGGAAAAGTGCACACTTTGCCGATCAATTTGCATCTCTGTTACATTTTGTAAAGAGAAAAATTCCCTGGACGCGTTACCTTTTATAAAAGGGAAAAATCCTCTGGAGTTGAGCCCCTTTGTAAAGTTTGAATTGTTTTTGTAAATCAATCTCGACTGATCAATTAGCGTCTGTGTCACATTTTCTAAAGACGAAAATTCTCTGAAATAGTTCTATTTGCCTATGCCTTTTCGTTACGTTTTGAAAAAATCCTCTGGAATGCAGTCTTTTCGTTACGTTTGTAAAGGGGAAAAATCTTCCGGATTCGTTCAAATAGCTTCTGTCTCACCTTTTTTAAAGGGAAAATCTTCTGGTATTTAGCTTTTTAGAGGAAAATTTCTTGGAATCGTTCCAGCATTTTCGTTACGTTTTGTAAAAAGGAAAAAGAGTATGGTTAAAGTCCAACAGAGTATTATCGTCATTCGTAGAAGAAAAAACTTAATTAATAATGTACCACAGACTATTAGAGTTCCCATATGTTAAAACAATACTGTTCTTGACACTCGAAAAGACTTAAATTTGGACATTTATTAAGGTGGTAAAAATGCGACGTAGCCTTTGTCTTTCATGTAAAATTAGAAACTAATCAACAGTGTATGATTCTACAAACAAAGAAATAAGGTGGTATTTTGACAGCGTTAAAACGAAGTTTGTTTGCTAGAGAGGGCATTGGTTAAAGGAAAAATAAATTTTCTAATATTCAAAGAAGTTTTTACGTTTGTTTAAAATCAGGCTTCACGCTCCAAAGCCGACTTGTTTTTCTTATAATTTCCATAACAAAAGAGTGATTTCTGTCGGAGTTGGGTGAAAATAGGCTCTATAGTATAATGTCTATTTGCACCCGGCGGCGAATAGTCACTTCGATTTTTATGTTTTCTGCAAAAATTCGACTGCGCAATTAAACCGGTGAAAATTGTGAACTTCACAAAAACTCACAGCACAAACATTCCTTTTTGTCAAATTTAAATTCGTTAAAAAATTTGCTTTGCCGAGAGCTAATGCTAAAGGTTGTTTGTTAAATCGTACATACGAGGATCATCTACCATAATTGAGTTTAACTTTAAAATATCTAAATAAAATTTCATAAGAAAACATTACGGATGGTTCTGTCGAATACGTATGACCTTTGAAGAGAACATAATATTTATCTAAACGAACCCAGCAAAACATATATTTTATGTAACACATAAATACTTAATAACATTTCGATCTCTCAACATAGCTGCGAAGCTCCATAAGTGTAGACGACGATGAGTTGAGAGTTTAGATTCCACAAAGCTAACGAATGAATTATAAAGGATCGAGATGACAAGATAAATAATTCCATTTGCGTTCTGTTTGTCGTTGCTAATTGAGTTCCAACTTATAATTGAATCCGAATTTGATTATGAAAAGGGAAAATCATTATTCTACCAGTTTACTTGTGTCGTTGTTATTGTTGCTGTGAGGCATCACACACACACACATAATAGAAGTTTTATTGTCTATGCTGTCTACCCACAAAAACCTGTCAACAATTTTAATATTTTCTTTTCTTTTTCTGGAAGGCGTTTAATAATTGTTCAAACGAAGCGTGGGTAGATAACGCGTAGATTCATAATACAAAAAGTCAATTCACTTTATACTGTCGAATAAAATGAAAATTGTAAATTCGCTTCTGTGCGCTACACATATTCAGGTATTTTTCCGTTAAATAACCGAATTTTGATTAATTAATTCGCGCTGTTACACCGAACTATACCAGGAGAACCCAAAATCAAATTTTAATTAATTGAATGATATATCGTCAAGAATAAATGCGTAATTTGTTTACTCTTACCGAACGAAGAGAAGCACACGAAAAGAAAAATCAAAGTATTATAATGATTCACCCACCGCTGATTTTTATAACCAAAACATTTTGCCTCCTATCATCGCCGAAGGAGAGAAAAAAAAAACTTTTGTGTGATTTATCGAAAATAAGTGTAGTTGTTTATTTGTGTACAGTTAAATTATTTTTGTTTATTTAAATAGAAAAAGTTTAATCAAATTTGCTTTTCAACTATTTTTCACACTTTTTCTCTTTACTTTTAATGCGAATATTAATTTATAATGGTCGTAAAGTTTCACGTATTCCATCGTGTCATTTAAAATATCGGCGCGTGATATTTTTTTCGAACATTTTCTGGTCAGAAAATGATTTTTTGAAAAATATCACCACCTCGATCGCTATACTCTCTTATATCTCATATCTGCGTATGGTGATGCCACGTTAATAAGGCGCCGTGGCGCAAGTCCTGACCCACTACAAAAAAACTTACGCAAAAATTACGTGTGACAAAGTCTAGGATCCAACTATCCAACTGATCTATGCGTAACCTGTGCATCCGCACGAATTCAACGAGTTAAGATATTAATACGATATTTAATCCCAACAAAAATCTCTTCGAGAAAAGTGTGACGCAGTCTTTGAAATACAATTTCTAAAATGAATGATATCGCTAGAGTTGACGCTTTCAGCTTCGTTACGCAAAAATTAAATTTTACACCCAATTAGTTCAAACAAGCTGGCTTAGGTTTTTTCATCATCTGCCAAATAATTTTTACAAAAAAGAATTTAGACTGGAAACAACCAAAATTTTACCAAAAAAATCTGCGTCGCATGTGGCAGATAAATTTTCTTGCTGGTCTGTTCCTGAACATCTGCCACTTTGAGACGCAGATTTTTTTGGTAAAATTTTGGTTGTTTCCAGTCTAAATTCTTTTTTGTAAAAATTATTTGGCAGATGACGAGAAAACCTAAGCCAGCTTGTTTGAACTAATTGGGTGTAAAATTTAATTTTTGCGTAACGAAGCTGAAAGCGTCAACTCTAGCGTTATCATTCATTTTAGAAATTGTATTTCAAAGACTGCGTCACACTTTTCTCGAAGAGATTTTTGTTGGGATATCAGTCGTTTTAGAAGTGTAGTCAACACTGCTTTTTATAACAGTTTACAGTTTTAATTCAAAAATTTGACGAAAATCGAAAATTTGACGAAATTCGAAAATTTGACGAAATTCGAAAATTTGACGAAATTCGAAAATTTGACGAAATTTGACGAAATTCAAAATTTTGACGAAATTTGACGAAATTCGAAAATTTGATGAAATTTGACGAAATTCGAAAATTTGACGAAATTTGAAAATTCAACGAAATTTGAAAATTTAACAAAATTTGACGAAATTTGAAAATTTGACGAAAATCGAAAATTTGACGAAATTCCAAAATCTGACGAAATTCAGAAAATTTGACGAAAATCGAAAATTTGACGAAAGTAATTCTCTATCTGCCACCATTCAAGAAATATCTCCAAAACCCCAATTGACCCACCCATTTCCAACTTTCGACATTTTTCACATATGCCCCTCTGTTCTACTCGTAAAACTCTGAGACTTTGCCGAAGAAAGTAATTCTCTATCTCTCATAACCCAAAAAAATATTAGTCCTTTCATCCTTCGCTCGAGTAGTTCAAAATTTGGTCACTCTAATCACTCTAGCTCAAACGAATCTGCCCCGATTTAATTATTTTTTTGTTCGAATCGTGTTACGAATACCTTTCATTTGATGGGTCGCACGCCTGCAAAATTTCATGGAGATTGGCTGACTAGTTTGATAGACAGATAGACAGATAGATAGAAACATACAGAGTAAGTTGAAAGATTTTGATTGTTTGGAAAACGTTAATTTGGTGCATTTTCTATCAAAATGACCAACTTCAAAACGATGTATCTCCGGCAATTTTAAAGTTACATAGTCGAGTGATAGCTCGTTTTGCTCGTATTTGAAGCACGAATAAGATAAAATAGGATTTGTGGTGATACAGGCCAAAGGAAAGAAACTTAAATTCTCGCCTATATATAGTTGCCGCGTCTCAAAAAAAATTCTTCGTTCTTTTTTTGGAAGTTAGACTGCGTCAAGTCCTCCGCTATCGCTCCGGACATGATTTCAAAGTTTAGAAGAAGTATGTCGAAAATTTTAGATGCTTTCGATTCTTCTTCGATGCGACTACGAATAACTTTCAAAATAAACACAATTATTTAGGGCATCCAGCCCGTTTCACTGTTATATTTATTCTGATCGTTTTATAAGCTCGGCCCACTCCGACCACTTTCATTTCAAGCGGATGCTAGATACCGTAGAATTCTTAACACTCCCGTGTATAGTTTTCGAATGAAGTTGGACCAACTAAACTTGTCAATGCCAGAACTCCGGGATTAGATACCATTGACAATTTTCGGATCTCCATACATGTCAGCCAACGAATGCCAGGATAACTTGTCCTGCTTAATCATTCTTGGCTTCTAAATTTTTTCGTTGGACCAACCGATTCAACTGTGGACCAATCAATGACTGTATACGAACCAAGCTTGTCAATGCCAGATTTCTGAGTTTAAAGACCATTGACCATCTTAGACAATTTCAGGTCATTCCATGTCGTTAAAAGAACCAATTCGCTGTTTCAATGACTTTACAGAGGATTCCCATTTGGGTAATTCCATGTCAATACAAAAAACCAATTCGTCTCGTTAACGACGTTACAGAGGAATTCCCAATCCGTGTGAAATTGTCAATGCCAGATTTATACTTTTCCAAATTCCGGTCGTCTTTTCGTTGCTAACTCCACCAAACGATTCCTTACCAATGCTAGATTTCATCGACTCACGTTTAACCATTGATGTTTTCCAGCTAGATCCAACCGTCTGGCAATCAATTTTCCAAAGTATGAATAAATATATTCGGTGAATGGCCCATACCTCGTTCCTTGATAATGCAAACATTTCTTTTCGTTGACTCGAACTTTCTTTCGTCGCCAATAGTCTCGGAATGCATTAGCCCTCTCAGGTATGACCAAAATTCTCTTCCGATTTATCCAAACTTTTCCAAATCCGCAACCACACCGTCCTGTCTCGGTCGCCATGTCGAAAATTTTAGATGCTTTCGATTCTTCTTCGATGATTCGTAGTCGCATCGAAGAAGAATCGAAAGCAAGTGGTACCAACCTTTGTTACTCTGTCATATTGTCACTTTGAAATTGTATAACCATCGGTGGATTCGACTGAAATTTGCCATTTGTGGTGGCATCCTTTTTGCACTGCCGGAGCTGTCAGCGTCTCCCCCACCGATATCAGCTCTTTTGTGAGTGGAAGAAAGGACTTGCGTCACACTTCCAATGTAAGTGGTTTTTTGACGATATCCTACACTCACATTATGTTGATGGATAATCTCGTTCTTCATTTAATGCTTCTTTTATTTATCTGATTTAATTAAAGATGTTGCACCGCATTTAAATGATAGCGTGTCGTACAGTTTATTAACGTATTTTGAATAATGCTGAAAATACACCACACGGATAACGCACGATTCATGTAGAGAAGCGGTGAAGCAGTAGCGTCGAATATGTGTCCACCTAAGATGAAACAGTTTTTGCATTTGGCAGGCGACAGGATTATCATCCTTCATCTTCCTGCACCGATGAAACAAAGGTACTAGATCTTGATTGAGTGGGCAGAGATGCTTCCATGAAATCGAAATGGGTAGTTTGTAACGAGTCAGGCATCTGTACTTGTAGGTTTGGTCTACACTTCAGGTTAACTTAAATCGTAAAATGAGAAAAAACAATCGTCGATGGAATTTACTTAAATATTTTAAAATTGTAGAATAATTTCAAGCGACGACGAGGCTGAATCCTTCCAAATTAAGTCTTCTAAAGTTTGCAGAGTGTCTCATCATGTATGTGTTCTAATTAAGTTTTTTGAATTTTCTTGCAATTTTATTTAAATTACTTTCGATAAGATGAATGAATATACTCGAGCTCTCCCAAACAAATCTTTCCCACACAATAACTGGTGGGATTTCAATTTTGTGTGGGTTCACTGTAGATTCGACACCACCTAACTGAACACCACTGTACACAAAAGAAAATGTCTTATTTACGCACGAAAATTTGCCGCCTAATAATCATACTGATTTTATACAAACATAAATTACAGAGTCGTACGAGAAAGTCATTGCCAGAAATAGTACTTGGTTACCAATTGACAGTTTTATTCTAAATTTTTATGACGATTTGGCTGGACATTGATTTACCAGATGTTTTACGGCTTGTTATGCCGAAGTTAAGCTTTTTCTTGTCTCATAAATCGTCAAGTTAAGAAACAACCACAGCAGTAAATGTCGACTGACCAAGTAATCGTTTATCGGTTTAAAGGTGACCTTTCTCTTAGACTGAGTGTCATTTACTTCATTCCATAATTAGTTGGAAAATAAAAAGCGGCAAATTAAAATTAAAATTTGTTTTCCGAATTTTTTCTTTCTTTATTAAATAACTTTCATAAAAAAATGCCATTGAATGACTGCCTGATTTTTAAAATTATTGGCATAGACAAACAATAAATTCAGACGTAGTAAAACACAACCGACTTTCCAAATGAAAATAACAAAAATAAATAGAAGCCTCAAGTACAAAAAGTTCAAAAAAAAAGAAAAGAAAGAAAATAAATCAAATTCAGCAACTCAAAACCAGCTGAAATGTTTTTAAAATTAATTTCAAGATTTTTCAAATAATTCAGAGTTATTAAAACGAGTGATTTCGATTCGTTGTCATAAATAAATGAAATTTTAAGCATTCGTAGAACAATATTTGTCATTTAGGGTTGGACAATTCCCTAACAAGCACAAAAGAAAAAAATTGAAAAATCAAGAAAACGCGATCTTATCAACGGAAAATCAGTCAGAAATTGTCACTAAAACACTATTCATTAAGTAGGGCTCTACTTAATGAATAGTGAGCCGGGTCACTATATATGTTTTTTGGTATTGAGTCGTTAATTTTTTACCAAGGATAAATATTCAATTGAGGGATTCTAAAACGATTATGAGACTTAGAAAAAGTTACACCTAGCGCCATCTATAGTTACCTTTGTATCAAGAACTTCAAGCGGATGTAGATGGCGCTAGTGGTCGGTCACTTTTTGAAGGTCTTCCAATTTTTTTTTTTTTAGAGATTATTTATTGTCGGAGAAAGCGTCCTCCCCCGCACTAAAACTCCGATAAAAAATATGTTTAAATATTACAATTAAGTTTCATTACAATTCATTTCATTAAAATAATTAAAATAAACAAAAGAAAAAACTAAAAACTAAAGAAACAAGAATTGAATAAAATTTCTTCATTAAATTTTCATATCTTGTGCTCGAGTTAATTCATGAAAAACATGGAAAAGAAAAAAAGAAAACATTAGTATGTCTACGAAAAAACAAAAATTAAAAATTAAAACTTGAGTAAATAAAAATCATCAACTCTTTTTCCAAAAGTTCCTAATATACAAGCCGCATTCCGCCTCTGTATCGATATAGAAATCTTCTGAAGCAAGTGATCTAAAGACTTCTTCTCTCCGGAAGCCTTCTTCATCATCTTTCCTAAAACTACGAGAAACGCTTTCGTTTCTGGGCCACAGCTACCCAAACTTTCGAACGCTATTGGTTTAAACAAGTAATTCTCTTTCAGACCGACATAATGATTATGTTTCCTACGCTCTGCTTGATCAGCGACAGCTCCAGCCTTAGTCGACGAAATAGACAAATAAGAATGAGCTAAAGTATCTCGAATTGTCACGTCCCATATCAGTGACTTTCCTCTACTCCACGGAATTAACGTCATTCCATCTGGCCTCTTCCCATCGTCCCTCGAAATCACTGGTGGTTGCAAAACATTAGGGACACCGGCTGACGAAAAAGCATGCGAGAAGATACTGTTAACATCATCGTGTCCTGGAATCCATCCTTTACTATTCTTACAAGACAATCCATGACGACCGTATTCGTCTACTAGCTTCCCACAAACACAACGGTGTTCTTCGCATACCTTGCAACCCAATCTAAGTGCCACGGCAATTCTTGCCGCGTTATTGTCCAAAAGTAACCCCAGATTACTTGAAGGTATAACTTGCAACCACTTCGAAGACTCTTTTGTTGATGATGCAAGTAACCTAGCACGGTCGACTGGAGAACTAGAAGCCAATAACTCGTCAAAAACCTTTCGCACACCTACCAAGTCCCATTCCTTTTGAATACTCTTAGATTTTTCGCTCAGCAAAGAGTATTCAGAAGGAAGACTTTGCAAAACTGACAAAACGTCACCGTTCAGCACTTTCAAACCAAACTTGCTGAGGATCTCATCCGATAACTTCGAAGACTGATGGACAGACGACAAATACGCCGGATAGGCCAACTCCGAGGATTTCCTAATCCCTAGACCTCCGAACGAAAGAGGTAGAGATGCCTGCTTCCAGGGAACCACTCCAAGCTTCGTGTTCGTAATAATTTCAAGCGTAGTACGAAACATCTCATCTACCCCGTTTAACACCTCGGGTACTAAGAACGACTTACAAGTACGCAGTAGATAATTGAACCTAGGAGCTGAAAGAGAACTCTTAAAAACACACAAAGCAGGATGAACGTCCAAAAGCTGTAAACGCTTCGATAACAGCTCAACGCTTTCAACTTTAGTCGAAAACATACCATGGACACTTTCTTCGAAAATAGGAGCTCCAAGCAACTCAAAAGAAACTTTATCTACTTTACGAATGCCTGGTAAAAGACCCGATATTTCCCTATACATTTCTTCTTCCAATCGTTTTGGAATCCCCAAATGAATATTTATTCACGGTAAAAAAAATTAAGGCTTTTATACCAAATGCACGAAAAAAATGAGTTCTACCATTTGAACATTTCGTCTTTTACTTGCTACCCGTGTTTAGTGTTTACGTGTGACCTACGTTGTATTCAATAGCATAAGTTCGAAAAATTAGAACCGAGAGTTTCTTAGCGCTACAAGATTGGCATTGATAATTGAGTCTTTAACTTGCCAGTCCGAGAGATGTACAAAATTCGTATATTTATCACAAATTATTGTAACCCATGGACAACAAGAACACTTTAGAAAGTGAAGGAAACTGAAATGGAATCGTCGCGGCGTTATTGTTGATTGACGATCCAGTGTAGTTCAAATCGGTGCGTCCTTATACAGGACGTTTGGAATCATTAAGTGTCCACTCCACTCAACAAAAAGTACTCCGTGAGAGAGCCGTGATAGAGCCAGCTGTCAAATAATCAATTAGGGATGAGAAACGTTCAAAATTATCGATAATATCAATCAAAAGAAATTGTTGAATTCAACTAGACTACTTGTTGAATTCACCTAGACTACTGTACAGTCAGGTCAACTTGATTATACGTGTGGTTGTAATGATATGATGTTGCATTATTGCTGCTATGAATAAATTCACTTTATTTTGTACTTTCATCTAAATCAGTCGTTTTTACTTTTATGCCATCAGGTTATGGGCCCAGCACCTTCCACTGCGCCACTCTGCTATATTATCGATATTTTTGTTTTTGATAATTTTCGATAAAAAAAGTCGATAATTATCGATTATCGATAATCATTATCATTATCGCCCATGCCTATAAACAATGAAAAAAAAAATCGATTTTGTCTCTCACACGGAGTACTTTTTTGGTAAGCATTAAAGTCCCACCGCTGTAATCAGAAAACTACACGGGCGTCCAGTGTTTAGCAAACAGTCAGTAGCAGTGTGATAATCATTAGAGGGGGCCGTGCCTATTTTTTTTAACGTTGGGTTTTACTCAATTATCAATGTGAGCCACTAGAGCTAAAAGCAAAAATTTTCACTAAAGGCTAGAATAAAAAAAGCAAATTATAATCTTACTTGTAAGTGTGAGCTTTGCGGAACGAGCCGAAGGCGAGTGGAGTAATCACACAAGCCCATTACAGTTGTGTGACACCCTGTCAAATTTCGGTACCCTATTTAGACCAGTCATGCTTGAAATGCGTTGCTAATACATGGTAAGGCCGTCGAAAGTTCGTGAAATTCGATTTTCAAGAAAATATCGATTTTTGGACCCGCCATATTTCATGGACAACACATGTCGCGCTTTTTTCTGACAACACTCAGATGGTCGATCTCGACTATCTGCTTAGCTTTTAATGTTAAATTGATGAAAGAGGACCAGTGAATGGAAATGTATTTTTTTCTAAATTTATTTTTCTGTTTATTCCATCGGATCGCATAAAATGGAAATTTATTTTCATTCAATTTTATTACGAGATCAAAACTCATTTGATCAAATATACAACTCGCACGAAAAAAAAAAAACTCCGAAGTGTTGTTAGAAACTCACATATATCTTTCCGATATGCTATTCTCTCTCATTTATTATATTTATCTACATTTTCCACATACTGTGAATCGTTAAAATGCGTTTATAGCGGTCAATTTAATAGCAAGCAAAGAATTTAAATAAGATCATTAAATGAAAAATTTGAAAGCACAACTAACGATATTCCACTGCTCGCAAACACATCAGGTATATATAATTCGGACCATTGTATACTGTTTGGTTGAGATGCGCATATGGTACTTCATCATAACAATATGAAATTATATTACAGATGAAGAGATAATTCAGCCTATCATGAGGCGACGGTTAAAAGTCTCCAGCATCGTGTCGTACAGCTAAGGTGACAAATTTTTGTTGTGGCGTTTTTGTTATTGATTGATTAGAAGGGCGCTAGCGAGGATAGCTCTTAGGTACGTTTCAGTCAACTTAAATGGTATATAGATTGATGGGCCTATCCTTTCTAGTATCATTTCAAAAATCTAAAAATTCAAATAATACTGACTGACCGATATTACAATAAACGCGGTGCTTAGAATAGCTTTCCGGTACAGTCGTACAGTTAGATACTCACACCTGTTGAATAGATCATTGTACTGGCTATTCCATTCCTACTCCCTCCAATGACTTCGAATTATATTTGTCTCGCTCGCACTTATGGCAATTCCAAGTGAATGGGTAAAGTCTGGGAGAAACAGTGAATTCATTCTGACCTCCTCTGTCAGATAGACGATTAGTTTCGATTTCGAGACACTCGACGTGGATAGAAAATAGAATTATCAATTTACCGTTAAGACCGGGCGAAGAATGTGAACGACTTGGATCAGCGGTAACGTAAGACACAGCGACCCTATAGAAACACCACTCGAATTCACTCTTCAGCGAAAGGCATTGGCTTTGGTTAAACGGTTGAACCGCTTAAGAATCGGGCACGGAAACTGCACTTACTCACTCACTGTCATTTATCCTATACTCAACAGATTGCGACTGCGGTGCACCGAACAAATAACTGCCCAATCAATAAGTTTGAAGGGGTTTTTTGTAGGGGTTAACTGGTTGAAGAATCGGTCGAATGATTGATAGGATTGGACCTGAATGTCTGACAAATACCCTCTCCTCCAACTTAACTACATTCATTAATTTGGTAAAAATGCAACGTAACCTTGGCATTTTACATGTAAAATTGGAATTTAGTCAACGGTGTATGATTCTACAAACAAAGGAATAAGGTGGCATTTTGACAGCGTCAAAACGATGTTTGTTTGCTAGAGAGTGTATTGGTCTTTTGATATTTTGTTCTTTTTTCGATTCTTTTAACGTAAAGTTCAGGCCCATTGTTAGCCTGACTTTCCAGGGTGAGCAGAACACCGACAAATTCGATTTTTATATTTGAGAAAATATGGACAAACCGACTTTTTGATATTATTATGAGTGTATAGTCCCTACTGCCCACTAGCTACGCATCTGGATCAATTGTATTGTCAACACCATTACATACAGTTTATTTGGCCTTCTGCCGTTACGGCCCTTCTAATCGCTCAATGATAACATAGCTAACGCCGACCCGTACGAAACACCTATTCGTATCAAAAGCCTTTAATGTGAAACTCTTCATTTCTCTTACTTCATTTTCTTCTCTGCTGAAAAACTATTCTTCCTTTTAAATCACTTACATTATTTACTCTTTGCCTTGTTATCATATACAACTAAATTGCCGGAGGCAATATAGACAGCCCCGTACGAAGACAAATTTCATAAATTCCTATTTAAACAGCTATATACCGCTATATTTAACTATATTTCACTATAAATAAACATTTCACAGATAAATATATGCTATTATATAGCTCAATATAGCTGTATATAGGTATATATAGATGTCCATATATGGAATCCCTGAAACCCCACACACATAACAAATTATTTCCATGTTAACAGAAACTCTCTAAGTATCATTTTTCCCAAGATATTTCTATTTTACTAAAATCCAATATGGCCGCCGGCAGCCATTTTGTTAGGAGACCGGAAATAGTACCGACGCTTTACATTCGTTAATACCTTTCAAACAAAAAAAAAATTCATGAAATTCGGTCAAAATTTACTCGAGATATTGTCAAAATACACCACGTTCACTGTACTTCCGAGTAGCCAGATAAGAGCTCACTCCAAGAGACCTAGCTCACGCTCCGGAGAACATAATTTCATAAAAATTTCATACCCTGATTGGTACGGTCAATACCTATCTAATAAAGCTAAAACAGACGAAATATGTTCAAATGTGGCCGACCTACAAGCAAAAACTGCTTGCCGCCCTGTGCCTGTTTCACACCAAAGGGGCTAACTCACAAGTCGGTCATCCGATTTCCATAAACTTTTTTTTTTGTCGATCGGTATTGTAAATACCTTTTATTTGACGTATCACTTACAAGTTTAACGTTTAAATGTCCGGAGATATCTTCGAAAAACCGTAAAGCACTTATTGGGCCACAGCTCGGGAGGGGTCGATCCAAAATCACTCATCTTCGAACTTAGCCTGTCTTTTGACATTACCAAACGGGAAAATAAAGAATTTTCAAAATCGGATGCGTTTTACTCAAGTTATCGTGCAGACAGACAGACGGACAGACGGACAGACGGACATTTTTTTCGCGGATTTGGCATCTCTGGACAACCACAATAGGTTTCCCCTTACTCAGGGAGTGCAATTCGACGTGTTACAAACGTATGCGTAAACCTATAAGACCCCAGTACTTCGTACGGGTCTAAAAAGTACCTTGGTCTCATGATACTGATGCGTGCGTGTGCTCACTGCTTTTTCACGCCAGTCGAGTTTTTTTTTTGTTCTTCAATTTACGATTGTCTCTTTAAAATCGAAATTCGATGAATCTATAAATAAAACGGTTTACTGTCGTCGGATATATTTTCGATCTGATGCTGTACATGAGCAAAAAAGAAAAAACCTTAAGGAAAAACCTGACCATTGCAACAAGCGTACACATCAAAAAGATAGAAAGAAAAAAAAATCACAAAACTTTGTCAATGACCTCAATGATATTTTAATATAGAAGTTTGATGTTCTCAGTTGTTTCGGCTGTATGTTCTTGAGCAACACTATAAATGACGTCAAACAAAAACCTATGAAAATCATAATTTTTCGTAGTTTTTCTTTTTTATTTGTTTAATTTATTGCCGTAACTATTTTCTGCCATTTTTTTTTTACTTGTTGTGTGTTACGAAATTGACTTTTTTTTTGTAGAGTTATGATGATTTTCTGGGAAAAAGAAATCGCTAAATAAATTGCAGATCTTCGTATTATTTCTGTTAATTATTACTCAAAAAAAAAAAATTAATTGTGGGTAGACTCTATGATGACGGACATGGAAGAAAACAGATTTAAAAAAAAAAATTGTGTCGACTTTGATGAAAATCTTGTTGGTTTCATTGGTGAATAAATAATTCCATCTAATTTGTTTTCGTGTGCGGTCTGACTATTTTCAATATATGAAAAGCAAACACAGAAGAGATACAAAAGATCTTTGTAATATTCATCAACCAGTTGGCACGGTTTAGAGTCGGAACATTAAAAGATTAACAACTTTACAATTTTCGTTTGGTTGCCACTATGTCTGTAATGTGGTGACCTTGATAATGTATACCAATAAAATTAAAAAAAACGTTTTCGCTAAATGATTTTTGTTTATTTTTCTTGGATAAACCGTTGGACATTTTACACTTCACACTACGCACACGGTTGACTAAGTAATTATACCGATTTTAACATTTGCGGGTGACACTGTTTGAAAACTAAATCCAAAAATTACAATTTTCTTTTTGTAAATAATAAAATGTAGGACAACTCTGTTCAGAATTGTAAACAACCAATTCAACTGCGGATTTTCTTTCACATTTTTTTTGTGTGTTTTTAATTTGCTTGCGAACTAACCAACAAACATTTCTTAACATTAATTAATTTTGGCTCGCCGATATATGGATCATCGTTAAATCGAGAAAATTAGAGGAAAATTAACTTGGGAAATTCGAATTGAGCAATTCAAGTCATTGACGCAAAGAGCTGATCTCTCTATGAGTATTAAGTAAGAAATGACTATTTATTGTGTTGTATTTGGCAAACCTGAAGAATACCAATTGATCGGCAGTCTACAGATATATAAATGAATAGAGGACGTTCGTGATATCTCTTGTGTGAGCAAATGCCTAAAATATGATCCACAGCTCATCATGGTAAGCTAGAAAGAACAACATGTCAGTTAACGTCAGTCAATGTGCAGTAATATCGTTCACGTATAGTCCGAAAGAGGATACTGTTTTCATATGCCATAGGTGATCATGCCATCATTGAGGAAAGTCCCGACGATAATAGATCTAGGAGTAATCATTGATGACAAACTGTCATTCAATGATTTTGTCGACACGATAACGCTGAAGTCCTACAGAATGTGATCGTCAATAAATCCAATCCAATCCAATCCATCCTACAAATTGTACGTATATTAGGGGTAAACCATTATGGTTCGTAAAGTTCGTAAGTATGGCAATTTAGTGAACTTTTCACATTTCTACCATATATTTTATATCAAAAATCTACATACTCACGAGATTTACGAATTATAATGGTTTACCCCTATTGTGTCGGAAAGTGTGTAAACTTACCTTAGAATTCGTTCGCCGATAACGTCCAATTTGTAAAATTCTTTCTTATTACATCCCAACTTCGAAAGACCCTATTTGGCCCAAAAGCACATTAAATTACCTTTCAAATGATACCCCACACGACCATGTAGGTTTTGTATACCTCGAGAAATTTCAGTAAGAACAGCGTAAGTCTTCGGTTGAAAACTTCAACTGCACACATTTCAGTGTCGATGAATTTTTAACCCATAAGTCCCTATTCGGCTCAATAGTACATGTGATTACCTCTCTAATGACACCCCACATGACCCTGTACGGCTCGCGTAACTGGAGAAATTTTTGTAAGAAAAGTGCAAGTTTTCGGTTTTTGATCACCTTTCACCAGCCACACAAACTTCGAAGAAATTTGTTGAAAGTGGTTTTGGCTTCTAGGGTCGAATACCTTTCTTGGCACATATAAAAAAGTCCACTGGAAAATACGTCCGATTTCGGGAGACTGTTTTTCAAAAGAATCCCTCTTATAAGCTACTACACAATCATGTCGATTCGTTACTGTATCAGAAAATCAACCAGCTAGAACCACCAACAAGAGACAGAATTTAACGTTTTACCTTCCGAGGAGGAATTAGGTTCCAAACAAATATTTTTTTTATTTTTCTTCGGTGCAGAACATTATTATAAGATACTTTGCTTCGTATTATATGCCAAAAAAATGTTTAATTTTTTTTATAGAACACTTTGAACACGCAAAAAATCATGAAAATTCGAATCGGAATACACTCCGGAGTGTATTTCGTTTCGTCAATTCGTTTTTTTTCGTTATTTTTTGGGTTTTCAAAATGCTTTATAAAAAAAAGTAAACATTTTTTTGGCATATAATACAACGAAGCAAAGTATCTTATAATAATGTTCTGCATCGAAGAAAAAAAAAAAAATTGTTTGGAACCTAATTGTACTCACGCACTATACCCCTTCGCACATTTTTAACCTGTCACAGACGGTAAGCATATTAACAGTTTTAATATCTGATCTATTACCTCATTTGATCAAAGATTTTCAGAGATTGATTACAGAAATCTTTTACTTCATTTGTTTTGAACATGTCTTTTGCTATATAAGACCTCATCGGTCAGAGCTCGTCGTTATTATTATTATTATGGCAGCCGTCTGTAACAGGTTAAGTAATCTTTGTATGCGATGGAATAGGTTAAAAGTGCTATGGCTGTAACTTGTTCATTCAAGGCCAGCGTGCTCAGAACTGTAAACGTGCGATTGTATGTTAAAACACAGTCCAATTTCAATGAGTAAGTACCCAGTTTCTCACATACTTAACATCCTCACTTCAGACTGAAACAAAATGAAACGACAAACCAGCCGTACCCAAACAAAATTGGTAAAGAAAATGTTTTTATTTCAGCTTCAGCAAATAAAATTTACCTTTCATCCTTCCAGTAATTTCATTAAGTTTTATTATCATTGTAACGCAGGACAAGTGTATCCATGATGTTGCCAACAATACGATTTAGACGAAATTGTGTTACGTCGAGCAAGAGTAGTAAATTTGGGTTATTGAGCTTGTGGTTATTGTTAAGGTTTTAAAGGCGGAGTAGGACGTGATGTATACCGAAATGGCAACTTAGAAAAATCGGTTAGAACACAGTTACAGTTTTAGTGAGTTAGTACACGGATGCGGTTTCAAAACTTTTTCTTTTACTCACTGTAAAAAATAGTGAATATCTGAAACGAACCCTGAAAGTACAAGAACATATTTTCAATTGCAGGGTTGTAGTTTTACGATTATTACATGTCGCTGCTTATGGGCTTCGGATGAGTGTGATGATAGTGTTAATCTAGATCCGCAGATTGCGATTAATTTCCCTTGACTGAAAGATGGATAACAGTGGAGCAGTTAGATAGGAGTCATTCTATACACAGACATTTTTCCTTCTTACCACGATGACTTGAGTTCTTCACAGCTTTTAACGAATTCTCGAAATGTTTGCTTTAGTCGACAAATTTCTTGAGATTGAGTTCGTACATGGATGTAATTGCAGAGGTGAAATAGTGAGAATATTTTATGAAACCCTTTTTTGTTACTTCGTTGCGTAATATAGGAAAAATGGAGGTGGAGTCGAATTCGATGAAAAGCTCTTTTCCTTTTTATCGTGTATCGAATACGGAGACCCATGCATCGACATCGAGTGTTTGTTTTATAGAGGACGATATCGTTTCAGTTCTGTTTAGTGGGAAAAACTTAGACTCGTAGACTCGTGAATTTTTATACCTTTATTTTCACCATAAACATTAGGAGTCACTTTGCGAAAACGTCGACCAATGGAAATTCAAGGGGTCTCCAAATATAGCTTTTTTGTTATTGATGGATGCGTTGGACTCTGCCGAGTCATTTGTAGTAGATTTTTTTAAAAACACATTCACCTTAGGTGTGGACCTTTGGGAAAAATGCACTACGCCGAATGGGGCAAAGGTGTATTTAGGCAATATTCTCTTTATAACTTATCGGATAAATGTGATATTATGGTCAAATTCTAGCCTCAACAAGGTACAAAATTAGCAGTATAGATATGTTCGAAAAAGTTCTGCTGCGTGGCTCCAGCACCACTTTTACCTCGAAAAATTTACCAAGAAGTCCGGAGGACGACGCCGTATACGGCCAAACAATGGGATGTCATCAGTAGGTGCCTAGATTAGAACCCCATAAAAATCAGGTTAAGTGGTCACGCAGGCATCAGTATCACTTTTTCGAAGAAAAAAACACAAAAATGACACCCCGTGAAACTTGAGTCACTCTGCTCATCCGTATCAAAGCTTTTGATAGACAAATTGTGTCTTATATTGTTCCCTGAACTCCAACCTTTCGATTGACACCTTATACGATATGATCCGACCGCGATAAGTGGGATCTCTAGTCACGTTTTAACAGTAAAGTCGACCTACGACGAAGCTGGAAAAACTTAAATTTATGATCGGCAATAATAGTATATTACTATACCAGTGAAGTAATTTGATATATCGTATCCAGATGAGTAAAAGTATCCGAGGGCTTCAGCCCGAGGTACTTTTACTCATCGTGATACGAGATATCAAATTACTTCACGTGTAAAGTATGGCGTTTTACTTTACGAGCGAGGGAAAGGGTCTTCACTAGTGAGGGAAAGGCCACATTACCTCACTAGTAAAGTAAAATTATTTTAAATTGATTAGCAGGCCTGAAATACAGTTTTTACACCATAACTGCTACGAATTTGTTATTTCCGACGAGAAGTAATTGTATTTGCACTTACAAGCAATCTCACTGCTCTCAGCCAAATTGCAGGAGACAAAGGCGACAACTTTTAAGTGCAAATATCAACGAATTTTAATTGGAAATATTAAATTCCAATGTAAAATAGTTATTTATACAACTGAGTGATAAATGCTTATTTAGGCACTAGATGTGAAGATTGTCACTCGAGGCCGTAGGCAATTTTTTAAGGAGAGTTTCAATTTACGTGTTTTAGGAAGTTTTGGGAGGCCTAGTAAAACGCGTATCGATTTACCAACTACGCAAAGCGTGGTAAACGTTCATTGAGCACTACGCGAGTGGCAGAGGGCAATGAAAAAAAACATACAACGGAAAACTATATCTAATTCTAGTTAAGGCCCGTCATTGGGAAATGACAGGACAGTTTCCCGAAAATGTATGGAAAATTTTATCACAAAAATTCACCGAAAAAATTCAAAGAAACTCACCTCTTATGCTTTCCATTGTATTCGGGCATAGTCTCTTTAGGTCGCCAAGGCATATTTGAACACTAAAACACTTTTTACTCGATACAAAAACAAAAAGGTTTTTTTTTGTTTTGTCGCGACAAAAACACAGAAAATATTTCGACACAACTGTGACACTCCGCTACTATAAGTCCTAGAATGAATGTTTGCTGTGTTCACTTCGGCGGTAAAATATTTTCATTCAAAAAATTGTCGGACCCTTCAACGATGGTAGACATTTATTAAAATTGTAACCTCTCCCACTTCTTTAGTAAGCTAACAAGACTTCGCTGAGTCTAATTATACCAACTCTTTGAATAAAAATATCGGTTGAGGTCGAATAATTGTCCGCTGAGCTTTAACAAACTTCCGCTGAGCTCTAATAATTCTCCGCTGAGCTTTGACAAACCTCTAATGAGCTCTAATAATTCTCCGCTAGGCTTCAGTAAGAGTCCGTCAGACCTTAGCACGTAGTAGTAAGGCAATGAAGCTAAGCGAACACTCAATAAGCATCAGCGGATACCTAATAATTGTTGCTATGTTTTAATAAGACTACACTTAGCTTTGGCAGATCTCCGCTGAGTGTCCGATTAGCTCCATTAAGCCTTCCTGAAACTTCCTTAGGCCTAGCGGACACTTCCTGAAGCCTAGCGGAGAATTATTAGAGCTCAGCGGAGGTTTGTTAAAGCTCAGCGAAGAATTATTAAAGCTCAGCGGAGAATTATTCGACCTCAGCCGATATTTTTGTTCAAAGAGGTGGCATAATTAGACTTCGCGAAGTCTTCTTAGCTAACTAAAGAGAAACGAACATTTATTTACGCACAGTGCAGTCTTACGAGAGGCTAAATTTTTAATAAATGCTCTTCCATCGTTGAAAGAATGTCCGCTGAGCTCTCGCAAAGCTTTAAAAAAATGGTCGATGAGCATTATTAACTGCAAACGCTACCCTTTGTCAACTGTTTGATGATTTTTATAATATGTCCGACACTTTTTTGAATGATGATATTTTACCGCCGAATAGTAGCGGAGTGTCACTGTTGTGTCGAAATATTTTCTGTGTTTTTGTTGCGACAAAACAAAAAAAAAATACTTTTTGTTTTTACATCGAGTAAAAAGTGTTTTAGTGTTCAAATATGCCTTGGCGACCTAAAGAGACTATGTCCGAATACAATGGAAAGTATCAGAGGTGAGCTTCTTCGAATTTTTTCGGTGAATTTTTGTGATAAATTTTTGCATACATTTTCGGGAAACTGTCCTGTCATTTCCCAATGACGGGCCTTCAGGAGTTAACATTTGGTGGAAAAGTTGACGATACAAA
The DNA here is from genome assembly GCF_014529535.1 of Bradysia coprophila. Taxonomy (NCBI): domain Eukaryota; kingdom Metazoa; phylum Arthropoda; class Insecta; order Diptera; family Sciaridae; genus Bradysia; species Bradysia coprophila. The sequence goes on from NW_023503376.1 coordinate 1,308,151, forward strand.
CACTTTGTAAGAACTTCAGAGTAACTGGGTACATACATACTTTGCAGATGTTCTTTTTCCAATATTACCGTGTGTTTTCTTAGATAATTTTCCCTCTTCGCGGAATATAAAATGATTTTTCAGGAAGTTTTGCATTTACAGCATCGTTTACGAATCGTTGGACATCCTCCAACCAACGTTTCTTTTTCAACAAACAATCACCACACCACACCTTTCCTGTCCTGATGAACATCAAACAGAAACAGAAACGATAAATACAATGGCAATGAAATTCGCTCAAAGAATTTTAATTTCCAATTTTAAATCTGATTTATTTCGCAGTGTCTTAAAATAAAATTCTTATACATGTAACATGGAGGAGGTGTTGATGTTTATACAACAATCTTAAATAGAAAGAAAACTAATTAAACAAATTCACGAAACGTTTAAGGCGATTGCTGAGGATTTTCTTTTTGTTCTAATTAAGTACACGGAAACCCTCATGATCAGCTATCCATTTCACTTTAACTGGTATGCCTTCAGGTGACACATACTCATATTCTCCAGTTTTAGCAATGACATTTTCCCAACCCGCTTGTGGAGAGATTAACTTACCTTGTTCGGACACCTTCGTTCCATCGGACAACGAAAAACGGTTTGCATACTGGTGGTTGCCGCCGATAATATTTTCGTTGGTTCGTGTCGTCGGAGTATTCGTAGAGTGAACTGATGGTTCGAACGTATTTACTCTAGTTCGCGCTGTTGGCTGAAACGGTACATCGAAGATACTGTCTATGGTTTGTGGAGATGGTTCGATGTTCGAATGTGTTATTGGTGTCTTGGTACGGCGAGCAAATGGTGACAAAAATTTATCATTTTGAAATACTGGCAACGCATCGATTTCTTGCTGCGTTGGTATAAACGTCGGTTCGTGGAACTCGTCTCGCGATGGTGTATTGGATGGTATAAACGTTGGTGTCTCCGATGGAACCTGAGATGGTATTTGCGATGGTGCACTGGATGAAACTTGCGGCGGTAAAAAGGTTGGTGTCTCTAATGGTATTTGCGATGGTGCACTGGATGGAACATGCGACGGCATAAAGGTTGGTGCGTCTGACGGTATTTGCGATGGTGCACTGGATGGAACATGCGACGGTATAAAGGTTGGTGCGTCTGACGGTATTTGCGATGGTGCACTGGATGAAACATGCGACGGTATAAAAGTTGGTGCCTCTGATGGTATTTGCGATGATAGGTCGGACGGCACTCCGTATGCTGAATGCTTGACTATCGGTTTTTGTCGATCGAATTCATTACGATAATCGAAATTGTGCTCATGGTGCTCGTTGTGTCGATGCTGCGGAACGGTTCGAGGAAATGGAACTTTATATTCGAAATGTTGTGTCCGAGAATTAATTTCATGCACTGCATGATGTTCGTTCTCCACAAAACGTGCGTGCACTACATCTGATGGAGGTGATTGTACGGTAACATGTGCATCAAGTGAAATTTGTGGTGAATGACCATCATTTCGAACTTCATTTCGGTGCGACGTGATTTGACCGTTAAAATTGGATTGGATTCCGTTTGTTGAGCTAAGGGCTGACACGGGTGAATGTAAACCGTGTGTTATCAACTGAGATGAATGCGTCCGTACAAGTTCCTGCGGTCCATTTGGTTTACGCGATACAAATCCGAATGCGTGTGTAACTGGAAGCCTTGGTGAAAGTAGCGACGATGCAATTTCTAAATGGGTGGTTGGCGATACGAACGTTATACCCGATTCATGGTATATATTGGCTACATTGGCAGGAGGTAGGTCAGGTGGCAGTAGATTCCTGTTCAGATGATCTGCATTGATGCAGCTTATAATGGCGAGTAAAATTACCTGCAAAAAAAGGATTATTTATTTAAAGAAAACAATTCAATAATGTCACAGTCATTTCGGTACCTTTCTGTTCATGTCGACGATTGGTCTGCACTGTAAGAGGTTCGGTTCATTGCAAACGTTTTATATTGAAAATCAAAGTGCTACCGAAAAAATGTTCAACTCAAAATCCGTAGGAAATTATACCGATCGACATATCAATGATAACATGTGCGTTACGAAATACAGACACCCATAAGGGTCATACCTATTACTTGCATTAGATAAGCGAAAAAGTCGTCGTCAAATGGTGATATAGAGCAGGTACATTTCTGGTTTGTTTAAAGTGCAAAGTCACTCTGGTGCGGAAGAGACCTTACACTCGTTCATAATGCGAAATTTCTGTGAAGTTATTGAACTTGATTATGCAACCTGAACATTGACAATCAATTGTGCCTCGAGGTGGCAAATTCTCATGAGATTTGGGAATTGAATTCTACATGCTGAAGCTCTCAGTATGTTATGTAATCTATAATTCGCAAATGAGACACGACAGTTCAATCTAAGCTTAAAGACTTAAAATTGATATTGGTAACAGTTTTTGGACTTTCGTTTTATTTTGAAGCGTTTAACCTCTGGTTGCATTCACGATGGTCCAGAGAATTTATTATGAAAGCATTTTTGCTGAATGATTTCTATGATATGTGTGAGGTGTAACCACTACTATTGACTGGAGTTAGCAACTGAATAGTGTAGCTTTAAAATTTCTTGTTAAAGGTCGAGACCGTGCACGTTTTTCCGACGATAAAAGGAAATATTACTATTTGAGCATTATTTAGTTTCGGATGAGCGTTATAAATATATCGATTTACCAATATTTTCATCCAATTGGTACCAATTTGATGAAAATATTTTTAAAGTGATTTAAACATACGCGCGGGTGGATGCTTCTTTCAAGGTCTAAATTTTAGATGTTTTTGTGAAAAGTGATGAGTTTGTTATCAAGTAATTCAATTTTAAACAATGGATGGTAAATTGGTAAGCTCGACTTCGGTGTATAAACGAGCGTGTGCAAGCTCAATGCTCCGAATAACCATTGTGAATGTTATATACCGTCCAAGACAAAGGTTATGGTGATTAGACATCCCTCCATGGTGGCAGCAGTAAACAGGATAACAGTCGATGGAGAGGAACTGGAAGTAGTGAACAATATCCAGTACCTGGGAGTCCTAATTGATTACAAATTAGATTTCAAACAAAACGTGGCGAAAAAGTGGCGAAAAAAGTTGGGGTTTTGTCAAGATTGGCGACAGATTTAACGATGGAAGCACGAATCAGCGTTTACAAATCCATTATTGCGCCACACTTCGACTACTGCGCTTCATTACTGTTTTTGAGCAATCAATCAGCATTCGACAGACTCCAAATACTTCAAAATCGAGTGATGAGATCAGTGCTCAAGTGTAGGAAGATCACACCCATATCATTCATGTTGGAAGCGTTGGACTGGATGAGCGTGAAACAACGAGTGTATGCAACGACGTTGACGTTTGTGCGCAAGCTGCGAAGGGGGCTGATGCCAAAGTACCTCGGCGAAATTGTTACATTCAACAGTGACATACATCGATACGAAACGAGATCGAGAGAAGATTTCCATGTGACAGCTAAGAAAAGTGTTAAAGAAAGGAATTCGTTGTTTCATAGGGGACTTGTTTTGTTTAATTCACTGCCGAGAGACTTAAAAGATGAGGACAATGAAACGGTGTTCAAAAGTAATTTAAAGAGTTTTGTGAGGACAGTTTTTGTTTAAAATTGAATTTGTTGGTAAAAGAAGAGAAAAGAAGATGATGATTAAGATGTAGACGATAAATTTTAAATTTTGTGATAATCTATGTGATGATGTAAAAATAGCGTTGCTAAATAAATGTTCAATCAATCAATCAATAAAATATATTCGAAAGCTCGTTGTTAGGTCCTTATATTATACTTGTCTCAACGATACGCTAAAATACTTCATAATCGATCCCGTTATTAATTTAAACATTTTCGTCACCTACAACATTCGAAAACTTTTATGAAGCGTTGCTCTATGTAGTTATCTAATATAATAAAAAGGACGTTAAAACAAATGAAGTAAAAGATTTTGTTGCGATGCCGCTTGTAGGGAAACTTTAAGAATGAATTGGACAAGGTATCGAACAACCGAGATTCAATCCGAATGATTGATGGCTTTATAGAATCGTTTGTCTCCCCTGACAAATTTGTGGAACAACCAAGGGAACAACATTTTCTGGTTGTTATTTTTGGCAGTAGATTTGTAAAAGTGAGCCATGCCGCATGTTGGAAAATATTTATTTGTGAACCCAAAGTTGAATAATTTCGCCAATAAACAGACAATTTATTTGGAAAAAGTGCTGGATTGTAGTGCTTAGAAAGACGGCCGAAAAAAGGTCGAAAAAAGTCCTTGTTTGGAAGCGTGCTTTTCGGCTTCAGCAATTCTTGGACAGCAGCAACCAAAGAAGTTTGTCAATGGATTGTGAAGAGTTGTGACAAGAAATTGAGAAAATTTGACTTCGTCGGAGAACTTCTAAGGGCTCCCCTGCCGCCACAAAGCCACTAAAAACCGACAAATCTATCAGTCCTCGTTACTATGGGTGTCTTCTTTCCAACGATACCAAGCACGCGTGGGCAGAGACTCGATGAAAGTATTTTTTATTAGTTAATGTGACACACAGTACGTTCACATGAAGAATAATTCCAAAAAATGCATTCTGAATAGTAAACTACTCTTCAAATTGAGCCCTGGAACTAAGTTTTAGCTGTCTGCTGTTCGCATTGGCTACGAAGAGTCGTTTTAAATTCACAGTTGACGTCAGGGAAAATTAGGCATGAATTTTATTTAGGTGTTTTTCAGCTGGTCGACTCATCACCTTAATCAAATTTATGCCTAAAATTCCGTGAAGTCAACTGTATTAGAAGAAATTTAACTTGATATTTCGCATGAATTTTCTGAAACCAGTGAAAATCTAATTTTTGTGACAACACAACGACCGAACAGATCATTGAACTAATTTGGTCTTAGAAATTTGAACCACTTACCATCCTAGCAACTTCGTCATAATTATCGTAATTCTCTTGAGTAGTAGATTTCTTATCCACATGATGGTACGTCACTACCGTACCGTACCCATCATTGTCACAATATCCATACCATATGAACGTCCATTCTATTGTTCAGTTGGAACACTCTATCATTGTTGCCCTGAGCAAAATAGAGAATTTTTAGCGAAGAAAAAACCGGTCCAATTTGCATTTTATGCACATTTCCACATGTGAATTTATAGGCAAGTTATAGAAACTCTCCGCATTAAATTGGAAATGTGCATTTCTATACAACCAGCCTGTAATAAAAGCGATTTTTTTTCTTCTTCTTCATCGTTGCATCGTAAATCGGTGCTTATTATTTGAAGAAGTGGTTTTTCTAGCATTTCACCACTTTCTGCAATCTTTATTATGAGACCATCGCAGACAGATTTAATTCATAGAAACTATGCGTCTGGAACATTATGATGCAGATTTGCTATGAAAGGACTTTTTATTGTAAATGCTTTCGTCTATGGAAAAAATATTTTCTTTTGTGTTGTGAGGTCGTTAAACTGTTACAAGGAGAAAATGTTATGTGATCAGGCCCGGACTGGCCATATATGGCAACTAGGCAAAGCACAAGTGCGCCTTTTGGATTTTGCGCCTTTTCAGAAATAAAATGTATGTACTATTGTATCGCTGGTCTAGATGATATTATGAAACGTAAAAGGCGCTAATTGTAATTTCTATATTTTGTCGTTGAAAAACGCGAAAATTTTCGCCTGCGGCGCTAATGAAGGAAATCGTTAAACCTTCAACGGAATACAGTTTCACCTTCGATTTCTGTCGAAAGAAATGAGTTTTCTTTAGTTGCTTGACGGGTCAGATTCTTTGACTGACTGTCTGAATTTCGATTTTGGTTACCTTAATTGGAAATGAAACTCATTGAACAATCCATTTTTATTCCATACAAAGAAACACCAAGAAATGTTTTTGCTGTTGTTGGTGAAACTTTGGGATTTTTAAACGGAAAGTTCGGTTGGTCGATTTTCACATGATTATGATTTAGCCTAAATACGACTAAAATAAAAAAAAACAGTCAAGAAGAATCGCCAAAGTAAAATCGCCAAAAAAATTTTCTTGGCGATTCTTCAGACTTCGGCGTTTCTTCACACTTTGGCGATTTTTCTTGGTGTTTCCTCGTTTTTTGTTATTTTGTTAAATCACACGAAAAATCGGCAATGCGAGAAGAAACGCCAAAAAATGTGAGGAACGACCAATTTTCCATTCTTGGCGTTTCTTCGTCGATTCTTCTTGGTGTCTCTTCGCACTTTGGGGTTTTTTCAGGTGATTCAGCAAATCAACAAAAGATGATAAAACTCCAAAAATCTCTAAAGTTTAAACAAGCGTCTTCACATAAGAAACGTTATTTCGTAGAAGGATAAAATGGCTAGGATCTTACGAAGCGCGTTTATGTTACATTTTGTAAAAGGTTAAAATTACTATGATCTCGCGATGTGCCTTTATATTACATTTCGTAGAAGGATAAAATTGCTAGGATCACACTAAACGCTTACGTTTCGTAAATGGATAAAATTCGCTAAAGTGTGATGAAACGTGAAGATATAAACAAATCATTTTTGTGTTTTTTCACACCTCGACGATTTTTTTTGCGTTTGGTGATTCCTCTTGTCGATTGACCATTTTTTATTTGTTACATCGCCAGAAAAAATCGCCAAATTGTGAAGAAACGCCAGACAGACAAATTTTCTATTCGTGGCGTTTTTTCCCATTTCTTAGCTTTTCTTCCTTTTTCTGACGTTTCTTTACACTTTGTGGATTTTTCTTGGCAATTTCTTTTTTTGGCGATTCATCACAAGAATACTAAAAAATCAGGGAAATCGGCTTATTAGCGGTTTTCACTTTTAATGTATTTGGTAATTTTCTAATAATTCTTATTTTAATCCTAAGCAAGTTTTCAATAGAATTTCAGCTTCGAACGGTTCATAAAAAAAAAATTCGCTCGCTCTGCTCGCGTAGTATACTTAACAATTTAGTACTTTTATCAATTCCAACTGTAGCATAACAAACTGTATCCGAAATAATGTATAGGATTTGTGCAAGTAACAACTGAAAGAGAGCATATGCTTATATTCTTTCTAAATAATAAGTTTTCGTTTTTTGCGCCTTACGACTCATCGCACAAGTGCGCCTTTTGGGAGCCAGTCCGGCCCTGTATGTGATCGACTTTATCTTCTCAGACTCTATGGTGTGGCAGTGTCGTATTATAGACTCAGTTCGCTACAAAATATATCTTAAATTATGTGACTACCGCAGAATGGAAGAGTATAAACTAAAGTGAAGTCATTTGCGTCTATATGAACTTAAATGAATCGAATCAGCTAATGAGCATTCGATACACACACACACATACATCAATTAATATGATTCGCCACAATAATCCAGTTGTGTGTGTCACTGCTAAAACTAATATTGGAATACCTTGAGGCGTATGGAAATTTGTAACCGAAACTTACGCTTGATTAATCCATTATTTTAACCGAATTTGTAGTGAAGCGAGAAACACTATAATGCTTATTATCATACCTGTTTTTGATGCGAAATGTGCACGTTCAATATTAATTTGCTGCACTGTTGTCTCACTTATGTTAGAATGGTTTTCGTTTCGTTGCACACGATTTTCTTTAATGAAATCCAATTTTTTGGCAAGCGAATTTTAATTCGTTTAATATCTCGATGTTAGTTTCTTGCCAATACCGGAGATCGAAACTTGTGAAACTCAAATTACAGTCACAAATTAGGGTCTCAGGGAATTAGCTTTTAAACTCTTTTTTTTTGTGGAAATATTAAAATGATCCTGATCGTCAAAGTGTGAGTGAAGAATGTCAGAATTCGTTAATTCTCCTGATGAATTGTAAGGTAGGTGTCACTTTCATGTTTGTCCTACATTTGAACAGAAAGACGATTCATTCGGACAATTAATTCCTTTTTGAACTGCTACAAGCACGGCAGAGTAAAATAAACCAGACAGGAGCAGTTCATTTTCGAAACGTCAAATAATACATGGGATGAAAATGAACTCAAATGAACACTGACATAAATTGAAAAATTTTATTCGCAAAATATCAAGGGCTACTAGATTATTCAGGTCCCTAGTCAAACAAACTAGATTATTCAGGTGCCTAGTCAAACAAGCGCTCCTGCCTGGTTAGCTTTACTCTGTCGTGCTACAAGCTGCTCAATGTAATAGAGTTGGTTGCGCTAGTCTTGCGCTCACTTGCACGGCAAAGTAAACCGGGGGCAGTATCAGAGGACGCAAATACATTCAAAGGAGGGTCCTAAATCCCGTTACAATCGTTTACGGATTCGTTTCACGCATAGGTGTTAGTAACAAGTTCCTTGTTAAATCGACTGCTCTTGCTTGGTTAACTTTACACTGCCTTTGGTTTTGTAAAATTTCGATATTTAGAGCCAAGGTTTCAATACTTCAAAGGGTTGCTCCTTGGAGTTGCAATAAACATATTTTGCTTTTGGTAAAACTCGCGCGAGTTCTACTGATTCACAGAATATGTTTTAGATGTCGTAGGAAAAAAAATGTTTTTGTTAAATCCAATGAAGTAAAAGACTTTGCATCAAACACTTGAAAATAATTGGATCATGAAGAAGTAACCGACTCGATAACTGAAAGGGTGGACTGCCCACTGCCGTGTCTTGTAAGACTTACAGCTGCTGTAAAATTTTCCAAGGATTCCGCTTCTTCAGCATATCAATACCATTTGCAGTAGCTCTTCAATACTTTGCAGGAGGAAATGCTCAGAGATCGGGAAAATTTTTGATTTTTGGTGTAAAAATTTCGGGATACCCGAACCCCACCTAATATGCTGGAAATTTCAGGTTCAGGTCAGGTTCGGATCTACTTGAACTTAACTTATCTTTATAGGTATCAAGTTGAGTTTTCTTTAACAGTTATCGATATCTCTCGAATCCATCCAGGGACTATTTTTCGGAATTTAATTCAATTAAAATTTGTTAAAATTCTTGTAAAATTTCTAAATTCTTAAATTAAGGAATTTAGGAATCTTTTAAGAATTAAACTCCTAAAAATAGGCTCTGAATCCAAAAAGGACCCAAAACCCTGATGTAAAGAGTTTGTGAAGGACCCGCTAAACAGTTATGAGAATAATTACGGTTTTGGTTTAACCTACATTTCCTAATGATAAGGTCGCATTACTATCATTTTCACTCATGATCAAAGTACTTTAATGGCCCTGATAAGAAAAATACACCAACGTTACCAACCGACAGAATTGTATGAGCTCATCTGCTGTTATTTTCCTTTAAATTGTTATTGTTTTCAAAGAAAGTGTGGAAAACGTTCTGCTAGTGGAATGAACCTACTGTCTTTTGACCTTTTGTCTTACCTTTGATGCACATTTAAAAAAATAATAATTGAGACCGAACTAAAACATAAATAACTAAGGTTAGAGGCATCCGAAATCTAATCTGAATGTGTCGTTTGTACAAATTTAAAAAAAAAGCTCCTTGAAGTTGTCTGGAGAAGCATTAGATTTTCGAATGTCCTCGACTGTAAATTTCGGCCAAATAGCAAAATGAGAGTTCTGACAATTTTCACAACGCAGGCAAGAAAACAATCATTTTCTCACCTCAGCTGAAACTGTCTTTTGTTGTAAAAAACGTTGTGTTTACCTCACTAGAAAAAGGTGGAAATTGCATTTTCTCGGGTGAACAACACTTTTCTTCCCTAGTTGATCAAATAACTACAAATAACTTGTCGACAACGACAGCAATAATTAACGACAAGCTCTAACCGATGAGGTCTTATATAGCAAAAAGCATGTTCAAAACAAATGAAGTAAAAGATTTCTGAAATTAATCTCTGAAAATCTTTGATCAAATGAAGTAATAGATCAGATATACTAAAACTGTTAATATGCTTGCCGTATGTGACAGGTTAATGACTAGCCAGAAAATAGGGCTACAAGTTTCAAACAAGTGTTGTTATGGAGAAAACTGACACTCTTCATTTACACTTCCACGATCAGGGTCACATCTAAAATAATTATTTTAACATTGAACTCAGCGAAGAAATTAGGACACTCGAGGTTTTTAAAATTAAAAATAATTTTTTTTACGAATTTATTGGTAGCAATCCGTCAGTTCGTTTCCGCCACGATGAATGTGTGTACCATTTTTACATTTTCAATCCAGCATTTTTGTGTAATCCACCATTTATACCGTCGGTCAAAAATGTTAACATATTTTCGTCCGTTTGAGATATCGCCGCAAGAATGTTAACGATCGTATCGATACAACCACCTGTTTCTATTACGCGTTTTTTTTTATGAATGTAATTATACAACAACACATCCTTGAATCAACGAATTATACTTTTTTTTTTTAAGTTCCACCGAAATTAAGGTATTCCAGCGCAGCGGCTTTTGTATGGAAACATTCTATAGTAACACACAGCAATATCGTCGTCGTCGTCGTAATATATAAAAATGTATAAAATTCTGCGTGTGCAAATTTTTTCGCAATTCATTTCAAGGTTCTTACGCACAATATGTTTTTATATGTTTGCTCATGTCGTGGATGTGTACGATTTAAAATCAACTCTTTTTCAAATGAAATCATTTTTGTTTTTTTTTTATTGAAATGTGGCTGAGTTTGAATTTAGTTCGGTAAATTTTTAATTCATTTCTTAAATTCAAATCGAAATTTTTGTTTTTTAAATTTAGCTTTTAAACAACCCGTCGCGGTATTTTAATTGTAGGGTAGCGCACACGTGTGGTCTCCACTCGATGTTAATATGCTTCTTGTCAAAACAATCGCGAAACAAAACTAATCCACCACAACACATTCAATCATCATAGACGAGACGATGACTACGGACTAATGACCTCCGCGCAAATTCTTCATCCGGAGACGTATTTTTCTGTTAGAAGACGAAAATTCGCTGATTTGGTTTTTTTCGTAGTGAACGGCATTTAGTTTTCATGTTGTAAAAACCATTTTTTTGAGCATTTCAACACAAATTATTTTACCTTACAACACCGTGGTGTGTTCGTTCGATTTTGCACGTATTAGCACTATACACAACACATTCATAATAATACTCATCATCATAACCGTTCGACAATAGATTGGGAGGTGGATTGTTAAATGGGTTGGCTGGTTGGTTTATTAATGAAAGTCAATTTCTATTTTAATTTCTTTTCTTTCTTTTATTCCGGTTGATGAAATTGAACCACCGTATGGAGAAGCTAGCAGATTGTACAGTCTTTTGATAAATCTAATACTATACAACCTACTACCTCATCACACAGCAGATTAGTTTCCATTTAGTCAACATTCAGTTGCATAAATCGAGGATTTGAAAAGTTTTTTTTTCTGTTTTTGTTTTATTAATTGAGGATTATACAACAATGTTAGGGGCATTGGGAAAATAGTTTTTAATTTAACGAGAAATAAACTCTTTTTTTCTGTTTATTTTAAGATTTTGCAAATCGTTAGTCCGTTCCGTAGATTAAATTTTATTTCTTTTCGGATCTGTTTTCACAGCTCTCGTCGACATGACTGCGGAAGTAATTATTTTTTTCAGATAAATTTCTTTCTCGTCATTAGAATGGCACAATATTAAAATAAATAAATCAACCCGACACACAGTTTTCATCCGCTATTTAAATATGTTCGACGCAATTATTTGTTGCCGATCATGATAGAATATTATGATTATTTGTGTCATTTTGTCGCCGGCCAGTTAGTCAAATTAAACAAGACCTTCAGACCGAAATCATTCCATGGCACCCTATGCATCAGGCGGTCCAAACAAGTTACAAACCTGTACCACAAATCTGAATTCCGTAATTTAATTACACGAATTTTGCCCCACAACCCTCCATTGGTAAATATATAGTGTGGAGGTAATGCCATACATAACCGAATCAGATGTTCGGTGGCACGATACAAACGATATCTCATCCCTTCGTAAAAGCAAAAAAAAAAAAATGGAATAGAAAGTCGGGCCATCTGTTGTGAGATAGTGAAAATATTTTGTGAAACACAGGTAAATCGTATCGTGGTCAACCATTTTAAAAGAAGACGTCATTGGCATCGAACTCATGTGCTAGGCCGCGCGTCTGAATGGCATTACATCCACACTATATATACATTGATATATTCCTCATCGAATCTGAAACAGGCCAGCCAACCTTACGTCACCCGGTGTATTAATTGAACTATAAATTGTTCTGCAGCTCCTTCTGCAATCGTCAGGGTACCTGTCACACCGAGGGGTAACCGACTCGGGAAATTGACTACACACCCTCAAAGGAATTGCCGGAGTATCCGGTAAATAATTGGAATTGATGGAACTGACCGGAATTGATCTGAATTGGCAGGAATTGATCGGAATTGATAGGAATTGACTGGAAATATGTGGAATTGAAAGTAAATGAGAGTAAATGCTGATAAGTGTGATTATCGGAAAGAAGGACCAGCGAATGCAAAACCACATTATTTCCTTTTTGTTTTAATTTTAAAAGCTCCCGCACAATAAATAACAGTGTACAGTGTTGATCAGTTCCATTTTAGAACAGGTCCAACGTCATTTTATGTTCAAAATATGCACACTGAAGGATTCTTCTTCAGAGGATTCTTGTGAGTCAGATACGGAAGAGTTTGAGCCGCAACAAACAAGTGAATATTCGTCGGGGGAATGTTAGGCTGGGGCATTGCCGATGCGAAATGCTCCAGTTTCAAACCAAATTTACAAAAAAAATGCATCACCGACAATATCATCTATTCCATCAACTTTTCAAAAGCCTAATGCTCAAAACAAACGAGACATTGAAAACGTGTTTTGGTCCTATTTTTCAAGACGAAATTTTCGAAACTGTCAAATGAAGTATGTTTCATTTTCATATTGCAACCGGCTTATATAGACTTTTCTCACACACAATTGTATCCTCCGCGCAAAAGTCCATGCTTCATACGCAAAAAAAAACAATTCGTTCCTCCGCACAAAAGTCCATCGACTTTATACACAAAACGTTCCTCCGCACAAAAGTCCATGCTTCAAGCTTCATACACACAAAAAAGTAACATTCTCCTCGCAAAAGTCCATGCTTCATACACAAAATGTTGCAAAAGCCCATCGTCCATAAAATGTTACATTCGTCTTGAAATTTCCACGGAAGAACACGCAATTATTGTGCGTTGTGTTCTTCCGTGTATATATTATGGTCGATGGAAATTTATGGTCGATGGGCTTTTGCAACATTTTGTGTATGAAGCATGGACTTTTGCGAGGAGAATGTTACTTTTTTGTGTGTATGAAGCTTGAAGCATGGACTTTTGTGCGGAGGAACGTTTTGTGTATAAAGTCGATGGACTTTTGTGCGGAGGAACGAATTGTTTTTTTTTTGCGTATGAAGCATGGACTTTTGTGCGGAGGAACGTTTTGTGTATAAAGTCGATGGACTTTTGTGCGGAGGAACGAATTGTTTTTTTTTTTTTGCGTATGAAGCATGGACTTTTGTGCGGAGGAACGTTTTGTGTATAAAGTCGATGGACTTTTGTGCGGAGGAACGATTAAAGAAATAAAAGGAATTAAGAGCAATTAAAAGGAATTGACAGGAAGTACCTTTAGAAATTGAAAGGGTATCGAAAGGGAATTGAAAGGGAATTGAAAGGGAATTGAAAGGGAATTGAAAGGAATTGAACGGAATTGAAAGAAAATAGAGCGAATCCGGCAATTAGACGAGTTGGTCCGGTAATTGAGGTAATTAAACGGAATTGAAAGTAATTAGAAATTGATTTGCCACCATTTTGGCCAGTCGGTTACCCCCAGTGTCACACATAAATTCAAAGCTTTTTATCGAAAACTTTGCTGCAGAGTCCCGTCTTGTTAATGGCAATACCATACTGTGAAACTGTCCGGCCGCCAACATAACAAAAAATAATGATAGCACGATAGACACAAACACAGTTTTGCGTTTTTGCTCAAAGAACGATATCCGTCTTGTAACGTTGTTACTAATGCCCCTTTAAGTCTACTAGCGTCGAATTGAAACATTTATGGCAGTTTGCCAAGTGTACAGAATCCACCACATGCCCATAACTTCTCGGGAACGTCTGTAGCAGAAGTTATTTTATTGGAAAGAATAAAAGAAATGAAATTTTTGGATGGTAAGTCTTGTTCTTGTCTTTGCAATAATAGACTGGACTACTTATAAATACTGGATGAGACCATGGTGTCATTGTACGAATGTGTTGGACTATGAACGGAATTTATGATCGGGACTTTCAAGTTAGAGAAATAAGTGACGATAGTGAGTGATTGAAAATAAGACGTTCGCCTAGCTCCATCATCTCGTCGATCTCTTATCTACCATTAAAAACCCTTTTTCAAGACTACCTACTGTCCTACTATTAACTTTCGACCGAAATCACCCAACTCAATTCACTAAAATGTAACTACAAAACCTCCTACCTATCTATGATATCGTTTTACAATACAACTGATACCGATTTCATTTAGCAAAATACACATACGAATGAAGACGAACAAAAAGAAAACTCTGATTACGTACACTCCTAATATGTTCAACGACCTCTTGTGTATTGAGTTTGCAAATATTTTAAAATTCGCGAATATAATTTCGCAACACAATCTGTTTTATTTATTTTTTTTTTTATGTGTAAGTATTTCATGAACGAGTCAGTGTCGAGGTCTTTTATTGCGGATTTGTTCGTGATCAACAACAATGCTTTTACGAAAGAAACGGTCACTTTTTCGGCTCAATTTCCTTTCTTTTTCGTTTTCTTTTCATTCTTATGGTAATTTCGAAATGTTGCAATTTTTCAAAAATTGCAGTTTCCCATAAAACCGCGCTTGTAACTCTGAAATCAGCACAAGTTCGGATCTACGGGTTTCTGCAAATGAAAATTCTGAAATGTTTAATTCATTTTGGATTTTTACCTTTCGGTTTGCAAACCCAGTTGATTTATAGGGCACATATGGCAGCAGTCAGTTGGATTTTCTGCAATAAAAAGGTTAAGAAAAAAGTTTAACAAACGCGAGGTATACAAGGAAGTGATTTGTAAAAATATGTTGATTTGAACGAAGTAATTTGCTGGCACCTGGCTCTGTTTTTAAGGAGTATTTGTAATACAAACGAGAACAAAAACATTTTTACAAACAGAAAAATGGTTAATTTCGAAAAAATGAAAAGGTTTTTCAAGATTGGATCGGTTTATAACGACAAATATATCTGGCTGGATACCATCCAAATTTACTTTACACAGCGCAGACAAGAAAATCGTCATTTTCTCCCCTTTACTGAAATTTCGAAAGCTTTTGTTTGGAAAAACCTTTTCTTTACCTCGAGATAAAAAATGGAAACTGCATTTTCCCGGATGACTTGAACAACAACTATATTAGTCATTTTCGTGTAATCTTAAAAAAAAAACAAGAAATTCAGTCACAATGCATGGCATTAACCTTTGAGCCATCAACGAACACACCTAAGAGAAGAGCATATTATTGCTAAATTAATTGACCGAAATTACTGACATTTACCAAAAACTACCGAAATTTACCGAATCTACTTTATGGTAGATTTTGGTAAATTTAATCAATAATATGGTCCTGCCCAAGAGTCAGCTACGGCCCTGTTTATGATAACAAATCGTTTAGTAAACTATTCAATTCATATCATCAGTTTGACGAAGAAGTTTCCTTGGACCACCAAAGAGGCTCAAACTTTCCATTCGAAAGCATCGTGTGAACAGAGACTCTCGGCAAACGAATTTCTGTCGTGAAATAGACAAACATTTTTGTATTATACAAGACATTAAATTAATGACAGAAAAAAAAGAGGACAAATTGTGCGTAGAGTTCATGTTATTTTCATGTTCAAGTTGTATTTTGCACGTACCCATAACTGAATGTTGCGAAAAAGAAATCAACATAAACGCAACTTTCTAAAACCGAAAAATAATTCATCAATTTCCGAAAGCTTCGCACCGAATATGCTGTAAACTGAACATGTAATTCACGCATAATTTTTTGCTTTGTGCCAAGATAGGTACTGGGTCAATTGTTATCCATTATCGAATAAATAGAATATCAAGCAGAATAGGCAGAAACGTTTTCTTTTCTATTTTGGATGCCCTTCCCAAAGAAAGAGAGAAGATCAGCCAGAAATACAGACAATATCGTGTTCATTCCCATCAAAAATGAATTTTTTGCGAGTGTCACATACATGAGCAAAATTATGCGTAAGTAACAACTGACATACTTAACAAGGTATCAAACACGTATACGCAAATTTCATTCAATGGCCAAGAACTTGATTTTTTTTTTCGCGAGACTGGTTGTGTGCATGTTTAAGTGTGTGCGTGTACGTGTGGTGTTCATGAATTTAATTTTCGCGAACATATTGCTCCACCTCCAAATAAAATTTTTGCAAATGTGTGCCGTTGGTTCATTCGTTTGCTAACATTGCCATTTTATTTGAAACCATCATCATGGTCAAGTTCATGTCTCTAGCAACAAATATGTATTATTAGTCAATGTCTTCGGAATGGTTTGGTGACTTTGATGGGATTTTATAGATAAAATATTGGTGGTTGAAAGCTTGGCAAAATCGGATCATTTTCATATTTGCATCAACAAACCTCGAAGCGGACATATTCACAAAGAGATGATAAAGTGAAAGGTTCAGGCTTTCAAAAATTGTCGACATTTCGTTTTCATAATACCAAAAATCCATTAAAATAAACTTTCACATAACTTGAAAGCTAAGCCTTTGCATAGTAAGACACTTTCTACTTAGATCTTTGTTGGGAAATGGATGAAATTACCATTGATCTTCACTCAGGCCTTGATAGATGGCACTGACAACTCGGATCTATTAAGAATTAATTATTAAAGAATTCTACGCATAAATTATAAATTGAAAAGCATTTTCAATCCGACTGAGATCCTATACTCTAATAACTACAGTTTTCATTCAGCTGTTCATTCAGATCATGTCTAATCTACGATCATGTTAATGAATGAACAAATTACTGAATGAAATGAAATTCTTAATGAAAACGGGTATACATTTCGTGGTCATGATGAGTGATGATGAGTGAGTACGGTGTTTTTTTACAATTCGTATAGATGGCAGATCCAACTTGTCGGAATTATGTTTAGTTACTTCGAACGTTTCGAACGTTGATTTATACCTACATTATATGCATGCTGCATGTTGCGGTACGTTTATTTGATAACCATTTTGATTGAATTCTTGTAGTATTGCGAACAATTACTTGTATAACTCCTCTGTTAGACAGAGTTACTTCGCAAAATCGATTGATTTCTGAAGTGGGAGTAGTTTTTGTCATGACCGAATCACACAATAAAACGACACTGCTGTTATAGCAGTTATATTTCCAATTCATCTAATTGTATGACTTCAAACACCGGCAATAAACCGCAACCAGAATGATTATATTTGCATAGCGAGCGAATCACCTTCACCAAAATACATGTGAGTCTTTCACATTTACATTGCGATAACGCCAAGAATACTTTTATACTTCAATTACATGCACAGCTTTGCAGTACAATGCTAAAAAAATGCATGTGGCGTGGTTATTCAGCGAATGCAATTTGTTTTTTGTTTTTTTGTGTGTGCATACAATTACATGTATTTATATCGCACGAACATTTATGTGTACTGTACGAACAATCTCAATGCAACTCAATGTTAGGGTTGCCAAAGAAGATGTTTGGTTTCGTTCTCCTCTGAAACTTTTTTACACAAAAACTGGGAAAAAAATCCAGCAGAAGCTTTGTGGATCTTATAAATTCTCAAAAACGTAAATTAGTGACCGTCGGTACTATGAGAAAGAATAGGATACACCAATCAATTGTTCGGTACACAGTATTAACAGCTGGTTCTGAATAAATTGTAATTAATCGAAAAATGAGGTCATCGCTTATTAACTGAATTATTCATGCGCTGGATTAACATCCCGATAAGAATTGAATACCATGCACTCGACCAAATTCTTAACTGTCCGACGATCACTAATTGTGAATTACTATCCATGCAGTATCTCACTGACGAGTGCGTTTCAAAAAATACTGAAAAATTTTAATGAGTCTTATCCCGACTGTTAGAGCCTATTCAGTATTCAACATAGCATAGCACACAAGACGACCTCTTTCTTTGAAATTTTTCTTTCATCATACAAAAGACAACTTTCAAAGAGACTCAGACCTTTTCCCTTTGATTGGAAGGGGGATCTAGATGACCTCTGATTCTAACAGATGAAAATGTTGAGATGGGCATTCGGATTAAGGCTCGGAACGGGTTCGGGTTGACCTGTTTTAGTTCAGGTTGACCTGAACCGGATTCATGACCTGAACCTGAAAAATTATTTCGGGTTCAACCCAAACTTGACTCGAACTTAAATTTTCGATTTCGGGCTTAACCCGAACCTGACCTGAACCCGAAATTGTTCAACCCGAATTTGACCTGAACCTGAATTTTCAATTTCTGGTTCGACCCGAACCTGAACTGAACCCGAAATTTTAAATTTAATCAGGTCGGGTTCGGGTAACCCGAAATTTTAGACTTTTTTTAGTGTAATAAACAAAATTTCGGGTTACCCGAACCCGACCTGATTAAATTTAAAATTTCGGGTTCAGTTCAGGTTCGGGTCGAACCCGAAATTGAAAATTCAGGTTCAGGTCAAATTCGGGTTGAACAATTTCGGGTTCAGGTCAGGTTCGGGTTAAACCCGAAATCGAAAATTCAAGTTCGGGTCAAGTTCGGGTTGAACCCGAAATAATTTTTCAGGTTCGGGTTAAATCAAGTTCGGGTTCCGGTCTGACCGAACCCGACCCGTTCCGAGCCTTAATTCGGATAAATTTCTTTTATGACTTCGAAAACCGTTTCGTTTCCGCTACCCAACCGCTTCACACCAATACACCTTCATTGTTGGTATGGAAAATAATGAAACTCGCAGTTTGACTTTATGCAAAAAAGAAATTTCTAATATATGAGGGTCAAGAGATTAGATTCAAAACACTGCATATCTCCACCATGTTCGTGTAATTGCAATTTGCACACACAAGTATTCTTTTACATGCATTTGCACTCTATTAGCATGAATAATGATGAATTCGTGTCGTTTTTATGCGGTTTTTGTTTTGTTCACATGTAAACTGATGATAAGAATAAGTGACAATTTAAGTTAGAAATATATTTATGAGGCTCGAAAAAACAACAACAAATTCAACTTTTTCAACTCTATGCTTTGTTAACAAGCATTAAAATGAATTGTCGATTGCTGGGCAATTTTATTTGGGGTTTAGTTGGGGTCAATGTTTGGAATGTTTTCAGGCTTACCTGAAGCTGAAGCTAACCTGAAAACACCTGAACCTGTTTTGACCGGGACATGATATGCCCTGAACCTAGTATGCCCTGAAACTGATATGATTAATTTAGACGAGAACTAAACCGAATTTATCCATCACGTAAGGTTTCAGGAATTTCTAAAGAATTGTATTGACATTTTACAAAAAATAGGTTCCGGTTTGTCTTGATGAAAAACCTGGCCAGACCTGAACTTTGTGGATGAGGAGGCATCAAGAATTAACGCATGAAGAGAAAGCAACGAGTTATCTTTCTCATGTAAAGAATATCGGTAGCTATCCAACCAAAGGGGGTTTGATGTCTCGATTTTCGTTACTATACCACTGTCGACGAATCTTGGCGAAATATTTTATTTGTAAAAATTACAATTATAATTTTCGGAAATTAAAACATCTGGATTATTCAATTGAAGCAAAATTTAAACATTCAGACCGTGGTCTTCCGTTTCTCTGCGACCTACTTCAACTGTTAAATTTTACTATATTACGGAACCGATAATATTTTCGAAAACATTTTCGTGACATAAGGCTCGTGGCTCTTCACTCTGTCATTTTTAAACATCATTCAAACTTGCATTGGATCAATGAAATCGAATTTAGTAAGGAGACACACGAGCAATTTTGCGTTGATATGATCGACAATTATGTTGTGCTTTCCATTGTAATCGGATATTCACCACAGGCTACACAATGGAAAACGCAGCATAATTGTCAATCCTATCAATGCAAAATTGCTCGTGTGTCTTCGGCCTAACCATTGTTATACGATTTATAGCATACGTTAAACAATGGACAACACAGCATAAGCTTTAGTTTCCTCTTACCAAAAAAGTACTCCGTGTGAGAGACAAAATTGAATTTTTTCAATTTTTTCTTTGTTTATTTGACAGCTCGCTCTCTCACGGCTCTCTCACAGAGTACTTTTTGTTGAGTGGAGTGGACACTTAATCGTCTGTTTTCGGCTTAAGAGGCATTTGTGCTTTCCTGAAAAGCATACACTTAGGCGTTTTTGAAATAATGGATTTTAGTTTTCTTTCTTCCACCAGAATCCTTTTTCAAAAATATAGGACCGCAACAATGACCACGAATGTGTTAGATTTCATCAGAAAATAGATTCAGTTGCAGCAGTTTGACCAGCTCTGAGTACAGTTTATGAAAATTTCGTTAAACTGCTCACGTTTCTCAGAGCCGGTCAAACGACTACAAGCAAAACTAATTTTTATATAGAGCTAACAAATTCGTGGTCGTTATTGCGGTCGTACATTTTTCGAAAACGGATTCTGATGAAAACGTATCATCAAAAATGAAATACGAGACAATCGGCTACAATTTTATCTAGGTACCGGTGCCTCTTAAAATTACTAAATTGGGATCTATGTAGAAAGCTATTAAGAGCGCTCACCTCTTTGCAAATTTGTAGCCTACATTTAGGCGGAAAATATTCGTTTGTTGATGATTTCTCTGAACCAAATTCTTTTTTCGAAAATGTAAAACCATTAAAGCATGCAAAAATGTGTTACCTTTAAAGGAAAATTTGGTTTGTGGGTGATAACTTATCGCACTTGGAGAAACCTTTGCAGATTGTGTAAATTTGTGTAATCTGCACAGGTTTCTCCAAGTGGGCCAAGTTATCCCCCACAAACCAATTTTTCCATTAAAAGTATCACATTTTTGCATGCTTTAAGAGTGATATCGCCAAAACTTGAACCAATTTTGGTGAAAATAAATACAATGGTTCGGCAATCCAGGCAAGCTATAGCTCGTTTGAATCGTCTTTCAATTCTAAGAAATAGGGATATTTTAGTTTTTCTGTTAGTTTCCCATTTTCGGAGTGAACACGTGAAAAGTCATAGCATGTCAAGGGGTGGTGAAAACAGGTTTTTTGTGATAGCTCAAGATAGACATGTTTCTAAAAGTTGAAAACTTGTAGGAATATAGGTCTTTGGCAGACCTTCATAAAGAGTATAATCATCGGTATGGGCCGTCACCCGTTCTAGACTTATGACTCAAAATATGGTCAATGTTTGGTCAGTGCTACTGGCTTGCAACAGAATTTATCCGCGGAACTGACTATAGGGTGTTGTAGCTGGACTTACCCTCTTTTATTCCACGTATAAAAAACCCCAGATAAATTCTGTTGCAAGCCATAAAGTTAGTTGAAGTAAAATGTCGCTCCAGGAGACCCATATTTTTCAGTGTTTTCAACTTGTTTTTGGTCTTCAAACAGGCTGGAGCGATGGGAATGAAATAAACTAAATCAAAATTACATGTTCAGCTCGAAATTGTCTTGAACCGAGCGATCATTGGTCTTGAAAATGTTGCTTTCCGCCTTCTTCGTAGAAGGTGGAAAACCTCATTTCTTTTACTTCACAAAATGAACAGAAACTCAATTGCTTGCTACGAATATAGGTTTATTGTAAAGCAGAGATGCGCAGCGTTCGTTTACATATAAAAAACGTTATTTTACACACATTTCCATATTGTGTGACCTCTTGTGAAGCACAAATTACATCTTGAGTGACCATTTATTGACTGTAAACGAACGCTGCGCATCTCTGCTTTACAATAAACCTATATTCGTAGCAAGCAATTGAGTTTCTGTTCATTTTGTGAAGTCAAAGATATGAGGTTTTCCACCTACTACGAAGAAGGAGGAAAGCAACATTTTCAAGACCAGTGATCGCTCGGTTCAGGACAATTTCAAGCTGAGCATGTAATTAAGATTTAGTTTATTTCATTCCCATCGCTCCAGCCTGTTTGAAGACCAAAAACAAGTTGAAAACACTGAAAAATATGGGTCTCCTGGAGCGACATTTTACTTCAACTAACTTTATGGCTTGCAACAGAATTTATCTGGGGTTTTTTATACGTGGAATAAAAGAGGGTAAGTCCAGCTACAACACCCTATAGTCAGTTCCGCGGATAAATTCTGTTGCAAGCCAGTAGCACTGACCAAACATTGACCGTATTTTGAGTCATAAGTCTAGAACGGGTGGCGGCCCATACCGATGATTATACTCTTTATGAAGGTCTGCCAAAGACCTATATTCCTACAAGTTTTCAACTTTTAGAAACATGTCTATCTTGAGCTATCACAAAAAAACTGTTTTCACCACCCCTTGACATGCTATGACTTTTCACGTGTTCACTCCGAAAATGGGAAACTAACAGAAAAACTAAAAGATCCCTATTTCTTAGAATTGAAAGACGATTCAAACGAGCTATAGCTTGCCTGGATCGCCGAACCATTGTTTTCAAATTGGTTCAAGTTTTGGCGATATCACTCTTAATAGTTTTACATTTTCGAAAAAAGATTTTGGTTCAGAGAAATAATCAAAAAACGAACATTTTTCTGCCTAAATGTAGGCTACAAATTTGCAAAGGGTCCATTCCTCTAAAATAAAAATATTTCCTAAACTGGAATTTTGCGTATACGATGTGTTGTCAACCTCGGCTTCGCCTCGGGTTGACAATTTTCACATTTATTGAGCAAAATTTCCCGCAACACATTTCACATAAAAATTTAAATAGGACTAAGTCTAGTAGTCGTACATCCAGTAAGCAGTAATCTACTACACTTTGTGTGAAAATTTAATTTCTGCTCAAAGTTTTCCTTTCCTAACAGTTTCCCACAATCCCTTAAATGAATTTAGTGTACAACTAAAACAGCACATCGTCATTATAATCCCATCCTAACGTCTTTCATGAACGCACTGTTGCCGTTCGCAATCGCCTCATCTCTGTCCTCTATTGCAAAATATTTCGTAATCAAAAGAAAATCATAACATCAAAGGTATGCTGAATAAACTGCGCTCTCGTTCTACTAACAAAAAAAAAATAATTTAAAAGTGGTTGAACAGACAGACATGATTCAATCGTCATACTTTTTTCCATACTCTTTCGGTGCCAGATTATTCGTTTGACAATAAATTCGAAGGGGTGGAACATACACTAATATCGTCCAAAAAATTGAGAAAGCAAGAGCCGTTAAAATATTTCGAAATCAGCGAACCAATTCGCAAAGCACCGCAGAGAAAATATACAATTCGAAAACTTACAACTGAAAATTGCAAAAATATACTAAATAATATGACGCAACCCTGTACTGTGCTATATATATAATATATGGATGTAATATTGTCTGATTTGAAAGGTTACTCAACTTTGCAAGTTCGACTGGCGACCGAGACTACACCAATACGAATATATGGGAAGTAACAGACTCGACATATATATATCCACATGTATAATAATTGCAATAGACACAGTGTTGCCAAACATTGCAATTTTCGAAACGAAAATTTATACGAATTCTGAATTAGCGATATTCTTTCACTCATTTTGTCTTTTCCGTCCGTAGCATTAAGGCCATATGGTCGAGGAAAATGTTTTCCATGGAAATTGGGAATCTTTGTTTGGAGGAAAAAAAAACGCGAAAGATTTGAACGAAAATTGTTCACCTTGGCACCAATGCATTTTGCACACTTAAAATTTTTCATTTTCGGTATAATGTTTCCTTATTAAAAATTTCTGTACGAATAAATTCGATTGAGAGAGTTTTTTCGGTGGATTTTAGTATTTGTTGTTGTTTTCGTTGTTTTTAAATTCATTTTTTTTTTGTAAACTTAAATTCATTTTGAAGAGGTTAACGACATTTGTGTGGTAAAAGGGATAGCGCTGCACACTGCACAACACAACGTAAATATTTATTGTATAGAAAACGAATGGTGTATAAGTAGGTGCACATTTGGATTTTGATATAATATGCATGTGGCTATGGGTTATATATACGTAGGTCGCGAAATGCAAACTTCGTCGGATCGGCTTTATATATATATACGTATGTCCACATTGCATATAAGTATATACAGTTCTCTGCTGTTCTTTATGTTGTTGATATATATTTTGCATGGTTTTCAGTTGATTATTTCATTTTTGTTTTCGTATTTCACTAAACCAATGGATGGGATATTACATTGAGCTTTATCTCTCGTGTTTTTTTTTTTATCTTCGTCTTCTCCACACACATCACACACAACTTTGTGTTCCATTAATACATTCTTACACATTGTGATAGCATGATACTGAAAAATTATTTTTTCAGCAATGAATTGACAGAGCGAATGCTATCTTGTGTCTGAGAAGAAGAAGAAGAGATTCCAATGTTGGACATCACATCTTTTTGCATTTGGTTTTTTTTTGCATGTCGCTTTCGACAATCATTTTATATGTCGGCATCATATGGCATCATCATTTGCCGCGCCAAACTTCCTTCATCTTTTTCGCTCTCATGTTGAAAAGGTAAATGTGCGTTTTCGAACGGGGAAATTCAATTACACTGTGCAACGAGAGGACTGTGTTGGAGACTGATATTTGGTCAGACGATTTATTTGCTCGGTTTTTTTCTGGTGTTCGATTTTAACAGTAGAGGAAGTGGTCGGACAGACTTTGAAAAGTATTTTCGGAAATATTGCTACACCATTTTTATGGCATGGAACTAACATAAGATGGGACTAACTGTTAAACCTAGCTACCAATTATAGCGCTAGTGAAAGAGAGAATAAAAAAAAAATTTATGGCAAAAAAGACAAAAAGAAACATTTGTCTGGATTGGGCTGCATACTACATAACTAGATGGGGGTGAAACTCTGGTGTGAAAAATTATGGTATGCCTTTCCGTGAAAATAGTTGTTTGATCTAAATTGGATGCGGATATACACTCGGTATAAATGACTGCCATTACTCCCATTACTCCCATTCACGTGTACTTTCATTTGCATACACAATATAGTAAACGTTTACTGCAAAATACGAATTCCTTTCACAAAGTACATAAATGAACGAGGCAAACACATATAAAGGGTAAACATCCGATCGCAATTTTTTTTGGTTGTTTCTTCTTCGTCTTCGCAGTGTACGTGTTTGTAAACTTTCTGACTTTTGTCTGTGGTGTATAATGAACATACAATTCCAGATTTTATATAAAACTTTACGCACGCATATGTATAAAATGTGCATCCATATAATGTATCCAGCCTGTTGTGAGAATGACTTCTTGATTATTCGACTGAGTTTGCGCATTTTTTGGATACGCATCTCGTTCGTAATTTAAAAATATTAATAAGACGATGCGAAGATCACAGTGACGAACATATATTGCCATACCATAAGACTTATCGGTTGGCTGTATTAAATTGATGATATTTTCAAGCTAAAGAAGACACAATTGTCGAATAAGAAATATTTTTCTTCAAAATTCTTTTATGAGCTAAAGCTAAATTAAGCAACAATAAGAAACGAATCAGACCGATATGCGTACTTAGCATCTTTTTTCACATTCTTGGAGTCGAAAATCGTTGAATTTTATGAAATTTCGACGACCTAACATGCATCACTCATTGACAAGCTTTGAGTTCCCTGAGGTCGAAAGTGGCCTATTAATTACATCACTAGGAAAAACAATGTGATTTCGGTCTAGGAGCTCACAGCATGTAAATTCCATTATAAAACTAGGGATAAAAATTAAATATAACGACTTGTTTATTGACCTCGGCTTCGCCTGGACTTTTCAACATTAATATAGTCAATGGCACAAAAAGTTTATGAGTCCAGGTTTCGTGTGAAGTTTGTTGCCGCGAGGCGACGCCCAGAAAACGTAATTTTTCATTTTTATTCCCAGTTTTGTATTGTATTTTACACGTTAAGGACGTGGAAAATTCATGAAATTCAATTTTTAGAAGTTTTCTAACATTTGCATGTAAAGTGTATCTAACAACTATTGCACAAAACAATAGTATTTTACATGACTGGGGATAAAAACATAGCTAACGCCGACCCGTACGAAACACCTATTCGTATCAAAAGCCTTTACTGTGAAACTCTTCATTTCTTTTACTTCATTCTCTACTGAAAAGCTATTCGCCCCTTAAAATCACTTACATTATCCACTCTTTGCCTTGTTATCATATACAATTAAATTGCCGGAGGCAATATAGACAGCCCCGTACGAAGACAAATTTCATAAATTCCTATTTAAACAGCTATATACCGCTATATTTACCTATATTTTCCTATAAATAAACATTTCACAGATGAATATGCTATTATATAGCTCTATATGCCTGTATATAGCTCAATATAGGTGAATATAGATATATATATATATAGATGTCCATATATGGAATGCCTGAAACACCCCACACACATAACAAATTATTTCCATGTTAACAGAACCACTCTAAGTACCATTTTTCCCAATATATATCACTTTTATTAAAATCCAATATGGCCACCGGCAGCCATTTTGTTAGGAGACCGGAAATTTTACCGACGCTTTACATTCGTTAATACCTTTCAAACAAAAAAAAATTCATGAAATTCGGTCAAAATTTACTCGAGATATTGATAAAATACTCCACGTTCACTGTACGGCCGAGTAGCCAGATAAGAGCTCACTCCAAGGGACCTAGCTCACGCTCCGGAGAAAATAATTTCATAAACTTTTTTTTCCCTGATTGGTACGGTCAATACCTATCAAATAAAGCTAAAACGAACGAAATATGTTCAAATTTGGCCGACCTACAAGCAAAAACTGCTTGCCGCCCTGTGCCTGTTCCACACCAAGGGGTCTAACTCACGAGTCGGTCATCCGATTTCCATAAACTTTTTTTTTGTCGATCGGTATTGTAAATACCTTTTATTTGACGTATCACTTACAAGTTTAACGTTTAAATGTCCGGAGATATCTTCGAAAAACCGTAAAGCACTTTTTGGGCCCCAGCTCAGGACATTACTTTTGACATGTCTTTTGACATTACCAAACGGGGAAAAAAAGAATTTTCAAAATCGGATGCGTTTTACTCAAGTTATCGTGCAGACAGACATACAGACGGACATTTTTTTTCTTGCTGATTTGGCATCTCTAGACAACCACAATAGGTTTCCCCTTACTCAGGGAGTCCAATTCGACGTGTTACAAACGTATGCGTAAACCTATAAGACCCCAGTACTTCGTACGGGTCTAAAAATGAAAAGTACAGTTTTTGTGTGAATTTTGTTGATCCGAGGCGAAGCTGAGGTCAATAAACACACAAAAGCGAGACTTTTCATTTTTATCTTGAGTTATGTAATGGATTTTACTTGCTGAGGGCGTCGATAGACGTGCTTCAAACATGAAAAGTACGGTTTTCGACGCATGTAATTGTTCTAAAATTCAAAAAAAAATCCAAAATTCCATGTAATTTCAAGACAACACAAAGTGTCCTGCCGTTAGAATGTAACTTCGACCTAAAATTTCGACCCGAAGAAGTAACTGCTTTGCCCACGTAAAAAATCTCACTTTCGTATCTAAGCTGTTACTAATCTTCCTCTGATTTGTTTCATTCCTATGCTATTTCAAATAGCAAATGTAGACTATCCGAGAAATTAAGATGAACAGAAGAAATGTCAGAAGAACAAATAGAAGATTCTGATCAATCGATTGAGTTTTATCGTATTTCGGCTTATATTAGCAATGCACGCATAATGCTTCTTAATTGCGGCTTGTCAACTTTCGGCACCCTGGACTTTATGCCTCCAAAACTGAATTCTAGATTTTTAGAAATTTGCATTCCACGACTATTTAAGTAAAGTCCAGGGTGCCGAAAGTTGACAAGCCGCAATTATTTTGAATGTGTTAACTCAATCCTTAGCAATAGATTGACGCCAACAGCAGGACTTCTTGATGATGAAATTCAGCAGGCAGTGCGTTTCTCTTGTGAATATAGACGACTTGTTGACACAGTTCAAGCATGAGTGGTACTCTAATTATGGTATTGAAACCTGACAGTGTCACAAACACTGTAAAAAATAGTAGATTACATACTTGTGCGGAAAATCGTTGTTTTGAAGAGTGTGGAGCCGAAGGTGAAGTATACAACCACACGAGTCAAAACAACGATTTTCCGTACAATTATGAAAAGTGAATTTTGAAGTACATTGGCTTACTCTTAACCTGTTATCGACAACGACAGCAATAATAAACGACAAGATTGATCTAATGAGGTCTTACATAGCAAAAATTATGTTCTAAACAAATGAAGTAATAGATTTCTGAAATCAATATCTGAAAATCTTCGATCAAATGAAGTAATAGATCAGATATAGTAAAATTGTTAATATGCTTGCCGTCTGTGACAGGTTAAAAACCAGCAGCTATGAGGAATTTAAGTTTTAAATGCCAAAAGACATTAACATAATATGGTTGCCCTGGTGACATCTGTCATTTTAGAAACTGGGATTCTCAAAAACATTGAAAAGTTGAAATTCCTTATAGAGGCTGAATTTTAAGAGCTATTGGCCATAAGTGACCTTCAGTCGATTTGGACGTTCATACACCGTATGATTTCAATTTATCAACAAAATTACCAATGAAAGATTGATACTCTGTCAGGAAAATGTCAAAATGTTCAGGAAACGGATGAATACAAAGGACTGCAATATCTACTTTCAACCTTTTCATGTTTTCTTCTTGCCACTAACAGACCACAATATTGATTGGTTGATTGGAGTGACTAGACTGCATCTTTTCAGGAAGTGTTAGACTGTAAATATTGACATAATAATGAAAGCCCTCCAAGTCACCTGAACGTGATTACGTTTAAACGTATAAAAAATCCAAAGAGAAATCAGTGAACAACGTGTCGGTTACCTAAAAAAAAACTCATGAAAATATCTCACTTGTATCTTGTGGGATACACCCTATTAATGGCAAAAATTGGCACTTATCCACCCTGTCTGCAAGCATATTCCAATTTCGTTATATCGCAACACTGTGCATATAGAACAGCTAAAAGCTTAACTCTTGTTATGTGAAAAGCTTATACAACGTTCGCTAGACTGTCTTCAGACGGATCTTATCGATTAGAAAGAATATTTTACAACAGACTACGGATAGGTGTATGTACAATATAGAGATAGAGATACAAAAATGTTGCAAGCCAACGTATATTATAAGGACGGTTGCATTGTGTTGGGATCCGTTTGGCTTATATTAAATGAGAATTTCGTGAAATGGCGATATTTGTATGAACTCGTCGTTATACGAGAGGCTATGGATATATAATGGTAAAGGAGGTTGCTCCGGATTGTCGTAGACAGCCGAAATGTATTTTGTTACAACATTACATTCATCAATGTTTTCCGAATATTGTATGGGATGTTTACAGGTTTATATCGTGAAAGTGGTATAGAGCATTTATGATGGGTGTAGTATGGTCGGGCTCAACCAGAATGTCAATCGGATAGTTTATTGATCATTTTCTTTAATTTTTTAAATGTAAGAGTTTAGGGAATGTTCACAAGTGACGTCTTAGGGAGAGGAGAGTGGTCATCAAAAACAGACGAAAGCAGGCGTTTTTGTATTGATAACGTAAAAGAACAGTTGACGATAAAAAATGACTACCATAGTACCGTTCCAGATGCTGTTCTGTAGAGCCCCCGGAAAATCTGCATTTTGGCACCAACTTTTTTTCCAGCACTTCTGTGGGCTTGCAGCACAAAAGTACTGGGTTCATTTATATGTGGAACGATAGTGCGTGAGACCAGCTACAACACCCCGTACTCAGTTTCGTGGAACATCGAAGCTGCAGAGAAGGCGGACTCTCCGAACATTCACTACATTTTTAGTCATAACTCTCGTGGATCTACTCGCACCAAGCGGTGCGTATACTCTACTCTACCTGCAGGTCTTTCCAAGGCCGACATTCGTACAACATTACAACAATTTAAAATCATTTTTTCTTGAGTTATTGTCGAAAAACTGTTTTCGGTACCCTCTGACATGTCTTCACTTTTGAACGCTTTTCAAAGAAAACAATTTTTTTTTAGAAAAAGTGAAAGATACGTGTTTCCTAGAATTGAAAGACGAATCCAACGAGCTATCACTCATTAAAATCGGAGACCGCTCGTTCCCAAAGGTAAAAAAATCACGAAATTAAACGAAAAAATTGTTTGAAAAGCATATTACGTTACAGTCTCGGGTTCTTCTATCGAAATACATTTTAAGGACAATCCTTGAGTTTCTAGTTTAGTTCAAAAACTAGTATTTCTTCACCCTCAGTTAATGTCTTAGTTCTGTTTCTTCAATTTGAAAAACAATTTTAGAAAATTTAGTGGGGCCTCAATTTGTCCATCAATTCATTTTTCAACCGGTTTATTCTGCTCTTGGTTATTAAACATATTTGCACCATAATTACCTTTAAAAATCCGAAGTATAGACAGAGAAATTAGCGAGAGCACGAGCACTCAGCGGATCAGAGATTTTATGGGAACGAAGTTTGTGATGAATTGAATCTGTTGTGTTGCTCCATATATGAAGGCGAAGCAAATGTTGATGAAACTGCGTTCTTTCTTATTACATTTTTGACAATTGAACGAAACAATTAAATTTACTTGACTAAAGGGTCTGGTCTGATTTTGAGCGTTTTAGGAAACGTAAAATTTCCGAAGTATTTAGGGGTTTGTTTATAAATGACGTCTACGTCTGAGGGGATGTCTTTGAAAATACTTCATGCGAAAAGAATGTAGGATTTCCAATTGAATCATCTAGAATACTTTTGTCTAAACTAGTATGCCTTTTGTGCAATTTAGTTAGTTCGTTTATTTTAGTCAATGGTTTCGGACGCTTTACAATTAATTTCTTTGTTCATTTTGTACTCTGTGTGGTCGTTACAGCTTCTGGAAATATGGAAAACTAACAGGTTATGGGCCCAAGATACGCAGAGGAAGAATAAAGGAAGAAATCAATGGTGTTATGAGTGGCGAATGCTATAGTCCAGTTTATATACGTGCGGAAACGGGAGCAGTATCAAAGAATTGAAAGTGGTAGAAGCAATTGACCAGAAACAATTAGAAGTGATAGTAGGAATTGACCGCATGGAATTGGAAGGAAGCGGTAGAAGGAATTGACCGTATGGAAGGAAATTGAAATTTAAGGAAGTGGAATTTCGGAAGTAGAGAAGGAATTGGTCTATGGAGTTACGATGGAATTGAAGTAGAATTGTGTGACCGGTTCATGAATTGAAACTTCAAGTAAGATCGGAATGGAGAAAGTGAATCTGAGATTGGACAAGTAAAATTAGGAAAGTTAAGGAGGTGACCTGAATGATTCAGTTGAGGAGGTGTGTTGGATTTCCAATCGAATCAAATAGTAGACTTATGTCTAAACTTATATGCCTTTGTGCAATTTAGTCAGTTCGTTTACATCACAGACTCTCATTAAATTTTTCTTCGATGGACTTTTCAGTTTCTATTTTCGATCAGGTGGTGGAGAACATTCGAGAGATTGTGATTTTCACCTATAAAATTATAGGTTTCACGTAAACTTTAAGTGAAAGTCATAATCTCCTTGTTATAAACTTTGCTCACTCTTCAAGGCGATTAAATCGAATTCGTTAAAATCTTATACAATATTTAACGAGATGTAAAAAATCATTCTTCTAATCGCCGACGAAAATGAGCAAAATGTATGTTAAACAAATGAAGTAAAAGACCTTGAATCAGAAACTAAGAATAGTTGTGGGCAACACAAAAGTGGCAGATTAAACGAGTATGTTTTGCATTATCGACTGCAGATTCGCATGAAGCGAGTGAAAAACTGAGCTTTGGATATGCCAACCTTTATCACATAATTCTCAGGAAAGGAGTTTCTCTTTTCCAATCTGTGATCAACGTCAGTTTTGCAACAAGAAACTTGATTTACAAATGCTCAATTCAACATAAATCGTAAATTTTTCATCAGTCCGTAGGTGACTCAATAGTAGCCGTGGTCAAAAAAGATGTCTTACTGTATGATCGTAACTCCAAAGCGAAAGCCAATGACTTGAAACTTGAAAGGCATAATAAATTCAAATCAAGTCTTGATGCCATTATGAAGATGGCGGAAAAAAAATGTTTGTGGGAACGTAAAGGCACAATTCATTATCAATGGAAAAACGATGCCCACTTGAAAGAACTTGAAAATCAATTATTAGCACCATCAAGGCTAGTCAGTTATAAGGAGAAATAAATGTAAAAAAGACATGAATTCAAACTTCTTAAGACCAAACCTAATGCACATCTTATTGCAACTTCCAGTATACGAAGGAATGGTTGTCGTCGTTCAAAGAATATATTTTTAATCGAATCAAAAATAAGAATCGAATAAAAAAACAACAAAAACAAAAAAAAACGTTTGCGAAAAAAAAGCAAAAAGGAAAACGATAAAAATATTGAGCGCAGTTCATTGAACTTGAATGGCTGAATATATAGAAAACTAACGAAATAAATATGTGAAGCAAAAGGTATTTAACGAAATCGGCAATATATACGAACCAACAAATTTAAGCTAAAATGGCGGCCTACACTTTCAAATGGATCGCAAAAGTGGAGGTTTTTCCACCGGATAACTGAAAATTTTTACAGTTTTATCCAATTTCATCAAATGAAATTGTTACGAAAATTTTAGATGTTTTTCCGATAAAACTGCCATTTCACTTGCCCGCACACACAACATTGCAAAAATTCGATCCACCATGTGCTCTTTAAAAAATCTCGGAAAGCTCACACGAAAGAGCTTTCCAATTACTCGCGTTTGATTGTATTCCGTATGTACAACGAAATGTTAACTACATGCACTTATTGCACATTGCGCCGGTTCGTAAGTTCTTTTTTATTTGATGAATGCAATTTTCGTCGGTTGGAACTACATTTGACACAGTGGGCTGAATGTTTTCTTCTCTTCGCTTTTCGAAAATTATTCGGGGAAAGCCGGTTTACATCCATAAAAAAAAAACTGTCGAAAAAAATTGCATTCGAACCTTTCACAGAGTCTCAAATTTGAAATTAATTGTGGAGAGAGTGTGTGCGAGAGAGAGGACACAAACGAAATGAATAAAAAAAAAACTTCAATTCAACTTTCATCTTATAAGCCACACAAACAAAATGAAACAAATGGCGCATGATGAGGTCGTTGTCTGGCTTCAAAGTAATATAGCTATACAAACGTACATATACAACGTGTAGATACATTCTGTAACTGCAATTACCACAGTGCACTTTTCATGATATTTTTCACTTTTCACCTTCTTTTTTTCGTATACTTTTTTCTATAATTAAATTACACGCAATTTATTAGCCATTTTTTCCGTGCAGTCGTCGTTGATTAATGCAATTTGATTTCAACAAAAAAAAATAAAAAATTTCTTGCATTAAGCAAAACCAGTTTTGGGAGCGCACACTCTCGGTGAAAATATATGACGAAGAAGAAAAAAGTACGTTACTTGCAAGTGAAATGCAAAAATTCAATTGCAAAATGGCTGGCTGAAGCAACTTTTCACTTTATTTTTCAGACAACAAAGAATCGGTGTCTTCGCGATAAATTGCAATAAATTGTTAATTTGTCACCCATACTCTGTAATTAATGTCGACCTATGTGTTACATCGAGTACATGAACGGCTAATAAAATATTGTTAATTGAAAAACCACCTTCGGTTTTGCTGATATCAATTTAATTTCAAATTCAAATCGAAAACTTGTTTTAAGGAAATTGAAATTGGTTTTCGCTTGCATTAACATATCAAAATCCGGCTGAATTTTAAAACTTTCTCGTTACATAAAAAGGCCCCTCCACTTTGATTGGAAAAATATATTTTTTTTTATTCAAATTTCACTGCATCTTGGATTAGATATCCCATTCAACGAAAATTTTACGGGTTTTTATTTCTCCTCTCAACGGAAACTAAACAGCACTATATTTTCAAGGATTTGAAAGACAAATGAAGGTGCACTGCGCAATGATCAATAAACTGTATAACATTTTCAAAAAAAAATCTAGTTGGAAAATGAAAATTTCTTTGTCTTTCCCGTTGATTCGATAGTTTCGGCAGCAGAACAAATATGAAAATTTTTAAAATTATTTTTTTTTTCGAAATTACCTTGTCAGACACATACACACCTTTCTGCCTGCATTCGATTGATGCAATTTTCCTCCTCCAGTAAAACCAATATTTATTCCAACTGGCATATTCCAATTCGACAATATCTTTACATTTGAAAAATTAAAAAAAAATCCACAGAAAAACTAGTGTCACAGGCCTTTAACCAATCTTTTCCTTTTAATTTCTGAATTTAAATACTCAACATAAACAATATTTTTCTGTTCCATTCATCCTCATTTGTGAAAATATATTTTTTTTCTGCGGTTTAAGAAACGAAACGACTTTTAATTTTTGTGATAAGAAACATTTTGTTCGCGACATAAAAAAATTTCTTTCTTGCAGACATTGACTGCATTTCAATAAAAAAAAAAAAAAATTTGTACCGAACGCACTAGAACTTTTCAACATTTCAACGCAACAGCTCAGAGAAAACTGAATGCAATCCAAAAAGTGCAAGGAAAATAAAATTTTATATACAGCCATACGTATAGTTATTGCATGGGTATAATGAAATCTGAATTTCGCGAATATATATACCACCGCACAAGAGAGAATATATTGTGTAAGTTGTTCTAAGTTGCTTGAAAGTTTAGCACGAACGTGAACCCTGGAAAGTTTTTATACGATTTCATTAGACGAAAGTTTCAGTTGAACGCGGTCTGTTAAGTTTTGGGAAATAAAGCGAACTCTTCCAATGCATTTTCAGTTCAAATTTTGGCATGGAACCGAAGATTTGGACCTGACGAAAATATATGGGAAATGGTAAAATTCAGTACTTGGAGTACAACCTGACCAAAATATATTGGAAAAGTGTAATTTCACGAAAATTGACACATATTTTGAGTTTACCAAAAACATTTTAACTTTTACTGAAAGTTAACACATTTTACACCAAACGACGGTCGTGTCTTTTGCAAAAAAGATCAAATAGGATGCAGGTCAAATATTATCATCGAAATAACAATAATTTTGCCCTAAAATGTAGACAAAAATTTAGCCGTGTGTAGATTCCTCTTAAGAGGGTTTAAAATTCATCCACACTGAGACATGTGCAGTTGAAGTTTTGAACCGAAAAAAGACTGAAAAGTTACACATTTCTTTCTCGACGTACACGAAACGTGCATGGTCGTGTGGGGTGTCATTAGAAAGGTAATTGCATGTTCTTTCAGGGAAAGTAGAGCTTACGGAAGTTTGCTACCATCTACGATGCAATATAACCGCTTAAACATATCAACTTCACATAATTCGTCGTAGATGCTTCCAAACCACAATAAGACTCTTTTTGCCCTGAAAGTACATGCGATGAGGCGACATATCTACACGGTCAATATCGTCAGTAACGATAGTATCGTTTTTTGGACGATAATATCGTTTTTTAGACGATAGTATCGTCCAAAAAACGATAGTATCGTTTTTAGACGATACTATCGTCTAAAAAACGATATTATCGTCCAAAAAAATTTCATCCAGGACGATAATATCGTCTAAGATTATAAATTTTAAAATATTTTCAGGACGATATTAACGTTTTCTTGACGATGTTATCGTTTAAAAAAACGATAATATCGTTTTTAAACGATAATATCGTTTTTTTGGACGATACTATCGTTTTTTTTGATGATACTATCGTCTAAAAAACGATATTATCGTTCAAAAAACTATAATATCGTTTTTTTGACGATAATCTCGTCCTGGATGAAAATATCCGCTGGACGATATTATCGTTATTTTCTTTTTAGAAACAAATTTATCGTTATTTTGGACGATATTATCGTCCTGGGCGATAATTTTTGGGACGATAATATCGTTCTGGACGATCGTATCGTCCATAACGATAATATCGTTTTTAATTAATTTATTTTTTAAAATTTGAGACGATAATATCGACCAGGACGATAATATCGTTTTTAATTTATTTAAAATAAAAATTCTAGACGATAATATCGTCCTGGGCGATATTATCATTCTGGATGGTTGTTGAAGACGAAACACAAAATCTTGTAGATAAACACCTTTTTATAGACGGCAAATATATATTAAAAATTGGTTCATTTGGTTCCGTAAATTTAAATTTTATATAGAAAAATTACACAGACTAATTATGAGACGATGCGAGAAAAAAAAATTAACTCCTAAGTTCCGAGACCGTTCCGGCGCCCGGCTCGCATTGCGGCCCTCCGCTTCGCTCCGGGGCAATGGGCCGGATCGCTCGGCGTGTTAAAACGCTTTTTATGTACAATCAAAGTTGGTATTCATTTCGTAAAAAGATGAATTATTTAGGGACGAACTAAACGCCTTTTTTAAACACCGATGTGTAGGTGATTTCCTCTGACAATTGTTTTTCGATATTTTGGAAGAGAATTCGGTTATTGCTGCACTTCTGAGTAAAATTGAGTCCTGGACAATATTACCACCCAAAACTAAACGATAATATCGTCCTGTGCGATATTATTGTTTTTTTAAACGATAGTATCGTCCTGGACGATATTATCGTTTTCTTAAACGATAATATCGCCCAGGACGATATTATCGTTTTGGACAATATTATCGTACAGAAAACGAAAATATCCATTAGATTTTCTAGAACGGTAATATCGTCCAGAAAACGATAATATCGTTTTTTGAACGATAATATCGACAAGAAAACGATACTGTCGTCCGGACAATATTTTAGAATTTTTCAATTTAGACGATATTATCGTCCTGGATGAAAATTTTTTGGGCGATAATATCGTTTTTTTGGACGATACTATCGTCTAAAAACGATATTATCGTTTTTTAGACGATAGTATCGTTTTTTAGACGATAGTATCATTTTTTAGACGATAGTATCGTCCAAAAAAACGATAACATCGTTCGTGACGATATTGACGGTGTGGAAATGTCCCGCCACCAGCCACACAGGCTTCGAAGATTTTTTTTGAAAGTGGCTTTGGCTTCTAGGGTTGAATACCTTACTGGTCACGTATAAAAAATTCCAATAGAAAATGCGTCCGATTTCGGTCGTCTGTTTTTCAGAAGAATCCCTCATAGACAGACCATAACTGGCTTATGCTTTCGTTGTTTCTTTTGTTTACGCGATTCGTGTAGAATAAAGAAGAAGCTCACAGCTAACACACAAATATGGTGATACGTTAGTTTGACTTAACTCAGCAGCAGTGTTAAACAGGGATTACTTTAGAGAATTTTAATTCTGAAAATTCCGAGAATCCTGAAAAAATTCCGAAAAATTCTGAAATAATTTTTCGGAATTTTTCAGAACTTTTTCGGAATTTTTTCAGAATTTTCGGAATTTTCAGAATTAAAATTCTCTAAAGTAAGCCCTGGTGTTAAATCTCGTATTCGGAGTCAAGTCTCCAATCAACATTTTACTTTTCACGAGCGGTTGCATAAAATGTTGACTCGAACATGTACCATTGTCTCTGTCACACGATGCGTGGCTCTGGCTCACATATTAGGAGTACCGTAATAGTGAATTGAGCACCGAATTGGTTTTCATGTTTTCAGTTATGAGAAAAGAAGCCAAAAAATTTTGAATAAAAAAAATTTAATTCTCTACGCTTGTAAATATAAATTAAATCGCTCGCTACAAGCTCTAGCTGAGGACTTTTCACTTCAAGTGAACACAATAAATATGAAAACTTCAAAAAACTTCAATGATTCTGTTAATGAAATACTGGCTCCCGCTTCCTATATGCATCACTTCATCTTCATCCAATCATGGCACATTGGCTACTATTGAGAGTGTACTTCACGCCGCTTAAATTAGGCGACTCCTTTAGTGATACGACTTTTTTGCGCTTTGGAGACCTTTTCCCTTCGCAGCTTAGAAATTGATTTTTAAAATTTTGTTATTGTGGACGAAAATCGTCTTAATTAATTGGAACTATCTTACTGGGACATTTTTTGTTGGGGTGTGTTGTATTTCGAGCCGAAGGCGAGTAATGCATCCCACAAACCTCACACGGTGGGGTTGAACAAAATTTAAATAGAGTCGCGACACCACCTCTGATTTTTTTAATATTCTTATTGAGGGACTCGAGTACTATAAGGAACCACATTCAGTTCGAAAAATTTTCCAGCCGTTTCGGAGAACCGGCACTCATGGCCGTGCGGGACCGACGAGTCAATTTGAATACAGATTGTTATCGCAACGGATAGAGGAACTAATTCTAAGCTAATTCGTATTGAAATGGCTCCCCTCGACAACTTGACCACGTAGCTACAGCCAGCTAAAGTCGAAAATTCGACATCTTTGAATGGTGATATGTCCAAGACGAAGAAAGTTTGAAACTCTTTGAATGGCGATATTGGTAGAGCATTCCATGCTCTAATAAACGCCGAGAATGGATCTTACAAAATTTGTCTGAATTGTAAAATATTTGAAAAATTTTATTTTCACCATCTTCGGCGAAACTAGGACTCATCTGCAATACACAGGTTGATCCTGTCTGCAACAAAACAATAATGCCTGATCAGCCTACAGTCTAAGCTTTACAACAATACCACACTCGCCATACCAGCCTCACAACAAGTATCTTTTGCGACATTTTGTTTGCAGCAAGGTCACTCTACGACGAAATCTTCAAGTGCCCGTTCCTTTAGAATGAGTGGAATTGTTACGCATTCTTTATAAATAAGTGGTATAAGTCATTTGCAGCAATTCTTACATTAATTACGTGTATCTGGAGTCGGTTAAAGCTGATTTCGCTAATCATTAGAGGAAATTTACCGTAAAAATATGTGGAAATCAGCTTTAACCGACTCCAGATACACGTAATTAATGTAAGAATTGCTGCAAATGACTTATATCACTTATTTATGAAGAATGCATAACAATTCTACTCATCCTAAAGGAAGGGGCACTTGAAGATAGATAATTATTTGAAAATTTTGTCGTAGAGTGACCTTGCTTTAAACAAAATGTCGCAACATATACTTGTTGTGAGACTGTTATGGCGAGTGTGGTATCGTTGTAAAGCTTAGACTGCAGGCTGATCAGGCATTATTGTTTTGTTGCAGACAGGATCAACCTGTGTATTGCAGATGAGTCCTAGTTTCGCCGAAGATGGTGAAAATAAAATTTTTCAAATATTTTACAATTCAGACAAATTTTGTAAAATCCATTCTCGGCGTTTATTAGAGCATGGAATGCTCTACCAATATCGCCATTCAAAGAGTTTCAAACTTTCTTCGGCTGGGACATATCACCATTCAAAGATGTCGAATTTTCGACTTTAGCTGGCTGTAGCTACGTGGTCAAGTTGTCAAGGGGAGCCATTTCAAAACGAATTAGCTTAGAATTAGTCGCTCTATCCGTTGCGATAACAATCTGTATTCAAATTGACTCGTCGGTCCCGCACGGCCATGAGTGCCGGTTCTCCGAAACGGCTGGAAATTTTTTCGAACTGAATGTGGTTCCTTATAGTACTCGAGTCCCTCAATAAGAATATTAAAAAAAATCAGAGGTGGTGTCGCGACTCTATTTAAATTTTGTTCAACCCCACCGTGCTCAACAAAAAAATGTTCCAGCAGTACAGTACGATACTTTGTTGTCTTGTGACCAGAAAATGCGAAAAACCGGTTTTGAGCGAGACAGTAATGACACATTTTCTGGCCGCCAGACAACAACAAATTTTTGTGCACCAAACACTTACTTTTGCGAATACATCGATTGGATCTCCTAACCTCGCTGTCTATCAAGTGACAAGTAAATTCTTTCGTATTGACTTTCCTGTTCAATGCGATTCGCACCTAAATTGATGATTAGCAAAGTTAACCAGTTGAGAGAACTTGGAATTGAGATTGAGAAAGACAAACTAAAGCACCTCCTTCAACCGCAATGAGTGTCCGTGATTAAGAATGTTTTCTGGGTGCAACGGCACAGAATGTGGTTCCACATGTAGAGCAACACTGTCCTTCGATTGCGTGATTAAAACGCTTTCTTCTCGGCTTTCTTTTTCAAATGGCAGCATACTCTTAATTCTGTAATTAGTCGGTTTTTTTTAGTTTGAATGGATTGATGATACAACATGTCCTTACTCTCGAACTTCTGACAATTGACCGGAGTCGCTAAGTAGTGATTGTTCATTCGTAACGACGTTACCAATTTCTGGAATTTCAAAGTGCGTTCGAGCACTTACATCCAATGGATCTGATTTCATTCCCTGAGTATCAACCAAAATGTTCAAATGCTTTTGCATCTGAAGAATTAACTCCTGCTGATGTTTTAAATGGCGCTTTGTCATTGCCAATTGTTCACTGCTTTCAGCCAAACTGTTTAAATTGATGTCTGATTGTTCAATGTCACAATCAATTACATTCAGAGCCTCAGCTGCATCCGAATCGAGTTCAGCATCCAATGCCGGATCGACATAATTGAAAATGTCAAAATCCGGACATTCCAGCCCAAATTCAGCGACCATTTCGTCGAGCAAATGACGGTCGCTTCTACCGTAATGTATAAAGAGATCGTCGATCCCTTCAATCTCATTGAACTCGGCATTCTGTTGCTGCAGCCGCTCTATTTCAGCAGACATTTGCAGTTCTTCAGCGAGAATGCTTGTAGTCAGATCGATCGCCGTATGCTGAAAATAATTGCACATTGTGGATGTTCGCAGTGTCAATGGCATTGGAATTCAAAGAAAAGTGTCTAGCAGTGTCTAACTACTGGCTCAACTTTTGCTTCATCTTTTTTGAATTAATTCTTACCACATTCATTGTTCTTGTTGTACACAACAAACAACACAAATAAAACAAAAAATTAAATAAAAATCTTAAAAAATAAATTATCGAAACAACATTTGAATCTTAACATTCAACACGCCCGAAACAAACAAAAATTTGCGTCGAATGAGAGTGGTCAAATTGATCTGTCGTAAAATTGTGTAGGTAAAGCTGAGCCTATGGAGACATGACAGACACGAATGCATGCGATGCATAGATTTAACCCTTCGGTGTCTCTTGGGCCCAATCCAACTTACAAATAAAGAAATGGATCGAAAATACACTTCATAAGTGAGTGAAATGACAAAAATAAATTGCTTATAACACCAGCCTAATAACGGTCAGTCCATGCGGGCAAGATTAGGAGCGAGGATTTCAATACAAATAATGAAATTTATTGTCATTTGAGGGATTCTTTTGAAATTGGCGCTATTTTTTCAGGGACTTTTTAACAATGAAAGTAAATGGATAGGTATGGCCAAACGTTCAAATTTGTTCTAGCCGGAGCACATACGGATTTGCATGGCGCCACCTCAAACGAACTCATTTCTAGTGCAAATTTCCACTAGAAATGAGTTCGTTTGAGGTGGCGCAATGCAAATCCGTATGTGCTCCGACTTGTATGGACTGGCCATACCTACTTATCTACTTTCATTGCTTTTT
Source organism: Bradysia coprophila (assembly GCF_014529535.1). Classification (NCBI taxonomy): domain Eukaryota; kingdom Metazoa; phylum Arthropoda; class Insecta; order Diptera; family Sciaridae; genus Bradysia; species Bradysia coprophila. Next base: position 1,349,904 of record NW_023503376.1, read on the forward strand.
TATACATGCCTAATTAGGCCTTGTTGCCTTGACTCCAAATAGTTATTTATCTACCAAGGTAGGTATGAAGGTATTTTTTCGCACTAGATGTCGATCGAGGCGAAGCCGAGGTCGACAAGACGTCGTGTGCGAAAAAATACCGGCATACCTACCGTGGCAGATACAACGTTTTTCGCAATTTCGGGCCATAATCACCTTTCCAATGCAAAATATTACCAAAATTTCTACCAAACATTCACATGCAAACATGAATTCATTTGAACGATCAAGCAACCTGTTCTATATACACATTGCAATGTGATGTATAGAGACGCGCTAAATAAAATCAAGTAGTCAATGCTTAGTATGTACGCTCTGTATAATTGTGTGACTCTGTAGCCGAATGGCTATGGTCGTTGCTTGGTGTTTGGAAGAATTTTGGTGTTGGATGTTCAAATCTTGGACTGTGCAAAGTTTTTATTTATACAATTTAGTCTTTCTTAAAGGTACTGAGCTATGTAGCGTGCGAAAAAAATGTGAAAAGGCCCAAGTGCGAAAAAAATAATCAAAAACGCACTGTGAAATAAATACCTTCAAAACGACATTAAATGGATGCATGGAAAGGTGATGATTATGGACCGGAATTGCGAAAAAGTGTTTTTGTTTGTACACCAGCTGGTGATATTCAGCTGGTGCTGTGCACATCCAAATCTTTTAATAATTGTAACTTGCTTTCTGTCGCGTGTTTAACATTACGACTACATATCATATTTCCAAATAAGCTATTTCGCGCCATATTTCTTCGCTATTTCTTAAACTTTCATATATTCTATGATGAGTAGGGATGGGAGACGTTCAAAATTATCGATAATATCAATCGAAAGAAATTATCGATAATTGATTAATCATATCGTTATCGATAATTTAATAATTATCGATAATTATCAAAATATCGAAATTCGATAATTATCAAAATTTCGATATTTTGATATTTATCTGAAAATTAATGATAATATACCAATATATCGGAATATATCGATAAATATCGGATTTTCGGACCGAAATATCGAATTATCGATATCTTGATAATTATCAAAATATCAATAATTATCGATTGTCGATATTTTTTTGATAATTTTCGATAAAAAAAGTCGATAATTATCGATTATCGATAATCATTATCATTATCGCTCATGCCTAATGATGAGGTCTTTGGAACGTGTGCCCTCATTTGCAATGTGTGCAAAAATCTGTGCACTTTTCATTGTAATTTTAAGCTATTTTCGTCAATTTTGCTAAATTTTATCCTATTTCTTAGATCTCGAAGAGACTTTTCCAAAGAGCAGCCATTTGTTGACGTTGGACTACTTTTAAATAAAATTTGAGGAAATTTTCGTTCCGTTTTAACGTTTTTCGCAGAGCTGACATAGGCAGATCTTAGAGTAATTATACCTAGAGAGGAAATTTGTACGACGAAATGTGGTCCCAACATCAGTTTGTATACAGTGTTCAAAGAGAGTTCTCATTTTGACATATCACCCATCGAGATCAGTTGAATTAACTGGTTTTTTTTACCCTTTTTACATACAAACTTTGACGTATCACCCATCGAGATCAGTTAATTTAACTGGTTTTTTCCTCTGTTTTTACGCTCTTTGAACACTGTATAAGATACACATTTCGCATAAATTTACACCAATGCATGTATGCGTTGACGTTATTTCGCTTTTGATAGCTCACTAAAGTAAGAGGGGACCACACATTTTACGTTATTTTGTTCGAAATTTCCTCTCTAGGTATAATTACTCTTAGAGGCAGATGGCCTCGCAAATTTCCTCCAAACAATCCATTTTCCTGACAAATCGTTAGGAAAGTGGATAGTTTGGAGGAAATTTACGGTATGATTACACGACCTGCCAATGTCATCATATTTTCTGGTTCTAATCGAGTACTAGGATGAAATTTGATGACATTTGTAGCACTCGTTCCGAAGATATGGGAAATGAAGTTACGCGTAGGAAGGTGGGAAAGAATTTTTTTTTAGTAATTTTGACGTGCGATAGCTCGTTGGAAAGGTCTTGGCTATTTCTAGGAAATGGGATGGCTGAATAGTTTTGTGGCGCTTCAGTGAAATCCACAATTTAACGACGGTATTGCTGTTCGTAACAAAACAGGTTCTGGGAAAGAGAAAGAGGCGATGATCAAGGGTTGACTTGAGAGTAAAAAGCGGAAGAATCGCGGTAGGGGATTATGTAATTATGAAACGGAACGACGACATGATGGCCAAAACCATGATGGACCTTCCGTAACGCAGTAGCATGTACTAATGCTTGATTTCCTCTTACGACTTTTACTCTCCGTTTGAACTCCGTTTACTCTTGAAACAATAAAAAAGAGGCGTGGCTTAGCTAAACGGAGCGTACACGGCGTAAGACGAAATCAAGCATAATGCTTAGTTTCCTATTACCAAAAAAGTACTCCGTCTGAGAGACATTTTTTTTTTTTTAAATTGTTTGTTTATTTGACAGCTTGCTCTCTCGCGGCTCTACCACGGAGTATTTTTGTTGAATGGAGTGGATACTTAAGAGTCATATCGCCAAGACTTCAGGTGACTGGGGAACAAGCCGACTCCGATTTTAATGAGTGATAGCTCGTTGGATTCGTCTTTCAATTCTAGGAAACACGTATCTTTCACTTTTTCTAAAAAAAATTGTTTTCTGTGAAAAGTGTTCAAAAGTGATCACATGTCAGAGAGTACCGAAAACAGTTTTTCGGCAATAACTCAAGAAAAAATTATTTTAAATTGTTATAATGTTGTACGATTGTCGGCCTTGGAAAGACCTACAGATAGAGTATACGCACTGCTTGGTGCTAGTTGATCCACGAGAGCTATGACTTAAAATATAGTGAATGTTCGGAGAGTACTGCTTCTCTGCAGCTTCGTTGTTCCACGGAACTAAGTATGGGGTGTTGTAGCTGGCCTCACCCACTATCGTTCCACACATAAATGAGCCCAGTACTTTTGTGCTGCAAGCCCACAGAAGTGTTAGAAAAAAAGTTGGTGCCAAAATGCAGATTTTTTTCTTCTTTCTGAGGGCTCTACAGCTGGAACAGCATCTGGAACGGTACTATGGCAGTCATTCTTTATCGTCTACTATTCTTTTACCTTATCAATAGAAAAACGCTTCGATATGTCACGAATATATCAGATCCACTATTAGTAATATCAAGAGAAAAATCATTAAATTTTTCTCGGAGGATTTTAGTCAAATAAAGTGTTAGCGTATAGCAAATGACCTCAGGACTCCGGAACAGTAATTAGTTTTTCAATTGGACCAATATTTGCTACGTGACAGAGTTTGGAAAAACGACATGATCAAGTGGGAGCAAACGGTTTGCCAAACTTCTGTCGCTTAGCAAATATTGGTCCAATTGAAAAACTAACTACTGTTCTGGAGCCCTGAGGTCATTTGCTATACGCTAACACTTTATTTGACTAAAATCCTCCGAGAAAAATTTGATAATTTTTCTCTTGATATTGCTAACATTGGATCTGATATATTCGTGACATATCGAAGCGTTTTTCTATTGATAAGGTAAAAGAATAGTAGACGATAAAGAATGACTGCCATAGTACCGTTCCAGATGCTGTTCCAGCTGTAGAGCCCTCAGAAAGAAAGAAAAAATCTGCATTTTGGCACCAACTTTTTTTCTAACACTTCTGTGGGCTTGCAGCACAAAAGTAAAAGCTACAACACCCCATACTAGTTCCGTGGAACAACGAAGCTGCAGAGAAGCAGTACTCTCCGAACATTCACTATATTTTAAGTCATAGCTCTCGTGGATCAACTAGCACCAAGCGGTGCGTATGCTCTATCTGTAGGTCTTTCCAAGACCGACAATCGTACAACATTACAACAATTTAAAATATTTTTTTCTTGAGTTATTGCCGAAAAACTGTTTTCGGTACTCTCTGACATGTGAACACTTTTGAACACTTTTCACAGAAAACAAATTTTTTTTAGAAAAAGTGAAAGATACGTGTTTCCTAGAATTGAAAGACGAATCCAACGAGCTATCACTCATTAAAATCGGAGTCGGCTTGTTCCCCAATCACCTGAAGTCTTGGCGATATGACTCTTAACAATAAAAAACTGAATTTATATGGGAATTTTGGACTACTGCGTCGTGGAGGGGCCTCTTACCTAAATTCTTTTCTTGTGCCTGTTCTTGGAGTGCGTTGGTTCTATCTACTAACTGCGAGGCTATTACTTCGTTGCGTCATTGCTTCATTCCAAGAAAAAGCGAAGTTTCTTTTCTTTTTAATTTCCGCTTTGGATTCTTGACGGTTGCAAAACAGTAGAAGAAAGTAGGTTTTATGTAGTCGGCGGACTCTGAGGGGCAATTATTTTAAAGAATTTGGAAGCTAAGGCAGTACAGTACAATGAAAATTGCTGTTTTTCTGAATTTTACGTAAATTTCAGAAAATTACTTAGGGACCGGCCGAATCTTATTGCCGACGGGAAAAATGCCAAAGTTTCGTCAAACATTTTAAAATTCACAACATTCGATTTATTGATAAAAAAACAATTGAACTTTTTACATAAACAATAATGTAAAATCACTGCAACCGTTCGTTTTAAAACAAATCCTGCAGCATTTCCATGAACAAACATTCAACTTTATCGACAGTCATATCGGCTGACCTTGACGCCACTTTCGATACCAAAGACGACATACTTTTGAGCAAATCCTAAAAAACAAAATTCATCTCCGGTCAGTCCACTTCCAATCGCATCCCCAAAATCAAATCACAAATTTACCTCAGGCCATTCCTCACGTAGAAGACTAACAAATTGTTCGTTGAGCGATGGAATCGTTACAAAATGCTTCTCTATCAAAGTCACCAGCAACCTCTCCAATGCTTCGAATGAGTTGAACGGACAGCCAATCAGTCTATGCATCAGGCAATGGCTTATTAAATTCGAAAAGATGTGCCGCGATTTCGTTGGACAAATATTTGGCAGACTGTCTCGTTCTTCGGAATCATCACCATCTGTACCACCCGTTTCATCGTTTGGTTTTGTCCAATATTCTAATAGGCTGCAGTCCCAAAGCCTCGTAAATGCGTCTAACAATTCAGGTTGTAACAGGTCTGGACGACTGTACACTGTTGTTTGGAAGACAATAGAACCGTTTCATCATTGATTCGATTTGATTTCCATTGGTTTTTTGTGTGGATCAACTCACCCAAAGACAATACCAGATGTAATGTGGAAAAGCAGATTGTCTTGCAGATGGGCGATGGTAAAACTCCGCATGTTAGGAGCTCTGCAATATCTTCAATGACCAATTGAATATTTATTGAATTGGAGCGTTCGGGTCGCATGGATGCATAATGTAGCTCCATCTGAAAATTGTTTGATGGTGTCACAGTGTGACTATATTGTTGGACTTTACTAGATAATAAGACAGGGCCACGATCTTTAATGAATTCTTTTAATTTAACGGTCAGAGACACCAAGCAGACAGTCATAGAAAGCTGGTTGAATTAGCCTTGACTAGAATTTTCTGGTACCAGTTTTCATTGGCTATTCCGTAAGCACTCGTGAAGAGTCTTGGAAATTATTTATTATTTCTGATACGATCATGATCCATGCAGTATTGCTACGGAAAATAACGTATTTGTCCTAGCAGTGCAGGTGTAATTCCATACTCCTTACGTTATCTAAGATTGTTTTTTGTTCCATGTTGTTTGCCATGGAAATTGGTGGAACAAAATATTTTTTACCGGAAAATTGAAAACGGGGAAGCCATTCATATGAAAACCTTTAAAGTCGAATATCTCCGAAATTACAACATCCCAACAAAAATCTCTTCGAGAAAAGTGTGACGCAGTCTTTGAAATACAATTTCTAAAATGAATGATATCGCTAGAGTTGACGCTTTCAGCTTCGTTACGCAAAAATTAAATTTTACACCCAATTTTAGTTCAAACAGGCTGGCTTAGTTTTTCTCATCATCTGCCAAATAATTTTTACCAAAAAAAAATTTGACTGGAAACAACCAAAATTTTACCAAAAAAATCTGCGTCGCAAAGTGGCAAATGTTCAGGAACAGACCAGCAAGAAAATTTATCTGCCACGTGCGACGCAGATTTTTTTGGTAAAATTTTGGTTGTTTCCAGTCAAATTGTTTTTGGTAAAAATTATTTGGCAGATGATGAGAAAAACTAAGCCAGCTTGTTTGAACTAAAATTGTGTGTAAAATTTAATTTTTGCGTAACGAAGCTGAAAGCGTCAACTCTAGCGATATCATTCATTTTAGAAATTGTATTTCAAAGACTGCGTCACACTTTTCTCGAAGAGATTTTTGTTGGGATATCAGTCGTTTTAGAAGTGTAGTCAACACTGCTTTTTATAACAGTTTACAGTTTTAATTCAAAAATTTTACGAAAATCGAAAATTTGACGAAATTCGAAAATTTGACGAAATTCGAAAATTTGACGAAATTCGAAAATTTGACGAAATTTCGAAAATTTGACGAAATTCGAAAATTTGACGAAATTCGAAAACTTGACGAAATTCGAAAACTTGACGAAATTTGACGAAATTCAAAAAAATTGACGAAATTTGACGAAATTAGAAAATTTGACGAAATTGGAAAATTTGACGAAATTCGAAAATTTGACGAAATTCGAAAATTTGACGAAATTCGAAAATTTGACGAAATTCGAAAATTTGACGAAATTCGAAAATTTGACGAAATTTGACGAAATTCGAAAATTTGACGAAAGTAATTCTCTATCTGCCACCATTCAAGAAATATCTCCAAAACCCCAATTGACCCACCCATTTCCAACTTTCGACATTTTTCACATATGCCCCTCTGTTCTACTCGTAAAACTCTGAGACTTTGCCGAAGAAAGTAATTCTCTATCTCTCATAACCCAAAAAAATATTAGTCCTTTCATCGTACGCTCGAGAATTTGGTCACTCTAATCACTCTAGCTCAAACGAATCTGTCCCGATTTTTTTAATTATTTTTTGTTCGAATCGTGTTACGAATACCTTTCATTTGATGGGTCGCACGCCTCTGTAGGTTTCAATACAGCTAAGCTACACCCGAAAACGCGTTCCCGACCCTCGAAAACCACACTCAGAAACCACTTCGAGGTCAATAAAACAAAATTCTGGTTTTTCCTGGGGTAATGGCGTATCAAATTTTCATTTTTATGCCCACCCTGAGGTTCCTGCAAAATTTCATGGAGATTGGCTGACTAGTTTCCGAGATCGACCGTCGATAGATAGACAGATAGATAGACAGATAGACAGATAGATAGAAACATACAGAGTAAGTTGAAAGATTTTGATTGTTTGGAAAACGTTAATTTGGTGCATTTTCTATCAAAATGACCAACTTCAAAACGATGTATCTCCGGCAATTTTAAAGTTACATAGTCGAGTGATAGCTCGTTTTGCTCGTATTTGAAGCGCGAATAGGATTTGTGGTGATACAGGCCAAAGGAAAGAATCTTAAATTCTCGCCTATATATAGTTGCCGCGTCTCAAAAAAATTTCTTCGTTCTTTTTTTGGAAGTTAGACTGCGTCAAGTCCTCCGCTATCGCTCCGGACATGATCTTTTTGAAAAATTCTGTTCAGAATTGGTATGGCTTCTTACCGATATTTCATGGAAGAACTTTTTTCGGTGGAGTCAAAATGAGGTCTCCCCCAAAAATTGTCCCGGAAAATTTACTAATTTTTAAGCCATTTTTCTTGGGTATTCACCAGCTGGGTTTAATGGATACCGTCTGAATTCTGTTAATGGTTAGGTTTAGGTAACAGCAGGTGCTTGGCTTTCGTAAATAACAGACGGAAATATCTGAGTAACTAAACAATCTTGAACGACCGGTTAAAGGACTTTCACCCACAAGATATCCTGAGCTCTATTTTTAGTACATGGAGATTGACCACCGATAGTATCAATTCTGAAATTGTTCGAAATTTGGGTTCCAAGAGTGTGTGACCCACGTGGATACATCGAGGAACTCCTTATATTAGTTGATCTCACTCTCATAATGCAGTAAATAATGAATAGCCACATGAAAAGCCTCAAAAAAGAGATAAAATTTCATCGATTTGGGGTGGACTTCCACTAAAATCGCTCCAACCCTCTGCAGTGAAACTTATCCAAGGATGTTTTTCCATAGCATGGTACTACTGAGGCTAGGCTACTTTGCCATACATATCATGTCATGGACATGTGTCACTGCAGGCGGTCAGGGACTCGGGAAAATCACCAACTTTTTCACCTAAAATTATTGTTATCATCAACAGGTCAACATGGACCTGGTGGTGTGTATACTCAAAATGTGCGTCTCTTCAAGGCCTACAAGGCTAGCGAAAAAAGTTTTCTCCCTCGATTAATCGCAAGAAAATGATTTTGGGGCTCTTTTGGCAGAAAGACCTCGAGCGTCGACAACAAAATATAATACACCAAACGTAGTACTACGTTTTACTCGCAATAGTTCAACGAATCGAATGAGATATAACTCAATAATATCCGTGACCCATCGTCCCAAATGTCTGATTTTGTTCGATGTTTTGGCGATATCACTCTTCATGGCTTTTCCGGCTGGAAAATTAATTTTCCATTTTTCGGGAAAAAGAATCAATTTTTAAGGCAAACTTAAAGAACTTAAGTAGCACGGAGACATTTTTTCGACACAATGACCTGGAGAGGATAGTGACCTGCTACTGCCAGCAAATCACATTATGCTTTCGCTTGAGTTCGAAATTGTCTATTCTTTTAAGTTAATCTACAATGGAATCGAAAACCGTGGATCCGTCATCTGTGCATAACTCATTTAGATACCTGAATTTGCCCGAGTAAATTGGACGCGAATTTTTTTACGGATCCAAGGTCAAAGCTCATCACATTTGGTTGCTTTCCCAATGCAGTTCGGTTTTTGATTAGCTTGTTGGCGTCTCCCGATAAATCCTTTGTGAAGAACTCTGAAAGATTTCAATTGAAATTCAACAAAATTTTAGTTCGCTTTGTCGCATGAACTCATCCTTACCGATTCCAACCAAATTCATATTTTTCCATTCGTTGGCTTTCAGCTTGCATTTCTCGACCGCTAGATTTGTGCACGTTTGTTTCACTATTGATAGTGTCTCGTTCGGCAGGAGAGCGTCGAAGGCTTTCTGTTTTTTGAAGAAACGGTCGAATCGTAAGTCATTAAGGCTGGAATTTCATTCACGTAAAAATGTACCTTCACACGCTCCCTTGTCATTTGCGGCACACATTCGTCCCACTTCTTATTCAGTTGTTGTTGTGCGTTTGTGAACCGTTCAAACATTTCATTGGCCACTTTTCGTTTGTCCGTTTCGATAATGGAAGTCAGTCCTTCGTTAACCACCCGTTTCATAGGAACCAGAATTTCGATTTGAAAATCTTTGATCACAGCCGATACGGTCCGTTCGATAACAAATTCAATTGTTCTTCGCACAGATAGACTTTGTGACTGTAGAAAAGCCTCTGCCAATTTTGTCTGATCATGAGTGTCTCGCGACGTTTTCGTTTCGTTGGCTTTTTGGGTCGTAATGTGACGATATTTGCCGCTGCGAGAAACAGTCTTCGAATACTTGGCTGGCATTATCGACACACGAAAATCTCTCAGAAACGGGCACGCCGCATTCAAAATGTTTTCCATCATTGGATCGAGCGTGGCTAAAATTCTCTTTTCCGTAGATTGTCCACAATTGATTGATTGCTTGAATTGTGACGGCTTTTCGATAGTGACCAATGTACATTGCATGGCATCAAGACAGGAATTCATTTGGTGGTTGGTGATCATAAATTTTCTGTTGGTAAAATAGTCGGACACCGACTTGGGCACTAACACTTGGACGATTGCCATGCCATCGTCTTTTTTGGCTATTGACAGTGTTTGACGATACTTATGATAATCGTCGGGTATGTTTGATTGCTCGAATAACCATCCCAGACAGGTTCTGATTATAAATAATGACGTGGGTCGCATTCGATTTTCTGCTTCGTTCGATTCGGTCTCTGTGGCTCTGTTGTATATATCGTACAGCATATGAAATATGTCGACGAAGTAACTCAATCTCAGTGTTATGTAGTCCAACATTGATAGAAATTGCACCAGCCAAGGAATTGTTACAATCAGCCTGTGTACCGAAAAATAAAAATTTTCAATATTCAGTCGTTTTCTGCTGATAAAATTGGAATGAAGTGTAAAGAAGTAGAAACATAGCTAACGCCGACCCGTACGAAACACCTATTCGTATCAAAAGCCTTTAATGTGAAACTCTTCATTTCTCTTACTTCATTTTCTTCTCTGCTGAAAAACTATTCTTCCTTTTAAATCACTTACATTATCCACTCTTTGCCTTGTTATCATATACAATTAAATTGCCGGAGGCAATATAGACAGCCCCGTACGAAGACAAATTTCATAAATTCCTATTTAAATAGCTATATACCGCTATATTTACCTATATTTCACTGTAAATAAACATTTCACAGAGGAATATGCTATTGTGTAGCTCTATATGCCTGTATATAGCTCAATATAGGTGAATATAGATATATATATATATAGATGTCCATATATGGAATCCCTGAAACCCCTCACACTTAACACATTATTTCCATGTTAACAGAAACTCTCTAAGCATCATTTTCCCCACTTTATATCGTTTTACTAAAATCCAATATGGCCGCCGGCAGCCATTTTGTTAGGAGACCGGAAATAGTACCGACGCTTTACATTCGTTAATACCTTTCAAACAAAAAAAAATTCATGAAATTCGGTCAAAATTTACTCGAGATATTGTCAAAATACACCACGTTCACTGTACTTCCGAGTAGCCAGATAAGAGCTCACTCCAAGAGACCTAGCTCACGCTCCGGAGAACATAATTTCATAAACTTTTTTTCCCTAATTGGTACGGTCAATACCTATCTAATAAAGCTAAAACAGACGAAATATGTTCAAATGTGGCCGACCTACAAGCAAAAACTGCTTGCCGCCCTGTGCCTGTTCCACACCAAGGGGTCTAACTCACAAGTCGGTCATCCGATTTCCGAAAACTTTTTTTTGTCGATCGGTATTGTAAATATCTTTTATTTGACGTATCACTTACAAGTTTAACGTTTAAATGTCCGGAGATATCTTCGAAAAACCGTAAAGCACTTATTGGGCCCCAGCTCAGGAGGGGTCGATCCAAAATCACTCATCTTCGAACTTAGCCTGTCTTTTGACATTACCAAACGGGGAAAAAAAGAATTTTCAAAATCGGATGCGTTTTACTCAAGTTATCGTGCAGACAGACAGACGGACGGACAGACGGACATTTTTTTTCTTGCTGATTTGGCATCTCTGGACAACCACAATAGGTTTCCCCTTACTCAGGGAGTCCAATTCGACGTGTTACAAACGTATGCGTAAACCTATAAGACCCCAGTACTTCGTACGGGTCTAAAAAGGTTTTATTTAGACGACAAAATGACCAAAGACCTTCCTGACACCTGAAGTTTTTGAAAGGGCTAGTCATCTGATGACCTACAGAACACTAACCCAAGAAGGAGCTCACGCTGGTCGTCTCGCCATATGAATTAGCGAATTTTAAGAGAAATGAAATTTCATAAATTTAGTTCCGTTTCGAATAGGCTTCCAATTTTCGTTTTTTTTTTCACAGGCCTTCCACATATCCTAAAATATCCTAAATATCCTTTCTAAAAGAAAGATTTTTAAGGAGTGGGAGGCCTATACGTATCTAAAGAACTTCTATTGAAGGGATTCTTTAGAAAAACAGCCTACCAAATAGGCATGGGCGATAATGAAAATGATTATCGATAATTATCAATTATCGATAATCGATAATTATCGACTTTTTTTATCGAAAATTATCAAAAAAATATCGATAATCGATAATTATTGATATTTTGATAATTATCAAGATATCGATAATTCGATATATCGATATTTCGGTCCGAAAATCCGATATTTGTCGATATATTCCGATATATCGGTATATTATCATGAATTTTCATATAAATATCAAAATATCGATATTTTGATAATTATCGAATTTCGATATTTTGATAATTATCGATAATTATTAAATTATCGATAACGATATGATTAATCGATTATCGATAATTTCTTTCGATTGATATTATCGATAATTTTGAACGCCTCCCATCCCTACTACCGAAATCAGACGCATTTTCCAGTGGACTTTTTTATGTGTGCCTAGCAAGGTATTCGACCCTAGAAGCCAAAACCACGTTCAAAAAAAATCTTCGAAGTTTGTGTGACTGGTGAAAGGTGATCAAAAACCGAACACTTGAACTTTTCTTACAAAAATTTCTCCAGTTACGCGAGCCGTACAGGGTCGTGTGCGGTATCATTAGAAAGGTAATCACACGTACTATTGAGCCGAATAGGGACTTATTGGGTTTAAAATTCATCGACACTGAAATATGTGCAATTGAAGTTTTAAACCGAAGACTTACACTGTTCTTACTGAAATTTCTCGAGGTACACAAAACGTACGTGATCGTGTATGGTGTCATTTGACAGGTATTTTAATGTGCTTTTGGGCCAAACAGGGTCTTATGAAGTTTGGATGCATCTATGATGAAATATGTACACCCAAACAATTCAACTTCTATTTCATCGTAGATGCATCCAAACCACATAAGACCCTATTTGGCGCAAAAGCACATTAAATTACCATTCAAATGATACCCTACACGACCCTGTACGTTTTGTGTACATCGAGAAATTTCAGTAAGAACACTGCAAGTCTTCAGTTGAAAACTTCAACTGCATATATTTCAGTGTGGATGAATTTTAAACACAATAAGTCCCTATTCGGATCAATAGTACATGTAATTACCTTTCTAATGACACCCCACACGACCCTGTACGGCTCGCAGACATTTTTGTAAGAAAAGTGCAACTTTTCGGTTTTTGATCACCTTTCACCAGCCACACAAACTTCGAAGAATTTTTTTGAAAACGGTTTTGGCTTCTAGGGTCGAATACCTTTGTAGGCACATATAAAAAAGTCCACTGGAAAATGCGTCCGATTTCGGTAGGCTGTTTTTCAAAAGAATCCCTCATTGACATCGTCAGCCTATTTGAATTTGCTAATGTGATTTCTGCATTCAACAATTCATGTAATGACATGTGAGCGACATTTAGGGATTCTTTTGAAAAACCGCCTACCGAAATCGGACGCATTTTTCAAGGAACTTTTTTATATGTGCCTGGAAAGGTATTTGTCCTTGGAGGTCAAAATCCTTTTCTTTTAATTCTCGCCGCCTGACTAGTGGGAAGTGCTCGAAAACCGAAAACCTGATCGACATTTTTCCAGGTACATGAAACGTAAAATGTAGTGTGTGGTGTCATTAGAAAAGTAGTTGCATGGACTTTCGGGGCAAATAAAGTCTTATTGGGTCCACTTTCGAGATATAACAAGCTTAAACATGGGTAAAAATTTGACTATTTCGGTGAGTTTCTCGATGTTACTCTGCATCGGAAACGTAAAGAAAACAATAAAAAACTGTTTCCCTCAACGCTGAACTTGGCAATATAACACCAAAAATGGGTAGCGTGACGATGACACCCACTAGACGTAAACACGCAAGCGTCGAGGAATTATACATATAAAAAATACGTTCGGTTTCGGTAGGCAGTTTTTCGAAAGAATACCTCATTATCCGTAGACCAATCAAGTAGAAGACTGTTGTATTTAACCTGTCTGATACTCAATTAAAAGAAGCAACAGATTTAATGATAATGATCGCGATACTCATGCCTTTGTTACAGGTTAAAACAATCTTTTGTATCGTAAAATTTGTGAAAGAAATGCCAAAATAAAAACACCGCGGCGCCAGTAAACAGTAATGGGGAGAAGTTACCACACAAGTTTTGTTCAAAAGAAATTCATTACGCAACACAATGTCGTAATAATGGAACAAAAGTTTTCTCATTCCGCCAATTATGGACGCCACCCATCCCATCCCTATGTGTTTCTGAATATTTAAAATTTAAATTTCTTTAGCGGCGTTTTCGATGTTAAGTGTGCTTTCGATTAGAAATGTTCCCCATTCCTCAATCGACACTTTGCTGACAAAATTACTCGCTTTGTATACCGTACATTAGATGCCAAAGAATCGATAACATGAATACAAAAAAAAGCCAGCGCCTGAATGCAGTTACGTGTGTCTATTAGCGAACACCAATTATTTATCTGTCCACTAAGCCCCCCATTACCACGCAATTATACAGCTTAAACATTCAATAGCAGAAATTGGACCGTATTGTGAAATGTTCCTGTGGATATCATTAATGCATACAATTCCATTCACATTTGAATAGGCGCAAAGTGAGTTAAGTTTCCACTGTAAAATTGAATGGAAAACTTTTTTATGAGATGGAAACGATGATGATAAAGAATCGATTTCATTTGTGGACAAAGAACGGTCGCTCGTTTTCAAACAAAGTGGAGACTTCAGTTTCGTAATGAATTGACGGTTGACTGTTATAGGAGGATGGGTTCAGTTTTTCATATTATTAAAAAAAAACGCCTGATTTCTGGTTGCACTCAGGATTGTACAGAGAAAGATTTGTTTTCAGAATTTACTGTTCCGATGCAAGAGTGAGATTGCATATATGGCTGAATGATTCCTTTGACATGTGTGAGATGCAACTATTCCTATTGACTGAAGTTAATAGCTGGATTATACAGCTTAAGGCGATCATGACTTTTCAAAAAAAAAAAAAATTATTTTTTTCGCGGATAAAATTGACAAAGCATGACACTTCAATACTCTGTTGACCGCTTTTTTCCAGGTCCCTGTTAAACATACTAATGACACTTCAGGCGAAGAGCTCTTCCCCCTGTTCCTTGCTTCGCTCTTTTCTATTTTCCTACTTTCCTTTTACGTTATCCATAATTCCATGTCCAGCCGTTAGATTGATTTTAGGTTGGAAAACCTCAATATGTGGAAGCAGAAATCCAGAGCAAGGATCTTTTGTTACCTACCCCCAACCATCTTCTGCCACTGGAATTTTTCAGCCCTTAACAACCTTAAGTACAATATATTGAAAGATACGTCGAAAACGCGGAAAACTCGCAGGGCTATAGGCTGCAGAAGAATTCTTTTGTAAGTTCGAGTACAGTCAGACGCAGTGAAATTTCAGCATGAATTTGCTTCAGCTGTTTCTTCTTGTTTATTCATCCTCAATCGTTTAAACAAATACAAGCACTTTTGATTGTATGTGTGGATCAGCTGGAAAACAGCTGAAGCAAATTCGTGCTGAAATTTCACTGCATCTGACTGTCAAGCTGGAAATTTTTAATTTATCAAGTTTCTAACTGTACGGCAGTTATAGCTATTGAGTCGATCTTTGTAGGATTTAACCAAATGTTCAGTTCACCAAACATTAAAATCCCACGACCTGCCAGGATTCAAGTGAAAAACGTTTCAAATATGTTGTTTAGAAAGCTATTTTCACTCTTGATACACATTTGGTGTGCACTTCACTCAAATTCTCGGAGTACCTACGCAAATGCCTAACATCCCTTGGATTTTCCACTTTCCACCAACACACTATCGCCGTAAACAATAACAAACAGAAATCTTTGCTATTTACCTGTTTGATTTGATGGATTTACTTAACACTCCTTTTATATCGAATATGGGACAAGTCTGCGAAAAAATGAGTTTTTATCAGAAAACGTTTGCGCTGAAAACACAAAGATTTTTTGTTTTATTTTACCATGTTTCTCTGTTCTATCTGCCGACTATCAACACCAAAATTTCGCGTTCCATCATAAGCGAACGGTTTCACGTAAATTAATCCCAGAAATTTGGCCAGCACTCTCATTATAGCAACCGTTTCCGGCCGAACTACATATTCATCGAATTGAGTCATTTTGTTTCTGCCGGACGACAGATTTATTGTCTCATACGAAGATCCATTCAGTTCCAGTAGTTCGTTGACCAGTACGATTTTCAATTGCTCGATGAAAGTGATTTCAGTCTCGGCGACTTTTAGAAAATCCCGAAAGAAGGCTTGACTTCCCGGATACATGTAATCGGTTGCGAAATAGCTGGGTGCGATTAAACGTTGTTGCAGTTTGGATAGTTTGGTTGAATCGATTTGTAGGGTCTGTTGGAGATCGGATGATGTGTCCTGAATGGGAAGAAGAAAAAGATTTTTTTATCTTCAAGTAAAAATGGAAGGGTATCGTTGTGATATAGGTAGTTGTTATGTATTCACTTCTTATTGCAAAAATATCGCCAGTCATCGCTATTTCATTCGCGTTGAAAGAAATTTTTATCGATGTTTATAGAGTACAAAAGGCCTGACGAAGGCTTATTTATTGTTTAACCCACTTGTAATCTAAACAAATTTGGTGTTTATAACGATAATAATGTCTACCAGAGTCTATACTGTCTATCAATCCGTTCTTTTATGCAATAACGGACTATGTGTTTAAATTTCTATTCAGCACAAATTTCGCCTTTGGGTCCGTTCATAAATTCATGGTAAGCGAAAATGGACATTTTCTAGAACCTTTCCACAAGAGATCAAGTGTACCTCCAGTAGTATGTGTTCTCTAAAGTGAAGGAGGCGGGTTCTAAATTTTGCACTCTGACTTTCTTCGGACATGTCTAAAGTGTTAGTTATATCTTGTATACAGAGCCTAATATTTGGGAATCGTTTTTTGAGAATTTTTGGGAATTTAGGGAATTTTAGGGAATTTTTGGGAATTTAGGGAATTTTTGGGAATTTTTGGGAATTTTGAGAATTAATTCCCAAAAATTCTCTAAAATTCCCAAAAAAATCTTTTCTTTGCATTTTTATAATTAAATGCTCGTAAAAGATCAGGAAAAGTTCAAAAACCTTTAAAAACTATGAATAAGCAAAAAAAAAAATTGGGATTTTTTTTTGTAATTTTAGTGAACTTTTGAGAATTGGTTCCCAAATATTATGCTCTGAAGGATATAATTCTCGTCGATATACTCGCACCAGCCAGGGCGTATACTCTACTTGTAGGTCTCTCCAAAGCCGACATTAGTACAACACCACAATAATTTAAGAGCAATCTACACTCCGACCCCCTATGAAATACATTTTTGATGATAACTTTTATTTGAATAATTTTTGAAAAAAGTGGCCTCATCGTTTGGTGCCAGAACATATAAGGTTTCGATAGCCACTGGAATTGTCCAGATTGATGCGAAAAAACTCAAAACTCCTAAAATTTGTGTTTTTTGTGATATTTTTTGGACTTTTGAGTTTTCTCGGCGTAGACTGCATCAATTTTGACAATAAACCGCGAGCGTTAGTCCATATTATTCTTATTTCAATGAACACATCAAAAACACACTGAAAATGTATATTGATATTGGAAAAGTGGAATTTGAAATTTTTAATTTCAGTTTAAAAAGCCGCTCCAATTTTCAAAAAATCTCGCGCTTGAAAAAAAAACAATTTCGTGACTTAACAAATTGGGATGTTTTATTTGTTGACAGTTTGTTTTAATTGTGATCACCGAGATAACCAAAAAACCAACACTAACAAACAAAATATTCCTCTCAGCTGACAAATACCTTTCGACTCTTTAGAGTTTCCGTACGTGAGTTCATCATGGCAGTGATTTTTTTAATTAATTTCTATAAAAAAATATAAAAAGTGTTTATAACAAAACTAAGCTTTTATTAAAAAGGGCTCGCGGTTTATTCTGGTGGCTATCGAAACTTTATATGTTGTGGCACCAAAAGATGAAACCACTTTTTTCAAAAAATATTCTAATAAGAAGTTATCATCGAAAATGTTTTTCATAGAAGGTCGGAGTGTAGACTGCTCTTAAAATAATTATTTTTGAGTTATAGCCGCAAAAAGGTTTTCTGTACCCTCTGAACCTTTGAACACTTTAACCGAAAATTTAAAAAAATGTTCGAAAAAAATGAAAGATACGATTCTCTAGAATTGAAGACGAATCTATCACTCCCTAAAATCGGAGACCACTTGTTCCCCTATCACCATCACCTCCAGTTTTGGCGATATGCCGCTTAAGCTCAATTTACTGAATATATTATATTCAATATGTTCTGAAATATTTGTTGTTTTTTTTGGGAATTTTAGGGAATTTTTGGGAATTTAGGGAATTTTTGAGAATTTCAGGGAATTTTTGGGAATTTTTGGGAATTTTCGGGAATTAATTCCCAAATATTAGGCTATGTGTATAATGAAATGTGAATGTTAATATCTTCGCCCGCACTCTTACACTATGTTACGAAAAGACTTCCTCCATGACTTTTGCGTAGTTTAAGAACGGTCTCTTTATCGCCATCGCCACCCCCGATTACCTATATATTAATTTTAAATGTTCTCGGGACCTCGTATCCTCGGATCGTTGAACTCTCATAATAAAATTTGAATACGTTGCGGTTGCGGTGGTACGATATTTACATTCCTTTTTCCTCTTCGCATTTTTCTTTTATAGAATAATCCGGGTAAATAATGCTGTACCGTCAACAATTCGGTCGTTCTTTTCAGTTTATTTTAATTTTCTTCGGATTCGTGTATCAAATCGTCACTGCTAAAATGTAAGCAATTAATGTTACATGCAAAATTGCTTTCAGCGTCAAGAATGACTGGCGTAGAAGTTGAAAGTTTAAATGGTGACTGGTGTAGAAGTTTAAATGGTTTTGTTAATAATTTATGCGATTATTCAAATGGAAATACAAGACGGGGTGAACATTAAATATAAATATTAATCAACGAACTGTTAATTTCATCATCCAGCATCGTAAGGTAATGAGAACAGTGGTAATGTAAATGTTCTCTCGTTGTGAGCCCGTGTCTAAACTTATCATTGGAATTGCCATTATATTACCTATTCAGAGATCGGAGTGATACACTCAACTGATTTTTAACACAAAATTTTTTTCATGGTTCCCAGGGTCGGACTAGCTCGAAAAAGCCCTTCGGACGTTGTATGCAGACATTTTGTAAAAAGACATTAATTGCCATTCATCCATATAAAATCAAAACGTTCTACGGGAATCGTCCTACTTCCCACGGTGCCAATCCGGGCCTGATAGTACGAGCTCTAAGTGCCAAACTGTTCGAAATCCGTAAAAAAAATATTTTCATTATCTTCACGCGAACACATGAGAAACATACGAGGCCATTCCAACGTACATATTCTCTGTGATGCGATTGAGTTTCTGTTTACGCTATGGATTCAATAAAATTCAAATTCAAATTAGAAATTAAAAATGAATGATAAACC
Source organism: Bradysia coprophila (assembly GCF_014529535.1). Lineage (NCBI taxonomy): Eukaryota > Metazoa > Arthropoda > Insecta > Diptera > Sciaridae > Bradysia > Bradysia coprophila. Next base: position 1,369,239 of record NW_023503376.1, read on the forward strand.
CAGCTCGACCATCACTCTCCACTCATATATATATGACGTGATAAAATGCATTTCGTACAATTCACAAAGTAAATCACAGTCATACGACCATACAAAAGTTAGTTTTGGCTCTCGTTCCCCTATAATTCAGTTACAAGGACGAGTTACGTCAATGAGAGTGAATATGATGTGAATCATGTGTACAAAAATGGTAATGGTAGCAGGAATGTCGGCGTTATTTCAGTGGGTGGAAGAAGGAGGAATTAACTAGTTTGTAGGATTGACATTTACAATGAACTGGTCGACATCATTTTGAGATATGCGTTGGCGACATATCTACTTAGATGCTGTACTTTTTGTAACCATCTCAACTGGCATACGTATGTATGAGTGAACGCACAGCTCAGTAACCTAAAACAGAAGCAGTAGCGCTGGACGCAAATAAATTTAAAGATGGGACTTAAATCACATTAATAGTAGGATACTACAGTCGGGAAGGTAATTTGATGTCTCGTATACAGATGATTATAATTATCCGAGGGCTTCACCTCAAGTTTAAAAAAAAATACCTTACTTGGCAATGGGACAAATGATGGAAATGGTACTTCTCGTGTGTTTACCGGCCTCGGCTGCGCCTCGATACACACAAGAAGTACCATTTCCATCATTTGCCCCATTGTTAAGTAATGTACTATTACGTGCTTTTGATTTCGCTAGCGTTGAAAGCGAGGTTGAAAGTGGCTTATTGCATTACTAGGGAAAACAAGAAATTCGTTTGGGAAATCACAGCATTACAAAACTCAGTATAAAAATGAAAGGTCACGTTTTTGTGTGATTATTGACCTCGGATCCGCCTCGGATCAACAAACTTCAAACAAAAACTGGACTTTTCAATAATCAAGTTTTTGTCTTTTTTTTGAGCACTATGAAACTCACAAATAACATTTTTAAGGAAAGGTTTCCGCCTTAATGTTCCACACAAACCAACTTTTCAACTTTTTATCCCTTGTCATGTAAATAGCTATTCCATATATTGTATTGGGTTTTACTTTACAAGCGCTGTAAAGGATCTTCCCTACGGACGGAAGAGCCGTATTATCTCACTAGTAAGGTAAAATCGTTTTCATAACGCAGTCGAGAAAATAGTCATTTTCTCCACTACGCTGAAACTTCAGAAGTCTTTGTTGTGAAAAACGTTTTACTTAGAAATTGAATTTTCTCGGGTGATTGCACAACACACTCGAACTGCAATTCTTCTTTCCTCGTTCAACAAATAACTATAACGACTACATATGAATTTAGGTCAACACGACTGTTCCTGCCTGGTTAACTTTACGTTGCCGCCAGGCATGAGCGCCGCCGAAAATAAGCCGCCGATCAAGCCGCCGCCGATCAAGCCGCCGCCGGCCATTTTTGAGCAAGCCGCGCCGCAGCCGAGCCGGTGCCAAAAACACGGCTCAAGCCGGCTTGAAACGGCTGGAAAATGAAATAAAGATTTCGAAAGGTGAATGGGTGAAATAATTTTGGAAACCGAGATTCCTGTTGATCCTAAGCAGCTCAAGTACTTTTTGAATTTTTTTTTACAAAATTAAGAAAATTTTGAAAATTTTCTTGAATTTTCATGAATTTTCCAGAATGGTATATTACGTCCTCGCTTCTAAGTTTGTTGTTTTGGCAAGTATGACCTTTGCGGAACGAGCCGAAGGCACACAATCAGTTAATTCACAAATTTGAGAAAACTTTTCTCGATTTTTTTTTCTTTTCAATTTTTACTTGATTTTCGTGAGCTTTCGATTTCTTATCGAAAACCATTTTCTTAATGAGTTAAATGAGTGTACCGGAGCATGATTTTCCATTTAGTTCAAGTTTTGAGGCAATAAAACTTGACGTGTTAGTGAACCTTAGACTTAGAGACTTGCTTGTAACAAGACCAGTTCCACTTGCACTTTGAACAACCTAATCTACCTACATTTTCGCTTTCCGTACAATTTCATTTTCATGCTTACTAGTTCATTTTCCATGAATTTATCTAAACGTTTTTATTTTGAAAAAAAGTTAAAAGGAACCTCCAGCCGAGCCGTTTTAAGCCGGCTCAAGCCGATTTTTTCGCCGCCGCCGAGAAATTTTTTTCGGCTAGCCGCCGCCGAGGTTTCTCCGTCGGCGCTCATGCCTGGTTGCCGCGATGTAAAACTTGCAAGTTGGTTGATATAAACTGGTATTGCAGTGCATAGGAAGGAAATGTAAAATGTCAAATTTACTTGTGATTTTTCATTGATCCGAGTCGAAGCCGAGGTCAATAATCACACGTAATCGTCATTATATTCCTGAGTTATGTAAAGCCTTTTACATGCTAAGGACGTCGAAAGTCCATCGCTCCGCACGCATATCAGTAACTATGACTATCAAACATTGAATCCAATCCAATTCATTCCACATGAAGTAACTCAAGTGTCATGTGTGACAGCGACGATTACAGGTTGTTCAAAAATGAAATGCACAGTTTTTAGTATTTCGAGACAGTTGAAAATTTCAATCTGTCAGATAGTAAAGGATGCGTTTAATTAACCGGCGCATTAACAGATTTGAAATTTGAATGGTTTTTTTCACAGCTACAGATTTTTGCATGTTAAGTTTCTTACATTTTTTGCAAATAGCATTTTAATAGTCGGAATTAAATTTAGATTTCGTCAGAAGAATTTGCGAACGGAAAAATGTAAATTTATTTTTAGTCTGAGTATTGTTCTACATCTATAATTTATCTTAGATCGTTTCAAAGAAATCGATGGTGTTGTACAGCGACTAACTGTTCAACTTCAATTAGCAGCAAAAAATCATCACGGAAAAAAATTCAATTATTCGAAGCAAATTTAATGTTGAAAATTTGGTTCGAATATTTAAATATTTGTCACAAATATTTCAAATATTTATGAGAAATAAATTTTAAAATTATTTGTGACAAATATTTTAAATTCTTTGTCACATTTTTTTTAAATATTTATGACAAATAATTTTGAATTTATTTCTAATAAATAATTTAAATATTTGTTGCAAATTTATAAAATATGTGTCACAAATAATTTAAATATTTGTCACAATAAATTTGGAATTTATTTGTCACAAATATTTAAAATATTTATAACAAATAATTTAAAATTATTTTATATTTTATATATTTGTCACAAATAAATTGCGAATTTATTTGTTACAAATATTTACATATTTGTGCCAAATATATTTGTAGAAAATAATTGTTGACAAATTTTTTTTTCCCTGATGCTTATTCGTGTTTCCAATATCGTCACTTCAAGTGCTGATAAAACTTCTTGTAAAAAATTTGCTAAATGTATGAAGCAGACGGTCTTTCTACAGATTTGAGTATTCAAAGACCATCGATTTGTTTGAATAGAAACACGATCTAAGAGAAATCATAGATGTAGAACAATACTCAGACTCAAAATAAATTTACATTTTTCCGTCCGCGAATTCTTCCTACGAAATCTAAGTTTCCTACTATTAAAATGCTATCTGCAAAAAATGTAAGACACTTAACATGCAAAAATATGTAGCTGTGGAAAAAATCATTCAAATTGTGCCGAAGCAATACAATTCATCGATACATTAGGAAATTTGATCCAGGAACGAACTGGTGAAAACAGATCAAAAATGTACCTGAAACAGCGAATAGGTATGGCAATACAACGCACGAACGCTGCCAGAGTTATGGGCACTTTTGGTGAAGATCATAAAGGGTTGGATGAAATATTTTATATTTTACAAAATATTTCAGAATAGTGTTGTAAATGGAATTCAAATCAAAAAATAAAAATTCAACATTCAAATTTCAAATATTTTAATGCGCCGGGTAATTAAACGCATCCTTTACTATCTGACAGATTGCAATTTTGAAATGTCTCGAAATACTAAAAACTGTGCATTTCATTTTTGAACAAACTGTAATACTTACTTTCGATTCTAATTTTCAATTGTCATCTGTTATTTGCATGGACGCAAAAAATATGACATCTGACTAGTGTCTTTATTACAAACAGATGAAGTAACAGATTTCATGTGATACAGAGACTACTTTTGGTGAAGCGTTTTCCAACATTTTCCTAGATTTTCTCACTTTCTTCCAAATTTTCGCACAAATATTTTTTGGAAAAGTTGAGGAAAATATGGAAAATCTACCAAATTTTCTTGAAATTTCCCATATTTTCCTCAATTTTCAGAATTTTATGATTTTTCTAAATTTTCCCAAAAAAAATTTTTTTGAGGAAATTAGGTAAACTGTGAAAATAAGGAAATATGAACAAATGCTTTCCATAAATAGTCCCTGCATAAAACGCCGATACATGTGATGTGTGCTCCAACGATCACATTACTTATACAGATTAAAATTTGTAAAGCGCATCAAAATTGCAAATTTCATCATCGTCCAATTGAAATACGATGATTAATCGAGTTTGCCTGTCTCTTTTCATATAACAACCAGCACTGCTGGTCCAGCAGGTATTAATAATGGGACAACGATTTTTTGGGTTGTTATATTGGATTTATATATTGAAAAATGAAGAAGAAAAATGGATCTCCGTTGTATTATATTCCGAAACGATTTCCCGATTTTTAGTATTTGAGCGGTAAGCGTACCAAACACAAATCGACTAATTACCTCAAAATTACTGGACAGTATAAGCTGCGATGTAAATAGCTTTGCCAAATGTGCCATATTAATTGGATGTCGCATAATGCCAAGCAGAGATTTTATTTTCGGGCCCAATTCACCGACAAAATTCCACGACGGATTAAAATGATTCGATTCCCAAATTCTGTGAAAAAGGAAAAAAAAAAACATTTTTTTTTACCACCGCTGTGATCCATTACACACAAAGCACAAAGAATCGAACGAATTTGTCTCCTTATATCTACCTCAATACGCTGTAAAATCCATCTCGTTGATTCTTGAATGCGGAAAATTCACGCATTGATGGGAAATGTTCTTTTGTGTCGTCATCCTCCTGATAAAATACATTATGACCGCCACCCTGCTTAAATGACACATCATGATTCGAACATTTCACTGAGTCCAATTGTAACTTGTGCGCGTAAACATTTGTCAAAAACTCCCTCATGCATTCACCATGCTCCATCAAGCGTTCATTGTCCATAAGCACTTTTATTGTCGTTATGTCCAACAGCATTAGCAAATGTTTCTGTTTACTCAATACGCCAGCACTGAAGTACACACAATTGTGAATGTTTTTGAATATCCAAGAAGACCACACAACCGAACATTGTCGATTAATTAGATGTGGTTCAATCAGTTCGTCAGCCTGTTCATCCAATGGTTCTATGGACGAGTCTTCGCACAGTGACAACTGCGGTTGTGGTTGATGGGCATCGGTAAATTCTGCATTCAGTAGATTCAGTAAAAATGAAATTTCAGTCAGACAATTCGTTGTTAAATTCGAGTCTATGATGATTGTGTAGATTGAAATCATGCGATTCAGTACATCCACTTGGGTTACTTTCGTCAAATCAATTTTAATGGATGTTGATGAGGCATTCTGTCTTTTCAATTGACCATAAAAATGTATGGCCCTGTCGGCGTGATTTTCATTTTCGAATTCTTTTGCGATAACGTCGACATTTTTCAGCAGATCCCTTGAGATTTTCGTCTCGTCATTGTTTATTTCCAGCAGATTGTTCTCTGCTCGGTAGGCTATTGAACCGAAATTATTCGGTGCTGTGCTTTTTACTGTTATTGGTGCAACTCTCTTTCGTGGTCTTATCGGTGTAACACAGTCTTTGGGGCTCTCTATCGCGCTGGTCGATGACGTTGATGCTTTTTGATTACTCTTAGGTGTACGCTTACCAATGGCCGGAAAATCATTGTCCGATAAAATCGAACTATTCTCCGATTTGTCTCTAGTATTTTTACGATTCTTCACTTTCGACGTTGCCGGAGACATAAAGTCACTCAGACATATGGGCGATGAGTTCAGCTTTTGTCGATACGAACTCTTTTCCAACGAGTGTAAATGAGCTGGACTAAATGTACTATTCGCTGATCGATCAAAACTGTTCTGACTGGTGATTGACCGTGAATACGAACAGTCATCGGTGGTGCTATGGTTCCGGTATGGCGTACTTTGCATGTGCACATAGTTGCTGCGTGTAGGAGTTGAACAGAATTTCAATGGTTTGAAGCCATCGTTTTGTAGATCTAGTGAGTTCTCCGAAAACGGAATCGATGCATTGAGATTGTCTTCTCCGAAACTATCACATATTCGCTTGCTGATTGAGGTTTTTTGTGTACTTGTACGTACCGCAAGTTCTGTGGGCTTGCGAGGTGTATTACAAGTTGAGACATTTCCTTTTACGTACCTGTGGAAAGAAAGGCGAGACGTTAATCGAATGCTAAATCAATTACTGCGCTGGTTTTATCATCCTCACTCGCTAGTAAGCGAGCGTGACGCAGTTCCACTACCATAGAAAATGTAAAAAAATCTTAGGGACTACCCTTGGCCCCAATTACATCCAGATTAGAATATTTGTAACCATCCAGCCGTCGAGTTCAACACGTCCAAACTAGTATGTTTCTATACATCTTTTCGTTATAGTTCAATCTCGGGCTCTAGGTCAAGAGCCTGCCGTACCTAGCTTATTTTTTAGCGATAAGTTCAATTACATTCCTCCAAGCATATTTGGGAGCAAGGGCATCCAGAAGTTGACAAGGGTATCCAGAGCAATTTTGTGTATGTGTCTACATAGATTTATACTATGAGCGGTTATAGAGTTTGTTGAGGGGAATAAACTTGCCGAAGGAAGTTAATTTCTAGCTCATCTTCCTGAGGAGCTACAGCTTGGAATCGGGTAACAGAAAATTTTGGCGTTCCAGGGATTTTTTGAAGGTCGAATGAGGAAGAATGGCTAAAAATTTTACTCCTTCACCGCTCCCACCTGTAGAATTCTAGGATTTTGAGGACTTTTGACCGTTTTTTAGCTACCTTTTGGACTTTTGAGATTATTGTGATGGTTCCTAATGTCATCACTTCGCACGGTCCACCATCTTTACAGCTCTAGAACTTCAGGATTTTGGGGCTTTTATAAAAGTTTTCTCTGTTCATTGAGCTCAGAATGCGATATCAGGTATTTTGTCAGTTAAGACATGAGGACCTGCGTCACCTTTACCCTTCAGGGGTTTTCTGACTGATTAATTATTATTACATTTTTATGCAAGATTGAGATGAGCTAGACATTCATTATGTCAGCCGAAAAGAAATTCTTCCACCTCGCAGAAAATCGTCTTTTGTCTTTGAGGAAAAGTGACGAGATCGAAACCGGCAATATATAGAGATTGTATCATGGGTGGCATATGGCATACTGTACCACTAGCATAGATAAACAGAGGTCTTGATTACTATCGGGTCAGGTCAACCTGAAAATTTCAGGTCAGGTCAATTAAAATCATGACCTGAAATGACCTGAAAGCTGGATTTGACCTGATAACTTGACCTGAATATTATCAGGTTGACCTGAAATTTGTCTAGTTTTTTTCTAAATTAGTTTTGTTAATATGAAATCGAACAAGCAATTGATTCCTGATAAGGCCTATTATTAGGTTTTTATTGTCGCAGAGCGGACTTGTCTCTGTAAACAAATCCAAAGGTACGGAAAGTCGTACAATCTTCACTAGGATCATTAGCTTCACCTCTAACATTTTACATTTTTTTATAGGGTCAGGAAGTAACTTCTAGGACTGGAAGCTCCTATCAGCTAACCTGATAAGGTTTAATGACTCGTTGATGCCAATAAAAATTTGAAATGTTCAAAGTGTCGATACCTAATAAAGATTGTGCGACTTTTATGGATGAATTGCGTTCCGATTCAGAGGCTTAATTCTCGAAACAAATTACATTTTCGTTCCTTAAGTTCACTTTGATATTACAGACGAATTGGTTAGAGAACTACCCTAGAAAGGTGAATATTGTGGGCTCAGGACCCGCCTATGCGCCAACTTATTATTCCAAAGTACATGACCTGTTGGTCTGTTGGTAAATTATAACATCAAAAACCACAGACAATAATCCAAAGTTTCTACATTACAATGTGAGTGCGAATGAACGATGTTTCGCTTGAATGATTTCTGGCTCGATGGAACATCTCGTCAGCGTTAGAATATCAGCTCCAGCCACAGGAACTGATGTTTGTTTGAGAGGACAAGAAATCACGAGTCATGCGACTGAGGCAGTTGAAAAGGGATTTAAATACGAAACTGTATTTCGGATTTAACGACTTTTATTGGATACTTTGATTTTTTCTAAAATTCAATTTCAGTTCATCAGGTCATTTCGGATTATTTCGGGTCATGACCTGAAAACTCAGGTCAGGTCAGGTCAAAGTCAATTTATATTTCAGGTCAACCTGACCTGACCTGTGGTAAGCAGCGGTCTTGAAAGGAACCGAGATTTCATTTCCAATATACTTATCGATAAACGTATTAGGTAATTTTAATTGAATTAAAGGATTACGTGTTTCTACTCAGAAAGAAAGAGTAATTAAATATATCTCGGGCGTGCAAAAATTTGCTATTTTTTCTCGTTCCATACATAATGCAGAAAAAATGCGAGAAGAAAGAGCAAAACGAAACTATGTCATTAATGAGCAACACATTTTTATATCTGAATTATTTATATGTAACAATAAAACCGATATTCAAGCCATAATTTTAGTGTTCAATATCCGAAATTATGTGCCCATTTAAAATAGAAAGTAAATAAAATGTAAAATGTTAAGTAGAGTGGTAGCGCAAGCAATATATAAGTATACAAAGTTTATTTATGGTACGTGCAGTTTAGGAGTAGGAGTCTTTTCAAGAATGATAGTCTGTCTACATAATTTTGTTTTTAATTTTACTTTTATTCGATACATTTATATATATATATAGGCAATGGTATTACTTTCTGCCGAGACCAGCTGATTAAATAATTTTCTGCAGACATTGATTCATTGCAAATTAAAGAGAGAGAAAAAAAAAGTTGTTACGTAAATATTGTCTGAAGGTATTGTTATTATGTGTGCTTTGAAAGTAGATCAAAAAACAACAAAGAAATGACTCTTAGGTACGTAAAACACCGACTGAAGATTTAAACGTGGTACAATGAAGAAATTGAATTTACCATTGGGAAGTGACCCAATACTTTAGTAATGGTTGCGTGATACATTGCAAATTTAAATACCAAATCAGTCAAAAACACTCAAAAGAGTAAAAGTGACGCAAGTCCCTGTGCATACTTCTAAAACAACTGATATCACTGGAGGTGACGCATTCTGCGCTTGTACGCAAAAACTGTAACAGCAAAAATTTGACCAAAGAAATTCTAGAAACAAAATTTTACCAAAAAAAATTTTGCGTCACAAAGTGGCAGATGATTCGGACGTATTAGGACGTATTCTTGCCTATTTTAAAAAAATTCTTAAAAGTACTTTCCTCAACATCTGCCACTTGTGACGCAAAATTTTTTTTGGTAAAATTTTGTTTCTAGAATTTCTTTGGTCAAATTTTTGCTGTTACAGTTTTTGCGTACAAGCGGAGAATGCGTCACCTCCAGCGATATCAGTTGTTTTGGAAGTATGCACAGGGACTTGCGTCACTTTTACTCTTTTGAGTGTTTTTGACTGATATCAGTTCTTTTGGAAGAATTAGTAGATTGAAAAATTTGATAAATTTGATAAATTTGATAAATTTAAAAAATTTGATAAATTTGAAAATTTTGAAAATTTTTGAAATTTTTGAAAAGTTTTGACAATTTTTGAAATTTTTGAAAATTTTTTAAAATTTTGAAAATTTTTTCAAATGAAAAATTTTCAAAATTTAAAAAAAAATTAAATTTTAGCTATATATTAACTATATAGGTCAATATAGCTATATACTAACTATATATAGGTCAATATAGTCATCTACTAACTATATATAGGTCAATGTAACTATATATGTCAATATAGCTATATACTAACTATATATAGGTCAATGTAGCTATATACTAACTATATAGGTCAACATATTTATATATATGTCAATATAGTCATATACTAACCATATATAGGTCAATATTGCTATATAGTAACTATATATATGTCAATATTGCTATATAGTAACTATATATAGGTCAATATAGCTATATATAGGTTAATATAGGTCAGTATAGCTACATATAGGTCAATATAGCTATATATAGGTCAATATAGTCATATAATAACTATATATATGTCAATGTAGCTATATAATAACTATATATAGGTCAATATAGTCATATACTAACTATATATAGGTCAACATAGCTATATATTGGTAAATATAGCTATATAAAGGTAAATATAGCTATAAAATAACTATATATAGGTCAATATAGCTATATATATGTCAATATAACTGTATATACGTCCCGTTGCCCAACATACACCAAAAGTGATCAAATTTTTCCCGCTGCCCAACATACACCAAAAGTGATCAAATTTTTCCCGCTGCCCAACATTCACCGAAAGTGACCAAATTTTTCCTGCTGCCCAACATACACCAAAAGTGATCAAATTTTTCCAGCTGCCCAACCATACACCGAAAGTGATCAAATTTTTCCAGCTGCCCAACCATACACCGAAAGTGACCAAATTTTTCCAGCTGCCCAACCATACACCAAATTTAATTTTTCCTACTGCCCAACATTAAAATTTTTTTTTTCAAATTTTCACACTCAAAAAATCCACACACACACACACACTTAAAGGTGTTCTTATATGGGACTTATATGGGAACTTCGAGGAGCGCTAGCTCCAAAACGAGGCCCGTTCCCCCCAAATTTTTTTTTCTGGAATGTCTTAGAATGACGACTAGAATCTACTCCCAAAATTTCAAGAAATTCTAAAGAAGACTTTAGGAGATAGGCTCTAACTGGAAACACGGACGGACGGACGGACGGACGGACTAACAAAGTATCGTAGAATTTTTTCATTTCGTTTAAAGTACTGTAATAGACCAAAATGTATGGGATAGTGGCTTCTTGGAAGATTTATTGCGTAGCCAAATTTTAAGCTACAAGAACGTGTGATAGCTCGTTGAACTCGTACGGACGCCTAGTTTTTTTTGGAGTCATTTGGATTTGAATTGTAGAACTTCAATATTTGCTGTATATATGGTTCTGCAGTCTACGACAAAAATTTTTTTTAAATTTTTTCTAGTAATAGGACTTGCGTCACGGGCGCTATGCTAACGCGCGCCCATGATTAGTGTATGTCATAGTTTGGACGATATTAGATTGTGTGTACCAAGTAAACGTACTGGCAATTTTGGTTAAATTAGAGATGAGTGGACAACACCAAATTTTTGTGCCAAGCCTAGCCCAATACGCAGATTTTAAAATATGCCCATTCATAGCCCCCGTTGACCAAGAATAAAATTCCAAAGCCCAGTTCACAAAATTGGTTCAGAAAAATCGTTGGTTGCAATTGTTGAACTTTAATTTCGTAATTGCAATAGTTCCATGAATAGTTCAATTGTAGATACCATTAAAAGCCCACTCAATAGACAGGCCTTACTGTACACCTACACCTTCCCAGCTGATACGAAAATCTCATTTCATCAAATATTTATTGTAATTTGGAAGCTTCAGAAATAGTTTATTAGTGGAAATGTCCATCCCCTTACTTTGACGCCCATGATGTCCAAATCCATGGGCAGCCAGCATCACTAGCATAAATATAAAATTATGAAATGCCTCTCCATTATGCGGAAACAGGATAGGACTAAGTGTTTCATCAATTTTGTAATGTCGATGCGCTACGATCCAATTTCATTGGATTCTTAAATATGCCGTCAATTCTCGAGAACCTCCTTTGGTGTGTTTGGGGTGAAAATTGTTGAACCGAATGCCAGAATAAGGCCGAAGGTTGAAGGATAGATTGTAGTACGTGTTAGAATCGCCAATCGTATAGGAATGAAATTAAATCTGAAATGGGAAATTTTGGTTCACGAACCCACAACCTTCAACTTTCCGGGCTGATGCTCTACCATTCAGCTAACGTTGACATTTACATTTCAGATCTAATTTTCAACCGTTCTTTCAAATGCTACGTAACAGCCCATGTCTCTTTAACGCTGTCTCTTTACTTGTCTACTTACACCAATTCATCCGTGAACCAAAATTTTTCATTTCAGATTTTATTTCATTCCTATACAAGTACAACTTTACTAATGGGCGTGCCTACCATACCTCTCAAACTACTAAACCGATTTACATAAACTTTTTTGTCACTGATATTTTGAGCCCCATATAAGCTATATCCGACTGTTAGTTCGAAAGATACAGTCTCATTGTCACCGACTACCACTACTGCGCTGGAGGGTGCAGCGACATAAAAAAGGGTTCGTAAATCAGCTTCTCTGAAAAGTTTTTAAACATTCATTGTGCCGAAATAAACAGATAAACTGTTTTTAGTATGTCCCACATCACTCTTAATTGATAATAAATCAATCTACTAATATCAGGGTTTAGTTCTACAAACAAATAAAAATGGTTTGACTTAAGTTACGACCATGGGGCCCTCAAAGTTTGACCATTTTTTGTGTTTTTCGACTATATCTTATAACGGTCGGCTGGTCTCAACATGACTTCACTTGAGTAACCAAACTTGCTCCTGTCAGCTCTTCCATGAGAACATTAAACGTGAGTTCTCGGTGTATTTGTTACTAAACCTGTCTTGCCCGTTTCTCTTCTATATACTCATTGAAGAGCATAATCAAAATCAAAATATTTTCTATTCACTCAAAATATTCTTAAGGCAAGACAGGTTTAAGGAAAGAAAAGTTTATGAGAATCGGTTCATTAGTTCCAGAGATATGGTCTCGGATCTGCTAGCCCTTGCTACTCTAATGTTTGACATCTAAATTCGATATTATACTTTTGTAGCTGGCAGAATCTATATATCTTCGTCCAGCTGTATCGGGCCAATTATAACTTACTACCTAATTCAAAATTTTCTTTTGTTGTACTGTCAAAGAAGAACAAAGGAAAAATTTGGATTAGGTCTACTTCGCGTCGCTACGTGTAGGTACAGTTAGTTTTATCTTTCTATCAAGATGATTCTAACGTAATTTTGCCGAATCTTCGACCTTTGTCATAAATCTAAAGTTTTCACGTAGTAGACCTTACAGAAACGAATACAGTTTGTTCAAAAATGAAATGCACAGTTTTAAGTATTTCGAGACATTTCAAAATTGCAATCTGTCAGATAGTAAAGGATGCGTTTAATTACCCGGCGCATTAAAAGATTTGAAATTTGAATGATTTTTTCCACAGCTACATATTTTTGCATGTTAAGTTTCTTACATTTTTTGCAGATAGCATTTTAATAGTAGGAAACTTAGATTTCGTAGGAAGAATTCGCGGACGGAAAAATGTAAATTTATTTTGAGTCTGAGTATTGTTCTACATCTATGATTTCTCTTAGATCGTGTTGCTATTCAAACAAATCGATGGTCTTTGAATACTCAAATCTGTAGAAAGACCGTCTGCTTCATACATTTAGCAAATTTTTTACAAGAAGTTTTATCAACACTTGAAGTGACGATATTGGAAACACGAATAAGCATCAGGGAAAAAAAATTGTCAACAATTATTTTCTACAAATATATAAATATTTGGCACAAATATGTAAATATTTGTAACAAATAAATTCGAAATTTATTTGTGACAAATATATAAAATATAAAATAATTTTAAATTATTTGTTATAAATATTTTAAATATTTGTGACAAATAAATTCCAAATTTATTGTGACAAATATTTAAATTATTTGTGACACATATTTTATAAATTTGCAACAAATATTTAAATTATTTATTAGAAATAAATTCAAACTTATAAATATCATAAATATTTAAAAAAAATTATGACAAATAATTTAAAATATTTGTCACAAATAATTTTGAATTTATTTCTCATAAATATTTGAAATACAGTGAGTAAATCTCTAAAATGTTTGATTTCACTATATTTAGCTAATACTTCTGTCACATCTTTTGATAGCTTATAACGTTTTAGTACGTTTTCTCTCCCAGCAGCAAAAACCCTATCCCAGCAAAAAAAGAAACTATATCGAATGCCGCAAATGCATTTAAAAACGAACATTCGGTGAAATACTTTATTATCACACCAAATGTTTATCATTTTATACAAATATGTTCATACTACTTTTGTACTTTTGTTTTCGAGATCTCAAAATTGTTTCTTCCCCCGAAGTAATCCATGAATCGTCTGTATTCAATTCTTTTTGCATTTAGAAAAAGTTGCATTGAATGCAAACAGAATTGAATACAGACGATTCATGGATTACTTCGGGGGAAGAAACAATTTTGAGATCTCGAAAACAAAAGTAAAATTGACAAATTTATCAACCTCAAAAATATGTTGTCGATTTATATGCATTTTTTATGCATGAGAATCGACGACATATTTTTGTGGTCGGCAATTTTGTCAATTTTTATCTATATTTTTGCATGACAAAATTAGGTTTTTTTTTCACCAATGTATGAACATACTTGTATAAAATGATAAACATTTGGTGTGATAAAAAAGTTATTTCACCGAATGTTCGTTTCTAAATGCATTTGCGGCATTCGATATAGTTTCTTTTTTTGCTGGGATAGGGTTTTTGCTGCTGGGAGAGAAAACGTACTAAAACGTAAAAAGCTGTCAAACGATGTGACAGAAGGATTAGCTAAATATACTGAAATCAAACATTTTAGAGATTTACTCACTGTATTTGTGACAAATATTTAAATATTCGAACCAAATTTTCAACATTAAATTTGCTTCGAATAATTGAAGTTTTTTCCGTGATGATTTTTTGCTGGTAATTGAAGTTGAACAGTTAGCCGCTGTACAACACCATCGATTTCTTTGAATAAAGACACGATCTAAGAGAAATTATAGATGTAGAACAATACTCAGACTAAAAATAAATTTACATTTTTCCGTTCGCAAATTCTTCTGCAGTTTCCTACTATGAAAATGCTATCTGCCAAAAATGTAAGAAACTTAACATGCAAAAATCTGTAGCTGTGGAAAAAACCATTCAAATTTCAAATCTGTTAATGCGCCGGTTAATTAAACGCATCCTTTACTATCTGACAGATTGAAATTTTGAAATGTCTCGAAATACTAAAAACTGTGCATTTCATTTTTGAACAAACTGTATTCTGATAGAGAAAAGAGAAAAATTAAAAATAAATCTCCTGCAAACAGACAATTTCGAATTCTCGTCTATTCTTCCTATCGATTGAAAAAAAAAATGGAAAATTTCATCCACACAAAATCAACATTTAACCTTGTTTATCACGTTACTAAAATAACAATAACCAAATGGCCGGATAATCAAATTAAAGTCCATAAGTCACAAGAAAATTTGTCAAAAGAAATTTACGTAATTTTCGAGACATTAAATTTGAAAGCATATAATATAAGGGGGTTGTGTGTTTAAGCAGCCATTAAACCCGATATTCAACGCACATACAGAGAGTTACTTTTTCATCAAATCATCAATCACATTTACGTAATCGATTACCTAATGCCAAACCTATTAACCTTTAAGTGTAATATATATCCTCAGTTTTGCTCTGCGTATATAAAATTGTGAACATGTAGGAGTTTATAGACGGTATGTGTTAACTTGTGTCTCATATTCAAATTATATATGAACGGAATGGTTGGTGGCAAGTAAACAATGATGAATTAATGGTATGTTACAGCTGCATGAAGTATATAACTAGACGTGCACGTACACGAGAGCTTGCCCGAGTGGTTGTACATTTCGAGTTATATACTTCTTGCAGCTGTTTCCTACTTATGCCATGTTCATTCCTTGTTATGTAATGAACACCAATACACTCTCGCACGTATAAGGTGATATATCTAAACGTTCTACCGGTGTGATGAAGGTAGCTGAAATTTTCATAACTTCATTAAAAAATTGAACATGTCGTTAAATTAGCAGAATCAGAGGGATGGAAATTGTACCGCGACTGAAGACGAATATTATACGTCTGTTAAAACTGAAAGCATTCACTTGCCGCATAACCGTAACAAAGCCCTTAACAGAACGTATTTAAGTACACGATCTCATGCTCTATTACATGCGGATTTTGTTTTCCTGTTTTTATTAATCGTAAAAAATAGCAAAGTGGATGTAACGTTCGAACGGTATATTCTCCGTAATAATATTATACCATCGAACAAAGGACATACAAGAAACCCTTCAGCAAAATCGTTTTAAAAGTGTACTTACTCTTCCGTTTGAGTTCGAATAAAATTCAGGAAATAAACTGCAAATTCTTCGATGGAGCATTTCTCGTTGCTAGTCTGAAATTTAAAATAAAAAAGATTTGAAAACTCTTTTGAACCATTTTTATGTGATTGGCGATGTACGGAATTCCAAATATTGTATAAGCTTGTTCCAGGAATTGTGCATGGCAAAACATCGATTGTATTACTGATGGGAATATGAAAGATAGTTGTGGGTATTATTTCGTTCAATAGGTTTGGGATGGCAACGCGCAGTGGTTTTTGTGTTCAATGGAGACGTAATAGCATTGCTATATGATTTGATTGAAGTATACTCTTACGGCTGATGTCAGTGCCACAATTCCAGGAATTACAAGTATGTTTGGTTTCGTCGAAAATTTAATGTAAATCAATTAACAACGATTATTGTTACCGACACTCATACCGAACGATAACTGTTCTAATAATCGACATTCTTAGCAAACTCGCAACATTTTATCGTGTGTGATGAGCCGTGTCATCTCCGTAGAGTAAACAGTCTCATTACAAACAACACCCACTCTACGGGGAAGCAGTGGCCGAGTCAATTTTTGCACTGAAAACATGCAAGTGTTCCTTTGTACATATCGTCCGAAGAATTACTCTGGTAGTAAGGTTGTATATGGACAATAGGGCGTATCGAATTTTGCAAATTTTAAGGACCGCGATAGCCTGTGTGCGGAAAACGTAGATCATCGAAAACTGTGTCCGGGCATGTGGTTGATGAATCCGATGGAGCCATGGAAGAAGTCCCCCCGGGCGGCTTTAAGTTTCCGATGGTCATAATTCGGAAAGTTGAGAGTATTTTTGAAAACAATGTTCTAGCGGGATGTAGAGCTTTGAAAACTCTACAAATCTACCGAAGAAACCTATGGTCCAAAAGGTGCCATTGCCAAGATTGCCTAACATCGAAAATGTGACCTTTTGGTTTTTGACTTATATTTCCTGAAAGACAAATGATTTTTTTTAGCCTGTGGTATGAGGTGGTAGAGGAGGTCGAGCACTTCCAGTACACTAGGCATGTCCCGATCCATTATACACTTGAAATCACTTTTTTAACCTTTTTAATTGGAATTTTTAAGAGTGGCCACGTCGCCCACGAAGCAGGTGCAGACACTGCAACCGGTGCTGTTGAGCCGAGGACACCTTGGCCAGTAAGTATGCATAATACTCCATGACAGTAGCTGAACTTTTTCACTAAATATCTGTGATTTCGATGTGGCACACTCTGTACTACAAAATCTGAGTAAATTGAATTTATGAGAAAAACGAGAAATAATCGATTTAATTAGTTATTTCACCCACGAATAGTAGTAAGAAGTCGATTTCGTTGCAAATACACAGATTATACATATTTTTCGATATATTTACGAAAAATTGAAGTTCGTAGTTTCAATTCATGTGCCACATCGAAATAACAAATATTTTGTGAAAGAGTTCAGCTACTGTCATGGAATATTATGCATACTTACTGGCCAAGGTGTCCTCGACTCACCAGTACCGGTTGCAGTGTCTGCACTTGCTTCGTGGGCGACGTGGCCACTCTTAAAAATTCCATTCACAAATGTTATAAAAGTGATTTCAAGAGTATATCCGATCGGGACATGCCTAGTGTACTGGTAGTGCTCGACCTCCTCTACCATCTCATACCACAGGCTAAACAAAATCATTTGTCTCTCAGGAAATATAAGTCAAAAACCAAAAGGTCACATTTTCGATGTTAGGCAATCTTGGCAGTGACACCT